>NC_140951.1:66971841-67571841 GCF_014529385.1 Adiantum capillus-veneris | reverse complement strand
TGGGCCACTACCAAAAGTTTATCTACATGTATGTAGTCATTGTTGCAAAGCATCTCTATGATCTCATCAAAATATTTAAATGGACTAAAGAATGTGATAAAGTGTTTCATCAATTGAAGCAGAGATTGATTTTTTCTCCAATTTTCAAAGCTCCTGATCGGAACAAGATCTTCCATGTCCATGTAGATGTGTTGGTCTATGCGATTGGATGCATCTTAGCATAACCTGGAGTGAACAATATGGATTTTCTGTAGACATGTAGTAGTGTTAGTGTGTATACGCGCTTCACCAGGGGCACTTTTCTCCCACTAGGTTTTTCCCCCTGGACATCCGGTGTGAAAGGACACCTTATCTCTTAGGGTTTCGTATAAGCTTTGTTGCTTTGAGTTTGTATATACATTATTATTCCAATACAGAGAGAGAGACTACAGAGATCTCGTACACAAGCTCTGTGTCTTCTCCTTCTCCATCTTCTTCCTACTTTGAGTTGCTGTCTTCCTTCTGTTTCCTGTTTCATCATCTTCAACAATTGGTATCAGAGCGAGGTGATTTCCAGAGCCTCTACTTGCGTTTTCGCGTCCGCGCGCGCAATCGCAGTTTTCAGGCAGTTTTCGGAAAATTTGCTCGTGGGAGCATCCTCGACGTTCCGGGAGTATTCTGAGTAGGTAACCTGAGGTTTTACACCCCTTTCGAAGCCGTTAGAGCCCTCTGAATTTTGTTCTGAGCAGCGTAGCAGAAGTTACTTTTCCGAGGCGTTTAGATCAAGAGGGTGTGCTTTTTGACAGATTTTCTTCAGGTAAACAGTTCTTTTGGGAAGCAGCTTGTCTTAGCTTTGTGCTGAGATTTTGTGTAGAGTTTTGCTTGCATTGGAGAGGAGATTTGTGAATCTCTTGGAGGTTCTTTTGCTCTCTTGTGTGCATCTACAGTATGGCTCAATCTACGAAGAAAGAGATTTTTGGTGCGTTTACATCCGAAGACAAATTGGATGGTACCAACTATTCTCTTTGGTCTTTTATGGCCAAAAATGTTTTGGTTGGTAAAGGATTGTGGGATTATGTATCTGGAGATGAAGTTCGTCCAGGTAGCATTGCACCTGCCACACCTGGTCGTGGTGCAGCTGTTGGTGCAGGACCCTCACAAGTCACTCCAGAGCAAAAGAGATGGGATACTAAAGATGCACAGGCTATGGCTGTGATTGCCTTAACCATAAAGAGGACAATCACACCACATATCAGATCTTGCAGAACTTCTGAGGGTGCTTGGAACACTCTGCAAGCTATGTTTGGAGGAAGAAACGCTGCCAGAATAGAGTTTTTGAAGAAACAACTTGACAAAATACAGATGGCCGAAGGTGACGATATTGTCGAGCATCTTACAAAAATCAGGGATCTTAAAGAGCAATTGCTTAGCATTGATGAAGTGATTCCAGAGAAGGACTTGGTTTCCAAAACACTCAATTCACTACCACCATCTTATTTGACTTTTCAGACTTCTTTGACTCTGTCTTTGCGAGCTAATCCTGACCCTCTTTATTTTGAAGAGTTAGTGGCTTTGCTATTGCAGGAGGATCAATCACGTAAGAACAAGTCTTTACAGGTGGATGGTATGGATCATTCTCTTGTTGTACAGAACAAAAACAAGGGTAAAGAGAGTGCTCATCACTCCAAGTCTAGTGCAGGACAATCTTCAGAGAAGTCTAAAGGTGATTCCGACAAGTCCAAGAAGAAAGGTAAATGTCACTACTGCAAGAAACCTGGTCACTACATTAGTGAGTGTATAAAGCGAATTGCTAAAGAAAAGAAGAAAGAGTCAAGTTTGGTTGTTTCAGCTTCTGGTGATTCTTCTACAGCTAAAGAAGAGTCTGCAAACTTTGTGCAGGATTCTTATGCTTTTGTAGTATGTTCAGATTTTTCTGCTTACACTGTTGACAAGACACAAATGATTTGGTACTTTGATAGTGGTGCATCCAGGCATATTACTTCAAGGAAGGATTTGTTTTGTTCATTGGATGCAGCTCCAGCAGGAAAGAAGGTGACATGTGCAAATAATGCTTCTTATCCAATCAAAGGAGTTGGTAAGATTTTGATTACCATTTCAGATGGTTCAGATTTATGCTTGCAAGATGTCTTATATGTTCCAGGGATCAAGAAGAATTTGTTGTCTGTATCCTCTCTTGCAAAAAATGGTCTTCGGGTCATTTTTGAGGATGACAGATGTGTTGTACGAGATCGAGAGAATGGTTATTCTCTTATCACTACAGGTACGCTGGAAAATGGACTATTTGTGCTAGATCGTTATGAAAAGCAGATTCAGGTATGTATTGCAGAAACAAAGACTCAGGCCATGTAGGATGCTGAGTTGTGGCATGCTAGATTTGGGCATGTTGGTTATGGCAGTTTGATGACTTTACAACGTCATAATATGGTGCATGATTTGTCTTTATTGGAGATGCCACCAAGACATGTATGTGAAGGCTGCGTTCTTGGAAAGATGCACAGATTTGCATTTTCGCAGGATGGTTCAGTTAGAGCGACACGAAAGTTGCAGCTTGTACACAGTGATGTATGTGGTCCTATGAGGACGCCATCTATAGGAAACAGCCTTTATTTTGTGACCTTCATTGATGACTTTTCCAGGTTTTGTTGGGTGTATCCACTCAAAGCAAAGTCAGATGTGTTTGCATTTTTTCAACATTATGTCGCCATGGTTGAAAATGAAACAGGTTGCAAAGTACAGACTCTTCGTACCGATCGAGGAAGTGAATACATGTCAGGTGCATTTAAGGATTTTTTGGGAAAGAAAGGCATTAAACACCAATGCACTATGCCATACACACCACAACAGAATGGTGTTGCAGAAAGGAAGAACAGGTCTTTAATGGAGACGGCTAGATGTATGCTCAAGGCTAAGAGTTTGCCTCATAAACTATGGATGGAGGCAGTTGCTTGTGCAGCACATGTTTTGAACAGGTGTCCTACTCGTGCCTTGAAGACCATTACTGCATATGAAGCTTGGTATGACAGAAAACCTTCAGTCAGTTATCTTCGTGTTTTTGGTTGTCTTGCTTATGCTCACATCCCTCAGCAGTTACGTGGGAAGCTTGATGATAAGGCAATCAAATGTATATTTGTGGGGTACAGTAGTGGAAGTAAAGGTTATAGACTTTACAATCCTGCTACAAACAAGATTTTTGAAAGTCGTGATGTAATTTTTGCAGAAACTACTGCTCAACCTATGGTTGCTTTTGATGTACCTCATATGCAGACACATGATGTATTTGAAGGTTTGCTTCCTTCTTTTGTGGAGAATCAAGAATCACAACAGGTTGATAATCTTGATCAATCTTTTGATCAGCATGTGACACCTCATGATGTAGAGGAAATTGTGCGTGAAGAGCAAGAAGTTCTCAGGGAAGAAAGAACCTTGCCTAAATGGGTTCAGAAAACTTTGCAGGATAGCAAGTTGGATGCACTGTTGCCACGAAAAACACGTGCTGGTACTACTTTTGGCAGAGAGCAAGTAGATTTGGCTTGCTTTAGCACTCTTTGTGATGCAGATGAGCCTGATTCATTTGAACAAGCTTTAGAGTGTGTTCAGTGGAAAGATGCTATGCAGCAAGAAATTGATTCTATTCATAAGAATCATACATGGGATCTAGTGGACTTGCCTACAGGTAAAAAGCCTATTGGTATAAAGTGGGTTTTTAAGGTAAAAAGGAAACAAGATGGTACTGTTGACAGGTACAAAGCAAGGCTTGTGGCAAAAGGCTATGCGCAACAGAAAGGCATAGATTATGATGAAACCTTTGCTCCTACTTCTCGTGCGTCCACAGTTAGATCACTAGTTGCAATTGCTGCTCATCATGGTTGGAAAGTGCATCAGTTGGATATCAAAACTGCTTTTTTGAATGGTGATTTGCAGGAAGAAGTTTATGTAAGTCAACCAAGTGGTTTTGTTGTAAAAGGTCAAGAGAAAAAGGCATGTAGATTGCGTAAAGCTTTGTATGGTCTCAAACAGGCTCTAAGAGCATGGTATGAGAAGATACATACTTATTTGATTGGCCAGGGATTTCAAAATAGTCCAACAGAAAGTACTTTGTATGTCAAAAAGAGACATGGAGTTCTCATTATGCTAACACTTTATGTGGATGATATGCTTCTTACAGGCAATAATGCAAATGAAATTGAAACGTTTAAAGATGCTTTGAGAAAAACCTTTGAGATGTCTGATCTTGGTTTGCTACATTATTACTTGGGTATTCAGTTTGTGCAATCAGAGGATGGCATATACATGTTGCAGGCAAAATATTTGCATAAAATTTTGGACAAGTTTGGTATGCAAAATTGTAAGCCAATCTCTACACCCGTAGAAACTGGATCAAAGTTGAGCATGCATGATGCTGGAGAAACTTTTGATGTACATACTTATGCAGCAGCGGTTGGTTGCTTGATATATTTGGCAGGCAACACTCGTCCAGACATTCAATTTGGGGTTTCACAAGCAAGCAGATTTATGCACAGCCCAGGTATGTATCATTGGCAGGCTGTGAAGCGCATACTTCGTTACCTTTCAGGTACCCCTAATCTTGCCATGTTCTTTCCAAGGGGGGATATGTATGGAAAGCACAGTTCTATGCAGCTTCTTGGTTACAGCGATTCAGATTGGGCTGGTGATTTTGACACACGACATTCCACAAGTGGTAATTGTTTTTTCTTGGGAAATGCATGTATATCTTGGCTAAGCAAGAAGCAACCCACAGTGGCTACATCAACTTGTGAAGCTGAGTACATGGCAACTTTCACGGCAACAGTTGATTGTGTATGGATACGCAGGTTATTGGCAGATCTTTGTGAGTGTCAACAGGCACCCACTACCATTTTCACTGACAGTCAGAGTGCTATGGCAGCTGCAAGGAATCCAGTATTTCATGCAAGAACAAAGCACATAGAGGTTCACTACCACTATGTCAGGGAAAGGCTACATGCAGGGGAGATCACACTAACTTACTGTCCTACACAGGATAACATTGCAGATCTATTTACGAAGGCGTTATCACGAGAAAAGTTTGAAGATTTCTGAAAAGCTTTGGGCTTACTCTCATACACATGATGATCTGCTACCTTGTACGGATTCACACTATCACTACAGGGGGGATTTGTAGACATGTAGTAGTGTTAGTGTGTATACGCGCTTCACCAGGGGCACTTTTCTCCCACTGGGTTTTTCCCCCTGGACATCCGGTGTGAAAGGACACCTTATCTCTTAGGGTTTCATATAAGATTTGTTGCTCTGAGTTTGTATATACATTATTATTCCAATATAGAGAGAGAGACTACAGAGATCTCGTACACAAGCTCTGTGTCTTCTCCTTCTCCATCTTCTTCCTACTCTGAGTTGCTGTCTTCCTTCTGTTTCCTGTTTCATCATCTGTTTCATCATCTTCAACATTTTCCAATCTATTACTCCAGTTGACAACTTAATAGTCTATAGCAAAATTAAATGACCAAGAGAGGGATCGGGAATGATCTATGCCGTCAAAAAGTTTGGAAATTACCTTCTTGCAAACAAACTTGTGTTTTTTGTGGATCATTAGAAACTATTGCACTTACTAAATAAACCATGCAATACTAGTCGTATAGTTCGATGGTTCATTATATTGCTAGAGTTTGATTTCACAGTAGTAGTCAAGAAAGGGACTACTCATCAGAGGGCAGACCATTTAACTCAATTGATCCATGGGGAAATACCTCTTGGAGTTGATGATGACTTACCAGATTCATATCTCTTCAATATACAGATGGTACCGAGGTGATTTAATCAGGTGATTCCATTGCTCACCATTGGGTCTCTACAAATTGAAAGGCAACAATCAGTCATTGAGCAAACATGCTCGCTTATGCTTATAGCAAGACAAGTATATGAGCTTGAAAAGGATGGAATACTTAGTCTATGTATAGAGCCATCAGAGGAATAATTGTACTTGAGGAAATCTCACGTACAAACGTTGGGGAGTCACAATGCAAACATTACAAATTTTGATGCGACTTGGGGTGTATTAGCCTCATATGCAGCGGAGTGTCCATGACTATGTTATTTCATGTGATACTTGTGTAATTAAAAAGCCAATTGAACATGCTACACTGTTCAAAATAACAAAAGCACCCAAGTGGGAAAAATACATTGTGGAATACCTCAAAAAAGGACTCCTGCCACCAAACATAAGTAGATCCAATCTACGTTCAATCTAGAGAGAAGTGCAAAACACTGTAATCATTGAAAATCACCTTTAGAGGAGAGGAATTGATAACAACTTGAGAATTTGTGCCGCAAAAAGTGAATACTTACCGTTTGAGAAAGCACATGGCGAACTAGCTAGGAGGTCACTTTTTGGCATATAAAACCAAAAAAGCAATAATTCTTGCAGGGATCTAGCGGCCAAATCTGTACATGGATGCATAGCAATACGTAAAATGGTGGGATAATTGGCAACGTACAAAAGTACCTATGTGATTCGATGAGATGCCATTAAGACCAATGATGGGTGTAAATGGAGGATAGAATTTGTTGAATCTAACTTGCATGGCATATTGAACGCATGCTCAATATATCATAGTAGCACCATATCATTTGACTAAATATGTAGAGGCCAAAGCACCGCAAAAGAATGATGCCAAAACGATAGTGCAGTTCTTGTACAAGAACATTTTCACTCGATATGGGCTTTAGATAGAGATAGAGAGTGATTGAGAGACTCACTTTATAAACGATATGGTCAACTACCTACTGCGAGAATTTATGGTGCTTTATTCAAAGTCCACACCATATCACCCTCAAGAAAACAGACAAGCAGAGAGCACCAAAAAAATCCTATGCATCGTGCTCATCAAAATTGTAAACAAATCAAGGGATGATTGGGATCAAAATCTACACTCAGCCCGATGGTTGTATAGGGTAGCATCTGCATCATGGCAGACATAGATTTGAATGAAGAAATCATCTTGGGATTTTCATGGATGCGCACTTAAAAAGTAGTTCATGATTGGTAGGATGACACTTTGAAGTACAACCTAAAGAACACATTATTTGTCACACCCTTGGCACAAACATATCACATTTGGAATTTACAATCCAATCTAATGGAGCCAAAGACCAACATCAAGCTCTACAACGATCTCCAAACACCCTAGGGAGTTTGTATAAAGAAATCCATATTGGAAACCAAGCCAACATCAAGAAGAGTCTGCACAAGGGAACTGTCTGAAATGACTTCACGTACAGAAATAAGCTACTCATTGATATCCTTGACACTATCAAGGAAAGTGTCCATATCATCTTCCTCATGCATAATCTTCGACTCCAGCTCTTTACGCAGCAAAGAAATTTTAGCCTCATTGCAGCTTGCATAAAGACCTGCTAAAATATCCCAAGCCTGTTTTACAGATTTTGCTGAACGGATGTGAGGAACAATGGTGCGCTTCACAGACAACACAATCAATGCATGAGCCTGCGCATCCTTAACATCCCAACGAGCTTGTTCTGCCGTAGGAAAAATAACTCTAACAGCTGCAATCCTTGCAGCAAGACCTGCAACATCCTCAACATCGCCTACATCCGCAGAACCAGGTTGTACATCAATGCCCTGCACAATGTTCCAGACACCCTTTGACACAAGAACATGTTGCATCATATAAGCCCACATAGGGTAGTTGTCCCCATCCAACCTGTCCTCAACAGCAAACATCTTGAACACATCTGTGTTGTTGTTGTCAGCCATGGTAAATGCTGCACCTGATGTGGAAACTGCCCGAAAATAGGAGAAACGGAGCGGGAACAACCTGTGCTATATAACACAAACCGTAGAAGACTATAAGGCACCTGCTATGCAAAAAATGGCACTGACAGAAACTCTGCACAAAATGACGAAATAGCATGTGGAGTACTGCCTGTAGTGGAAACGGAGGCCGAAATGAGCCCAAAGCTCACTGAAATCGGAGAAAGTGAGCAGGCGTGTGCTGGAGCAGCTGGCGACTAAGCCCGGGAGGACGTGACCTGCTCTGATACCAATTGTTGGGATTAGGGTTGCAGAGAAACACACACAGCTTGGGGAAGACGAAGGAAGCTCAAGGCACACAATAGAGAGTATGTTACTTAGTGTGCAATGGAAAGATAGATAGCCCTAGAGTGATGGGCGTATATACAATGCACGGGGTAAAAAACCTCCTAAAGAGGGAAAAAATGCCCCGGCGGTCCTAGTGTGTTCACACACATCACTACCACATGTATATGGTAACACTCATTTGTATTTAGTTAGTTTAGAGAGAGAGAGAGAGAGCTAGAGAGCCTTTTGTGACCTAAAGCACTCCACTGCGGTTTTACCTACTACAGCCACGCCAAACATCCACAGTTCATAGATTAAACAAGTTTGATCCTCTTCAACTCTAGAGCACTTGTGGATTGTCATACTTGCACAAAAAAATAGAAACAATCAAATTAGGGAAGGGATTTGTGAAAACTGCCAGTGGGCTTTTGGATGAGAAAATAAAGTCCAATTAAAAAATAAGTTCATGGGAGTGATCAATTCATTGAGCAAAATTTGGATATGCATTCACAATTGCTAGGTGGGGTGGAAGATGGATCACAATCCATGTCCCCCCACCTCAGAATTCATAGATGAGTAATGCAAAATGCTCCCCTTCAAATCACTAGTACACTGCTCTGATCACAAATTTGAAATGTTGCTAAGCATGGATAATGATCCATGTCTATCCAGATAGATTCTCCTTGCCTTGGGAAATGTGCCCTACATGTTTGGAGTGAAATGGACCTTAGGATCACCTAAACCAAGGGAAATTGGAAAATCAGTTCCCAAATGGTCATTTTGACCCATAATGGGAAAATTTGACCAGAACTCAGAAAAAAGCGAACCATTAGCTTAGGGAACATTCCCAAAAGTTACCCCCAAGGTTTTGTAAAAAATGGTATCCAAACATGGATCGCGATCCATGTCCCCTGAAGCAGATTTGTCAGAAAATGGTTACAAATTGCTTGTACAAGATAATGATTGTGCAATGTGGCAAGATTTCCGTGTTTGATCATGTAAATTGTTTCAATTGTCAAGTTCAACATTTTCACAGTGTCAAGGAGACAAGAATGGTGGTTTTGAGCAAAGTATTAAAGTCAAGGGAAATTAGTGAACTTATTGGAACTCAAGAAATGCAAGGAATTTCTTGAAACATGCACCAAATTCTTGGCAAGGTCGGACCAAATTGGGAAAACTTGAGAAAAACTTGTCCAAATTTGAAAACATTTTACCAGTGCGTTAGGATAGGCTATAGGAACATCTATCCCAAGCTTCATCTAGAAAGGATGCCAAACATGGATCATGATCCATGTACCTTTTTGAGCTTTCTTAGCCAAAGTCATACCATCAGATCCAAAATGTCAAGAGAATCCTAACCCTAAATTTTCCAACCATTTGGACTTCAAAACGTTAGCCAAAATGCCAACTTTCTCTAAGTCAAAGGAAAAATTCCAAAAAGTGGCATAAATTTCCAACTAATGATCCAAATTCAAAAAGATTTAAACCATAGCATCCCCATGGCATGCTAAATGGTGTCATTAGATCTTCAGAATGTGTTCCAACATGGATCACGATCCATATACCTCATAGAAAAATCTGACATGTAACCATATGACCTAGTGCTTGTAGTTGTCACGGATACACTCATGAAGTTTGATCAAGTTTGGACTTGTTTTGATCAAGTTATGCTCATTTTTTGGTTTATGGTCAATTTTGTATCTTTTTTACTTTTTTGATAACTTTTTGATCAAATTTAGGAGCTAACCATCTGATTTTCAAATTCCAAAATGCCTTGCAGAAGACCTCAAAAGGAGATGGAAGCTGCCCCCTATAAAATGGATTACATCTCCTCAAACAAGAAAGCACACATCTCTCAGGAAGAGCTAGCAAAGATACCGACCAAGGTTTTTACCAGCAAGTTTCAAGCGGCCGATGGCACTAAACTAGAGACCAAAATTTTCTCCAAAGAAGTGTGAGCTCTACACTAGCAGAGGGAGATCATTGAAGGGTTGAGGTGATTACAACTGGGCACCTTCATTAGGCTAACTTCCTCGGGAACAAACTTCCATAGAGCCCATCAGTTAATGAGCTCCATTCACTACAACGAACCGGTGGCTTTAACATATAAAGATGGAGCTACAGTGAAAGTCAGAGTTACAAATGATCTTATCAACCAAGCCCTCCATCTACCACCAGGCAACCACAACCCGCTGCTAAAGAAAAAGGCAATAGACAAAGACAAAGCTTTCACAAGCTCACCTATAAGGACCTCATTTATACAGAAACAAAGCTACCATTGCGACTAATTTCACAGCATTTGAAGGTGCAGAAGCCACCAAGGAGAACCGAGACCAACCTACACATAGAAGTTGTCATGGCTATGGGGTTGGCAGAGCAAAGAATGATCCAGTACGACTCTGGTAACTACATATTGAAGAATCTTGTCAAATTAAAGCCAACCTCAAGATCGGTGACCAAAATAAGATGTATATGAAAGCGAGGCCATTGCTAACAGGAATTTCGTATGAGGCTTTGGGAATGATTGACCAACACCCCACCGGCAGAACCGCAACTAGATTTGCTCCACAAGGCTAAACATTTTGTCAGAGCGGTAGGAGGATCCTCATTGACTCCCACAAAAAGAAGAATGAGAGATCACAACTCAAAAAAAAAGGTATCAAATAGCAATGCCACGGAGTCAGATATACAATCCAATGGAGAAATGAAGCCCGAAAACAGAGATACACCATCAAAATTCCAATCCACTACTAAAGAAGATGATGAGGATGAAGATATCACCATTCCCTAGGTGAGAAACAAAGGAAAGAAAAAGGAGCAGATCTCGATAACACAAACGCAAAGATCTATGAAAGAAGCTCAAAGGTTGAGAGAAGAATGTCGCAAGAAGCTTGCAGAGGAGAAGAGAAAAGTGGAAACAAATGGCTTTGAAGCAGACACCGAAGATGATGTGGAGTTGGAAAGGAAGTTGGAACAAAGGAAGGTTGAGCAGATAGAGAAGATTTGGCAATACAAGAGAAGACAAGCGGCCGATGAAGTGGAGCTTGTCAGATGTATGCACCAGACCATTCATAAAGTCCTCAAGATAAAGGTGGAGCAACAAGAAGGAGTTTCTAAAAAACAAAAGATAGATGATTTAGAGTCTCAAGTGGGCTCTCCAAAGAGACCTACTACAAAGCAAGAGGAGTAGCAAAGGGATGAAACTGTTGATGACACACATGATACCTATAAAGAGCAGTGGATCAAAGGAAGCACTCTTCATAACAAAGAAGAACCTGAAAAGAAATATGTAGATAAAGAGAAGCACTCTTCATAACCAAAGCACCTTGAAGAGAGTCAAGTTGATCAAGACAAGGAGACCAATGAAGAGAATCAAGGGAAAGAGGTTGTAAAGATGCAACATATTGAATCAAGAGAAAGAGAGCAAAGCATAGCCAAAGATCAACAAGAAAAGAAAGAGCCAAAGGTTGGGACTTTGCAACAACAAAGCACTCAAGAACGAGGCCCAATATCACCTCACACTAGAGCGTAATCAAGGACGGTGACCGGCTCATTAGAGAATTTGACCTAGAGCATCACCTTGATGCTATCAAGCTCCAATCTTAATGCCTAAGAGAAATATCCAACCTAAGGGAGTTGGATGTCAAAGATGCCAAGGTGAAAGCTCAAGTGGCAAAGAAAGACAACGTCCAAAGGCTGCAACAATAGATTGAGAATTTACAAGAAAATGAAAGTGAGCTAGACGAGGAGCTAGACACATAAAAAAAATAAGCTCCCTGCTACTACACTTTGCTCCAAGAACATATTGCAGAAAACATTCAAATATAGGTGGAAAAGCAAGCACTTGAGGAGCACATGGAGAAACGGCAGTAGACGACACGAAGCTTGGCAAGTCATATGGTGTTTTCATACATACTTTGTCACATCTATTGTCCTTGCAAGACAACGCACTGACTCCAACTTCTACATCACAAGCTCCAACTACTCTCCTTGAGGAGTTGAAGGTAGTAAAAGCTGAGCTATCCCAAGAAAAGTATGATAGACAAACTATGATTGCTAGTCATATGGCTATTTAAGTTGAGAAAGATCAAGAGATCCAATCTCTAAAAGACCAGTTGGCAAGAGCACAAGCCAACCGAGCACCCGAGCTGCACAATCCAAGAAGGCATGCTCAAGAGCTCCAAATTAGAATTTGGCAATCAATGCCATACAAGTAAAAGCAATGGATCTAGTTCAATAGACACCAACACCAGAGGTAGTGATAATAAGGGTAGACCTACCCCCAATAGATCTATCAAGTATCTATTGAGGGTGGGCTACATGATTTTGAGGACACAAAAAATCTTCCCGATGCAAGAGATGAGATCAAAAGATGGATAGTAGAAATACAGGATCCCTCTCACAAAGAAGACATGCAGTATGAGTTTAGTTGAAGGTATTAGAATCAGTGACCTTGCTAATGATAAAGCCCGAAGAAGTTGTACAAAAATTGGCCACACAAAATGATTCCTCTACCTCTCATGAAGCAAGAGACACTCTTCTATTGTAGTTTTTAGGACCTTGATCATGATGGATCGTGATTTTGGTACCTTGCTGGATTGCCACCAGAATTGGTAGGATAGTGCCCCTAGGTATCATAGACCTCCTCCTAAAGTTTTGTTGCATTTGGACTTTGTTTGAGTGTCAAAATGGCGTGACGACCAAGAGAGGTGAGACAGGAAATAAGCAAATTTCTTGAGTAGTGAGCGATAGATTTTCTAGTGCCAAAGATGGCTTTGTTCCGTAGGTTCACTTCTTGAGGTTGACACCTCAAAGAGTCTCGGTGCCCCATCTGAGTCGCTTCCCTAAGTATTGACAGTATGTTAGTGCCAGATAGCTATGCTATAGACTTTTGATCACAGCAACCCGATAACAATAATGTAATATGACAACCTCTAGGTGTGTGTAAATAGTGTAAATATTGTCAAAAAACTCAAAATATTATAATTTTTTCTCTTTTTGCGAGTGATTTGGCCAAAATAGTGATCAAAAGGGGAGAAATCCACAAAAATATGACCAAGTCTAGTATTTTTGTGTGTTCAGGTAATTTTTGAATTGGTTTTTAATTTTCTAAATTGCCCTAGTATTTTTCTCTTAATTTTTTAATTAAAAAAAGATAAAAAATAAGAATTAAATAGCAAATAAGCTCAGATGAAGAAATGAAAGATACCCTGATGATAAAAACGTGAAGACAAACAAGCATGTCAAATCTTGCTGAATTCGGATGATAGTGATGGAAATTCTAAATTTGGCCCACAACGCCTAATTTGGTGAAATTCTTGAAATAGGAGCAATCGGAGTCCAAATGAGGAAATTGAAAGGAAAGTGTACTACACAATTTTGCAAGACTAATTGGGGAATTTAAGAGGAAATGAGTCACGAAGCCCAGGTATGTATAGCCTTGGTAGTCTCATTTCTACTTTGACTTTCTTGGAGAGAGCTTTTAGAGGTTGTTTTGTGCACGCATTCGCCCACTCCTATTGACCTCTATGCTACACATTCTTGCACGAGACATGAGGGGTACATTCCTAACTTACTAATGAGTATGTTTGGACTTGTTTTTGGGGTCAAGGTAGCTCAGAAAGACCCTAGGTTAGTGGAAACTTCATGAGAAAGAAAGAAGTGAAAAACCACCACAACTCCCATATCTGTGGACCAAATCATGCAAAACTAGAAGGGGGACATAGCGACCAATATTAGAGCATTCACAATGAGTTGCATGACATTTGACTCGAGGCTAGGGGGTCTATAGATAATAAGTTGGAATTTGACCCAGAGTCGAAATAAATCTGACTTCACAGAAGGCTTTCTCATAGGTGTTATAACCAATGTAACGAGGTGTAATCAAATAGAAAGATCAATTGAGGCCCCAAACATAAGAAATCTGCTCGGACTGCCACAAAAGCGTCATTTTTGAGATAGGGACTCAAAACCACTCCAAACTAGAGCCAACTTGATGGGCCCTCTCCTTGAGGCATATGGGACACCACCCATTCATGGTTGGAAGAAAAGTGACATGTGTCAAGTGTCAGGAGAAAAACCACCAAAGTCAAAGGACTAAGTGCAAAAAAAGTTGGACCAAGCCAAGAAAATGCAAAAAAAATGAAAAAAATGACACAGTAGATAATCAACACGCTTATTATCTCATGTGGCCAAATGAGTTCAAACTTAATTTTTTTTGTTTCCATCAATTTTATTAGGCTATCAAACCCGAGTCTCGAATAGTCCCAAAGTGGAAGGACGTGTCTATGTGTGTGTGCGCGCTTGTTAGAGAGAGAAAGAGGGGGAGAGGGATCTCAAAGACGACACCAAATCTTTTTTCTTGATCGAAATAATTTTCAAGTCACAAGCCTACATACCAATTCTGGGTCCATTTGTACACTCCAATGTTTTGCGCCAACACGTAGTCCTGTTCAAAGCCTTCCAACCAAAAAGTGATCCCAACAAGGCATCCATGCATCCAAATGGAACCAAACTTCAAATCCTATCTATTTTCAATGCCTGCAACCCCTATACAAAGCCAAAATCCAAATCTGATGCCAAAATCATGTCCTACATAATCAACATGCTTATTATCTCAGATGCAAATTTTTGGTCAAATTAGCTTTTTGATGTTAACACTTTTTTTTATAGGATCAATGTGGTAATTATTTGGCTTTGATTGTGAATTTGATCTGTAAAATTTCAAATCCAACTTAACAAGTAATTTTCTGCTTTGAAATGGACCTAATGCCTATATATGGTGTGCGTGCTCCAGGATCATGCAAAACCAACGACCCCCACCCAAAGAAGAATACATAGAAGCAGAGACTTTAAGGCCTTCCAAAGTAGCAGTTGGAGGAGGAATCTATCCGCAAGGCAAAGAAGACCTTTGTTGGGGACCTCCTAGAGAAGAATTATGTGACAATATTTCAAGGAAGGTTCAAAATAGCAGACAATCAACTAGTTGACTTACAAATGGTACCTAAAGAGATCTATGATGTGGCCCAAGCACCAGAGTTAAAAGCAGCTCATAGAAAGCTTGGAATCCAATCTTTTTATCAAATTGATCCAAGTGGAGTAGATTTCCAAAGGGCATATGAATTGCTTCACACAATCCAAGAAGATGGCACTGGATATATCTTAGATGTTTCCACAAACAACCGACAAAGATTAACATTTTCAAGGAGATAGTGGCCAAGGCACTCGAATTTCCAATTGAAGGAGAGTCCACGAGGTTCAAAGAGAAGAAAAGAAAAGAATAGGTATTTTCACCACAAACACCACCATGGCTACCTTCCAAGACATGATTCACTAGTCGAAAGAGGAGCCCTCAAGGCTATTCCATCAACCCTTTCATTTCTCTACAAAGCGACCACCTAGATACACCTACCCAAACCATGCAGTGGCTTCATCATTCACCACCGCTTTCAAGACCCAACTCCCCATGCCCATTGATCATGCATCCTATGTGCTACAATCTCTAAAAGCACCCAGAAGACTAAAGGCATTAAGTATCTAGGAGCATCTGAATTGCTAACCCGCATTTCATACCACACAGTCGGGATGGTAGACAACTTAGCGCCCACCCAGATTAGAACTCATGGCTAGAATATCGACTAAAAAATGAAGAACAAGAAGATGAAGAGGAAGATGAAGATGAGCCACCACCATTGCCCAAAAGGTCAAAGAGAAAGCTACCCTAGTCGGCTCAAGTCCAGAGCGAAGAAGAAGGCGACGAAGAGCCAATGGAAGGTGAATTGAAGAGATAGCTGCTATTTAGAATTCACTCTACCAACCAAAAAAGCAATGTGCAAAGCGGCTCCACTCCCCAAAGAAACCATGAATACTGTTTTGAGTTCTTCATGTGGTTGTATAGTTCTGAAACTAATACAAATCTCCTATCTAGGAGCATCTGAATTGCTAACCCGCATTGCATACCACACAGTCTGGATGGTAGACAACTTACCGCCCACCTAGATTAGAACTCATGGCTAGAATCTGGACTAAAAAATGAAGAACAAGAAGATGAAGAGGCAGATGAAGATGAGCCACCACCATTGCCCAAAAGGCCAAAGAGAAAGATACCTCAGTCGGCTCCACTCGAGAGCGAAGAAGAAAGCGACAAAGGGCCAATGGAAGGTGAATTGAAGAGATAGTTGCTAAATTACTCACTCTATCAACCAACAAAGCGATGTGCAAAGCGGCTCCACTCCCCAAAGAAACAATGAATACTATTTTGGGTTCTTCATATGCTTGTAATAGTTCAAAAAGTAGTGCAAATCTCCTTCAAGGGGGGGAAGGGGGAGGGACCAACCCATTTTTTGGTCCGTAGTGCTGTGTCATTTTTTTGCATTGTTTTTCTCAATTTTATGTCATGCAAAACTCCATGTGAAATAGTAAATTAACTTTAAAGTATTAAGTGCATGCTTTTGTTTTTGCGATAGTGGTATCAGAGCAAGGTTCTCTCATTTCCTTTCTTAAGCAGAGATTGTTTTTGTCAAAAGATACCCATCATGGTAGGACAAGCAATAGAGCTTGAGTGGTTCGGGCAATAGATGGAAAAATTGCAAGCCGCTCTTGCTTAGCCAAAAGTGCAAAAATTTATTGTGACCCTTGAAAAGAGAAAGCAAAGAGGGTGGAAGAGCCATCTCAAAATCCCCTAGTGCCAACTCAGGGAATACGTCAGATTGGGGCTCCAACATAGCCTCAGAGGGATCTTCTAGTGGAAACTTATGACATCATGAAGAAGAATCAATCTCTTTCTAAAAGTACTCACCAAACTACTCTTTTACGAAGAGCCCGAATAATATCATTCATGATAAGGAACTTGAATTACCCCAGACGAGGCTATAGATAAACCAGTAGAAGGAGAAAAACAAGAGGAGGATTAAGGAAAGACCCGACATAGAATTCCGCTACACAAAGTTTCCAAAGCTATCTCCAAGAAGAGGTCCTCACTTCACAAGAAGAAGCTCAAGCTAGAGATAAGGATATCATTTTGAATGCTATAATGGAAGGAGGGTTTTTACGAAGGCGCTCACTTTCTTTTGACAATTTGAGGTGGCCTTTGTAGAAGGAAATTTCTTAGAGAAAGTATGTCATGCTAGCAAGATACGGCTTGCAACCGGTGGCTTACTGAAAATTCTAGAAAAGCACAAATCCAAAGATTGGGAGGATTTATATGCTCAATTATTTCCTTTCCTTGTGAAGAAAGAATGGGTTTGACTCTCCCAAAAAGAAAGGATGGGACTTGAGGAATGAGATTGGCTCTCCCAAAAAGTGAAAGAACCTGTCTCTGACTACATTGACAAATTCTAGGAGGTCCTCCTCAAGCTTACTACCTTTATGAAAGTTTTTGATGAAGAGAAAATGCGTAAGTTTGAAGCTGGATTTCAACAGGTAGTTCAAAAAATCATGAAGTTATACACTTGAAACAGTCTTCAAATTATGATGAAATATGTCATGGTAGCCAAAAACCTGCATTCAAAAGAAACTCCTTGTAAGCAGAAGTTTAGTACCTTTCATGCAAAGCAAAAGGCTCTCACTATAGAGGTAGAAACCTCCCAACAAAAGTGGCCATTTGATCAGCCCAGAGGGTTAGAAAATGAGCCATAGGGAGCAAAGAAGAGTAAATTCCTCACTATCTCTCAATTGAATGCCTATATTGGAGATGGTAAAGGTTTCTATTGTCACGAGAAAGGCCATAGGAAACTAGATTATCCAAAACTTAAGAAAGATTATCATCCTCTTGTAGCATCATATTTAGTTCTTGACGTACAAACTAATACCAAGAAGGATAAAGGAAAAAGACATCTCTTCAAGGGGTGGGGAAATTTGAATAGACTGAGATTTCTGATGTTTGATCTAGGCTCCATCGATAATTTCAATTCATTGGATACCTCGAAATATCTTTGACTTATCCTCGAGAGATTGGGAATTTCTATCATCAGGATCACCATTTGAAGAATTGACTACGCATTCCACTCCAATGCAAGAGTATTTGAATTTGAAGATTGGAAAGTATTCTGATTGAGAGTTTTTCATAGCTGCTCCAATACAAGGATGCAATGTTATTTTGGGAATGCCTTGGCATTACAAATTTCATCCTCTCCTACATTATGTAAATAAGAAACTATCCTTTGCTTTCAAAGGACACTAGTATAATGTAATGCAAGTGCTAGTGATTGGCTTATACCCATGGTCGATCAGCCACATCACTGCTTTTAAAAAAGAAATAAAAAAAGTGTTTTTTTTGCTCACTTGACTTTTGTCAATGACAGAGAGATGAGTGGTGAAAATGTTTTGTCAAATATAGATAAAGATAACTTAACCTTTCTTAATCAATACCAAGGTTGTTTTATTGACACTCTCCGAGATTAATTACCTCCTAGAAGAACAGAAGATCATCAAAGTGATCTAATTCTGAGCAATTCACCTCCAAATCATCCACCTTACACAGTAAGACAGTAAGAAGAAATCCTTAGACAATTAAATGAACTTCATGATAAGGTTCTTGTTTGATGTAGTACTTCTCCTTATTGTTCACCAATTTCACTTGTTTAGAGAAAAGCCAACACTTTTTGAATGTGCATCAATTATCGTTCTCTAAACAAGATAACATTTAAGAATAAGATTTTTGATTCCTTGAATTGATGATATCTTAGACAGGCTACAAGGGGCATGCATTTTTAGCAGCATAGATCTAAAGAACGGCTACCATAAGATTCATATCGCTCCTAAAGATAAACATAAGAGTGCATTCTTGAAGACGTACATAAAAATGCATTCCTATTAACTTTGGGATTGCATGAGTTTTTGTTAATGCCTTTGGGCCTTACTAACACTCCAACAACTTTCAATCAAATAATAGACCGAATTTTTCATCCTCATTGATAGTTCACATCAATCTTCTTTGATGGCGTGCTAGTCTTCTCTCACACAAAGAAGGAACACAAAAGACGCCTACAAGCTATCATGAAATAATTGCAGTAACATAAACTTCAACTTAATGCTAAGAAGAGTGAATTTCTTGACTAAGATTCATTATCTAGGACACATCGTCTCCCATAATTAAGTACACATGGACTCAACAAAGATTTCAACTATTTTAGATTGGTTACAACGTGCTTTAATATACCTTTCCATTATCTGACAAAGAAAAATATATCTTTTGTATGGGGGGACTAAGAAGAACAAAGCTTTTAAAAAGCTTAAGTACCTTCTCACACATGGACCCATCCTTGTTGTACCTAATTTATGAAAACTATTTGAAGTACATTGTGATGCTTCAAGCGATTGCATTGGCTTACTATGAATTCTAAATCAAGAAGGCCATGCAATAGCTTATGAAAGTAGACAACTTCGTGATGTGGAGCTTCATGCCTCCATATGTGAGAAGAAACTACATGAAAATTATTCATGCTCTATCATTCTAGAAACACTAGCTTCTGGGAGCATATTTTACAATCAAAGTGGATCATTAAAGTCTTTGATACTTTCTCTCTAAATGCAAGTTGTCTGAGAAATAGATGCAGTGGGTCAAATTTCTCTCCATGTTTCACTTCTAGATTTCACACACTTTTGGAAGTAAAAATGTGGTAATAGATGCTCTTTCTTGACAACCCTAAGTAAATGCTATAGTTAGTATACATCATCAAGAATTACAATCCCTACCTAAGATTTAACCTGACAACCCCGATTTTGGTAAAATCTAGAACCAACTACAAACTGGCATTGAATTTTTTCTAATCTATTAAAGATGGTTACCTTTATTTTCATCACACTCTTTGTGTGGCGGATCCACTTAGAACAAAGGTGATGGATGAAACACATGCTTCTTCTTACACATGACATAGAGGCATAATGTCCATGACACAAACCTTAGAAAGATAATTGTGTTGGCCACACTATCTACGAGCTAACATAGATAAATATGTAAGAGAATGTGTACCATGCCAAAAACATAAATGTGATGCTGTAAAACTCCTGGCTTGCTTCAGTCCCTATCGATACCTGAGAGGAAAGTATTTCCATGGATTTTAGAATCGATTTTCCACGAACTCGGAATGGAAATGATGCAATTAGACTATTGTAGACAGATTTAGTAAGAAAGCTCATTTCATTTTAGTAAGGCAAACCATCGAAGCTGATCACATGGACAAGATCTCTTTGGCCCAAAATTTTAAGCATTATGGAATACCCAAAACAATTATAAGTCCGATCGTGATTCACAAATGACCAGTACTTTTTGGCAAGCACTTTTTACGAACCTAGGAACTAAGCTAAATTTCTCTTTGGCTTATCATCGTCAGACTAATGGACAAAGGAAAATTGTTAACTCCATAGTCTTAGACAATGTAAAGTGCTGTGTCTCAGATAACCAACAAGAATGGGAGAAGTATGTACCTCTCATAGAATTTGGCCATAATAACACTGTACATTCCTCTACTGGAAAAGCTCCTTTTAAGGTTATTCATGGAAAACCACATCTAATCCTTCTCACCAAGGATAAGATATTCATATCTGATGAGTCTGTTCAAGGCCTGGATATCATTTACACAAGTGAAACATGCTATCCTTAGATTTGAACAAAGTGACATAAGAAAGCAGTAGATAAAAATCGTCGTGATCTTAAGCTAATTGAAGAAAAAAAAACCTCAAGTTTGATAAAGCACAATTTAAGAAACATTCCATTTAGAAAAAGGAAAGGTTGTCAAACTTTCCAATAGATATTATGACCCGTTTAAGATGACAAAATCGATAAATGATGTTGCATTTAGATTGGATCTTCCAGAGACTTGGAAAATCCATAAAGCTTTTCACATGAGTCTACCTCAAGAAAACTTTCGCAACCAGCATTTTGTTATTTGCTCTCTCTCTCTCTCTCTCTCTCTCTCTCTCTCTCTCTCTCTCTCTCTCTCTCTCTCTCTATTCTCGATGGCCAATTAACAAATAGGATAGGCCTATAAAGAGGTAGCACTATAGATTCAGGCCTTTGGGCAACAGTTTTTTTTCACACATAGAGCGTCCTCTCTCAGATCCCAGTTCAGCTCTTTCTCTCTCTCTCTCTCTCTCTCTCTCTCTCTCTCTAAGTTCTTGCTTTAGAATCTGTGAAGGGCATAGTAAAGCCACAAAGGATGTGTCAAAGGTGTAGGACAACCCATAGAGGTTATGTGCGTACTCGGGGGGTTTACCTCTTGGACATGTAAGTTACCACGTGAGTTTAAATGAATGGGTTTTTTTATTGCCAAAATTTAAGATTTTAACATGATTATATTAACGAAAAAGGTTTTTTAATTGATTTTTTTTTTCTAAAATCAATTAAAAACTCCTTAAAAACTTGGAGACTTCTAAAAAAAGACCCCCCACAAAAACTGATTTAGAACTATTGTTTGTGAGCAAGAGCTCTATGGGATTCCTTGAAGCCCAAAAAGGTGTCAAACTGTAAGGTTTATCCCCCATCTTTGAACTCTTAAGTCTCGTTTTTCTTCTTCTTCTTGTCAAAGCTATTGAAAGAGGATGAGGCCTCCTCCTCTAAATTGCTCGATTTCTTTTTTTGCTTTCTATTTTTTTTTATAAAGAGTTTCTTTTCGTGGTCTTTCTCCACTTCTTTCACTTTTTCTCATCTTCACTAGAATTAGAGGAACTATCAAATTTCTCTAAAGATAAAAAATAATCAAAGGCATCCTCAAAACAAATACTCTTTTATTAGCCACCTTGAAAGTCAATTTCTACTCTAGATAATTAGGGTAATCCTCTAATTTTTGTTCTTTGAAGAGTGCTTGGAACTTTTCATCATTGACTCATCTTTTGCTCAAGAGCATCATCAACTCTTATTGAGAGTACACATTTTACTTTTTTGCACTCAACTTTACTTTTGGCTTCAAGAGGTGAATAGGTGACTTCTCCACATCTAGAGTGAACCTCGTCAACAACTGAATGATTCTTCAAGTTCTTCACAAACTTTGAGTTCTTGGAGTATTGGATCATTTTTCCACACATGTGTCAACCTGGTATGCTATTTTCTCAAGATCCTCTACAAGAAACTTGCCATGGTATCACAAATCCTTGGAAGAAGGCTTGCTCCCCATTAGAATGTCAATTGACTTCCTATTCTCTCTTGCTAATATTTGAGGTTTCTTCATCTCCCCACAGACGAGTAGTTGGTGGCGTTTTGTCTCTGCGAGATACACTACAAGAACCATGTGTGTTGCAAAAGAAGGATCGAATCCTTCATGGAAGAAGAATTGTTTGAACTCTAGTACCATTGTAGTATGTTTGGACACTACAAGCAAGAAATCAAATAGCAACACACGAACCAAAATTGTAGCAATTTAACTTGAATAGATAGAAAAAGCAGAAGAGAGTGAACACAAAGCAAAAAAAAATTTCTTCCAAATGCATCGTCTACAAATACTAGTGCCTCTTTCTTTAGTTACTTTTTTATTTCCATATACAACATACAACTCTCCATGGTCCAAGTCTTTGCAACTCTACTGCCATATGCTCTACTAGCAGAGAGTGACCGAAGGCTCCTTATAGAACTACATGGGATACCAAAAGCAAAGTCAACAAAAGCATAAATTCTAAAATCCCCATCTAGAAAAGCATCTGGATCCCAAATCCCATGCTAACCTTTTTTGTTTGTACACTATTGTGACATCAACAACTTCCA
This sequence comes from Adiantum capillus-veneris, assembly GCF_014529385.1. Taxonomy (NCBI): domain Eukaryota; kingdom Viridiplantae; phylum Streptophyta; class Polypodiopsida; order Polypodiales; family Pteridaceae; genus Adiantum; species Adiantum capillus-veneris. Next base: position 67,549,048 of record NC_140951.1, on the reverse strand, counting down.
CAACATCTAGCCAAGGTGCCATGTCAACATCATTTGCAATTTCCATTATCAACCAACCATGTCAACAATTTGTACTCTTTGTTTTATTAAGGTTTAGGTCCCTTGACCATAGTGTATATATTAGGAGGGTTAGGTTTCAATTTCCTAACCCTCTTGGTTGTCGCATCACTAACCTGTGTCATTGGAACAACTTCAAGGCAACACAAATGACCTATAAGATTGAACTATTCTCAATTTGCAGGCTGAAGGTACACATCGCTTTAGGTGCATACATGCACAAGTATACATAAAAAAGACCTTTAAGAGCATGTCAGATACATTAAATGGGACGGTAAATCTCATATCTCAGTTGTGTGACAATACCAAAAAAAGTTTGTGACATGATGTGAACATGTATTACAACCTTTGACAATGTGAAGCACATTGATATATACATTGGATGAGCTTCTTACAAAACACCAAAGGACCCTAATATGATCTACCTAGCAAGCCCTTCATGCATGTGTTATTATTCAGTCTCTGTGCTAGGATCACCTTTTTAGCCTCGTACATAATTAAGGTGGCATTCAATACAAGGTTCTTTGAGCTCAAAAGTCAAATGTTTGGGCTCATTGTTACAAATATGAGAGCCAGATTTGTGGTGTGTTGACCAAAGAGGTAAAATTTTCTCTATTAGATATGATATTGACTAAAGAAAAGAGGAAGTAGCCAAAAGGCTGAAAGTAGAGACTCTGACAACTCAACTAGAGACTACAAGTCCAAAGACCTTGATATTAGGTGTGTCCTTGGGGGCTTCACTATGTAATCATGTTAATGTACCACATGAGTTCAATAGAAGGGGTTTTAAAATGCAAAAAAATTAGGCAATTTAACAGAGATACATTAAAATAAGGAACTTTTTATTCAATTATTAAAAAAAAATCTAAAATAAGGGGTCATTTATTCATTCAAGCATGTTAAAAAAGAAGTTTTTTAATTACCCCACGAATGCACATAATATAGGGGGTATTGAATAGTGCACTCTCCAAGGGTAGGTCAAGGATGACATGACCTAAAACAGGCAATTATAACATCCAAGCTACTAATAGTAGCCAAATGTAGATCCTATGGCTCCCCATCACTTTTGTAACTCTTCCTTTATTTGAGAGATTGGTCACATCACTTTGGCATTTCTACTTTTGTACATCTATTTTTTTTCCAATACTGCCTACTGGGAGCTTCCTAAGTTTATTTATTCAATAGCGAGATACTTCCACTCCAAACACAATTTTTGGTGCCAACCTTAGTGGAAGGCTTCGACTTCATGAGAGTCGAACTTAGTCTCAATACAAACTTTCGACCACATTTCAACTATTATACATCATTGCAGCGCTCCTAACTCGGAGATAGGGTTGGCTTTTCTGTACTTTTAAAAAAAAGGCCAAAGCATTCCAGCGACACCTCCCCCTTCACATGCTGCCAACTCCAACCACCTGCTCATGGTTGTGCCTGCTTCCTCTATGCGTAGCTGGCCCACCTGTTCCATTCTTGTCACCACCTCCTCTGTGCGTGCACGGCCCACCATCACCATTCACCTTTAGCTTACCATCACAACAATTACCCTTCGACTTTTGCAACCCATTGTATGACCCCACTTTTCAAATTTCTCCAATTGGGTACCCCCTGCTCGTTTACCCATGGTGTGAAGTCACATTTTGATTTTGAAGGCGACTTTGCATTGCAAGGTGAAACTCATAAGATACCTCGGTTATGAATTTAGGCCTACTAAAATGAATTCTTTGTATTTTTTTGAATCTAATTCTATTTGGTAGATTTGAGACCCCATGGTGGTCGTAAATGGTCTTGAATATCGTCGTAACAAGTTTGGTAGTAGTCGGACATCATATGCTAGGTCAAATGCATGAGTTAGATTAACAACCATAGACTAGTTTTCATTGATTTGAAAATCACTTGAGATTGGGTATTCAATTGTAGTGCACTTGTCTATGGTTTTTGAGTATCCAACACACTCTTATTGCCTCCATGCCTTAGAGGCTAGTAGAGTCAACTACAACCCTTAATGGATAAGCATTTATGTAGCTATTTCTATAGTGAGACTAGTAAATATAAGAAACCCATTAACACGAAATAATTCTTGTAATTTTTTCCAAAGATTAAAAACCACTAATGAAATTAAGGATACTCTTTGAGTTGCTTCATGGAGCTACTGACCTTAGCTATATGAAAAAAAACTAAATTAATTATCTGAAACTAAAACATTTGATTAATGACTATCAAAATTTAGAACTGAAACTTTTACTCTACCGCAGAGAGACTAGTGCACGCACAGCAATTGCCTTTAGATACCAAATAATGACAGACGTGTGTAGTCAATAAGTTAGGGCTATCGTAGATCACAAAATGTAAAGGTCAATAAGCAAGGGGTAATTGTATCTATCAAAGAATAATTTATAGAGTAAATTTTGACCAAAATAGTAAGATAGTCATGGATATGTCCAAAAATTCCCAAAGAAAAAAAGAGTACAATTTGTATCCAACAAAGCCCTTCATAGGTTGTCAAGAAGAGATGCAACAATTATGGGAATGATTGGGAAACAATTGATGTCATGACCTGCCACCATATGGTAGATGATGGCAAGTAGATAATGAGTAGATAGGTATATCTGGCCTATGCTAATAACATCAAAGTTGGAGTTAAACTAGATTGTTATAGTCAATAGACCAATTTATGAACAACTTTCCTATGGAAAAAATATCAAATTGGCATACCATGCCCTAAAAATGGACAATGGGTTGCAGAAGATACTCATGTGTTTAAATGGTGATCACTAGAGCTTTTTCATGATGGGGTATAATGCCATCCATATATAATTACTAGTACGGCCGGCCGCCTTCGGCGGTATTTCATTTCATATGGTGTTTGGACTTTAGGATAGAAATCTACTTTAAAATTCACCAAAGACGTCACCAAGGTTGCCCTTTAAGTATGTGACTTGATACATTTTTGTGTAGAATTTGGCTTGAACAATTTTTGGGCGATTGCATATATATATCTTCAAGGGGAAGTGCCGTGCAAAAATGAAAGCTCAGGTGTTGCGCTCTCTCTCTCTCTCTCTCTCTCTCTCTCTCTCTCAGACACACAGACACACACACACTCTGATAACAGGTCTTCATCAGTTCAAGGCTAAGAACTTTGTCGCTTGGGAGTGTTCCTCCTCTCTCCCTCGCCCTCTCTCTCTCTCTCGATGCAAATTGACTGCAACGGCCGCCAGATTTGGAGCCTCTCTCTCTCTCTCTCTCTCTCTCTCTCTCTCTCTAACTAACTGTCATTTCTCCTTTAGGGCTACGTCATAATCAATGCCATGAGAGCCATTGCTCTGATCTCTCTCTCTCTCAACTTTGCCTTGGCCGGTCTTGCAGTGTACAAAAAATCTCCATATTATCAGGCTTCAGCTCGCTCTCTCTCTCTCTCTCTCTCTCTCTCTCTCTCTCTCGTTAGCTTGGTATAGAAGCATGAAATCTCTATATCATCATCAGGCTTTCATGTATAGAAGTATGTAAAGTAGGTCTGGAGAGAGAGAGAGAGAGAGAGAGAGAGAGAGAGCTGAAGAGAACTTTTGAACACCTAGACTAAAGCTGAATTAGATTATTATGCAATATAAGCTTAGCTCTGTAGCAATAATTAGGCTATTTTTAGATGTTGCAATCATCAGCACTAATAAAAAATTTAGAAATTATCAAACAAAATGGAGCTGTATAATAAGCTATCATAACCTGGTCACAACATTTATGAGGAACTATGGCATTTGCGCTTACCTCATGAAGGAACATAATTTGTAGCTGGCATGAGACGGTGCAGGTGATGGCTCATCGATCGATCAGTTCAATATGGCTCGTTCCGCTTATATAATCGGTGACAAGCGCTGACAAGAAGATAGAGAGCACACTCATTCGCACTTCGGCACCGTAGCGGAATGCGACCAAGTGTGCTCTCTATCTTCTGTCAACAGCCTTGAAGAGGAAGAAAAATGCACCACCAATATCATCACCATGGCATCAATGCTTCCCACAGCCCACAACACAAGCCGGAGCAATGACATCATGAGCAAGTGTGCAGCGCCTTGCCTCACCTTCATCATCAAGGTAGCCATAACATTCCTGCATTCATAGCACGTCATGACAGGCAACCACCTTGTTAGCTGAATGAAAGTGGCTTCAAAGCCACTCCCACATTGCAGCCTAGAAGAGTTCTTTCCTTGCGTTTGTGAAGACAACTCCAAGCTCTGCTCTATTAACGACTGTGTGTGTGTGTGTGTGTGTGTGTGTGTGAGTGAGAGAGAGAGAGAGAGAGAGAGAGAGAGTTGTCTGTCTGCGCGTGTGTGAAAGAGGGAGTACATTTTTGTGCGTGAAAAATCACAAGTCCACTTACTAACTTTATAACCAGCATGCACGGGTTGCCCTTGTAGCACGACTTAAAGATAGTCAATTATTTACATATAAGGATGTAGGTGGCATGCACCCCATCGGAAAAAATCATGGAAGAGGAGAATTTTTGCAGACACTCTCTCTCTCTCTCTCTCTCTCTCTCTCTCTGGTCTTGAGTTCAAGACCCCTCGGATAGATCTTTGAGGTCTCTTAAGATTGTTCCTACGATGATAAATCTCTCTCTCTCTCTCTCTCTCTCTCTCTCTCACCAAGGGGGGGAGGCGGGGGGTGATGGAATCCAATGCAGCAGAGACTACAGAAGAGGAAGGGTAAGAGAAGCATACGCATCTTGCAAGGCAAGGAATACTAGAATATCCTCGACTTTTCACATCCTTTTGTCGATTCATTTTCCTAACGATTATAACCGTTTGTCATTCATATTCAAAGAAATCTTCAATTAAAATGATTTAAGAGCACTTATTCAAAACCATTTGTAGCTGATCATCGCGCAAAACCATTCGTTTTCCCTTATTCAATGAATGAATGGTACTGGATTGTATGAATCCAATGAGCTATAATTTTGGTTTATGCTATGAATTAAACGTAGGCACTCAATTCATTATATACAAGGAATGTTTATAATGAATTAGGAAACATCAAAAAATTCAATAACAAAGGAATCATCCACTTGGCCCATTTTTATAATGGATATAACATGAGATGGAAAGAAGTAGATCAACTAGCTATTCAGTATAATCTCAACGGAGTTGAACAACTACTATTGACCAACAGAGCACTCAAAGGTGTCAGCAATGTACTTACACCAATTTGTGAAGCTGAATTTGATTAGAAACGCATGGCATAGGCATGTGCATAGCTATTTTGCCAAAGCGCAAATAAAGGATTGCAAACTTATGTTTATAATAACAGACTAGTTCTCCCGACTCATTAAACAATGGCCAATTAAATCCAGATGGGCGATAACAAGCTCCAACATTTGGGACCCTTCACTGCCCAGCCTTTGATATATAGATGCTTAGGATGCAAAGCTGCTAGTGAGGATCCCCTTCACTTATTCCAAAATTGTCCAACTATGAGAGGCCTTACGGGAAAATTATGTGAGTGGATACAAAGGATCCTCGAAGATCGTATTTTTCAAGATCGACCTAATATCGTGACAAATTTTTTGAGAAAACCAAGTCCTTCTAATCTGTAAACAATTTGTCCGTTTTGCTACTTCAAACAAGTTTGGAAGGCTAGAAACTAGCGCATCTTCAGAAACGACCACTCAACATCCACGTGCAATGAGATCATTCAAGAAAGCAGGGAAGCAATCATTTCTATTGGAAAATTCAAGAACACAAAAGAGTGGAAGCAAGCAATTCAAGCTATTACAATTCTAGTGTTGACCGAATCATATTCACATGCAGTAGCATAAATATATATATGTAGAAAAATAAAAAAATCACATTCCAATTTTTTAATATATACCCTTAAAATTGTATCCATACATATACTACATACAACTCTCACATTCGATAATTTTTCTAAAGTCATTTCTTGAAGGAGTCATCCTATACTATATGTGAGTATCACATCAAAAACTACCTTTTAATTGAACTTTTCAAATGTACAAATTACTTAGGGTTGAAGGAATTTAAAAGTTAATTATAATAAGAGACTAAAGGAACAAGAGTTTTGCTATATGGCTTGGAAAATTCATAGATTAGCAACAAGGAGTTTGACTACCACTCGATGGATATGCAAAGGACTAGTGGTAGGGCCTTGTAGCTTTGAATGATAAAAAAAGAAGCTCAAAAATGCCATTCTCAAATTTGTACTTTAGAAGAATCTATTGTACAAGTAGAAAAGAGTGAATGAGTAAACTACATATCCTCTTCACTTTTTCCTAGTAAAATGTACCAAATATGTCTTGTATAATAAGTCATAAGTGCGCAGCAAAATGCATACGCACATGCACACAAATGTGCACAATGCACCTCCCCTTTCCAATAGAAAAAGATGCAAACACACACTGTAAGCGACTTTTTATCCTGTAATGTCCATAGCAATACAGATGACTCCTTGGTTTTCTACCTCCCCTTTCCAATAGAAAAAGATGCAAACACACACTATAAGGGACTTTTCATACCTGTAATGTCCATAGCAATGCAGATGAACTTGGTTTTCTCCCCTTGGTGTGTCAATATTTGTGTCCCAATCAAAACATTGATATAGGCATCGATAGCTACGTCACTATTTACATATATTGATGCAGATATCAATGTCAATATGGATTGTGCTATCAATGTTGCATTGCCATATATATCAATGTGTATATCATCGATGCTTGTAGGTACAAAATTTTTGGGGTGGCAAGATCTCACTCAATTCACCATTGTAAATAGATTTGAACTTTAAAAAAAAATAGTAGATTTACCAGCACCAACGTAACCCGAAAATTTTGAGATATCAACACAAATTTTGAGAAGGATTTTGTATTTGATTGATATAAATACATTACATACAAGGGATTGCCAACGCCGACGATAAAAAGATTTGTAAATAGTGTGAAAAGCCATATTACAAAAATGGGTAAATGTTTCAAAGTGAATTGACCTATAGAGAATGTTGGGGTACAAAATGGAAGAATCCTATCGTCCCCAATAGATGCATGCACATAAAACTAAAAGATATGGTAGCGCATGAGTGCATCTTTGGATATGAGGTTTCCTCATGCTACAAGGACGTTTGAGTTGTTGGATTATGCAAAATAATTAATAAAGACAAAAAAGAAAGTTTAGACAACAACCCTATGTACAAACACATAGTTTAACATAAATTATATTAGTGATAATAGTTTGTATGTTTTACCTAGTTAGGTTGAAATCTCAAAATGTCCATGGCATTAGCAAGACCAAGGCTTGTGCCATAACTGTGCTCAAATGGGGTAGGCTTGCAAATTGTCATCGACCACTATTTAAGAGCATTAAACGAAACGTAGAAATGAATTATTTACAAAAAATCGTAATTACTTACAAAAATTAAATACAAGTGTACTTATAAAATCGTCCTCAAAGCCTGTGCATGCACTTCTACCCAAGTGGTATAGTAACTTCCCAACGCTACTCATGCCTTCACTGCCTCTTTTTGCTACTTGTACTTATCAAGATTTTTGCGTAGTTCCTCCTTAGGCTTTCTTCCAATCTTCCTTGTCAAGCTAAGATGGCTTGGTCGTATCAGTCTTCAATGCTTTGTATATCTACAAGCACTTGTGCTTTAGATAGTCATGCATCCGTGTTTACATCCATTTGGTGGAGAAATGATGCTCCACACTCTCTACATAAAATGCACTAGGAAATGATGTATGTATATATACATTGTCAGTATATGTACATGTTCAATCTATGTATGCTTCTTTTCTATCCTTCTACCATGCCCCTCTTCTCTGGCGATAAACTCTAGATCTCTCTTGCTGTGAATGTACACCTTTTGCTTTAATAAAATCTCCAAAACATTAAAAGGTGCTCCTAATTCAAAGATTCCACTTTAAAAAAAAACACGCGTTAATCTATAGCAGGTAACGACAGGCAATGGCGAAGCACATAGATTTGCAACAATATTACCTAGGAAAGATGAATACAACATTGCGCGCGAGAGAGAGAGAGAGAGAGAGAGAGAGAGAGAGAGAGAGAGAGAGAGAGAGAGAGAGGAAAACGGTAAAGAGAACTTAGAAGAAAACGCTAAAGGAAAAATGAAAGAGCATAGAAACATCTATTTATATGGACACAAAAGGTCTTTTGACTTTCCATCTTCATTTTTCTTTTGACTTTTCACCTTCATTAGTCTTTGACTTTCCACCTTCATGTGTCTTTTCATTTCCTAAACTCACCCTTCACTTATGCACTTAATATGTTTTGAATTTTTTTTTATTTTTCTGAGATTGGGGAGACCTAATAGCTCAAAGATGTTAAAAATAATACTCACAAAGGGTACGCAAGTGGAATGCCTTGCAGATCCTTGTAGCTCCACAAGGTGTTGTATCCGTGGTACATCACCATCTTGATCTTTGTTGCTATCAGGCCCTATCGTAATCTTTAATGGTCTGTAAAAAAGCAAAACTAGAGTTTAGGGTTGTTCTCATTTACATCATTCTAAAAATTATGCTATGAAAAACTGTGAATATATACTACAAAAATGATTTTGAATATGTGCCTACACATGCGACCCAAGAGGGATGTATGGCCGCTCCCCCCCCCAGCCTGTATACTACCTCCTAAATTACATTCATTGAAAATAAATGTTTTTAAAATTTACATCATATGTGAGATTCAGATTGTAAATTAACATACTTTTGCTACGGTAATCAATGACTCCTCATAGGATCCGGCAAGTCGATCTCTTATTTTTAGGCACCATAGCATACGTCTTGTTGTTCATGTTCACAACAAGAAAAAAACAATGTAATATGCTAGTTTTATATTAATTATTATTTGGTCTTTAATTATTATTTGGTCTATACTAATAAGAAGAAATAATATACTATGTTAGTTTTATATCAATTAAAACCATGGATTTTATTCACGTCTTCAAGGGAAGTGTGAAGTGGTAATAAAGCATGTTATTAACACCCTATGGGAGTGTTAATAACATCAAATTCACATTGACCTACTGAAACCGAGAGTTCTTGTTTGACTGCCAGGATATTTGATTTGCCCGGCGAACCCCGTTAGAAGTTCAACATGCTCCACATTCCCTCCAAATTTTCAAAGAGGTGTCAAGTTTGGAGGGGCCTATATAACCAATGGCCCATCCTTTGAGAAATCCCTTTTGGAAAACTCTCTAGAGTGCTCACTACAGCTAAAACTTGAGGTTTATCCTTGAGCTTTTTCATATAATTTTTTGGCCTCTTTTTTCCCCCAGTAAGAACATCCACATATAGTTACCTCCCCTGGGTGTCTATCCACTTGGAAGTAGGTTTGGGTAGATAGCATTCTCACGGAGGGTCTAGGTGGTGCAAGTGCTTGGGGCTCATTTGTATTGGTGGAATAGAGCGCTCCTCATCACTACACCAGTGAGACATCAGTGTACTTGTATTTTACGACTAGTTACCTCCCATGAGTGTCTATTCGCCTAGAAACAAGCTCGGGTAGGAAGCATCCTCGTGAAGGGTTTAGGTGGTGCAAGTGCTAGGGGCGCATTTCTATAATTGTTGGAATGGAGCGCTCTTCATCATTACACCAATTTTACGCTATATTGCTTTTTTGTTTTTGCCTACATATCACTTTTGTTAGGGTATTAATGTTTCTCGAAGGGCCCTTGATGCTGCCCAGAGGACCCCTGATGTTGTCCAAAGGGACAGGAGGGCTGGGGCTGTATCTCAAAGGGCCTTGGAGGGCCAGGGCTATTGCTCAACAAGCAAAAATGACCGGACGGTCTGGTAGCCTTTAGGTCACATGGTCATTTCATGTGATGAATGTGAAAAGTTGTGGATTGAGAGTTTTCTTGATTAACATTGTGATCACAAGAAAAAACACGTGATTACGTGAATATGAAATCCCTAATTAAAACTTTCACTACAACACTACATGGAGATATCGACGCGCATATATCGACGAAATTAGCGGGCGTCGATATACGCGTCGCAATGTGCGTCGATATACACGTGGAAAGGCTTTATTTCCCACGCATATATCGACGCGTATAGCGACGCAAAAAAATTTGGGGGAAAAAAGCGAAACCCGCGAGCAACAGGGGCCATTTTCGCCTGCGCTCTGCTCAAATCTTGGCCTCCATCTGCTGCGCAGGTATTATGCCCCCCCCCAACCTCTCTCTCTCTCTCTCTCTCTACATCGTGTGTGTGTGTAGGAGAGAGAGAGAGAGAGAGAGAGAGAGAGAGAGAGAGAGAGAGAGAGAGAGAGAGAGAGAGAGAGAGAGAGCGGTGTGTGTGTGTGTGTGTGTGTGTGTAGGAAAGAGAGAGAGAGAGAGAGAGGTGTTTGTGTGTGTGTGTAGGAAATAGAGAGAGAGAGAGAGAGAGAGAGAGAGAGAGAGAGAGAGAGAGAGAGAGAGAGAGAGAGAGAGAGAGAGAGAGGTGTGTGTGTGTGTAGGAAAGAGAGAGAGAGAGAGAGAGAGAGAGAGAGAGAGAGAGAGAGAGAGAGAGATAGAGAATTAATGTATGCTTAGGAAATTAAAATTAAAGAGAGAAATGAAATGAAATGTTATATTAACGTCTTCGAAAGGCCAAAGTGACCTATGAGACATGAGACAAGAAAGTTACAATGTGATGGATCTGATACAAAGTCAGAGTAAGAAGATGACAAAATAAAATATTATGGAATCCTAAACTGCTGGGTATGGACTAAACGGCTAAACCAGCTAGCTGGGATAGGTAGATCATAGGAGATCCAGCAGCTGTCGCTGGCGGATCTCATCAATCTCCTCCATGGTCAGTAGTCTGACTGGGTGTTATGCATGTCGAGCCAAAGTGACCTAGCTAGATCCTCTGATTCAGCCTCTGTCGATGTTGTGTAGTCCTCCGTAGTCGTGGACGTCTAGATCTCCCTAGCTTAGTTGCTCGTTCGATCAGTAGAGAGATAGGGAAGTAGAGAGAGAGAGAGAGAGAGAGAGAGAGAGAGAGAGAGAGAGAGAGAGAGAGAGAGAGAGAGAGAGAGAGGAAATAGCTAGAGAGATAGAGAAAGAGAGTTATATATATATATATATATATATATTTCCTATCTCTCTCTCTCTCTCTCTATCTATCTAGAGAAAGAGAGCGAGATCAAGAGAGAGAGAAAGAGAGATAGCGAGAGTGAGATCGAGAGAGAAAGAGAGATCGAGATCGCTTTTTTGAGCAAGAACCATGCAAGGCTTCTGAATCTTTCTCAAGTTGCTCATCCATCTCCACATTATCTTCTGGCTTGGACATGGAGGCCCCGTCCGGTTTACAATCAATTAGAAAACTTTCATTGGGCTGAGAACTTCCATGGCTTGTGCATGTGGTGACAAAAACACCAGGATGGGCATAATATCCTTGGAAAAACCTGTGCAAAAAATTGCAAACAGACAGAACATTACAAAAATGACAAAAATGGTCATGCTTTAATATATGATTCATCAAGTGCGGCATTGGAAAGCTTTCTCTGATAGGCTACCTCGGAATGGAGGCAAGTGGGTTCGTAGACAGAGAAGAAACTATGGAACTAAAAGAGGCAAAGGGGTTTTGCTTGCTACATGCATTGCCATGTACACCTGGGAGTGCACGTATGTGTCTACCCATATAGGATTTGACCAATAAAGACGAGATTTTGACCCGGTGGTCCTGATCTCCGTACACCTTTGGACCGAGGTGTACAGAGATTGGGCAAGACTAGAGAATGTGAGGTAGTTTACATTGTGAGGAGTATATATATATATATATATATATTAAAACAACATTCATAATCATTGTAGATGGCAACGTCATCAACTAACATGGAGGAAAAGATTGCATGCTCGTGCACGCTCTGCAAGTATCAAATCCTGCGCAAGCGTAGGATATGTAATGAGCATGTGTACAAGTACGGAGAGTTTGCTAGAGAAACCGTACAGAATCTGCGATACGACTCCTACGGAACGGGCATTGATTTCCGCGACATAGCACCTACATCTAAGAGAGAGAGAGAGAGAGAAAAAAGATTATGAGTGAAGGTCCGACCAATATAGAGCCATGGATGGAAGCAGAAAAGGGCTTACAGACAAAAGACGATGGCATGGAGGAGATGCTGGATGCCTTCTTCCAGACAAGCGAGGAGAACGCGAACGAAGCAGCACTAGAAGCCGTGCGCCTATCTCCTGAAGACATGTTGAGGAAGTTGGCACATCAACCAATCTATGAAGGTGCCAAAATATTTGTGCTTCGTACTTGTCTGGCGTTTTTGAATCTTCAGTCAGTGTACGGGTGGTCAGATGCAAGCGTCACTGCTTTGTTTAGGTACGTAATTTACAAAAGAGATTTTTCGATTGCAATGGTGATGTGCTCGGAGAGCTTTTTAATTTAATGTGGCTTAAACAGGTTATTGCAGGAGCAACTTCTCCCGGCTGGCAATGAAATGCCCCCCTCCAGGCCAGACGCAAAGCAACTTCTGACCTCAGTTGGCTTGGACTACAACAAGATTCATGCATGTCCAAATGATTGCATTCTTTTTCGCAATGAATTCGCAGATTGTCTATCGTGTCCTAAGTGCGGAGCAATGCACTACAAACAAGATGCAGTTGGCGAGACAGTGCCAGCTAAAGTTTTTGTTGGATGTGAAGTGGTTCAAGGTGATTACTTCTGGTCGCAATGCAACGATACATAGAGATGGAAACAAACTTGTGCAAATAGATTCTACAAAGACTTGGACAGATGCGAGCGACACATTTGCTCTCCCTGAACATTGCGAGAAAGTGGTCTTTGTACCGGACCCTCGAGAGCGACAATGGTGGTTTGTGGTTCGGGTTGCTCCAAGAAATAAACAAGTATTTGAAGGGCAAGATCTCCTGGAGGAAAGTCAGTCAGACGACGTCCATACTACTGTGACATTAGCTGAGATGGACGAAGGCATGGCAGAGGAAATTGACAGATATACGAGGGATGACGCAGACGAGCCAGAATTGACACTTGTAGATGAAGATGCAATGGATGAAGACAATCTGCCAGAACGAGTTGGGACAGAGTTATGTTTGCAATTAGAGATAGACGATGATACGGTGCAAGATCTTATCGATGATGCCTCACTCGTCGAGGCCTAGGCCTGTACGTGTTTGTGTGAAGACTTTGATTTAAAATTAAGCTTAAAGTTAATTTAAACAACTGTGTTCTGACGCTTTATTTTACTTTCTTTGTGCAGGACTTTAGTATGGCAGACGAGATTCCAGATCCTGCTTCCATGAGTGCAGATGCATTCATGGGCTTCGTTACACGGATGACGCCTGCTCAGATGGCAGAGGCTTTTCAGTACTGGGTAGCTAGAGGCACGGGTACTACGCCTCCGGGCTTCACACCCAAGGGACCGACGCCTGGGGGGGGACGCCTACGGAGTTGAGGACGCCTCTGGGTACGACGCCTTCTTCTCCCATCACGGCCGCTTCGACACCTAGGGGTGGGGCAGAGGCGGGTACGTCCTCATCTCCGCAGCACAGGCGCACTCGCCGATCTCGGCGATCGTCAGGTGGAGGTGGTGGTTGCTGTGGAGGAGGGTCCACAGATGCTTCGACCCCTCCTCGCTCACGACCCCCGTCTTACCCAGGCACACCTCTCGACACACATCTTGGCACACCTCGGATACCTTGGGGGGCACACGATCCTAGTGTCTCCAAGCTCTATACTGTATGGGGAGATGGTTCTGTTGACATGGATAGAGTCGGGACTGAAATGCGACAGCCGATTCGCCAGCTCGTGGAGCTGCAGTTTTCGACCAGCATTCTGACGTCTTGGGATCAGCAAGAAAAGAAAAAAGTCACTTACATAGTGGAGACCATCCTGCTCCGGGTTCTTTCTTTGTTTCGGTGCGGTGGATCAAGGGTGTTGCACGGGACACCATCAAACATCGACGAGATGCAGCTCGGAAGGCTTTCAGAACCGGCTCGCCGAAGCCTTCGGGCATCCCACACGAGACGTGGCTGCAAATCAGGGAGGATGAGCGGACAGCGGCCACGCGGTTCAGACAGCAACGTGAGGCCACGCAGGTACGACAGATGACTAGGGGGACATCTCATCTTGGCAGCGGAGGCTTCGACACCTTTCGCTACGAGTTTGTGAGTTTCTAATCCAATCTTAACTATGGAGTTTTTTAAAACGCGATGAATCATGTATTCTTATTACTTTGATTTTTGTATAAACGCAGAATCTTGCGATGCATCGAGCTCCATCACGCGAGGAGGAGTCAGATGGATATCGTAGAGGTATCTATGAAGTACTGAATGATCTTGAAGCTTTAGGAGAGCCTGTAGACTGGGAGGCTTACAGTTTCGCTGATCGCTTGAGGTGAGACGTTAATATATGTGAGTTGATTTAATTAAGTCAGTATATGTGAAGTAATATCAATACTAATTTTGTGAGTTGTCCTATATGCAGGTTGCGACGCCTAGTCATTACTGGACCAGATTTCATCTATATTCTTTGTGAGACACAGACACGCTTCTGTGTCTCTTTTTTGTACAAATAGTTAGTGTTCAGATAGTTATTGTTTCCGTTATGGTTATGATTATTGTCATTGTCATTGTATAGACAGTTATTGTTTCTCTTGGTTATGCTTATGGTTATTGTTAATTTTGTTTATGGTTATGGTTATCTGCATTATGGTTTTGATCAAAGTGATTATAGCCGGTTATGGTTTTAAGGTATGGTTATGCTTTTAAGTTATGGTTATGGTTCGTTATGGTTATGCTTTTAAGTTATGGTTATGGTTCGTTATGGTTATGCTTTTAAGTTATGGCTATGCTTTTCAGTTGGTACGGTTGTCTTTCATTGGCCTTAAATCTCATGTGAGATCCTACATGGATAGCATGTAGGAGGCGTATACATGATATGGTTTTTTTTGAAAAGTTTATGTAAAAACAAAGGGAACTTTGCCGAAATTTTTGTGCGCGGGAGCATGGTTGATATTTTGGTGCTGCTCGCTTTCTTGGGCAGAGGGCAAGAAGTCTGGCTGTGGCTGTGTCCATCTTTTAACTGGGCACATGCCAGGCTACCTGCCCTCTGCCCAAGAAATTTTTTTTCTGCTATGTTCGTCACTATATGCGTCGCTATGCGCGTCGCTATCAGCGACTGGTTTCACAGCGACGCGTATAGTGACGCTCATAGCGACGGGCAGCGTCGATATATGCGTCGATAACACCTTCTTTTGTTGTAGTGTTTACACTACTTTAGTCAAATGAATTTTGACCTTTATTTTGGTTGTACAAACTTAGATTCCCTTTATATGTGTGGTGGAGGTGAATATGAATGTAGAGCCTCGGAGATAAGATGAGGAAGATAGAAAGATTTCAATGATGGATTTGTAGCCCAAACTGGAAGGTGGCAAGACTATTGTCATGTCGGATGCACGGTAAACTTTCTACTTTCTGGAACTTAAACCAATTTGTTGTGGTATACCTAAATGTTGACCTATGGATATATATTACCATACATATACCCACAACCATGATTGAGCGAAAAAAATCCCACCTCTCGACCTTACATAGTTCAAGAATCAAGAGAAAAATTGGGTGAATACTAAGTATTGGATCTGTTGCAAGGATTGATAGAGTGTACTCTTATGCACACCTATTGCAAATATTTCAAGTAGGCAAATGCTAGGCAAATAATCCCATCTATCTTTTTGATCCCTACCCTATTTCCAATTTAAGTTTTCAATGAAAATGTCTGCAATAGGGATGGATGGCCCCACATTGACCATTCTCTCTTCAAGCACAATTTCATCAAAAAGAAAATTTAGATCGTTTTTAACAAATCCTTTTCTGATTATTAATCTCCTTTTAAGTCTTGGGACATTGAGTTAAAGGTACACAAGAGGCTTTGATTGATCTTATAGGGATCATGGAGAAAACCTACAAAATTCGGAAAAAATTAGTGTAATTCGGTGTAAAAACCTTCAAATTTTGTCAATTTACCTCTGTTGTTTCACATATGTAGGTTTGGCAAGTTTTTGAAAAAATGTTTTCTTCGAGCACTGTGTCTGACCCTAGTTCAGATCTATGTCTGAAGGGCAATAGCAGGTAGGACCTAATAACTCGAGACTTCAATATATAAGATCTATATCTGACCCTAGTTCAGAGACTTTCCCTTAACAAAAAAAAAGGCTTCATAAAGGGCATACCACTCCTTTTGGATGCAATTATTACAACATGGAAAGGGATGGATTTTGTTGAAGCCTCTAGTAAAGGCTACATATTATTCGAGATTGATATTGATAAGGCATACGGCAAGATAGAATTTGATTTTATTTTCCAATTTTTGTAAGATATTGGATTGAGCAGAAAACATGGATGAAGATCAATCAATTTGTTAGCTCTCTTAATATAGTGCCTTTTTGACATGTGTTTTATAGTGCAAGACTCAATTTGGCTTGGCGTGCTCAATGAAATTGTTTAGCCTCAATAGTTTCTTTTGCACATAAGCTCTTCAAGCTAAAAGGTATTCATCTATCAATAAAACTTTTAGAAACTCTTATGGAATAGCTCAAAAGGCTTTTTTTAATAGCTCAAACAATTGAGGCTTAATTTCATTAAGGTTACTAGTACTTCTACCTTTTTTTTAACTATAAATCCTTTGGCAATAAGAGAAAGATTTTGACAATAATAGCAATTATCTTATGTCATCTAAATGTGATCTTATTCTACATTAAAAACTCAATCTTAGGCGGGGCATCAAATGGTCTACATCTAAATGGAGATGTAGGTTTAAAAATAGTTGGGACGTTTGTCCATCCTTTTATGGCTAGTTCTACACACGTACTTGTGGAAAACTAGCAAGGAATACTGTTTTACACTACAAGAGGTCACTTGAATTCCGGTGCCACATTATCGGCATCACTAGCGGGCGTCGGTATATGTGTGTGTATTTATGGAGGGAGCCAAGGATTTTTAAAAAAATTCATTTTCAAAATTTTAACATCTATTTCAGTAGCTGTTTCGACGCCAGCGCGAATGCGCATTCCGACGCCTCTTCCGACTCCCCTTCCGTTGGCTGTTTTGACGCTTATACCGACAGCTGTACCGTCGATACCTGCAAAAACCGAAATCGCGGGCTTTCTCTACGCATTTCTACTAATTCTTGCGCCACATCTCGAGCTCTCCTCTTCACCCTCTCTCACAAATCTGCTGCGATACACGCCGTCGGAGGTGCTAATCTTGCTTGTGGGTTAGCGTATAACACTAAGGTAAGATTATTTTCATGTTTTCTTGTAGATTTAGGGTTTAGGGTTTAACTTTGTGTTTGTGTTTGTGTGTGCATTTTTGCAGGTTCTACGACTTAGGCGACAACTTTCATTACTCAAATAGGACTAATGTGAGTGCTCAAACCTTTAAATGCATATTAAGTTTATTTAAATTACTTTGTATATTAAAAAAACAAAATTTCATGCTTTAAACTTTGAATGTTTTAAACTTTCAATGCTGTTAGGTTAGATTAAGTTAAGCTACATTAGGTTAAGTATATTAGGTTAGGTTAGGTTAAGCTGTACGTTAAGTTATGTTACGTTAGGTTAGGTAAAGTTACATTAGGTTAAGTTAAGTTAAGCTACATTCGACAATACGGTAAGCTATAGAGCTTACCCACAACGCATATTAAAAACAACACAATGGCGTTTCGTTCGTCAAGACGGAAATCCATAAAGCTTACCCACAACACATATGCATTGTGGGCAAGCTCTATGGATTTCCGTATTGTCAAACGGCTCGCCATGGTGTTGTCTATATGTTTGCGAGCGATTTTCAAGTGCTAAAATTACCTCGTGTCCCTAAAAACAACACAATGGCGATCCGTTTGGCAACACAACAAGCCATAAAGCTTTCCCACAAGGCGTATGCATTGTGGGAAAGCTCTATGGCTTGCCATATTGCCAACGGCTCACCATGGTGTTGTCTATATATATGCGAGCGATTTTCAGGCCATAAAATTGCTTTGCAACTCTAAAAACAACACAATGGTGAACCGTTTATCAAATTGGCAAGCCATAGAGCTTGCCCACATCGCATATGCATTATGGGCAAGATCTACGGCTTGTCGTTTTGCTAAACGCCTCGAATATGACGCGTGTACTTCAAAAATGGACTTCGAATATGACACGTTTACTTCAAAAAAACGCAATCGGACTTTGAAGTGACTCGTGTACTTCTAAAAACGCAAACTGGCTTCGGTTATGTTAGGTTATAGGTTAGATAGATGTTATAAGATAGGTTACATCAAGTTAGGTTAGGTATAGGTTTTACGTTAGGTTTATATTATATTATAGGTTATGCATAATGAATATAGGTTAGGTTAGAGCTAGCGTCAAATTAATAGTAGAAAAAAGTAGTCGGACTTTGAAGATGACTCGTGTACTTTTAAAAACGCAAACAGACTTCGGTTAGGTTAGGTTATATGTTAGGTAGATGTTATAAGTTAGGTTATATACATTAAGTTAAGTTAGGTATAGGTTTTACGTTAGGTTAAATTATAGGTTATGCATAATTATTATAGGTTAGGTTAAGTTTAAGTTAAAAGTTAAGTTAGATTAGGTTAGGTTATGTTAAGTTAAGTTACGTTGTTATGTTAGGTTATACGTTAGGTTAGGTTAGGTTATCTTATATGTTAGGTTAGATTAAGTTAAGCTACGTTAGGTTAAGTTAAGCTACGTTAAGTTAAGCTACCTTAATTAAGTTAAGTTAGGTTATCTTATATGTTAGGTTAGGTTAAGTTACGTTAGGTTATGGTACGTTAACTTAGGTAAAGCTACATTAGGTTAAGTTAGGTTAAGCTATGTTTGGCAATACGACAAGCTATAGAGCTTACCCACAATGCATATTAAAAACAACACAATGGCGTTCCGTTCCTCAATACGGCAATCCAGAAAGCTTACCCACAACACATATGCATTGTGGGCAAGCTCTATGGCTTTCCGTATTGGCAACGGCTCGCCATTGTGTTGTTTATATGTCCGCGAGCGGATTTCAAGTCCTAAAATAGCACAATGGCGAGCCGTTTGGCAATACGGCAAGCCATAGATCTTGCTTACAATGCATATGCATTGTGGGAAAGCTTTATGGCTTGCCATATTGCCAAACGGCTCGCCATGGTGTTGTCTATATGTTTGCGAGTGATTTTCAAGCGCTAAAATTACCTCGTGTCCCTAAAAACAACACAATGGCAATCCGTTTGGCAATACGGCAAGCCATAAAGCTTGCCCACATGGCGTATGCATTGTGGGCAAGCTCTATGGCTTGCCATATTGCCAACAACTTGCCATGGGGTTGTCTATATGTCTGCGAGCGGTTTTTAGGCCATAAAATCACTTCACAACTCTAAAAACAACACAATGGTGAGCCGTTTGCCAAATTGGCAAGCCATAGAGCTTGCCCACATCGCATATGCATTGTGGGCAAGATCTACGGCTTGTCGTTTTGCTAAATGCCTCACCATTGTGTTGTTTTTATGTTAGGTTTAGGTTATATGTTAGCTTAGGTTAGAGCTATTGACGGCATAATAGTCGAGAAAATACAAATGGACTTCGAATATGACGCGTGTACTTCAAAAAACGCAATCGGACGTTGAAGTGACTCGTGTACTTCTAGAAAAAACGCAATCGAACTCCAAAAGTACACACAGACTGAAAGAACCTTAATATATAGTCATGGACCAATAAAGACGAGATTATTACCCTGTGGTCCTAGTCTCCGTGTACCTCTAGACCGTGGTGTGCGAGGATCGGGCCTGGCTAGAGAATGTGAGGTTGTTAAAGCTTGTAGTTATAACAACTAGAGTGTTAAAATTATTTGTTGCATCATTGGACGATAGGATGGAGTGTCCTTGTGCGCATTGCAAGCATCAGATCTTTCGAAAACAAAAAATCGACGACCAACACATACGCAATCACGGTCTCTTTCCGATAGAGCAAGTACAAGACCTACGTTATCGATCTCATGGTCTAGAGATTGAAGGTCAAAGTCCGCAAGTAGATATTGCTCCAACTTCATTCCAGAGAAGACAATTTTCAAACAAGCAGCCATCGACTGAGTCCTCCCAACCAATACCTGAAGCAGCATTTCAAGAAGTAGAGATAGAGCAGATGTTGGACGCGTTCTTTGACATGGATTCCAACATAGAAGGCGACAACATTGAACACAGTACTGTGGACCAACCTCAGCCATCCCATTCATATCAACGGCATGATAGCAACGATGAGGAGGGCGAGATGATGCAAAGTCTTGCACGCATGCCGCTCTACACTGAACAGATGGAGCAGATGTTGGATGCGTTCTTTGACATGGATTCCAACATAGAAGGCGACAACATTGAACATGGTACTGTGGACCAACCTCAGCCATCCCATTCATATCAACGGCATGATAGCAACGATGAGGAGGGCGAGATGATGCAAAGTCTTGCACGCATGCTGCTCTACACTGGTGCAAAAATCTCAGTTCTCCATACCACATTGGCAATGCTTAATTTGCAGTCTGGTCTGACGACTCAGTCACCAGAGCTTTTCAGGTAAACATAATTATCCTAAGCATGATAAAGTACAAATTACAGTTCATATAAAGTGATTAAAGGGCTGAATTGTTCATGTAACGTCAGGTTGATGAATGAGCAAATCTTGCCAGAAGGGAATCACATGCCCCCTACCCGTCCAGCTGCTAAAAAGCTTCTTACTAATTTGGGCTTGGATTATCAAAAAATACATGTATGTCCTAATGATTGTATACTTTTTTGCAATGAGTATGCAAAATTGGAACAGTGTCCCGATTGTAGATCAAACAGGTACAGGGAGGACACACAAGGAAAATTTATCCCAGCAAAGGTCCTTCGACACTTTCCTATCATTCCAAGAATAAAGAGCATGTTCAGGTGAAAGTCCATAGCTTCCTTGATGACATGGCACTCACATACTAGATCGACAGATGATGTTATGCGGGTACCTGCTGACTCTCGTGCATGGAAGCACATAGAGGAAAGTTAGCCTATATTTAAGAAGGAGCCTCGATGTATCCGCTTTGGTCTGAAAATGGACCGAGTAAACCCATTCGGATTACGGAGTTCGTCATGGAGCATGTGGCCTATTTGGCTGGTTAATTATAATCTTCCACCATGACTCGCTATCAAGAAGGGCCATCTGTTGTTGTTGTCATTGATCGTCCCACAAAAGTACAAAGCAAAGAACATGGACGAGCCATCAACATCAAGGTGACAGGGGACAAGCCGCAGGGACAAGGCATCGTTAGGAAATGGACATCACAATGCGAGAAAAGGTTATGAGATTTTTTCTTCTCAACTCAGACATCATGCAAAAGTGGCTAGAGAGGTACGAAGGGGAAAAGTGACAAAGTTTGACAGATCGCCTTCAATTCAAGCGCAACCGTGCAACTAGAAACCTTCCTTTTCCAGACCATCTTCAGAAATTGCCTGACTTTCCAACTGGGTGGTGGTTAGATGCGACACTCTCAGAGGCAAAGAGGAGTGGAGTGTTGATTACTGAAGAGGAAGAGGAGATGTCAAGGGGTTGCGATTGGCATGTACATTTCACAACTTCCTTTTCGAGCTGTACATGAAAATTAGTTTGCTTTAATAACTTTTAGTCTGTTTCAATTTTGTGGCTGCAGAATCACAAATATGGAGCTTTGTGGTCACATGGAAAGCACTTCAGAGTGCAACGGATCGACGATCAAAGGGTTACTTTCGATAGTGGTGTTGGGGCAAGCTTTGTCCAAGAAAGTAGGAGTAGTGCTAGGGATGAGAATACAGAGATTGGCCAGCTTGAATACTTTGGCTACGTCCAAGACATCTTGAAGATCAGCTTTAGAAAGTTTGATATGTTTATCTTTGATGTCAAGTGGTTCAAAGTTATTACCAGCGGCCCTAATGCACCTGTGCGCAAAGACAAGAGTGGATTGATTCAAGTGAACTCTAGGCGGGTGTGGACAGATGTGTGGGATACATTCGTACTTCCGTAGCATTGTGAACAAGTTGTGTTCATACACGATCCACTATGGACAGAAGCTGATGAGAATGATCTGTCTAAACCTTGCTGGCTCTATGTCGTTCAAGTTGCTCCACGTAGCAAGCAAGTGTGTGAAGGATTGGATGTTGAGCTCGAAGAGGTGATTCATGAACAAAGTGCAGGACCGACTCCAACTTTAAGTTTAGATTTTGAGGTGGAAGTTAGCATTGAGCAATTGTCTGAACCTAGAGATAAGGTGTCAAATAATGAAGCTGATGCGGAGAGCGACGAAGAAGTAGAGTTCGACGACGAAGATGCAAAAGTACAGATTAAGATAGACATCTTTGGTGCATCAGATCTCATAGAGAATGAGAGAGTTTAACTAATGACTTTTGCTAGGAAACCTTTTGCATGGCTCTTTTTATTACTCTACAATAAACTTTAGATTTTTGTCATTTATGTAGCAGTTTCATTGATTTATTTCATTTGTGTAGCAATTTCGTTGATTTGTTGTTTGTATTGATTAAGCATTTCTTACGTAAACTAACGTATTTTGTGTGTTTTGTTTGTATATGATTAGACATGGCCGATGATGATGAGCCCTACTCTCATAGTTTTAGTTTTTCGATCACTCCGACTGGCATGTCACCCGAGTAGATGGGCTCGTTTTTATCTCAATTCACACCTAAGCAGATCGCCATGGCACAACACCTTTGGGGTACAGGTGCATGTACCTCTAGACCTACTACGGCTGACCCTATGCGCGGGACTAGTGTGGTCCCTACACAGAGCGGCCCCACACCTCAGTCTAGTGTGCCCCCTACGCCTAGGACTCGTGTGCCCTCTACAATGACGGGTGGTTCATCCTCGAGACGAGGTTGCCGTCATTCTGGAGGTGGTGGTTGTTGTGGTAGAGGTTCTACCGATGCGTCCACACCACCGAGAGAGTGCCCACCACTCTCTTCAGTAGATAGTTCACTGATGGGCACACCACGTACACCTTGGGGATCACACGAGCATGATCCTAGCAAGGTGTACAGGAGCAGGGATGGCGCTGTTATGGCATATAGGGTGGGATAGGACATGTGATAGAGGATTCGATAGCTCTGTACGATTCAGTTTGGTCATACTGTGATAGAGATTTGGAAAAATCTCAATCTTAAGAGAAAGAATTACATTTTTGATACTATTCAGAGAGAGTACAAGGCGATAGAGGGGTACGACAAGGTCACGAACGCCTGGATTTTGAGTGTGGCGAGGTCCACAATGTCACACCGTCGGTCAGAGGCCAGAGACAGATTCAACGACGGCGATCTCAGGCCGGCATGGTTGGACGCAGATGAGTAGATTGGGATTGCAGGAGAGACACAAGACAATCCCAATCGATTTCAGCAGCAGAGAGATGCAGCCATAGCACGTTTGGAGTCTGTTGGACCGTCACATCTTGGGAGTGGAGGCTACCATACGCTTCGACATGAGTTTGTAAGTATTATACGTATGCTTTAAATTATTGATAGTATATATGTTATTTGAAGATTTATCTAATGATTAAGCTATAATTTTGCAGGAAGTTGTCGTGAAGCGCCTTCCGACACGCAAAGAGGAGAAGTATGGGTACAAGCATGGACTAATTGTGGCCCTTTTGACCCAGCTGGAGGAGGAGAGAGAGGACGTTGATTGGGAGGTATTACCATGAGGGCTTTTCACTCAGTGACCTCTTGCATATGTACAGTTTTGTAGTACTTATGTTTATGGTTTATGGTTATGTTTATGGTATGGTTAAGGTTTGAAACTCAAATTATGTTTATGGTTTATGGTTATGGTTATGGTTGTGCAAGGTTATGGTTATGGTTATGGTTTGGCAATCGTGCTATGGTTGTGGTTTTGCTATGGTTATGGTTATGGTTATGGTTGTGCAAGGTTATGGTTGTGCAAAGTTATGGTTATGGTTTTGGTTTTGGTTCAGGTGATGGTTATGGTTTTGCTATGATGGTATAGCAATCGTGCTATGGTTATGGTTTTGCTATGGTTATGGATATGGTTATGGTTGTGCAAGGTTATGGTTATGGTTTTGGTTCAGGTGATGGTTATGGTTTTGCTATGATGGTATAGAAATTGTGTGATGGTTATGGTTATGGTATGGCACACGAGTTATGTTTATGGTTTTACAGTTTTCGACTCATGTTAACAAGTTATGTTATTCTTACAATTTTGCTAATTGCCATATACTCGCTCTTTAGCATCAACTTGTAGGTGGAGTGCAGTTGCTTGTGCACTCTTCCTTTGGGCAGAGAGGGCTGTTTTCTTTTGCTGCAGTACATGCAGCATTAGTTCCCAATCCTCTCTGCCCATATTTCTTTTGCAGGTTTTGGTTGTCGATATAGGTTATGGTATGACCGCCGATATGGGTCACGGAATAGGCATCGGAATTTGATTTATAAATACCAAGGATTATACCATTGATTATTCCGACGCCTGTTTATAGGCCTATTTCGACGCCCGCTACATCGATACTTATACCGACGCTACGATACCGACGCCTCTTCCGAAACTTATTTCAACACTTTTAAGTTTAAAATTTAGCGCTATTTCGTCGGTACCTACGCCAAATTCTGTGTGACCTCTTGTAGTGTTGGTATAGACAATAGACTCTATTATAGATGTGAATCCCATGAGGAGACCATTGTGCATCTCTTTTTCGATCGTCCTTAGTAACTACAGCCTTTCAATATAGGGTTCTTCCATTTTCATCCTCAAGCATTTTCTTGGAAGGAGATTTATGTTGGGTGAGTGAGCCATGGTGTATCTACATTTGCCTATTGCGTATTGCAATCTAGAACCATAAGAACTCTTGCATTTTTGGTAAGGACTCTATCAACATGGTCCACTTTTTCAAAATGAAGCTTCATTCCAATCCTCTACCAATTAGCAATAACTATCCAAGATTTATAGACCCTCCTCAAAAGTTTCAAAATAATCTAGCTAAAAGTACAGCTAATTCCCAAACTATATTCTCCTTATGAAATCTAGCTCTTGCATTGGAAGGGAGGTTTATGTATCTCAGAAACTATTTGAGGTTGAGTTTTTTTGTATATTGGGGTGTGGCTATTGAGGTTGAGTTGCTTAGTCCCACACTATGGTTTTTGGTCTTCCATTTGCAATACCCTTGTTTTGCATCACACATTCCTGGGCATCACTTATATCATGTGTGTTCGATCAAAGGGTTTAAAAAAAAAAAAAAAACCTATACTTGCATTTTCTCAGGTAATAAAACAATCCCTTTTCCTTAAGAAACTTACGGGTTTTTTTTCAAACTGCAATAAACCCCCCCTTATGTAAATGCCATTTGCTAGTATTCAAAAGTTTGACCCAATAAATGGCCATTTCTTCAAAATCACATTGGAAAGGGGGAATAGATGGAAAACACCGAGCACAAACCTTTGCTTCCCTATAGCCCATGGTATCCACAATACCCCAATCCCCTATTAATTCTCGCAGATTCTATAAATCTCACTCACATAAGCCCACATACACAAATTTCGGCCTACACATACCTCTAGATGCACAACACCATAATCACAATTACTAGCTCTCCTTGTGTTTGTGTGTGTGTGTGTGTGTGTGTACACAATCTTAGGTCGTGGTCCTATGCACACACACCCTCAAAAAATCAAAAGAGACAATAGATGTAGTAGAGAAGATTAATTGGACAGAAGAAGATTAATTGAAGAAGAAGATAGATGTATCCTTCGATTGAAACTAAAAATGTGTACAATGGGCTTCACATGTAGGAGCTGACTCATCTTGCTTCTTGCAACTTAGAAGAATTGTAGAACAAAAAATCTTAAATATCTTCTAAATGGTGCAAAATTTGACTCTACATGTCAGAGGCATAAATGTCAAAAACACCAATTTTTTCTTATGTCATGAGCCGCTTTTAGAAAAAAAACTTTTTACATTGAAGTTTCCCATTATCACTTTTTCAACTTGAGCACTAGAGTTAGTTCTAAATTACTTTCCTCTTGATTAGTGGCCACACGACCTCAAGGTAGCAACTTGCTTCACATTGTTTAGGAGGTTCTTCTCCCAAAAGCCCTTTTTCTTCACCGTTTGGTGTGCCAATGTGTATGCACCTACCCTTGGATAATGTCCAAACATTGCATCACCTTCAACATACATGCACACACCTACTTCTAGCATCTCCTTGTGTCGACATGATTTAGATGAACCAATGTGCTATACTTACATTTTTGCTCGCTCGGTGGAGATCCTAGGTACATTATGTATTGGGCTCATTCCCTTCCCCAAAGAAATTCCACTAAAAATCCCAAAAATGTCAAAGCTTTTAACTCTAGAAATAGAAATTCATTGAGTCCCTTGCTTGTTGACGTATTTGACCCCTTCAACTATGACCTTCCTGGTCCTCTGCTGGTGCCAACTCTGATAAAGAACCTGATGAAGATTTCCACCAAGAAGACCAATTGGATCCTTTCTCCCCTACTCAAGTGTCGTATAAGTTGGACCAGTATCTATCCAATGATGCTACTCCAGATAGCTCTCAAGCCAAGGCTAGGGGTGTTCATCATCCTCTTCTTCAGATTCAGATGGAGAATCCATTCCCAACTCATAGGCACATATGTCTTCAAGAGAAGGTAAACTACAAATTCAAGACAATGATCTTTTTGAAATGTAGCTTGAAGAGTAGGAAAAGCCAACAAAAAAGCAAATCATGGCTTCTCATGAACTCTTTGTGGACATCTAATGACACAAGCTGAGGAAGAGAGATTACCAGCTCCACCAAGAGGAAAAAAGAACCTTCTAAAGATCCAAACATGGTTTCAATGTCTTTGTCAAAACCCTCAAAAAACAGAAAGAAATGAATTTCCCTAACTTGAAAGGCCTTACTCTCAATTTCAAGGAGCTCACACATCCAAACCTGGCCCAAATTCTTAAAAATTGGATCGCTACCTCCAATGAAAATTATGATTTCATTTGTCTCTAGGAAATAAATACTTCAGGTTTTCAGTTGATGGGCAACTTGAACAAGGTTGGAGGTGCTTTGTCTTTGTACAATAGAGATCACACACCTGAGGAAGGTGCAACTCTAGCTATGTGTAGTAAATATGATCATTTGGTTACTAGGCTTCTCAAGGCAGTTAATAATAGATGGGTAGCCATTACTCTCTCAATTAGTCCATTTAATTACACTATTGTGTCTGTATGCTTCAACTCAATGTCTAATAGAATCATCACTTGGAATGATAGCCTTGTGTCCTAATGGGTGACTTTAATATGGTGGAAAGCAAAAAAGATAGGTGGAATCTTGTTGGTCAGATTGTTAATGGTAAAGAAAAGGATAGTTGGGAGAATATGCTATGTAGCCTTAGTCTAGTGGACATCTCTTCTGACACATGATTCACATGGAACATTAAGAAAACAAGTAACTTCTTTAGAGCATCTAGATTGGATAGAGTCTACATGAACTCTAAAATCCTTTAGAATCATTGGCAAGTAGGTTGATCCAATGATTCCTCTCTCCTTATGTTTGATCATTCTCTTATTCTATGTGTTTTTTAAAATGAAGAGTGCAACTTTAGGGCTGGTTGGCCTCACATAGATCAAAATCTCTTGGGAATTAGCTGTCAAGGAAGGTATTAAGGAAAGTTTTGAAAAAGATTTCCACGAATGTCACTCGGCCTTCAAAGCATGGGATATGGCTGTCAAAGCGACCCAAAAACTCTTTGTAGGCTAAAAAACTAACGCTAGAGACCTTAGATCTAAAAGAAGGATGATGAGCCTAGATAGAGGACTTAGAATCCTCTATCCCCCTCAATAGTCCCCCCTCTACTCCCCTTTTAGAGCTTAAAGAGAAGTTAAAGAATGAAGAGATACTAGCTACTAGAGCTTCCATCATGTGGACCAATGACCATTGGGTACGCAAAGATTGATTGGCCTGACAAACATATGTTTTCCCTCCTCAAAAGAAAAAAAAAACAAGAATTTCATTCCATTTGTGAAAGACCAAAATGGTAGTTTGGCCAAGTCTCATCTTGATAATCTTGACATTGATAAGAAGTCCTTCACATGCATATTTTCAAATCCTCCTTTAAGAGGGGCTGACCAGACTAAGGTCGGGGCTCTAATAGCTAGGATAAGTAAGAAAAGTTTATCTCCACGAATGGACATGATCTTGGATTAGCCCGAGAATTGGTCCTATCATGCATCAAATAATCCTCCTTGAAAAGAAAGGTTTTATTAAAGGAAAATTCATCTTGGACTCCATAATTACTTTGTGGGAAGCAATTGAATATGCCCAAGTAGGGGGTACCAGCTGGGATAAATTCAAAAAATATCCCGTTAGTTCAAGGGGGTAAAAAGAGAAGGAAAAGGGAACTAAAAGGAAAGGGCAGGGGAGGGCACGTGGAGGTCATGTGCCTCTCTCTCTCTCTCTCTCTCTCTCTCTCTCTCTCTCTCTCTCTCTCTCTCTCTCTCTCTCGTGTCTGAGTCGCAACATCTGGAACCCTACGCACCGCTCTCTCTCTCTCTCTCTCTCTCTCTCTCTCTCACACACACACACACACACACACACACACACACACACACACACACACACACACACACACACACACACACACACACACACACACATGCGGTTGTCCCCCAGAGCCTTAGACTGGTCTCTGTCTCTCTCTATCGAGATAATTGCTGACGCGGGGGGGACGGGGGGGTGGGGGGGTGGGGGGGATGTTGACGTGCATGGGAGACGGGTGACGCTGTTGTAGAAGATGGAGGCCGCTCTTGTCGCTAGGCAGGGCTCCTGTGAGGGTCAGAGAAGGCAACACTTCGCAAGTGGAGGAGGTCTCCCATGGGAGGGCACGCTGTGTGCAACAGGAGCAGCTAGGTGCATAGCATAGGCCTCGCAGTTCCTTGCAGAAGATTCTAGGGAATCTTTTGAAGTAATGAATTTTATTAGTAGTGTCCCAGTAGTAGGTCTCCCCAATCTCAGAAAAAGGAAAAATGCTACGAAAGCATGGAGATTTCTTAAGAGCAAAAGTAAATAATGTGGAAAATTGTGAATAAAATTAAGTTTTAATGGTTTGAAAGGTCGCTAAGCATATGGAAGGTCAAACGTGGTCCAAGTTAACTTTATCAAGAATATTTGGAGGCATTGAGACCTCTGAAAGGATTTGCATAGCGCGTATCAATGGAGTTTGGCCACCTATGACCTGTGAAGGTCAATAGAATGGAGCCACTACAGAGCAACCACGTCTAGGAGGTGAAACACAGCCCGAGGGTAATTTGTGGCAAGCAGATGGTCCCCAGCTGAGTGGCAGGTCTGTAATTAAACTCATCTTTACCATTATTCTTAAGCCAGACACGAACGCGTTATGAAGCCTTCCAATTGATGCTTGCTGCTTCAAAATGTCAGCAGTCTTGCTGCGATAGAGGAGATATTGGGTAGCATGGAGCTTGTCACCAATCCATCAATGAGCGGCCTCTTTCCTCATCTTTTACTCCTCTGACCTGCACTCTCTCTTGCTGGGTTAGAGCAAGCCGCTAGCCCTTGGCTTTTTGTGAAGCAACCCATGCTTGCTAGACTTGACCAAAGAAGAGACGGAGAGGGGATCAAGCGGCCAAGGCTGGGTGCTTTCACAATTATTGTTGTTTTCAAAATGGCAATCACTTGAGCTCTTCTCCTCTGCCTTGGCGGTGGTGTTGCCCATCTTCTCCTTGGCTGTGGTAGCGCTGTGCTTTGCAGTCTGCACGATGACAATTCAAGCACGTGAGTACTGAGAGGTGGGTACAAATTGGTTGATGGTGTTGCTTTCGTGAGAGAGGGTAATTAGTCTAGTTATCATTATATAGAGGAGGGTGGAACGATGAGCATTTGAGAGAGAAGTCCATGCAAAATTGGTCGGCATTGCACGTGTTCGCTCGCAGACATCGCAGGTGCTCTTCTGCTGCCACATATTCCGCTCTTGTCACCCCTAAAGATTATTGCCTTCAATATTTTTGTTCCACGTCTGTTTCCAACTTCCCAAATAGCTCCGTTGTAGGGAATTATTCCCCTCGACAAATTGAGTGGTTGCCGCACCCCCACACTATCTCACACGGGCCCGGCGGGAGGGGATCAACGGTTGAAGTGATTCGGGCCGTTCGCTGCACATGTATAAATTTGGGACATTTGAAGTTTTGAAGCAATTCTCTCTCTCTCTCTCTCTCTCTCTCTCTCTCTCTCTCCATCCAACATACGCTTTCTTTAGACCTACCAATTAACGTGCACTCATTAACGTGTTGCCAGTTGTTGGTTGTTGGTTGTTGTAGGTCAAGGCATCCTCCTTGTTGCCTGCTGCAAACCAAATTGTCCTCCTTGGTATCTAGTGTTGCCAGCATGTTCTTTGCTGCCTATAATAAGACAACATATCTGTGTTGCTGCGCTCTACCAGCGCAGCCTTGTTGGGAACAAAATAATTTGGCCTCGTTATCTTGTGTGTACGTGTTGCTATGTGCTACCAACATGACCTTAATTAACTTACTCCATACCATTGCATTAACGTCTTTGTTAGCTTGGGTATGAAAAAAATAAAAAGAACCTACATAAGGATATGTTAGAAGTAAAATTGCTCTGTTTGAAGGTTTTTACACTAAATTTCAATAAACCTTACAAGTTTCTTGACCTTAGAATTTGAAAATTGAGGTAAACCTCAAAATTTGTTGGTGGGATTACACTAAACCTAGGTTTTTTTGAATATTCTGAAATCTTTGAGTTTTTGGCCTTTTAATTATTTTAAGCCATTTAGGAATACCTTTTAAAACATACTTTTTATGCCCAAGAAAGTGAGCAAGAATTTTAAAATAGACTTTGAAAAGGAATATGATAGGATTAAGTGGGATTTTATTGTTCAATCTTTGTTTGACATGGGCTTTTGCAAAAAATTCATCAAATTTGTATAGGTGCTGCTTGGCAATGCATTTGCAAAGATTGCAATTAATGGGGGGACTTTTTTGAATCATTCCCCCTTACTAACTGAATTTGACAATTGTCCTATTGCACCATCGTTGTATGCAGCCTAGTCAGATGCTTTGGGATGGCTAGTCCAAGATGCCCTGGAGGAAGGTAGCATAAAAGCTATAAAGATCCCTAATGCAAAGAATTTGAGAGATGGAAGCAGCTAGGACTTACCATCAATGGTAATGAGAAATTGAAGTGGAAAATGGCCCAAACCAAGATCAACCTTGTAGACATATCTGAGAGCATAGGACTCACATGGAACAATAAACAAGTGGGGGAATGCTACAGAGTAGCAAGGCTTGACATAATTCACATGAGATCTGAATTACTCCAAGAGTACTAGCAGGTAAGTTTCTCTAAGGATAACTCTGTCATGTTGTCTCATCATACACCATTTGTTTTTTAATCTTCAAAAGGAAGAATGTGTTTACAAGGCAGGCTGACCTCACATAGATCAGACCCTTCTTTCTCTTGATATTGTTAAAGGGAAAGTAGAGAAAAAAATTGTTTAACTTTTAGCAATAATGGTTCAACATTTAAGGCTTGGGATATAGCAGTTAGAGATACTCAGAGACTGCTCACTAAATACAAAAGAAAAGCTAGGGCCATTAGGGAGAATAAAAGGATGATGATAAGGAAAGATATTGAGGAGCTTGAAGCTCTCTTTGGCCCCAGTATTCCTCCTTCCCCCAAGTTATATGAGCTAAAATCTAAACTTAGAGAGTATCATGAGCTTCTGGCTGCTGGATCTTCCATCCTATGGCCAAGATAATTTTGGGCAGATGGAAGCAACAAGCCTAACAAACATATGTTCAACCTTCTTAAAAAGAAGAAAATCAAAGATTTCATTCCTCTGCTAAAAAAAAAGATGGCCTGATCTTAGAATCTCAAAAAGATAATCTTAAGACAATTATAAAATTCCTTGCTGATATTTTTCCTCTCCCCCAAAAAGAGGGGCTGACCTCACAACTGCCAAGGCCACTTCTACCCGAGAAAGGAAAAAAAGTGTGCCTAATCATTTAGCTAAGATGATGGATCAGCCCCTAGCAGAGGATGATGGATCAGCCCCTAACAGAGAGATCATTTTTGCAGAGCAAGTGGTTCAATGATTAACCATTCCAAAAATGGTTTCAAAAGCACATTTGGTCAGATCCCACAGATAGTTTTAGACTTTGGGTGCATGGAAATTAGGGATGGGAAGGTCTTCAAGCTTTTAGGTATACCAATGGGATTCAAGGTCAGATATGCTCAGAGATGGAAATGGGTGGTTTCTAAATTCAGACAAATGCTGGCAAATTAGCATAATTACCCAAGTTCAACCTTAATAGCTTTTTTTTTGAATCATTATTTGTTGCCTTTCTTAACATGTTTTTTGTCTTGTTGGTGTCCAACTAAGTACCAACTAAAACAGATTATATTACTCACAAGAAATTTCCTTTTGGGAGGTGACAGTGAACAAAACACCATAAGAGAAAAAAATCCAAATTCACCAACATTGCCGCGGATTAACAAATGGAAATGAAAAGAGAAACCATGTGTGGTAATAAAAGAGGCAATTGGCATGGCAATGGTTTTCCAACAATAAACATGGTAATGCTAGTGGATATATATCCGTGAGTATTACCGCATTCATTGCCGTGCTTATTGCTACGTTTATTACACTACACGTCTTCTCAAAAATAAAGGTGCTCATTCGGGCCACCCAATTTTGGGTGGTCCCAACCAGCCAGAGGAAGAATGAGTGGGTTTCTTCCCAGTAGGTGGACATTTACATTAAAGGTTGGTAAGTATTAGGGCCTAACTCCTATCTACATACATCTATATATCTACCTCAAATTCTCTCTTTCTCTACACCGCTCTTTCTCTTTCTCACATGAATGGATACATACAATCACTCACATAGATACACTCACACACACATACCTAAGTAGGGGCTAGTAGTGCCAATAGTCTAGTGGCACTCTTTAGATATCATCGCAATCTCAATCGTGGTAAAACCAAGGGTATGTTGTGATAATCCATACATCAGTGGACCATAGACTGCAATGCCATGATGAAAAAGGGACTATACCCAAAAAGAAGCACTCAACCATTGGGTGCTATGCTCCCTTTCTTAGTGTCTACATACATGCACATTTACAAATATATACATATACACATGCATACATATCTACACATAGATATAGACATATATACATACATATATTCATGCATAAACACACATATATACTGGCATATACACATTTTTACGGGCACTTGGACAGGTCTATCTCCCTCCCTCTCTACTCTACTCTATCTCTCCCTCTTTCTCTCTCTACTCTATCTCTCTCTTTCTCTTTCTCTCTAGTCACCCTCTCTTTATCTACCCTGTCTATCTGATCTCTCCCTTATCTCTCTACTCTCTAGTCCTCCCCCCCCCTCTCTCTCTACTACATCTTTCTCTTCTCTCTCTCTCTCTCTCTCTCTCTTTTTCTACCCTATCTATCTCTCTACTCTCTACTCCTCTCTCTTTACTCTATCTATCCCTCTTTCTCTATCCTCTCTCTCTCTCTCTCTCTCTCTCTACCTACTCGTTCTCTTTCTCTCTATTATTCTCCGTCCCTCTCTCTCTTTCTCTAGATCCTATCTATTTCTCCCCCTATCTCTCTCTTTTTCTCCCTCTCCACTCTACTCTCTTCTCTCTCTTTCCGTTCCTCTCTACTCTACTCTACTCCCCCCCCCTCTCTCTCTCTCTCTCTCTCTCTCTCTCTCTCTCTCTCTACTCTACTCTATTTCTCCCCCTATCTCTCTCTTGTCCTCCCTCTCCAATCTACTCTCTTCTCTCTATTTCCCTCCCTCTCTACTCTACTCTACTCCCCCCCCCCCTTCCAATGGATACCTATAGAATGCGGGGGTTGGCACTGATGAGCTAGCAAGAAAAGCTGATGTACTTCTTGTTGAAACTTGGGAGCATGATACACAAAGGATTAAGGACATGGAGGATTACAATGTACATTCATTGATGTGGTCAAATAATCTCAAGCAATGAAGAGGGGAAGGAGGGGTAGCATGTATGTACTTCTTGTTGAAACTTGGGAGCATGATACACAAAGGATTAACGAGATGGAGGATCACAATGTACATTCATTGATGTGGTCAAAGAATCTCAAGCAACAAAGAGGAGAAGGAGGGGTAGCATGTATGGTTAAGAAAGGATTGGAAGATTTTGTATCAATTGTGAAAGATGACAAGTACAAACTCTATGTCTGGATGAAAACTATGACATCAAAAAGAGCACCCATTTTTGTTGTCGGTTGCTACATTCCTCATCATGATTCCCCTTTTATGCTTGCATGGATAGAAATCAACCATTTTTTAATTTAGAAGAGGACATTGCATATTTCAAAGACAAAGGTGATGTTATCATCTTTGGGGATATGTGTGCTCACACAAAAACATTGTAATATGATACTCAACATTAATTTGATATGCCATACAATTCAAGAGAGTGATTGGAAGTTCACTTGTATGATCGTACTTCAGTGGATAAGAAAGAGTTGGATTACTATGGAAAGTTACTATTACACATGTGTAATAGCACGGGTATGCTCAAAATGGTGTATCTTTGTGGAGTCGAATCAATGGATTTACATGTTGGAAACATAATGGAGATAGTGTGATTGACTATTTTCTACTCTCCAAAGCCATTGTGTATCACATAAAGGGTTTTATATTTGGCCAGTGGACCCCGGAATCACACCATCAGACCTTATGTATTGACCTTGCATGTAGAGAAGAAACTAAGCATGATAATCTCATCCAAAAGGAAGAGAAGTTATCACTAAGTATGGATTTCATACGGGCACCAATGTACATTGAAATGGTTAAGCAAAAGTTATGGATGACAAAGCTTCAATATGATGCACCATTGGAAACTAAATGGGAAGCTTTCAAGAAAAGTTATTTGTTCTTGTGCCGAAGAATTCTTTGTGATAAAGCATGTCCATGGTATCAAGAAAGATAGACCACTCAAAAGGTGGTTTGATAAAGAATGTCAAGATGCTCAAAAGTCCTTCATAAAGCTTGTTGCAACTATGGACAAAGACAACTATCTAAGTCATTTGCATACATACAAGGCATTTATTCGAAAGAAGAGAAGAATATGGAAAGTAAAGCAAAAAAAATTTCAAGTCCAAGAAAAGGCACGTGTATGTGGAAGATTTTGGAGAAACTTCAGGGGCAAGTGGGTTAAGAATTTTGGTAACTTGAGTATTGTGGATATGTACACACATTGTAGGAAACTATATGAGCAACCAAATACTAGAAAAATACCATTTTATGGTTCACTCCCATGTATGACCTCTTTTTTTACTATTGCGGATGTATGCAGTGGGCTTGAAAAGTTGGCCACTCACAAAGCAGGAGATCTTCAAGGTATCAAGCCGAAGATGATTAAATGGACATAAGATTTTACACATGAGTGATTGTGTGATAAGTTCAACCTTGCACTTCAATATGGTATGCCTTATGATTGGAGTACTAATTGGGTCAAGCCTTTGCATAAAGGAGGGGATGTAGAGAATGTAAACAACTACCAGACTATAATGATTGGGTCTCTTATGGAAAATTTGTTTGGGTGCATAATGGAGATGAAATTGAGTGATTGGGTTGAAGAGAATGACAAGCGTGCAAAAAGACAAGCGGGCTTTTGTTGATTCTATAACACCATTGATCATCTTGTCACTCTTCATGTTCTCATGGAGGAAAGTTGTTTGAAAGGCGAACAATTGTATTTTTGTTTTGTGGACTTCAAGAAATCCTTTGATATGATTCCATGTAGCAATTTGTGGAGAAGGATGGAAGAACTCCAAGTTCTAAGTGAGTTTATGCTTGCGGTTTCTCGAGTCTATGAGAAGGTGATGTGTCAATTGTTCATGGGAAGACGAATTTCAAAGATTTTTGCAAGTACTATTGGGGTTACACAAGGATATCTGTTGTCACCAACTCCCTTTGGTCTATGCATTGATCAATTGGAACAAATGGTGCTTGACTTTATGCAAGAAGAAGACATTGAAGAGGTCACTATTTGCAATGCAGTAATCATGCTTTTGTTGTATGCGGATGATGTAGTGCTTCTAGGACACACTTTAGAAGATGCACAAAAGTTTATGGTTGTCCTTGAGAAATTTTTCTTGCATAGTGGATTGATTGTGTGGGGTGGAAGAATCTCAAAGTCTACTTGGAAAGAGTTTGAGAATATCCAAAAGTGTTTTCTTACAATCTTCCTCCAAGTTAAGACACAAACACCATATATGCTCCTACTCCTTGAGTCGGGATCTCTTCCAATTGAGTTATGGACATGGAAAGGGTTGTGGCGTACATGATAAAGATGTGTTAAAACCCCTCATGTCAATTTTCTACAATTGCGTGGGAAGCAAGCAAAAAAGTTCAAAAGATGCATAAAAGCTAAAGCTTGAGCACGGGATGAATGCAAGACATAAAGAAGTGGTTTGATAGATATGATGCATTACACTTGCTACATGATGCCTCAATTGACTCGCAAGTGAATGAATCTTTTCTACTACACCAATGTATTACGGCTTGGGAGGAATTTGATGGGTCACACTTCATACATTACACCACCCATATTGCCCCCAACTACATCACTATGTTCTTTGCTGAAAGAGGAAATCATACTCACACTTACATGCTTGAGCATATCCCCTAGGCCCTTGTCAGCGATACATACTATTGCAGCCATTTGGCTTAGCTCCCACTCGCTTGAATGTGAGATAGGGCATTGGGGCAATGGAGAAGAGTCAGATTGACTGTGCACATTATGTTCACTACAAGTTCAAGAGTCTGAGTACCACACACTACTAGAGTGCTCAGCTTTTGGTCACATCCGAACTTGCTTTCATCACATTTTTAGTCATGAATTAGACCTACACACTTTCCTCTCCCAGCGACAATGTGGGCTCTCCATTGCGGCTCTTATCACCACAATTTTGGAGCATTGGGAGTCACTCATCAGCCACACACATACCACATTCTATGTACTTTGGTCCCATAGGTCATATTTGACCTCGAAAGACGATAATAAAATCTTTCTATCTATCTTATCTCTCTCTCTCTCTCTCTCTCTCTCTCTACCTCTACTCTGTATTTTTCTATTTCTCTCTCTCTCTCTCTCTCTCTCTCTCTCTAATATATATATATCTATTTATACCTTATTTTCTCTCTCTTTCTCTAATTCCTCTTTCCCCCTATTTCTATTCTCTACATTAACTCTCTCTCTCTCTCTCTCTCTCTCTCTCTCTCTCTCTCTCTCTCTCTCTCTGCCTCCCGCCCTCCCGCTCGCATTTCTCTATTTCTACTCTTTTCTCCCTCTCCCTTTTCTATTTCTATTTTACTTTCTCATTTTCTCTTTCTTTTTATGTATATATCTATTAATCTCTAATTTACACACCATCAGTTTTCTTGAATTTTTTCTATAACATCTTTAATTTCAAGAAGTTTCTGTACCACTGTCAAGTTTCCAACCCTTGATTAAGCAAGCTTTAAGCAAGCCTAATCTACTCCTACATTGCATTACAAGAAAAAGCCATCTTTTACATCAATTTTCTTAAACCTAATTTACTCTTACATCGATTTACAAGAAAAAACCATCTTCTACATCAATTTTCCTAAACCTTAACTTCCTAGATCAATTTACAAGCAAAAACCATCTTCTACATCGGTTACCCTAAACCTAATCTATGCGCATGCGTAGAAGCAAATAAAAGAGGTATGCATTTACTTTTCTCTTTTATTTTTTTTCCTATCATAGGCATTGTTTTAATGTCTTCTGCAGGATGATTGGGACAATCGTGGTCCTCGGAACGGCCCCGAATGTGGCCGAGGACTAAAGGAAAAACTCCCTTATCCTTGCACCAAGTGCAAACGGGCAATCCCTCGCTTAAGGGGCATTGCTTTGGAGCATGTGGAGAATGAAGAGCTTTGGAATGCTCAAAAAAGTACTCAAGTAGATGGTAGCACCCCCCCCCCCCCCCCCTTGCTTGAGGATGCCCCCCCATTGGTCTGTGTTTGGTGGTGGTGCTCTGGCACACAGGCCGGAAGACAACAACAAGAGAAATTGGGAAAAGGCATGGTGCATGGTGACCCTCCCATTAGATATACTTTGACAGCTTCTCCACACATGTCTCAGGGACACTTTGAGCTTGAGGATGAGCACATGTTCAACGTGGTTCATGAGTTATTGGCTCATGAAGGCAACATGTGTGAGGAGTATTTTAGACCGTGCACTCAACTGACAATAACAACGGAGGATAGGTTGTCATTGAGTGCCCACAGACCTCTTTACAATGGTGGAAAGTACTTGGTGCTCCGGGCATTGTTAGAAGTACTCAACTTGCAAGCAAAATTGAGCTGGAGCAATGCAAGTGTAGATACACTCCTTCTGTAAGTTATATATATGGATTCTTATACATAGCAGCCTCTTATTGGCCTCCCCTTGCATTCCTATAAATACTCTTTTTGTTGGAGCTTGATGGGAAAAATGCTTCCTAAAGATCACCACATGCCTTTGGATCGTTAACGAGTGAGACCTTATGTCACTGCACTTGGCATGGAGTATGAGCGCATCCACATGTGCATTAACAATTGTATACTATACCACAATGAGTATGCACATGCTACCTCCTATTTGGTGTGTGGGGAAGCATGCTAAAGACGAGACTGAGCGGGACACACCTACCCCGCAAGGTATTGAGACAATTTCCACTTATCCCTTGCACATTCAACACATGTTTAAAAGCAGGGCTATGGTGGAGCTTCTTACATGGCACACCAACCATTACTCAAATGGTGGAATGATGCATGTCCCTATCGATTCACTTGCATATTGGAGGCACATCAAAACTCATTGGCCCATGTTTGGGCTAGAGCCTTGTCACTTGAGGCTTGAGCTGACAAGCAACAATGTCAATCCCTTTGGCACCAAGTCCACATAATGGAGTACTTGGCATGTGGTGATCATCAACTATAATGTTCCACCATGGGAGACAACTCAAGAAGGGAAATATACTTCCTTCTTTTCTTGTGCTAGGGAAGTACGAGGTGGAAAATATTGATGTCCATTGTCTACCTCAAGCCCCCCATTGAGGAGTTGGGGGAGTTATGGAAGGACATCCGTGCTGTTGATGTTTCACTTACAAAGGAGAGGAGAGAGGCAATTGTGAGGGGAATCCTTATGTGGATTATGCACGACTATCCCGTGCTTGGAGAGTTTTTTGGTCTACTATGTTCATTCTACTCTCTCCTTATCATTTGAAGGTTGAAGCTTTTCTCTCAAGATGTAATATAAACGTGTGGGGTTCTCCACATCAGGCCATAATGCCTGTCCTACTTGTGGGCCATCATTGGTGACGGAGCATCTAGATGCCTTGCACAAGGTAATCTATCCAAACAACCATAGTTTCCTACCCCAAAGTCATAGCAAATATAAGGCTTCAACAAATGGTAAGACTCCACTAAAGTGCATGATGGAAAATTGGGTAAAGATTTGGGAAGAGCACTACAATAGATCTCCAACCCTGACTACTCCACCAAAAGGTATGTCGTGGCACTCCATATTTTTAAGGCTTCTATATTGGAAGAACTTAAAAATACAACACCTCTTGGATCACTATAACATATGCGTGGTATTATCGCTCACATTACCACAAAAAAACAAACAAATTTGTAATATGAAATTTCCCGTATGCGAAAAAGACTGCGGCAAACAATGCGGTAATGGTCTAGCGGTAAGGACACGATAATGCCTGCGGCTATATTTCCGCGCCTATTACCGCGGGCTTTACTGCAATAATACCCGCAACAATTACCGCGTAAACATTATCGCGATCATTACCGTGGACGGGTTTATTATAAAAAAAAAGATGACCGTTTGGATTATCCTTTGCAGAACCATCCAAAAAGTCATCTATTTTTTTATTTATTTAAAATATTTTACAAAATTATTATTAATTACAACAAAATATCACAATTGGACAATACATTGAGCCAAAAAAAGATTGATAATTTCATTTACATAAGTAGAATTACAATTGGAGGAGGTATTGAGCCAAAAAATGATAGGTGTTGCATTTACATAAAGGGCAAAAAAAGCCCGCATGTACAAAATAGAGGATGGTCATGTGGGATAGGGCAAGCGGGGTCCGTGTATACAAAATAGAGGATGCTCATGGGGGAGATGGCGGCATTTCGCGTGGAACTCCTTGACTCTGCAAAACCAGAAAAAGAAACAATTAACACTTGTTATTTAATATTTGATGTAAAATCACAATTTGATCATTTAAATAAGATTAAACTTACATGTTGCAGACTTCTGCATGCATTTTCGAACTCCTCTCGAGAGACCATCTGATTTTCAAACAACCAACACCAAGTTTGATACTCGGTATGGTTCTCTCTATATCTCTGCACATCTCTTGTCGGGTGACTCATGGTAATGTTATACTGACAAAAAATAGCAACCAATTAATTAAATGAAAAACATTAGATTTTTTACAATAAAACTAATATTTTTACTTACATATTTGTCTTTCCAAGCCGTTTTTCCTCCCGAACCATAATGCGTAGGAGTCTGATGGGAACTTGGCCTCAACTTGACGCGTATACATCCTCGCACCCGTTTCCCTTTCGTCCTCTTTCTCTTCCATAGCTGTCTCCCACTCCACATCATGGATATTTCGTGGCCGATAGCTGTGCTCTGTAGACTCCATTGTCTTCTTTGCAGCTCTCCTAACACTAGATTTTTTGTTCTTGAGAAATGTTTTGACATGCTCTTGCAACCATTGCCTTGAGAATTGTTGTCCCTCAGGGTTGGGAAAACGCATGTGCATGGTTGTCTCTATATATGTGAGGTTGTAGGGATCTTGCTGATCAAATTTGAGAAAACACTTGATATATGTGGAGTGGATTAATTGGTTGACGTCTGTGTGGAATCTCCTGCCCTACGCTGTCCCGAGATCCACCATACCTCCTCTATGAACCTGGTAGTATAACCCGCGAGCATCTGGTGAAGGCATGTCATGGTCCTCATCTTCTGCTGAAGCAGGGAGTGGTGACTGTGGAGGAGAATCTGTAGTACTCCCCCCCCCCCCACAAACAACAACTAGCTCCGCTCCCTCGTCGAGATCGACCGGCGCTAGCGCGCGAGCTGCCCTGGCGCTGACTGCCAGAAGAGCGCCGACGTGAATCTGGGGCAGAAGGTGAGATAGATGATGGATAGGTGGATGGCTGTGGCGTCGCACCCAACGGCGTCGAACCCTGGGGCATCGGACCCTGTGAAGGAAAAGATGAACTTGGAGTTGTAGGTGGAAAACTC
Source organism: Adiantum capillus-veneris (assembly GCF_014529385.1). NCBI lineage: Eukaryota > Viridiplantae > Streptophyta > Polypodiopsida > Polypodiales > Pteridaceae > Adiantum > Adiantum capillus-veneris. Next base: position 67,507,584 of record NC_140951.1, on the reverse strand, counting down.
TGCAGGTATGGAGTGCCACCAGTTGGAGTAGAGACCTCAGATAATCCAAAAGCTGCTAGCTATGCCGGTGAATAGCGCTGCGTAAGGGTCTGCTGCGAACCTAACCACTCAGCCCGAAGACGCAATGTCCTCTCTACATCTGGATCAGTCACCCACAGGTACGGCAGCGGACCCACCAAGAGCGTCCCGAAACCAGTCGAACCCTGATGATGACTGCTTAGGCAACGACTGTGAATGATAGGCAGAGAGAGCGTCGGGATATGACATCCTGTCCGCCATGAAATCCTCAATGCTGTGAAAACGTGGTGTGGAAGAATAAGACATGGTCTGCATTTATTACGACAAAGATTAACTAGGGTATAAAAATTTGAATATATGATTAAAAATTTACACATTGATTTTTTCAAACATTGGATTTTTTAACATTGGATTCTCTATAGTATCCAATGTTGAAAGAATCCAATGTGGAAAGAATCCAAGGTGTGTCTAAAACCTATAAAAGAGTCTTGCAAAGCCTTGAGTGCTAATAAGATATTAGTGTGTGTATTGACTAATAAGAGATTATTGTGTTTATGATTAGTGTGACCGATTGCACGATCACTTGGACGGCCATTGGGGCCTAATACGTCACCTACGACTTAATCATGGAGGTATGTTTATGTTTTTGTGTTGATTACTGTTTGATTTAACATAATTAGTGTGTGTAATTGACATGTTCGCACACTAATTAGTGTGTAATTGACACGAACACACACTAAGTAGTGTGTGCATTGGCCAATCACACACTAATTAGTGTGTGTTTAGGGTACACTAATTACTGTGTGCATTGGCTTGTGCACACACTAATTAGTGTGTGTTAACATACACTAATTAGTGTGTGCATTGGCTTGTACACACACTAATTAGTGTGTGTTAACACACACTAATTAGTGTGTGCATTGGCCAATCCCATTGACCAATGCACACACTAATCACAAACTAATTAGTGTGTGCATTGGCTTGTGTAATTGGCTTGTGCACACACTAATTAATGTGTGTTAACATACACTAATTAGTGTGTGCATTGTCTTGTGCACACACTAATTAGTGTGTGTTAACATACACTAATTAGTGTGTGCATTGGCTTGTGCACACACTAATTAGTGTGTGTGCATTGTCTTGTGTAATTGGCTTGTGCACACACTAATTAGTGTGTGTTAACTTACACTAATTAGTGTGTGCATTGACTTGTGTAATTGGACTAATTACACACTAATTAGTGTGCGCATTGGCCAATCACATTGGTCAATGCACAAAAAATTAGTGTGTGCATTGGCCAATCCCATTGACCAATGCACACACTAATCACAAACTAATTAGTGTGCGCATTGGCCAATCACACTGGTCAATGCACACACTAATCACACAGTAAATAGTGTGTGTTTAACACACACTAATTAGTGTGTGCATTGGCCAATCCCATTGACCAATGCACACACTAATCACAAACTAATTAGTGTGTGCGTTGGCCAATCCAATTGACCAATGCACACACTAATTACACACTAATTAGTGTGCACATTGGCCAATCACATTGGCCAATGCACACACTAATTAGTGTGTGTTAACACATACTAATTAGTGTGTGTTAACACATACTAATTAGTGTGTGCATTGGTCAATCCCATTGACCAATGCACATTGACCAATCACATTGGCCAATGCACACACTAATCACACACTAATTAGTGTGTGCATTGGCCAATCCCAAATTTAACATATTAGGTTTTGCAAGTAATAAATTTAACAAATTTAACAAGTACGTTTAGATTTTGCAAGTAACTAATAATTAAAAAAATTAGGTTTTGGTGTGTCTTTACTTACACTAATTAGTGTGTGTAATCACACACTAATTACTTTATGCACATACTAATGCATAACTTATACTAACATATGCATGTGTGTGCGTATGTGTATTTGCATGTGTATTTATTTGTGCATCATGTGTATGTGTATTTGCATGCGTGTTAACTTGTTTGTGTTTATGCATGTGAAAAAATCAAAAAACATAACAACAAAACTTACATGGAATTGAAGAGCTTGTTGGGAGAGGGTAGGAGAGTGGAAGAGTAGAGATGGTGGAGAGTAGAAGAGTAGAGATGGAGGAAGAGCTCAAGGTTGTGAGGTTTGCGCTCTCGGCTTCTGTGGAGAAGACAATGAAATTCGAAATTTAGGGTTTTGAACTTCGCGAGGCACGCGGGTGCCTCTATTGATAAAAAAATTTGAAAATTGATTTTCCGCTGATCCTATTACCACGAGCATTACCGCCATTGTTGCCGCGCTCGTTACCGCAAGTATTACCGCGGCGCAATTTCGGCCCATCCACACAGATGGCCACATTCTGACATTATTACTATTGATTTCCAAAATCTATTGGTACTATGTTTTTTATAAAATGTATATTAAATGAAAATATTCCTAGTACTTTGGAAATGACATTTCTACATAAAAGTTTTGATTACCATGCATGTTAATTTAAAAAAAAAAACTTTTTACTGATATTTTATTAACCTTTTTTGGTAATTTGATTTTAATTAATGTATGTAATTTATTAATGTAGGTTGCTTGGGATGATTTTGGCCCGTCCACTGAACCGGATAGATCATGGTGGTTGGCCGAGCGATTACCATGCCCATGCGTGCGGTGCAAATGCGCCATTGCTCGACTTCGACGGATATGCTTGAGCCATGTAGAAGATTATGGACTATGGGATGATCCTCGCAAGCGTGCGCGGATGGAAACAAACAATCCGCGAATTGTAGCAGCTATTGACGTCACCCCTCATTGGCGTGTGGTTGGTGGAGGAGGGGAAAGGAGGGTGGAAGAGCGCATGCGCCAGGAATCCATTAGAGAGGGAGGAAGCACATGAAATCAGCCAATTGCTTCTCCCTCTACGAGTGACCACATCCCATCTGCTTACGTGGATGCAGAAGACGACCATTTGCATAGAATGGTTGAGGATATCCTTGCACGAGAGGAGGAGCATGAACCAGAGTGTGCATGCGAAGAAGCTTCCGAAAGAACGAGGAGTGAGCTACTCGATTCGGCACACACTGCACTATATGATAGATGCTCTTACTCCATTTTAAGGGCATCTCTTGAAGTCCTTAACCTTCAGGCGATGTTTGGATGGAGCAATGTTAGTGTCGATGCACTTTTGAGGTATGTATACAGATTGTGAAGGATGCTTGTGGAGTGCATAAATTAGCTTTTTTCTTGTGATAGGTTGCTAGGAAAGATGCTGCCAGCTAGCAATCACATGCCAGAGAATAGACGAAAAGCACGCGATGTGGTGACTAGATTAGGGATGGATTATGATCGCATTCATGCTTGCGTGAACGATTGTGTGCTCTTTCGTAATGAGCATGCCGATTGTGACACATGTCCATCATGCGGGGAGCCTAGGTTCAAAGAAGGAATGCAGAGCAACAGAATTTCACGTAAAGTTTTGAGGCATTTTCCACTCATCCCTCGCATCCAACACATGTTTAGATTGAAGGGTACGAGCGAGCTTTTGAGTTGGCATGCAAAAAATCGCTCCACAGATGGTATTATGAGAGTGCCAACTGACTCACCAGTGTGGAAGCACATAGAGGACACATGGCCAGAGTTCAGGGATGAGCCTCGTCACTTGAGGATTGGGTTAGCTAGTGATGGAGTGAATCCATTTGGGCACCGCTCTACTTCATGGAGCACTTGGTCGGTGGTGGTTGTAAACTACAATATTCCTCCTTTGGAGGCAACAAAAAAGGAAAACATTTTACTATCACTTCTCATTCTAGGAAAGCACAAGGTAAAAAAAACATGGATGTATATCTGCAGCCTCTTATTGAAGAGCTTCAAGAACTATGGAGAGGCATAGATGTCATTGACATTTCACGCCCACCACGAGACCGCAAAGCCGTCATCAAGTGCATCCTCATGTGGACCATGCATGATCACCCAGGATTTGGAGAGGTATCTGGTAAGTATGCACATGTTAATTGTACTCTTTGCTTTAGGTTTATCATCTCATGTGTAATGTTTGTTTACCTCTTGCCAGGATTGGCAACATCTGGACATAGTGCGTGTCCAACTTGTGGCCCTTCCCTTGTGAGAGAGAGACCTCCTCTTCTTGGGAAGGTGATCTATCCAAACAACCATCGCTTCCTGCCTCCTTCACATCGTAGATATGCTCCCCCTATCAATGGAGTGCAGCCGTTCCATTGGAACATGGATGATTGGGCGAAGCATTGGGAGGAGCATCATGGTACCTCACCGCCTCCCAATGGGCTGCCAAGGGGTATGTCGAGGTACTCAATCTTCTTGTCGCTCCCCTATTGGGCTTCGTTGAAAATTCAGCACTTATTTGGATCTTATGCATGTGTTCAAAAATGTTGGGCAAGCTATATGGGATCACATAATTGGCAAGAAGGATTCATTGGGTGCTAGGGTAGATTTAAGAGCCATGAGATGTCTCCCCCCTTCAGCCACGCCCCGCATGGGGGAGCGGGGAAAGATGATTCTCCCAAAAGCACCGTGGATACTGTCAAAGGCAGACCAAGAGCGGACAAAGAAAGTTATCGCATCCATCCGAACTCCAACGGGATATATGCGGTCACTCAAAGGTGCTTTCGCAAAAACCAAAAAGGGTGGCTCCACTCAATTGTATGGATTGAAATCCCATGATTGGCATAAAATCCTTCAGGTAAGAGTAGAACAGTTTGTGGTGTCTATGTGTCCTTATATAAAGGTTGACATTCACAAAGATGTTTTATTGTTTGTAGTTTGTACTTCCTATAACTATTAGTGGTTATGGAGACACTAAGGTGAAGGCTGCAATATTCAAAGTGGGTGAGATTGTGAGGTAATGGGTTTTTTTCAAGTACTATATCATGTTGTGCCTGCATGAACAATGGAATTTTTTTTCATCTACTATATTATTTGTGCCCTGTAGATTTGTGAGCTCCAAGGAGATAGAAGTAGAAGCCATACCAATAGCCCATCGGCTAGCAGTAGAGGTAGTGTGTGCTATTGAGGATGCATTCCCACATACAATCCTTGTTAGCCAAGTACACCTATTGCTTCACCTTGTTGAGGAGATTGCCATTTGTGGGGTGGTTCACTCTAGATGAATGTTCTTCTTGGAGAGATTCTTGAAGACTTTAAAGGATTTTGTTAGATTGAGGTCACAACCGGAGGTATGCAAAATCAATACAATATAGATAGAATCTATATGCTATGGAGTTACTAATAAAAATATGTGGTTTTGATGTTTTCAGGCGAGCATGGAAGAAGGTTGGGTGGTGCAAGAGGCATTTGTGTATGTCTCACAGTATCGCATCACAGTGGATCCATCATTGCCTCGTCTGTGGAGTGAGGAAGAGGATCCTAGGAAGCACTCAACCATTCCCAGTGGAAAAGGCTCACTCTTGGTCATGGATAGAGAGTTTCATGCCATAGTCAACAACTACTGTTTACTCAATGCCACTATCATGACCAAATGGGTCAATATGTACTTGGAAGCCTGCGCAGCTAGAGAAAGGGATAGAGATGCATGGAAGAGGTCCCATGGAGGTAGATGTGCACCTCCTTTTCCTAAAGAGCTTGCAAAATATCCTGATTTGATTCAAGTAGAGTGGATCCATAATGCCATGACCAATGCCAAAGCACAAGGAGAACAAATAAGCCCTAAAGAATGGGAGTATGCGCGAGGATGCTTGCGCAAGGTGAGTGTGTATATGTTATGTATGCATGTATGCAAATAACTTAATGAAATGCGATGTAACCTCTTATGAATTGTGATTGTAGGGTCTCATTTTCAACTCCATTTGGTCCGAAGGCCGACATTTCCGCACCCGCAAGATAGATGAGCGTCGGACCACTAATGATTGTGGCGTGATGGGAAACTTTGACACAACAACAAATGAGGTCAGATATTGTGGTACTATAGAGAGAATAATCAAAGTGGATTTCAGATCTTTTCACAAATTCCTCTTTGACTGCCGATGGTTTGCGGGTGAGGTCAAAAGACATGAAAATGGGCTCATTATGGTGGATTCCACCCAATTCCATCGGGGAAAAACTGACAACTTGGTGTATCCTAGTAGTTGCGAGCAGGTAATTTAGGCTATGTGCAATTAACTTAAATTAAAAATTTAATATATGTATATCAGCTTATTCTTTGTGTGTGACGTACAGGTCTTTTATGTGCCATGTATATATCAAAGAAGACTTTGGTATGTCATTCCAGTCACGCCACGGGGTAGATCTATCTTTGCAGAGACGGACATTGAGCCAGTAATTGATCCCATCATACCATCACCACAAGATGCAGAGGAAGATGTAACTGAAGTTGAAGAAGGTCAGCCAAGCCTTGCAAATAGTCATCTTGAGGAGGAGGAAGAGGGAGAAAGCGATGATGATTCTACAGGAGGTGATGGAGAGGAGGAAGAATCTCTAAACTTGTTTATTGATTTGAATACTATGGGTCTAAATATGGATCCTAGTGCTTGTAGAGATCTTATACAAGATGAGAATTAATAAAACTCTCCATTCTTTCACTTGGTGTAGTATATGATTAATTCACAAATGTTTCGTTATGTGCTTATGAATAGTATTTGTAATGGTTTTGTTGTGAGTTAAATGATTTATGTATAGAATTTTTAGAGTGAAAGAGAGATTAAGTTAAGTGAGCATTCTGGAGAGTGTAGGAGTTGTAGTGTGTAAATACATTTACAATTGTATTGGATTTAAATGGCAACCCACGTGAGAGGGAGGGGGGAGGGGGTCTATGGCCTTAGCGGTAATGGGTGCTGCGATAATACGGGCGGTAAAATGCCGCTTGAACAACAAAAGGGTTTCTCTCTCCTCATTTCGAATTCCTCTCTCTTGTTTTGCGGTAATGGTCCGCGGTAAACACCACGATCTCTCATAGTGGATCCCATGCACATATTCAAGAATTTAGCTCACACCATGTGGGACCACATTACGGGGTGTTATTATGAAGGGTCATGGGTGCAAGTGAAGCTAACATTTTGTGTTGTGCACAATGCGAGAGTGCTTTGAAGAAGAGATCCTTTATTGTTCTCCTTGCTCAACACCTTTTGATGACAAGAGAGCTCTTACACCACTACGTAAATTCTTTCAGAATATGCAAAGAATGCGTGGATTCAGTCGCTCGTGGTAAACTGTGTGCACTATTTGGGGGAAGCGTGTGGTAGTAGAAGCGGTAATATCTGCGATAAAATTCAAACACCGGCCAAAAATTTGGTATCCCACACTCCTCTCTCTTCATTGGACAACCCATTTGCAAGAGAATGAGAAAGGTCCTTGCAAAAGTGTAGGCCACTTGCACATTGTTGCAAGATAGAGCTTGAAGAAACTAGCATAGGTGCTACCATAATCTGGTAAAATGTGGGCACACTTCACTCTATCATGATGAAAATTGAAAACTGGGGGCTCAAAAGGGGCACTAAGCAAACAACACTAGTATTACCTTCAAGGTGAGGATGCTTTATTGAATGAAGGGCTTTCTAGATCATCACAAGGCAGGGCATCCCCAAGCTTGGAGGGTGTAGGTAGAAGAGGAGGGGTTCCACTTGTAAAACAGTCTTGTCTGTGTTTTGCTATAATGGGATGAATTGGCTAGCTCTGTTTGTCAGAGCCAATCCAAAACATGATGGATGGATGCCATGCAGATCGCTCCTATGGGCATATACAAAGTCCGAGAAAGTAGTATCCATGCCTCGACAAAAGATGCCATCCATGTTTGGCTTCTCATCTCTAACGGTGCTTGCTTTACATGGAGGCGCATGCATAACTCTAGGATGGAGCTTCCTCTTTTGTAGTTTCATGTTTATCCACATAGCCAATGTTTCATGTTTTGATCTCATTTTTTGCATTTTTCTAAAATTTTAAATAATGTTCTTTAATTTTTAATCACAAGCAAAACAAAGGGAAACACCAAAATTTGAATGTTTAAGCGCTAAAGCAAGGTTCGATAGTTAGCGCGATAATTTAAGCGGCAATAACTACTGCATACTTGCGGTAATATAAGTGGTAATATATGCCATAATATTTGAAATACAAAAAATGTCCCCCCGCCCCCCTCTCTCTTCTTTTGCTAGCCCATATTGGACTCTCTCTCTACAAAATGCAATAAAAGATTGCGGTAAATGTTTTGAGATTTTCATAGTGAAACTAGGATCTCAAAGGTCCCATGGAACATTTGCTACCTGTCAAAAGAGAAGGGAGGCCTAGGACTTCTCAACTTGGAAAAAATTTCCACCAGGATGGCTGCTAAATGGGTCCTTAGAGCTTCAGACTCCAAAGATTACTTGGTTTCTCTCCTCAAGGGAGACATTCACAAGTTTAAATGTTTGAACTATAGAGTTTGGAACAACCTCCAACTTAGGGAAATCGTGCTCTCCTCAATTCCTATACACCCTGTGAGTACCAAGTTGGCCTGCAGGATGTGGAAGGCCTGGGATTCCATCAAGACCAAATTTTAGCCTGGTAAGCATTGTTAAATATTCTTCCATTCCTTTCCCGACAAATGATCCAAAAGAATTCTCCTCGGATCCTATTCCAAACGATTGAGAAAATTAAAATTGAATCACCAAGTAGAAATTGCTTCCAATTGGGGGTGAAGCCAAGGGCACTAATTAGAGGGACAGAATTGCAGAATTAGAGGGTCAATTCATGAACAAATATGGGATTTCCTCTTTTACTTGGTGGCACCTACTACAAGCTCATGTTCCTAGCCCAGCAGACCTCATCCTATTCCCTGTCCAGACAGCCTTGTGTAGGATTAGCTAGAGAAGAACAAAGTGTTTAGTAGGAGTTCCCTTATTCCATATGGATTGGAACTTGAAGAGCCACTGTTTACTTGCCATAGTAATTTTCCATTTTTTGTTCAGAGTGACGTGCATAGGTTCTTGGAGCTTAGGTGGAAGGTTGGGGAGATTAGGCAGTGCGCTACCACCTGCCCAATAGATAGCCTTGGGGGAGGGGTATTGATAGGTTGACAAGGACCATTCTAGCTCTTTCGGGAAAAGAGACTTCCTTGTATCTATAAGGGTTGTAGTTGGTATCTTCTTAGGAGTGCCACAGGTCGTGATTCCTTTGTTGTGTATACGTCGAGCTGTCCGAGACTGGATCTAGGAAGGTGGGGGAATGGGGGGAAAATTCCACCATAATGATTCTTGGGCTCTGAGATCAAGACTATACTTGGAATCCCATGCCAATTAACCTGCAAGAGGGCTCTATATCTATTCCAGGGATTCCAAAGTGACTTTAGGAGATCAAACCCACTTGCTTTTATCTCATATAGTCCAAAAAAAATGGTGGTCCATGGGAGATTGAATACCCCTTGAACCCCTTTTATTTTGAATTTGACTAGGTTGCAAAATAGAAGGGAGGCCCATTATTCCTCTGCCTGGTCTAGGTCTCTGAGGATGAGCTTAACAACCATCTTTTTAGCCCAGCCGTTGATGCTTGTGAGCCCTAACCCACCTTGCTCTTTGGGGATACAACACAATTCCCACTTGACTTTTGCTATCCCTTTCTTAAGAGGGTCTCCTGTCCATAGAAAATTTGTGCAAATCCTATTGATATCCTTTAGGTGGGCATCAGGAGGCCGTCTCCAGCATGAGAGGAAGTAGAGAACATAGCAGTAGATGAAGTGTTTGATGATTAGAGCCCTACCTGCTAGGTCGACTTGAAAGCCAATCCATCGGTTTAGTTTGGAGGAGAACTTTTCCAAGACCCATTTTCATCTCTGAGTCATAGCGACTTTGAAGCTAAATGGTATGCCTAAGAGCTTGAAGATAACTCTATCTTGAAGAATAGCACATGCCTGGTCATAGATCTGCCGGCTAGGGAGAGGGGAATGTGAAACTCCAAGTCCTCTTTTTGTGTGCATGGTTGATCCTAGATTCTGAAGTAGTGTAGAATACCCTTGGGCATTCCCAAAACTGCCTAAGGGGTTGGTCGTCGTTTTATGAAGCAGGCCATTGGTGTCATCTGCAAATTGAGAGAGACACTGCTACCTACCATTTGGCAAAGAGATACCTTTTATAACTCCTTCAACTATCTTTGACTTGACCAGCAAATTAAGAGGGTCAACAGATGTGGCTAAAAGTAGGGGGGCCAAAGGGCAGCCCTGCCTGACCGACCGATTAAGGGGGAAGGGGTCAAAAAGGGAGCTATTCACCAGTAGGGTTTGCACAAATTTTACCACCTTGGGGCCAAAACCAATCATTGCGAGACAGTCAAGTAGAAAAGACCATTCCAGTCTGTCATATGCCTTGTCGAAATCAACCTTGACAAACACAAAATCCTGCCCAGACTCCTCAACATATTCAATCCCTTCCCACATTGCAATAACAGCTTCCATTATTCTTATGCATCTGATGACTCCCTCTTGCTATGAGGACAACCACTCTGTGAGTGCTAGGAGATCCTTAGTGCAATGGATTTAGCATAGATTTTGTAGGCCAAGTTAAGTATTGTTAGGGGTCTCCAGTTGGATAACTCCTCCTTGGGACCCTTTTTATGAAGGAGTTTGATGACCCCTGTGTTCATCTAGATGGGAGAGCAACGTACTTGACTAACATTAGGAGAAATATGAACCTTGCATGGGCCTTGTAAGGAATCCTAATTTTTAGGGATTAAGGCTAATGTTGTGTAGGGTTAAGGGGACAAGGGCATTCAAGAAGCTAGTTTTGAGTAGACTTTTCTAGCCTTTTTTTAGACACATGTAGGATGTGGACTTAAGAGGTCACTTTCTCTCTCTAGCTTTTGGAAAGTGAAGGGAGTAAAGGGGTGTGGCCACATTAGCAAAAACGTCGGTCACTAAGAGCCAAAATTTGACTTTTTTTCAAAAAAGTTATTTTTACTTATTTTTGACTTAAAATTCCCTCCCAACATATATACACATCAAAAAATCATTTTTTGACATTTTTTTAAACCTACAAACACTAAAAGTCCACTTTTTCAAAAAAAAAATCCCCCCCAAAAAAAAACCTTTGTTCTCTCCTCCTCCTTCCTCCTCTCTCCCTCTCCTCTTCCTCCCTACCCCCTTCTCTCCTCCTCCTCCCCTCTCCCCCCTCTGCCCCCTTCTCTCCTCCCATGTTCCTCTCCTCTCCCTCCCTACCCCCTTCTCTCCTCCTCCTCCCCTCTCTCTCCCTCTCCCCCTCTGCCCCCTTCTCTCCTCCCATGTTCCTCCCTCTCCCTCCCCCCTCTTTCTTTTCATTCTTTGCTTCCTCACGCAACAACTACCATGGTGCTCACGGACATCACAAATCGTATCCCTCCACCACCATGTACTCCGCATAACAAAAGTGTACATATTGCTTGTCCGCGGTGTTTGCACCGAAGGCCGCACGTGAGGGTGAACAGAGGTCATCCCAAGATCGTCATACTGTCGGTGAGACGAATGTGTATGGTTCTTCAATATCTTGGGAGGGGAGAAGTAGGCTTGTTAGGCTATTGCAATTGGTTGTGTATGGGTGCAGGTGCTTCTTTGCATTCGTGGATGCACGAATGTCAAGCTCTTCAGCTCAAAACAGTGGCATTACAAGAAACAGTGGGTGCAGGTTAGAGAGGTCAAGTGTCACCACTTTTCCTCTAAAACAGCCTTCTTTGTTACATCTTGCAGGTAGGTGCTTCAAATCCATCCTTATTAGAGGTGGGTAATCTCATCCTAATGCAAGAATGGCTCAAGGAACTAGCATAACATGAAGCTTTTACGGTGGCACAAAGCTCTCCTCAAGCAATGTGGCTCCCACTACACCAAAAATCACTATGCTAACATGGAGAGATCCCTAGTAGGACAATACAACAACTTTTCATCAGCAGCACACCCTTTCCTAACATGAGGGCACCCCCACCAGAGATATTTTTATATGATAGGTCACCCCATGAGCATACCATGTCATGGAATGGATGTAAGAACTATGACTGCACTACCCCTTGGAAGTTGTTCACGAATGTATGTTTATCAAAGTTAATGAGAAGAAGTTTGGACTTTTTTGTTTGTTGATGTGTAAGAGCACTCTTGGTCTACCATATTTTAGATTGTTTGATAAGTTAAATAAGATTTGTAGTCATTTAAAGTATCATTTTTCTTTTGTAGGATTGTACATGAGAAGACATGATAAAGTACAAGAGATCTTGACGGAATAAACCTCGATGAGATTCCCACCATGCACTTGTGACACCATACCTCTCCTTGAACCCTTTGACTTCTATCGTTGTGGGGAGTCCAATGGGGGGCTATTTTCAAATTTTTAGCATAACTTTTTTTTGAAGAAAATTTTGGTTATTCTAAAGTTTATACACAGTCTAGGAGTTCATTCTGATTGTTATTCTTCAGTTTCAAATTTTGATCGAGTACACTTCTTGGAAGCCACTTTTGAAGGTGTTAGGGCGAGATTTTGGGAAAGTTTTGTATGTAGGAAATACAGTCCTTAACACAATAAAAAACAATGGTTCTTTGAGTATTTTCAAATTCCATGGTTTTAATGCTCGTTGGAGCTCGTAGATTAAGAAAAAAGTAAAAAATGTATGTTTTACATCATTTTTAAATAAACTGTCAACTTGCACATTGAATTTTGGAGAATGCGAGCAAGATATGAATTTTTCTCATCACATGATGGTCGAAGAACGCGATGAGATGAACAAATTCATGTGAGACAAGCCCAGACAGATTCGGAGCCGATTGAAATCTAGAAGCTGTTGAAAACAACCGAAAAGTTCAATACTTTAAAAAAAAAAAAAAAAAAAAACTTAACACTTGAATCATGGCCATGCATCAAAAATATGCTCACACGGTGAAGGAGGTGCTTCAAAGCTATGGAAATCAGTATAAAATGCAAGCAATAGCGTTGGAGGCTATTCAAGAAGTTGTAGAGGCTCACATCATTTCAGACGACTTTGCAATGACAAAATGATTAAGAGTTGTGTCTACTGTCTCCATAGTGATTTGGCTTTTCGGTTTATCCATGTGTTTTAAGTCAAGTGGTTTTGGCCATGAAGAGTTAAATTTAAATCAAATATTAACATTTTTGCCATCCTAAGGGGCAAACAAAGCTAGAAAATGCAAAAAAAAGGGTGGCCACAAGGGCGCGCAGATGGCCCATCCAGCAGTTTTGGATGGCTCATCTGCGCGCCCTTGTGGCCACCCTTTTTTTTTGCATTGTCTAGCTTTGTTCGCCCCCTAGGATAGCAAAAATGTTAATAGCTGATGAAACCAGATGTTTATGTAGCATGAGACTAGATTTTTATATTGTCCAATGTGATTTGGCCTTTTGGTGCAGGGAACTAGTAAGTTGAGTTGAAGGAAGGCATAATGTGCTTGAAAAGTTAAATTTTACATTCATCTCACCTTTTTCAAGGTCCTGGAGTGCAACAATAGCCTAATTATGCAAAAAAAGGGTGGCCACAAGGGCGCGCAGATGGCCCATCCAACAGTTTTGGATGGCTCACCTACGCGCCCTTGTGGCCATCCTTTTTTTTGCATTATATGGCCTTGTCTGCCCCTTATAATAGCAAGAATGTTAATATTTGATGAAACCAGATGTTTATGCAGCATGAGACTAGATTTTTATACTGTCCAATGTGATTTGCCCTTTTGGTGCAGGGAACTAGTAAGTTGAGTTGAAGGAAGACATAATGTGCTTGAAAAGTTCAATTTTAGGTTCATCTCATCTTTTCCAGGGTTCTGGAGTGCAGCAATAGCCTAATTATGCAAAAAAAGGGTGGCCACAAGGGCCCACATATGACCCATCCATCAGTTTTGGATGGCTCACTACGCGCGCTTGTGGCCACCCCTTTTTTTGCATTATATGGCCTTGTCTGCACCCAGGATACCAATTTTTTTTTAGATTAAGTGAAAGCAAATCTTTATGCAACATGATAGTACAAATTCCACTTCTTTTCACTCAGATGTAATTAGAGCTCCCCCCCCCTCCCCCCCCTTTCTTTGTGTTCAAAGGTCCAGAGCATTCACTATGTAAAATTTTCCTATATCACGTGTGTTCACTAGAATGGATTAAAAGTACCCCTTATAGGCCTTATCTACACATGTTTCTGCAACTTTACAAGAATATAAAATCCCTTCTGTTGAACACATGTGCTATGTTACATATACTTTAGTGAACTCCCCATGTCAACGGCCTCACAAATCCTGTGCACTAAACATTAAACACTCGAAATTTACCAAACAAGGAGCCAATTTTTACTTCCTTGTGTCCACCTAGTGTTCTTGTGAAACATTGCTAATGATATATATTCAACATCCCCAAATGAGGACATCTTGACAAAGTTTATGATCCACTTTAATAAGAATAACCATTAATGATTAAACTGAAATCAAAATATTGCTTGAATTTCTTCAAGGTGGAGTGATTAAGACTTGCGACTTGAATCATCGTACAGGCAAATCAAAATATCCATAAAAGTAAACAATATTTCTCAGATCTGTCTGAAAATTCAGTAATCTAAATTAAATACTCTCACTCAATGCCACACCATTTAACAAAAAAACATATTTATATTGCATTTATAGAGGAATCCAGCCTCATGAAAAATAATTACAAATGGAGACAATGTTGTTGCTGTTAGGCTTATCTTACAAGTATTTGTCTTCCTCATCTAGAGATTCATATACACTTGAGTATTTGTGTGTCTATGACACTAGGGAAGATAGTAGTACTATATGGATGGCTTCTATGAGAGCTCCTAGAGAGTCCCTATTGGTTCAAGATTCTAAAAAACACTTACTATTCTTATCAAAATCTTTTAACATGGTAGTGAAAGGTTCCTCAATGAACAAAAATAGAGTAATTTCCATCTCTGCACATGGTTGCTTGCTCATGTCCTCTTAAAACAAGTTGAATCTGTAAGTAAACAAAAGATTATGTGAGGACAAAGTTATAAAGTACAAAATGATATCATTCCAATTATCTAATGACAATTATATGAAGAATAAATTACAAGAAAAATCTTTGACAAATCTCCATAGATAACACAACTTACTTACATTGTGAGACTCAAATCACATGCTACACAACTATAGATGGCGCACCAAAGTCATCAACAAAATAGCACCACCCAGTGTTATGAGGTGTGAAGCCTAAACACTGAAATCCATAAAGAGGTTAATTCTCTCCAGCATGATAAACTTAAAGATGGAGATGATGTTAAGCTCTGAATGTAAGCTACAAGGGTAGTTTTCTTACCATTCTATCTTTATGTTGGAGATGAACCCTTGCAATGCCCAAGCGATATTCACACCTCCTATTGTTGTGGTATGCAACTGATGTGAGCTCATACTTTTGCCACCTTCGGGAGTAGAGGTTTCCATGTAGTGTGAGTAAATGAAAGTAGAAGGAGTTGAATCTTGTTTCATGTTGTAATGGAAATGAGAGAAGGGAGAGGAGCTAGCTTGGTGTGAAACTATGTGGTGGGTAAGGGGAAGAGATGGAGGAGGAGCTTGCTTGGTGCTACAATGGAGGTGGGAGAAAGCTAGCAGAGAGATAATGATGGACTATAGGGGGTGCATGTGGTTGTTGCAGCAATGGAGAGCTTGGAAAAAGGTTTGTAGAGAGAGAAAAACACTTTTTAGCTATAGAATAGGTTTGGAAAGACTTTGGAGGGTGAAAATGATGTTTTGATTTGTTTTTTTTTAAAAATCAATTTTTTGGATTTTTTAGTGCACGTTTTTAACTTTTGAAGGTCAAAAATAATTTTTTGACCATGAAATAGGTTTGGGGACCTTTTAAGGAGGGAAAACTTGAAATTTGAAATTTTTTGAAAATTTAAAATTTTTAGTGTATTTTTAAATCCGGGCCAAAAAGTGGGGGAAAAGAGGTCAAAGTGGTCCCTCCCCCCCCCCCTCTTTCCCCTAGCCACCTCCCTTACCTTCTCACTAGGTAAGAGACAATTAAGAGGTGTAAAGCTACCTTGTCCCCCTACTTTTTTGAGGGTATAGAGTGTGTCCACCACCCTCTTCCTATTGGCTGACCTCTAATTAACCTTAATCCCAAAGGTTCCCTAGAGGGTTCATATTTTTCCTAATGATTCCTCCCAGACTATAACAAGAATGGGGGCAATCACTTTCTTGAAGGTTTGATAGAATTTGGTGGAAAGCCCATCTAGCCTAGGGGTTTTCTTGGGTTTGAGGGGGTATATATGGACCATTTAATTTCCCATACAGAGAGGTCAGAGAAGTGGCGATTTCAAGGTTTATATTTTTTGAGGTGGCTTTACCTTTGGGGCCGACCAAGAGAGGAATGGCTTCCCTCTAGTGCTTCCTTCTGAGGTGTCTGAACATCTCCTTGGTGGGATTTTCTACTTTCCCGGCTGTGTGCTGCAAGGTAAGGTCTTCCTCAATCCCAAGCTGATGGCGAAGTGTGATGATCTTATCCTGGGTGTCAGCGTCCTCTCTATTGGAGGATTCTAGTTCAATGAGTTCATTATAGATTTTGTCTTTCCTTCTCCTTCTAATCTCAGTGACTTTTTCCCTGTAGCTTACTAGGTTTTCTTGGGTGTTTGAGATGGCCGCTGCCCAGGCTTTGGCCGGGATGAAGCCTTTAGAAAACGATTGAAGCCAGACTGCTTTGACGCAGTCCTGCACTTCTCCTCGTTGAAAGAGGTAGGTGTCAGTGTGGAACCAATGGTTGCGGATTTCGTTACACTTATTGTCCAGGGTGATGAATAAACAGGTAATGGTCAGACGCACACGAGGTTAACCTGGGTTTGGCTTTGATCCGGTTAAAGTTCCTAGCCAGAGGAACACTGATGTAGCATATGTCCAGCCTTGATTTTCTAGCATTTTCACCTTTTGAATAATTTTGCCATGTGAAATCTCCAGGTGTGCATGCATCCCACATTTCTAGATTGGATTTGAGGAGCTCCCATTCTTTGCGTTTTGTGCCTACTATTGTCCCCCCCCCCCCCCCCCCCCCCCCCCCCCCCCCCTCTATTGAAATCTATCCTCCATAGCTTCAACCATCTTGAGGTCTCCAAATAAGATGGCCTGCCCACATAAGCGGTTGAGTTGTCTCCATAGCTAAGTTCTATCTTTAACGGATCCACCTGCATACAATGAGACCAGAAGGCAATGATGAGGGGCCTCGATTGCCACGGCCACCGAATAATCGCCTACTGAGAAATGTTGTTGATTGATCTTCCAATCTTGAGGGATCCCTAGGAAGGTGCCACCAGAGCCTCTACTGTGGGTTGAGTTGTGCCAATGATGTTCCTTAGAAATAGTTAGGAGACTCTGGTTGAGGTATGCTCCCGTGGTCTTGATCTCTTGGAGGCTATGACATCTACCGGGTAGTTACCTAGCCATGCCTTGATTTTCTTGGCTTTGTCGGGTCAGTCAGCCCTTTTATGTTCCATGATAGGACTTTCATTGATTATTATGTTGATCTCTATGATTCTTGCTTTGGGTCTGCAGTGAAGCCTGCATCACCGAGTTGTGCATTCTCTTATTGTCATACACCTCCATGGGGGAGGGGCCCGGCGTCGAGTTCTCCTTTTGTTTGGGAACAACATTTTCTTTGTTGTGGGTGATGCGAGAGGCTTTATTTAGGTCAATAACTGTTTCTTTGTCTCCCTTATTTACATGCATCTCTAGCCGAGACTCTGAGTTCTCCTCCTCGCCCGATTTCTAACCGATTGAATCAGGTACCTCAGAGTCTTCCCACTCTAGTAGAGAGGCCAACATCGCAAATCTATTGGGGGATCTGGGCTTATTTCTCTCGTTGGTTTGTTTCTCGACCGGAGGTCTGTCTGCCTTTGCCGGTTTTGGGGGGGGGGGGGGGGGGGCTTGGTGGGCCTATAGGCCTCTTGCTCTCCGTCTCTATAGGGTGGTCGGTTTCTGGATTGGTTTGGGGTTCTTGATGGGAAAATCTTAGACGAAGTGCCCCTTTATGCCACAATGGAAGCAGGCGTTGGGCAGATATTTGTAATTAAGTGGCTGTACGAAGTATTATCCATCGTCCAAAGCTATCATCATGGCTTGGGGAAGGTCCACAGATGTGTCCATCTCTATGAGTGCCTGCGGATGCTAGGCAGGGATGTAATCCCCTCGAGGGCGTCCCCCTAGCACTTTTTTGAGTTCAGACCCTATCACCCGTAGGTGGTTGTGGAAATGCAAAGGAAGGTTAGGAAATTTCACCTAGACAAGGAAGGTCGATAGAGCATCTTGCTCAGCGTTGTACTCCTTGTGCCACTTGAAAAGACAGAGAGGAGAGGTTCAAAGAAGCCATTGGCCAGAGTTGAGGACGCAAAAAGCCATCTCAGCACTTCTGGAAACAAACACATACTATTTTTTGGGTAGGGCTTGGATGGTCTCGACCTTTGCCCTTATAGGGCCCCAATGATTCCTATCCATCCTCTCAGAACGTCGGCGGGGGGGCGGGGATACCGGCGAGCAGTCCTATAAGAGCTCTGTTCTCTAGGTCTGCTTGAGTTTTACGAACTTGGGCAGCAGGAAGGATAACAAGAGGCTTACCGTCTGAAGTTTGTCCAAAGCCTCTTGGCCCGCAGCGCTTCCATTGCCTCCTTGGTGAGGGTTAGGGGCAGCAACAGTGGCGGCTAGAGCGGGAGGGCCCTTAGCAGACAACGCAGGAAACCCTCCTGCTGGAATGGGAGCAAGTGGCTGAGTGAAGAATCCGACGCCATGGCGGACTAGAAGAGATGCTTCGAGCCTTATCGTGTTGTCGGGTGGAAAAAGAAGTTTGCCTCTGTTTAGTAGCACGGTTAAGTGGTTGTGATAGGTTAGCACTTCACGGTGGAGGCCATTAACTCCCCGATGTGGGTGACACGGGAGTTATTTAGGGAGTGGTGCGGTAGCCTGCTACCAGAGGCCCATATATTAGGGGGTCTTGCCTAAGAGGCCCATATATTAGGGGGTCTTGCCTAATGAGGGTGAGATGACCTGGGATAAAAAAAGTTCTACCTTTCTTATATATATATATTTTTGTGTGGCCTTTCAATTTGTGTGAAAAGAATAGGGAAATTTGAGGGCTGCCGCCAGAGGGAGTGCTGGAGAAGGAAAGAAAGTACAAAAGGTCGTGTGGAATTATGGTGCTTTGTCGTCTTCACAGCTGCTCAAAACGGCCAGTTTGGAAGGAAGCAATTTGGTGCCTCCAGAAGAGAGACACACAGAGAGAGAGAGAGAGAGAGAGAGAGAGAGGAGAGAGAGAGAGAGAGAGCGCTAGGCAGCTAGTAGCTATGGCAGTGTGGCTGCGCAGTGCGTGGTAACAACTGGGCTCTCTCGATTTGCGAAAGTCGGAACTTTGCAAGTGCAGTCGACAACGTCATAATCGTACTTTATATGTACGTCACAGCGACAGACACTGTCACAGAGAGAGACAGAGAGAGAACTCGCGGGAGAGAGAGAACTCGGGGAGTGAGGGAACCCCCAGGGGCCAGACTCCAGGCCCCAGGGGGAGTTGCCGAGTTGGGGAGGAGAGAGAGAGAGAGAGAGAGAGAGAGAGAGAGAGAGAGTCACGGATGGCAGACTTTATAGAAGAGCGGCGCTGATTAAAAGAGCAGCCTTCTTTCATAATCGCTGAAGCTGCTTCTGCAAGTAAAGACCTTATTATAGTTTGTGCGCAAGGTACTATCTCTCATACACACATGTCACACACACAGTACAAATTTACATGCGTCGAACTTGGATAGCTGCCACTGCCCGATTCGCTGCAGAGGCTGTCCAGAATATTATTACGATTTTTAGGTTGCTTGCTTCTGGCTGCATCAGACGTCATGCAGAGCTTGCTCATAATTGGTACCTGAATTTGCTGATTGGTGCAGCTGATCACGCACTAAATAATTCCCGGACCACCAAAATTTGCAAACCTTCCCGCAGAGAGCGTGGCTCACGAGCACGCACACAAAACAGAGAGCGGCTTCACAGCCAATCGTCGGTGTGCAGCTTCTAACTGAGCCCTAACTTTCAAGCATTTCTTAAGAGCCTTTTTTTTTGGTTCCATAAGTGCGCCTAGAAATCATATAAGAGATACATCAGTGCCCCTGCAGAAGCAAGATTCACTATGATGGAAGCCATGGCTTGATGTGATGAATTGGGCTAACCCACCCCTTACCTGTGGGTTCTTTGTAACTCTCTTTTTTCTGCATTTGTTAATCAATTTCTACTTTCATAATTTTTTTTTTACAAAATTCCTTTTCTTGAATTTGCCAAGAGGAAAATTTGAAAAAGTAGGTTATTTTTTTATTTTTTACACTATATTTTTCTATTTTGGGGCGGAATTTCACTTGCTCTCAACCGGCATTTTTGAAATTGAAAACGTCACGATGTTAAGTTGAGACACATTTTTCCCAAACACTGCAAGGGAGGATATCAACAAAACGTTCAATACCATAAAGTTCAACTACACAGCTCTCATTCAAAGTAGTTGAAGTATACATCAAAGTAGCTTTCATTCACTGATTACCAAGTCCCATTGAGCCTGCACATGTATGCTAGACTTGGCCAGAGTCTAGCGGTAGGTCTCCAACTCCTCTGCAATTTCATTCTTCCAATCGTTCAAAAATGAAGGGAGGCCGGACTCTTGACTTGATCTTCTCTTCCTTCAACAATGAGCACTGTGTAATTAGTGGTTGCGACTTTGAGAACAACTGCCCTAGTCCTTCATATTGTGATGACTTTTGGTTTGGATCCAAATATAGGATAGGTTTACACTTAGTCATACCAAATGATTCTAATGACTCTTGGACATAGCAATACTGAGAGAGAGAGAGAGAGAGAGAGAGAGAGAGAGAGAGAGAGAGAGAGAGAGAGAGAGATGCCCCCCTCTATTTGCCATATGTCCAATTCAACGAAGTATTGAAGTAAGCCAAGATCTATCCTCTCGAAATCCTTAGCCTAAGGTCTCCAAAGTAGTGCAGGTGTGCTCAACATGGCTACATCTAATAACAAAATCATCCACATAGAGGATAATAAGAGTCACCAATCCTCCCTCACTGTAAATATACAAATCTAGGTCTACATAAGAACAATGATGTAAGACCTAGGGTAACTGAACATAGGATCCTCCTCCCTACCGCCTGCCCCTTATATAGGCTGGCTTCTAGCACTTGCCCTAAGCGGATCCCCAGTCCGCACTGGTCCAGCCGGCCCTTGGCCTAGGTCCCTGACCCCCCTAGGTTGGGCCTTGTCCCGTAGGACCCTTGTCCTGACATTACTCCCCCCTTAAGGAAGAGTTTTCGTCCTCGAAAACACAAGTAGTAATATCTTCTTAAGAATACTGATGTTCTCTTTATTGACGTCCCATAAGTGATCCAGTTGTCTGTATCACCGATAATTGGTGCAGTGAGGAGATTCAATGAAACCAAGAGCAACATCTTGATTTTCAACATTGTTGTCCGTTTGCAACCACTTGGGTCTAAATGGTAACTGGGTATAAGCATGTTAACTTGTCATGCTTTTTGGTGTCCCGGACAATGCTAGTAAGAGGTGCTTGTTAGCATCTATTTCAAAACCAAAGAGCAAATGAATTTTGAAATTTTAATAACCATAAGATATATTATTTGTTCCCACCCATATGCGGTGTGGCCTCTGTTTTCAGTTACGATGACGACGTGGGGTGTGGCCTCTGTTCTCTCTCTCTCTCTCTCTCTCTCTCTCTCTCTCTCTCTCTCCGGCGCAGACTCCCTCTCTGTCTCACTCTTAGACCAGTTTACAGTTTGCCCTGTTCCTACTCCCTCCCTCCCTCTCTCTCTCTCTCTCTCTCTCTCTCTCTCTCTCTCTCTCTCTCTCTCTCTGTGCGGCGCAGACTCTCTCTCTGTCTCACTCTCAGACCAGTTTATAGTTTTCCCTGTTCCTACTCCCTCCCTCCCTCCCTCCCTCTCTCTCTCTCTCTCTCTCTCTCTCTCTCTCTCTCTCTCTCTCTCTCTCTCTCTCTCTCTCTCGCATTGCTTCTTGCCTCGAAGTTGAGTTGTCAAAGCTTAGCAGACTTGCAGATATGGAAAACCAACAGACAACATTATTGCCACTAGAAATGGAGGCAAAAGGGAGCCATTACAGGAAATGAATCACGACTACCAGCATCCAGCTCTTTCTATTATCAAGAAATATGACACAGAAAGAAAGCGTAAAACAGCGGGAGCATCGACAGATGACAACTAAATGAGGACATCATGCCACGATGAGGAGAAAAGAAAAATCTCCTTCCAGATTGTGAAATCTTTCAAGAGGAGGAATGAAGGTCTCAACAAAGAAGCAAAGTGTGAAATCTGAAATCTTGTTGCTCAACATCCACTTGTTCGGGCAATCCGTGATCGGTCTTTAGAGGAGGAGGCTGTTGTGCAGAGTGCAATTGTCTCCAATGTACGCAACACACTAGCTATCGTTAACACTAGGTTGGTAACCTAACAGGACATAAAAGTGTCCTTTCAGGGTTTTGAAAAAAACCTCCAAAACCATAGTAGATCCATTCATTTTGTAAAATCCTTTCATGAGGTTATAGTTCAAGGCGTACTACACATGGAAAAAATAAGAAACTTGTAAAATTTCTCATCTTTTGGTCACACCAAGCCTCCAAAGTTGATGGACCAGTACATTTTCATCAAAACAGTCATTTCTTACGTTTTGTTGCATAAAAATAAGATTAGGGATTTTTGTAGGACTTGAGATAAATTCCCTAGTTAACTTCAATGGGTTGGTGATCAGAACATATGATTGCTTCTCACTCACTATTTTTTGTTTTGCCAAAAGAAATAGGTACAAAAAAGTTGAATTTTTGCCATTCTGCAAACCTATCATCAAAGTTTCTATAGCCACGCTCAATACAAATAATATATGCATGTTTTCTTAGTTCCCTATTGTCCTTTAGGTTCATAAGGAGCCATGGAGCATGTCAAAAGAATAATACATCTCTTACCAAGGGGAGTCTTGGGGACAAAGATGAAGTGATAAATACAACAAACATGAAAAAACTGGGTTCAACATTATGAGTTGTAGAATCCCATAGAAACTATTCAATATCTAGCCAAATTTGATCCTTATGACTAGATATGGTTACTACCTACAAAATGCATGTAGTTGCCACAAGAAACTAACAATATTGAAAAAGCTATACTTGATATACTAGAATGCTTCGTTTTCTTCTATAATTGAGAAAATCAACCATCGTTGTCTACTATGCAAAATAGGGTATTAGGTGCCCCAAAACTCAAGGAATATTAGCTTTATGTTACAATATGCAACATAGAAAATCAAAACTGCATTTGGATATCATGAAAGCCACCAAAAAAATCATAGAAGAGCTAAAATTGGCTAAAAAACAGGATTTGACAATTTTTGTAATTTGGTCATAACTTACAACTTTAACATTTATTTCTCCCTAGAAGCATCAGGACATGTTGAGGACTACTAAAGATATTTCTCTAGCATTATAGACCTCACAAACATGAATTCTAGAGTGGTATAGTTGCAAAAAGTTGAAAAAAGCCAAAAACAGGACCCGTTTTTTCACACAATTTAGGTTGTGAAATGTTGTGCAAGGACAAGGTTAAAGATAGAATTGATATTCCAAAAAAAATTTCAAGTTTTTTTCAGCTCATGAGACAACTTTCTAGACATATAGAACCTCAAAATCCATTTTGAAACTCTTGACATAATTCAAGGAAAATGGTCACTTAACAGGACATAAAAGTGTCCCATTACCAACCTAGTGTTAAGCAGCCAACTTCTAACGAGGAGCTGTTTTTTAGGAATGCAGCATTGCAGATGATGATAAATTCAAAGGAAAACATGCCTATTGCCAAATTCTCCAGGGTCCTAAAAGTCGACCATCGCAGCTTGTTCAAAGCAAAATCACGGCAGGTGAAGTTTGGTGTCAATGCTCGACTGTTTTCATTGGCTGGATGTCACAAGCAACACCGTCATAGCCCTATCACATATGAAATTAAGGAATTGGTCTACACATTTTGGATAGAGGAGATTCGTGTTTCACCCAATAAGAAGGATGTTTGTCGAAAGAGAGTGGGAAGGAAAAGCTACATAAAACACCCTGTGCACCTCCTGGATGAGTCTCAGGTGATCAATTACATTCTTGCGCCATAACTTATGCATTCTAGCATGCTAGTAATCTACCTAGCATACAGAGCATGATAGTTATCACAATATGTTATGCTATGTATGCCACCTAGCATGTGTGCTAGTTAGCATAGTCTCACTCCTAGTATGCTGGGTATGCTGTTTAGCATGATAAGTATGCTGTCTAGCACAATATGTAAGCTACTATAACACCCTTTATGCTAGTTAGCATACCTATTATGCTAACTAGCTCGCTCAGAATGTTCTTTGACACAATGAGTATGCTAGCTACCTTTCGTAGTATGCTAACTAGCATAATGTGTAAGCTGGTTTATGGTATATGCTAGTTAGCATTCCTGTCTGGTGGGTATGGTGTTCATCATAAATCTTCTGCTAGTTAGCATGCCTAGTGATCTTGAGGACTACACTGGTTAGCCAATATGTATGCTACTTTAACACCTTTTATGCTAGTGTGCTGGCTATGCTATTCAACATAACAAGTGTGCTGGTTAACCCAATATGTATGCTAGTTAGCATACTTTCTATTCTTCTTAGCACACTTTGTGTGGTTAACCATGACTCATATGTTAAACTACACACTGATTTTGCTTGTTAGCAGAGCTAGTATGCTAGCTAGCATACTCAGATGTGCTAACTAGCAATATAGCATGTTAGTAAGAATACTCAGCTAGCTAACTAGCATGCTGAGTATGCTAGTTAGCACAGCTAAGAATGCTAAGTAGCATAACGGGTAAGCTTGTTTATGCTAGTATGCTAGTTAGCATATTGAGCTATGCTAACTAGCATACTCATGAGTATGCTGGTTAGCACAGCTGAGAATGCTAAGTAGCATAACGGGTAAGCTGATTTATGCTAGTTAGCATTCGTAGTGTGTTGGCTATGCTGTTCAACATAATAAGTGTGTTGGTTAACACAATATGTATGCTAGTTAGCATACCTTCTATTCTTCTTAGCACACATTCATGTGGTTAACAATGACTCATATGCTAAATTACACATTGATTATGCTTGTTAGCACAGCTAGTATGCTAGTTAGCATATTCAGCTATGCTAACTAGCATGCTGATGAGTATGCTAGTTAGCACAGCTAGTATGCTAACTCAGCATGCTAGTTAGCATACTCAGCATGCTAACTAGTATGCTAATGAGTATACTCAGCATGCTGATGAGTATGCCTCGTATGCTAAACTACACACTGATTGTGCTTGTTAGCACAGCCAGTATTCTAGTTAGCATACTCAGCATGCTAACTAGCATACTGATGAGTATGCTAGTTAGCACATCTAGTATGCTAACTCAGCATGCTAGTTAGCATACTCAGCATGCTAACTAGCATGCTGATGAGTATGCCTCGTATGCTAAACTACACACTGATTGTGCTTGTCAGGGATTTCATTAATGTAATCACGATCAGGTGATTACGTAAATAACTCTAGTATTTACACAAAAACATCATGTGATCACGTTAATTGTTAACGTGACTTTGATGATGACCTGCAAAAACCTATAGAGCCGGTTAGCCCACCGGGCTTCCACCATTTCCCTGCGGGCACCGCTGGGCATCTGTGTCTCCTCGGCAGGCCCGCCGGGGTAGGGTACTGCATTAGCCCGGTGGGCCCGCTGGGAAAATGAAAAAGCCCAGCGGGCTTAGTTATATATAGTAAATAGTGTGCTAACCCCGGTTTTTTATCTAGGAAAATCCTTGGGGAGTGTATATAAGTGCCGGGTATTGTCATCTCCTTCTGATTTGACCTAAGGTTACAGAGTCACAGGTCCTTTTTTGGGCCGGACGTGATTCTTAATTCGGTAACCACTTCTAAAAAATTTTAATTCGTTTACCGACATAAAGGTACGAAACCAAAAAAACTGAAAACTTGGAGAATCATGCTCATTGCGAAGAAGCCATTGGTCCAAATGAGGGCTGTAATTGGTTTTGGAAGATGAGCATATGTAAATGTCTAGTCGATAGTCAAGGGTCGGATGTCCTCTACTAGTGTATCGGGCATATAAAGATCCTTGAAGTCTTATATTTGAGTTGATTTACAATATAAGAGCTATAATCCTTGTTTGGATTAAAATAGCTTTTATATATTGAATTGGTTGCATGGGTGGGCTACAATCCTTCACTGAGTTCAAGTTGTCCCCAATTGGGTGATTATATTGAAGATTTATTTGCGTTAGTTCATGCATTGGTTTATACAGAGATTGCATTATTTATTACGATAGATTATTAGTGCATGAAATGACCAATTATATATTTTATTGCTTTCGTTTTTTTTTTGTAGCAAATGAAATTAGATGTGTCTTATTGTTTTGCAAATCAAAGTGAACATATAGATAATCATTATAATAATAATTGCATAGAGAGATTCATAGTATTGTTATGGTTATTACGCCATGTATAGATTACATTGCAATGTGTATGGTTGCTCACAATATAGGTGATAAATGATATGTGGATTGACTAGCGTGCATTCAAAATCTCATATTGTGCATCATGGTTACTTTCATATTGAATGGTTTTTAAATTATAATATATATTGAAAATAAAAAAATTGTTTTCAGTTTGTAACATCTTGTTCTTTTCTCTTTAGTTTTAATTTAAAAGCAATGGAGCAAAATGTGGGCACAAGTGGTACAAAGAAGCCAAAGAATAAAAAAGCTCATGGCAAAGAGTGGGATTATGCTCACAACATATGCGGCCGATATATGGAGTGGCAGTGTAAATTTTGTCACGCAAAAAAATCTGGCAGTGCACCACGTATAAGGGATCATTTCCTTGGTAGCACTAAAAACAATTGTAGACAATGTGAACATTCTCAGGCACCTGCAGTTGCAAAGCATTTGAGAGAAGAGCTCGCCAAAAAGGGTGGCAAGAAACGACAGATATATAGCTCTGTGCCTTCGAATCAAGAGTTCTGAGAGCCAAATATTAACTCCGCAGATCCTGTAGTGACGCCAACTAACCTAGGAGAGCAACTTGCGCAAGGAGAGGAAATTCCAGGCAGTATTCCTTTTAAATGTCACAATGAAGGTGGACTTTGTCAAATGCGTCAAAAATCATTACATCAAAGCTTTCGAGTGCAATCTCTAGAAGAAGCACAAACAACACTCGCCAAAGCAATATTCTTTACTAAAAGTGCTTTGGTCATGGTAGACAACAATCATTGGAAGGCTACTTGGAAGAAAATCAATGAGTTTGGCCCAGGATTTTCAGCTCCTTCTTATCACACGATAAGAAATGTTTTCTTGGACAAATGTTACATCGAAGTCAAAGAGCGTGTTGGCAAAATAATACTTGGGAATATTTCACTTTCAGGGTGTACGATTGTGAGTGAAGACTGGTCAAATGTTCAGAGAAGACCGTTGATCAATGTAATGCTGGTTTGTCCAAGGGGAGAAATGTTTATAAAGGCGATTGATAGTTCTAGTGCAATTAAAAGTGGCAAATACATTTGTGAGGTCTTGATTGATGTAATTAAAGAAATTGGTGTTGAACATGTCGTTCAGGTTGTGATGGACAACGCAAAGAATTGTAAAAACGCCAGTAAATTAATAAAGAAGTGCTTTCCACACATTTTTGTCAATGGTTGTAATACGCACAGCTTGAACTTGGTGTTGAAAGATTGGTACACTAGAGAAGAAACCACATGGTTCGCCAAAATAATTGATACAGCACATCAGGTTGCAATTGTGAAATTTATCTTGAAACAACAAGGAGTGATCGATTTGTATAGGATGCGCATGTCAGTGATGCTGAAACTTCCTGCTGAAACTCGGTTCTGCACACACTTTTATACCTTGGAATCACTTCTCCGTAATAAATGTGTTGTGATTGACACATTCAGTTGCACGTCCTTTGATGAATGGCAGCTTGAGCAGAAAGAAACAGTGAAGGATAAAATTACATGTCTACGTGGCAATGTAAACAAGGTTGCTTGGTGGAGGAGTGTAATGGATGCATACCATGTAATGATGCCTCTTATGTTCGCGATCCGCAATCTTGATCAAAGGGCACCAAACTTGGGAAAAGTGTGGATGACATTGTGGTCAGTCCAACAGAGACTTGAAAATCCTGAAGAGCTGAAAGAGTATGTAGTAGATAAGGAGTGGCGATTACCATTCTCTGGCAAACAACGGAAAATTTTGGCTAAGTATTTTCATGCAAGGTGGAAGAGCGCTCATAGTCCACTCCATAGCATGGCTTACATGCTCGATCCAGAGTATTGGAATTTAGATCTGATGTCCAATATAGAGGTGGTAGGCGATTTCTATCACGTGGTCAACACGTTCTACTCCAACGTTCAGGACCGAATTGATTGCATCAAAGAAATGAGCGCATTTAGATTACAAGAAGGTCCTTTTGCGAATGATTTTGTACAGGTAATGGCAAAAGAGCAACCTGCATGGAAGTGGTGGATGATGAATGGTGGAGAGCATTACTCTACCTTACGTCCTCTTGCAATGAAAGTACTCGCACAATGTGCATCAAATTCAAGTTCAAAGAGAAACTGGAGTATGTACAAGTATGTTCAAAACACTATTCGCAACAGACTATTAGCAGATAGAGCAGAGAAATTAGTGTATATGTATTGCAAGGAAAAGATACTGAATCACATCGAAAGTGCTGGCTACGAGGAGGAAATGCCAACCTGGTTGTATGATTGTCAAAACAAAAATGAAGAAGATTTCAATGTTGGTGTATCTCAATGCACTGTAGACGAAATAGAAGAGAATTTGATAATAGATGTGGAGGTTGAATTACAAGGAGAACCACAACACTCAGACTTAGAACCAGATAACAACTCAATTGATTCAATATAGCTTGAGAGTAGAATGAGAAAATGTAAAAAACCATTGTAAAAGACCTTGTATTTATATGTGTTTTGAGTAATTACAATGCTTCATATTCTCGATAGTACATAGTTTGTCGCGATATTACATAGTTTGTCGATCTCAATTGTGTTGCCCTGAAGCAGCATCTTGCTTATCCAACAAATTTCTAATTGTGCTAGGGGTATCTGGGCGTGCTTGCTTGAATTTATATTCGTTTGCCATGCCAAACATAATATACATTCCTTGTGGAATATCTTGTGAACAAATTGCGCATCGGCTATTGTTTTGCATCAAACGAATAAGACAAACTAAATGATAATAGTGACCACATGTCAATGTATAGTACCCACTCCATCCATCAAAATTCTTGTAGCAAACTGGACATTGGGAAGATGAGGATGCATCTGAAGTAGACGAGGGGACCAACTCCGGATGCAAGACAAGGTGGATGATGTGTGTCCCTTGTACAGGTGTTGGATTCACTCGCTGTGTTAGGGCTCCTGACTTAAGCGGTGAATGCTTTTCTCCATCCGGACTTGTGAGGGTTGCGGTGTCTGGGTGGCTAGAAAGACGTGTTATTTCTGTATCTTTCTCTGCCAACTGTGTTGTGTAAATATCCTTCTCTTTCTTTAACTATAGGTCGTCGCCTTCCACTATCAATGCCAGCTCATCTCGGATGAAAGTGACACAACTCTCCCTTAAATCATGAGTGGCAACAATTGTCTCTTTTGACGAGAAGTCTACTGGTCGTTGTTGCACAAAGTGAACATACAACATTTTGGCAAAATATAGCGCACAATCTACATTGTGCAGGGGATGGCCATAAACCTCCAAATAAATCCTCTCAGCGTTATCTTTGATACCATCATGCGTGCACTTCGAAACTTTCCACCTTCCTTTCTTGATCTCTGCATCCTCACATGGCCATATTGTCTTGATTATGTCATTTGTCACTTCTTTATTGATCTCTTTCCACTTCATATAGTTTGGATTTGCCCACTTTGAGAGTCGGCGAGCAGTACACGTCGCTTGTTGTGCCGACATGCCGTGTGCCAGAGACTTCATGCGCTGAAATGCATTAACAGCCACTTGTTGTTGATCATTAGGCAGTGATTGGGTGCCAATATCTTGTTCTTGATCGGCCATTTTCTCTTAGAGCTGTAGTCAACAGAGTGGCAAATATTCAATATCATTGGCAAATATATATTCTCACTCATTGGGACACTGCGTGGAATCCACTAAAAACCACCACTTCAAATGCGACTAATTGAACCACAAGGAAAATTTGAAATAATGACAGTTAAAACTTAAATGACAAATTTGAAACAAGGTAGATAATTGACTCAATTAGGTGAACCACTTCAATTAGTTAAATGACACAAGGCAAGATAATTGACTCAATTAGGTGAACCACTTCAAACCAGATAATACAATTCAATAAAAATTTGAAGTGGAGATGTGGTGTACCTTAATAACTCCCCAAGTTAAAAATAGCTCCCACTTTTTTGCCCTGGCATGAAGTATGAAAACGTAAAAAAACATCTATTTTCAAAACTAAACCAAACGTCCGTTTGACCTACGGGAACAAGAAAACGACATTGCTTTTCATTTTAATAACCTTAGAACCCTATCAAACAAGCATTATGAACCTAAATTCAAGAAGCGGACTTTGGAATCTATATTTGTTTTTTATAAAGAGACGCAAAAATTGGGGATCTTACATTTTGCTGCTCTCTTCGCTCCAATAGCATTTCTATATTGTAGGGCATCAAGGAGTGCGAAGACTTTGTGTCTACATCATAGAGGATCTAGAAATCTGACAAAAAATGTCAACATGTCCTAATTGAATCAAGTGCTCCTACTCTATACAAATTGATACACAATGTATGATGCTAACTTGGGCATCTAGTGATATGCAATCACTCACTAATGTCAATAATTGATGTGTGGTGACTAGCCCTATATATATTTTTATCAACCCTAATTGCAATTAGAGTCAAATGTATGAACTGTAAAGTAAATTTTTACTCTACTCTAGGTGGTACCTAGGTCTAGCCTCACAAAATACTTCTCTACAAAGAAATCTAATTTTTTTCAATGTATATCAAGAAAACCCTAATTTATTTGGGGTTTCCAACACTATAAGAGGAAAATTCCACAACCGCTAGCATTGCCATGGATTAACAAAGGAAATTAGAAAGAGAAAATATTGCATGTGTATCAATAATAGCGACAAAGGATGTGGTATTGGTTTAACAACAATGTACGTGGTAATAGCGGCGGTAATAGAGCCGCGATTATTACCACAAATATTATCGCACATATTACCATGTATATTACCACGCATATTACTGTGCATATTACCGTGCATATTACCTCACATATTACTGCATATATTACCGCCATATAGATTATAAAAAATAAAGACGCTCATCTGGTCCATCCAGTTTGGATGGCCTAGATGAGCATCTTTGTTGTTGACCTTCATAAAATTATATAGTCTATGATTGTCTTCTTCAAGCACACATTTCACATCAGCAAGTATTGGTTGCTTCTTCTTAATACTCTTCTCTCACAAGGGATCTCTATTTATTTTAGGGGGTTTGTATACTCATCTTTGACATTAAAGAGTGAGTCAAATCAACAAATGATTTGGAAACTCATATTGTAGTTGATTATTAAGAGCCTTTGTGCATGATCATAATTCTAGTACTAGGAGCACAGCCATAAGCTTCAAAATAAGCATTGTATTTGAAAATTTGTATCATTGCCATTGTCATTGCAAGTTCCATGTTTGTGATGGGGTCCAATGATTTGGCCTTCTCAATGATTATGCATTCATCTCCATTAGGAAAAGTTTGGACTCAAAAATGGGCCTTGTAAGAATTGTTGATGTGGCATAGCTTTCAAAAAGTGGGGATCGGTAAATTTTTTACAAATAAGATCCAAACTTGTCGGAGGTTGAATATTTAGAATCTACTCTTCAAATGCTATCTACTGATATATAGCATGCATGTATCGGACATTGCCTTCATGTAGATCTAGAAAAAGGTGATTTTAGATTACCATAACGGTAACAAAACCTGACTGATTGAAAAAAAATGGCATAACTTTCATAGAAGTCATCCAAACGTTTCGGACCTTGGCTCTTTAGAATTCATTTTTCAAGAACTTTCCAATGATATGTCATATCATGGGGTTCTAAGCAATATTTAGAGGGGTCTACCGGGTTGCTTTCTTTTGTGCAACTTTGATGATGTGGCACTCTTAAAAGGCCCAAAAATGAGTTCAAAATTTTCCTAATGATTATGAAATCTATAATAGGGATTTAATTATCATCCATGAAGGTCAGATATGACCTATGGGACCGAAAACAAAACATAGCAAAGGTCCTTCTGAATAAAGGGTTTGTTGGATCTCGGGGGCTCCACCTAAAAATATGTACGTGTAGCACGGGACTTCACCTATAGGGTTTTTTTATGTACCAAAGAGTTGCAGAATTCCATGTACAAGAGGGTTTAAAAATGGGAAATTGAAAAAATGTTACAAGTTTACAAAGGAAGATGGGTCTTTTAATTCATGATGAAGTGTGTGTGTATAGGGGTTTTAAAAATGTTGGGGTATAAAGCCCAATGTGGTCGCCCAGGTAAGTGGGCGGGCCGCCAGGTATGTACACATATTCTTTTGTAAAAACCTAATAAGAACTCACTATGCTCTACACATTACAGTCGAGTGAGTTCACCATATCGTCGTGCTCTTCTTCTCGCACTCTCTCTCGCGTCGCACTTCCGCTCGTACTCCTTCAACTGGTATCAGAGCTCAGATCGAGGCTCGGGGCAGCACTGCAGGAGGCTAGAGTCACCAACTCAGATTAGAGTGAAATTCGACAGGCGAAGACACGGCCCCAAATCTCGTGGGACAGCCTGAAGGCCTGGGTGTTGTCAGAATTTCATTCTGAGGTCATCTCGGCCACCGTTCGGCTTCGACAAAGGTCTGCGCAGGCCATTCTTGACTACGTGGTCTCAGCGGGTGCAGATCCGACTCTGCAAATTTGGGGTTTTCGGCCTACGACTATAGTTGCTGAGGGTATCGACACTCCCAGAGTGTTGATTTGTGGCTGTCTACACATCGAAGGATGGCTCACAGTTCGTGGAAATTTTTTTAAAGAGATACCTCCTGCTCATAAACTCTAATTCTAAAAAAGGACTAAGGACACAACCAATATACATAAAATTCTATCACAATGGCTCCATAGAGTGCACTTTCAAAATGCATGCCATTTCAAAAAAAAGCAACACAATTTCCAATAGATTTTTGGAGCTTTGTGGGTAGAAGCATGGATTTGATTGATAGCCCCCAACTCTCCCGACCTCTTTTGCTTGGAGAGATAAACATCGTTGTCTCTATATTTACATTCTTGTTGTACAAGTCCTTAGTTAAGAATTATGAAATAATGTATTCATCTCAAGCAATCAGAATATTTTGTCTTGTTTCCTATAATAGAGTTTAGTTTTGATTCTCATCCTTTGTGTACTCGAGTACCTAGCAAGTGTCAAGAGCACTAACATTTTCTCTAGATCATTTGTTATTTTTGCAATTTCACAATCCCGATGTTGAACGATGTACCATATGAAATTTTTAGAAGAACGCGGTTTGCATTGAGACCTATTGGATCATATTCAGATTTATTACCTAGAATCTCCAAAAATTGCCTTCTCAGATTTGCAGGCAGTAGTCCATGGAGTTAAAAATAGCTAGAACAATATGCGAGTCAAACTCGGGTGTGCATGATTAATGATACACTTGCTAGTCTGAACATCCCATCCCTTTCTCCTCGTTGTCCATGGTGCACCCACTTTTAAAAAATTAGCTTGGCGATCTTTACCAAACTCTCTTGACTCCTAGATCCTTGCTTTTCTCCCGTGCCACCTAATTTTTGTCTTGCCTGCTCATGTTGTTGAACGACTCTTGCCATCTATATGCCTTCTAATCTTTTTCTCCCTAAGGCATAAATGAAGGTTTATGGTAATAAAGGAATTATGCTCTCTTCTTTGTAAAAGTCTTGAAGGTTTGTTCTCTTTTTCGGCCTAGTCAAAGTCATCTGAAAGTGGCCATGTCGACACGGAAGGCTTGGGATGGGTGGTTGAAACAAAATGGATAAAGCTAATATCTGAATAAAAATCGAGTCTAAATTTGTCTTGAACTCACCATGTCGACATGGATACTTTGGGACGATTGAGAGAAGCCATTGAAACTGTACTGGGAGAAAGACCTTGCTCATCTATGCTTGTTAAGTCACTTTGCAATACTAGCCATGGTGAAGCTCCACACAACTTTCACATAGTTTGCAAAAGTCTAATATCTAAATAAAACTGAGTCTACATCTGTTTGATACTTACCGTGTCGACACGGATATTTTGGGACAATGGAGGAAAGCCATTGAAACCTTGCTGGGACAAAGTCCTTGCTCAACCATTGAAGCTAGTGCATGTTTAGGAAAAGTGTGCCTCAGCTTAGCATTGATCCGGTTGAAGCATCAGGCTGAAGGGAGGAAAAGAAGGAGAAATACGCTTTGAAAATTCAAGAAAACAGAGTTAAATTGTAAAAGATGCCCGATATTTTGCATACGTACTTCTGTGGATCTACCCTAAAGGAAATCATGTATGTTTGTGAAATTGATTTTTCTCAAACGCTGAGTCTGAAGCATGTGAACCTACTCTCTCACTCACTCTCAAAAAACTATCTAAAAGAGCGCGCACCGTCGCGCGCTCTTTCAGATAGTCTAGAGAGAGAGAGAGAGAGAGAGAGAGAGAGAGAGAGAGAGGACACTGAAAATTTGTTGAACGAGGCCACTTGAGGCTCGAAGAGCGAGTGACATAGAGATGTGCCGAGTCTAAGAGACTCTGGTTGTTTGGGATGCTACCTTGCTGTGCTCTCTTTGCCAGGATTCTACATGCAGCCATCACATGTTAGCAAAGATAGATACCGTTGTAGTGCAGTGCGTATAAGATGGGGGAATTAAGAGTTTGTGTTAACACGCACAAGGGTCCAAGGGAGGAATAAGAGTTGAGGATCAACGGTGCCATTGCGCCAGCTAACACGGGAAGCAAGTGCTTCCATGCAGCTTGCTGCCAAGTGGCGGAGTCAGGGAACTCTCAGTAGAAGAGGGTGGAGATGCTTCTCCCTGGCTTGCTATTCCTACACCTCGCCATCCCATATCAAAGCTGAATCCAGGGCCCAGAATGCATTGCTTCTCCTTGTTGTTCCTCATTAGTAAAAGAGTCAACAATGCTCCATCCCATAAGTAGGAGGAGAAGGTGAATTTCGAACGTTGAACTTCTTGTGGTGAGCATGCCGTTGTGGAAGAAGAACCTTGCGCTCTCTCTCTCTCTCTCTCTCTCTCTCTCTCTCTCTCTCTCTCTCTCTCTCTCTCTCTCTCTCTCTCTCACACACACACACACACACACACACACACACACATTCTCTGAAAGGGAAAATTACCGAAATACCATTTGTAAAAATTCCCAATATACCCTTCAAATTTCAAAAACTCCCAAAATACCCCGAGTATTTTTTCATAAATTGTTGTGAGAGTAAATTTATCCAAACCATTTTTTCTTAATCTTCTTATAAGATGATTGATTGTCTATCATACAAGATGCTAAAGCAAGAATTTGAACTTGTTATGTAGGCTTTGGAGCTGAATGGCTTTATTATTTTTAGACATAATTGTCTTTTGGGCAAGTGGTCAATCTAGGTTCAAGTATACCTATGTAAGAACATACACTTCTGTATGAAATAACATACAAGCATGATTTCCTTGGGAAAGAAAGATAGAAGATATAGAAAAAATGAGTCTCGATTGGACAGGTGGTCAATCTAGGTGCAAATATACCTATGTAAAAACATACACATGTGTATGAAATAACATACAAGCATGCTTTCATTGGGAAAAAAAGATAGAAGATATAGAAAAAATGAGTCTTGATTGGACAAGTGGTCAATGTATGTGGTGATATGCACATACAACAACGTACGACCATCACTTGACCTAGAATGGACAGGTGGTCAATGTAGACAATACATCTAACAATACACATAAAAAATGAACCTAGATTGGAGTTGTGGTCAATCTATGTGTATATCTACACATGTAACATCATATGACCATCACTTGACCTAGAATGGACAGGTGGTCAATCTAAATAACACATGTGCCTATTAAAGAACATGGTTATACAAGTCTTTCCTAGAAAAGATCACAATCACATATGACCATCGCTTAAGCTAGAATGGACAGATGGCCAATCTAAAGTGCACATATGCTTAACAAAGTACATTCCACCATAACCTAGCATGGAATGGACAGATGACTAAGATATTCAATAGACATGAATATGAACATACAAGCACACTTTTCTAGGAAAAGAAAGATAGAAAATATAGAAAAAATGAGTCTAGATTGGACAAGTGGTCAATCTACGTGCATATATACTTATATAAGAACACACACATGTGTATGAAATAACATACAAGCATGCTTTCCTTGGGAAAGATAGATAGAAGATATAGAAAAAGTGAGTCTGGAATCGACAAGTGGTCAATCTTTGTAGAGAAATACAGATACAACAACATACGACCATCACTTGACCTAGAATGGACAGGTGGTAAATGTAGACAACACATCTCACTATAAAGATAAAACATGAACTTAGTTTGGACATGTGGTCAATCTATGTGTATATCTACACATGTAACATCATACAACCATCACTTGATCTAGAATGGACAGGTGGTCAATCTAGACAACACATGTGCCTATTAAACAACATGGTAATGTAAGTCTTTCCTAGAGAAGAGAACATTCACATATGACCATCACTTGAGCTAGAATGGACAGATGGTCAATCTAAAGTGCACATATGCTTAACAAAGTATGTTCCACCATAACCTAGCCTGGAATGGACAGATGACTAAGATATTCAATACACATGAATATGAAAGAACATACAAGAACACTTTTCTAGGAAAAAAAAGATAGAAAATATAGAAAAAATGAGTTTAGATTGGACAAGTGGTCAATCTAGGTGCATATATACTTATGTAAGAACATACACATGTGTATGAAATATCATACAAGCATGCTTTCCTTGGGAAAGATAGATATAAGATATAGAAAAAATGAGTCTGGATTGGACAAGTGGTCAATCTTTGTAGAGAAATACAGATACAACAACATACGACCATCATTTGACCTAGAATGGACAGGTGATCAATGTAGACAACACATCTGACTATAAAGATAAAAAATGAACCTAGATTGGACATGTGGTCAATCTATGTGTATATCTACACATGTAACATGATACGACCATCACTTGACCTAGAATGGACAGGTGGTCAATGTAGACAACACATGTGCCTATTACAGAACATGGTTATGCATGTCTTTCCTAGAAAAGAGCACATTCACATATGACCATCACTTGAGCTAGAATGGACAGATGGCCAATCTAAAGTGCACATATGCTTAACAAAGTACATTCCACCATAACCTAGCATGGAATGGACATATGACTAAGATAT
Source organism: Adiantum capillus-veneris (assembly GCF_014529385.1). Classification (NCBI taxonomy): domain Eukaryota; kingdom Viridiplantae; phylum Streptophyta; class Polypodiopsida; order Polypodiales; family Pteridaceae; genus Adiantum; species Adiantum capillus-veneris. Next base: position 67,470,041 of record NC_140951.1, on the reverse strand, counting down.
TCAATACACATGAACATGAAAGAACATACAAGCACACTTTTCTAGGAAAAAAAAGATAGCAAATATAGAAAAAATGAGTTTAGATGCGACAAGTGGTCAATCTAGGTTCAAATATACCTTTGTAAGAACATACACATGTGTATGAAATAGCATAAAAGCATGCTTTCCTTGGGAAAGAAATATAGAAGATACAAAAGAAATGAGTCTGAATTGGACAGGCTAGGTGGACAATCTCCGTAGAGAAATTTACATACAACAACATATGACCATTACTTGACCTAGAATGGACAGATGGGTAATCTAGACAACACATTTGACTATTAAAGATAAAAAATGAACTTGGATTGGACATGGTTCATCTATGTGTAGATATACACATGTTACAACATACAACCATCACTTGACCTAGAATGTATAGGTGGTCAATCTAGACAACACATGTGCCTATTACAGAACATGGTTATGCAGGTCTTTTCTAGAAAAGAGCACATTCACATATGACCATCACTTGAGCTAGAATGGACAGATGGCCAATCTAAAGTGACATATGCTTAACAAAGTACATTCCACCATAACCTAGCGTGGAATGGACAGATGACTAAGATGTTTAATACACATGAATATGAAAGAACATACAAGCACAATGAGTTTGGATTGGACAAGTGGTCAATCTCTGTAGAGAAATACACATACAACAACATACGACCAACACTTGACCTAGAATGGGCAGTTGGTCAATGTAGACAACACATCTGACTATAAAGATAAAAAATGAACCTAGATTGGACATGTTGTCAATCTATGTGTATATATTCACATGTAACATCATAAGACCATCACTTGACCTAGAATGGATAGGTGGTCAATCTAGAAAACATATGTGCCTATTAATGAACATGGTTATGCATGTCTTTCCTAGAAAAGAGAACATTCACATATGACCATCACTTGACATAGAATGGAAAATTATAAAATACCTTAACTACACATATTGAAATCACCTATTTATAAGGAACAAATGCTAATGTTAAGAATGCAAGTATGCCAAGAAGACCCTACTACAATCCATCTATCCTAGAATGGACTAGTTGTGAATCTAGTGTGCACATGTTATTGGACATATGCACTATAGATTGTTCACTTCCCCATGTCTAGCCTATTGGAAGGCCATTATTGCAAGGGACAATGCACCCAAAGAGATAGCATTTCAACTACATGTATTTAAAATCAAATTTCCCTCCAAAGTTCAAAGTTCCCTCCAAAATTTAAATTTTCCTCCAAAAGTCAAATATTGGCCAATTTGAATTTAAACCAAGAAACCCCTATCTCCTTCTCTCTTGCCCCCAAAGGAGCCTATATTGTCACTCTTGCTCTATGTCTCCCTCTCCTTCTTCCTCAAGATATCCTAGAATGGACGAATGGTCAATCTAGTGTGCAAATGTTATTGGACATATGCAGTATAGATTGTTCACTTCCCCATGTCTAGCCTATTGAAAGGCCATTATTGCAAGGGACAATTCACCCGAAGAGATAGCATTTCAACTACACGTTTTTAAATTTGAATTTCCCTCCAAAGTTCAAATTTCCCTCCAAAATTCAAATTTTCCTCCAAAAGTCAAATGAAGGGAAATTTGAAGTTTAACCAAGAAACCCCTATCTCCTTCTCTCTTCCCCCCAAAGGAGCCTATATTGTCACTCTCCCTCTGTGTCTCCCTCTCCTTCTTCCTCTAGATATCCTAGAATGGACGAGTGGTCAATCTAGTGTGCACATGTTATTGGACATATGCAGTGTAGATTGTTTACTTCTCTATGTCTAGCCTATTGGAAGGCCATTATTGCAAGAAACAATGCACCCCAAGAGAAGATAGCATTCAACCTACACGTATTTAAATTCAAATTTTCCTCCAAAATTTAAATATTGGCCAATTTGAATTTAAACGAATAAGCCTCTATCTCGTTCTCTCTTCCTCCCAAAGAAGCCCATATTGTCACTCTCCCTCTGTGTCTCCCACTAGATATCCTAGAATGGACGAGTGGTCAATCTAGTGTGCATATGTTTTTGGACATGTGAAGTGTAGATTGTTCACTTCTCTATGTCTAGCCTATTGGAAGGCCATTACAATTACACCTATTTAGATTCAAATTTCTCCCCAAAATTCAAATCTTGAATTTGAATTTAAATCAAGAAACCCTTATCTCCTTCTCTCTTCCCCCCAATGAAGCCCATATTGTCACTCTCCCTTTCTCTCTCCCCCTCTCTTTCTCCCTCTGTCACTCACTTGTTTTCACTCTTTCTCCCTCTTTATCTTTCTACTTTCCTCTCTCTTTTATCATGTGCGTAACAAAGGTGTAGCTGGTGGTGGAAAAAAATCAAAATCATCAATAAAACAAAGCACGTGCAAGCATATACAGGTGCAGATGTAACTCTTTTTATTACATACATGTTTTTTAAATACTCGATGTATGATTATGCTTTTTAGTTAGATTACTGATTTGAATAACTATGTATTAATAAGTACCTAGAAGTAGGAATTAGAGATGAAAGGTAGTATTCTTGCCTTTTTTACATTCAAATATAGGCTCATATTCATACTCTAAATTAAATTTTATAGCCTAAAAATTTGAAAATCCAGAGAAGAGACTAGAGACTTACCCATTTTTGTCTGTGTGTGTTGTTGTCACTGTTGTTGTTGTTGACGTTGTTGCTGTTGTCAATGGCCACAATGATTTTATTGCTTCCAAGTTATAGCATGGATCTCTCAATGCTATATACATTCACACAATAAACAAGATCTTGATATCCGTCTAAAAAATGAGCATGCTACTTTCAAATCTAGAGATATGTGCACATGTTCTAAAGTCCTTCAGACTAATATGAACTAGAAGATTCCAATATAGTGTTCAAAATAATATTAGCAAGTGTATTCATAGGAATGGAGGGTCATTGATCTCCATATATAGAAACTTGATATTTTTTTATTTTGACATGTTAAATCTTTTTCTTTTAGGATGGATGTTCAATCTGGAGAAAAGGTGCATCTACTTCTACAAAATGAAATTGTCATATTTGGATCTATTTGTAGGATAAATCCCAATGCAACATGTGGTGGTACAAAGATAGGTCTAGGAAATGTGTCAGTGTTAGTGGAGGAATGCTTAAAGGATGTTTTGTTGCCTTTTCCTACAATGGATACAACCTCATTGCAGAACTCATGTAGGAGTAGTGTTCGATGGCCAAAGAATTTACTTGGACCTTTGTCAAGACAACAAAACTTAATATCATCTGATATATGCAATGGTCATGAAGATGAGAAAGAAAATCAGGCAGATCCTATGATTGTGGATGCACTACCAATAACTTCTCCTGAATTTGAAAGGTCTATACGAGAATCATGGAAGAACCAAAGAGTTCTTTTAAAGGATGAGACCATGATGCAGACTATCAATAAAGGATTGATCTTATATGTGTTTCCAGATGAGTGCGTTAACTTTCACGAGCTTGGAGATGAGAATGTGGGTGTGGTAGTTAAAAGGGAAAATGCAAATGATGGAGTACTGCTGCATGCAAATAGTGTCACTTTGATTACATGGCCAATAAAACAGATAACAATGCTAGATGGAAGTCCATTGCAGCAGTACACTCCCCTTGATGATTTGAATGCTCAATATGCACATGTATGTGGTGAAGCTAATGATAAACCTGCAACTCATGATGCTAGTGCTACTCTTTGTTCCACAAAGAGACGATACACTTTTATTAATAGGATACAGAAACAAAGATCAAAGCCTATTGCAAGTATCTACTTATCACTTGAGTCAATCAAAACTGTTTCATGCATTGATTACTGTCCAAAACGATGTTGTCAGCTTGTCAATCGTGAAGTGTTGCTGCATATTTGACAACAATTTTGGGGTCAATCTCAAAATTCACGCACAAACTATATCTATGATGTTCTCTCAACATGTTATGATCATCAGAATTCAAACAAAAAAATGCGATACCAATTTCGGTTGAATGGGAGTTCCATCTGTTTTGTAGAGCATGGTATGAAATGCATGGAATACCGAAGACATCATTTTATCGCTATAAGGAAAAATTTGAATTGGGAACACGTCAATATGTGCATGGAAACACAGGTGTATTGAGGAGGGGACTTGATTATACTAGCAAGGCCAAATCAATACTTGATGAGTTTGTGGAAAGAACTCTGAACAGATGCCGCACAAAAGTAGGACCTTATTGGATGGATAAAGGGAAACTCAGTTGGTGATACCATCCACTATAAGCAGATTGACATTTTAAATGAAGTTAACACTACTCTTGAACAACTTGGATGTGAGCAAAGGCTATCTAAGTCCTCCTTTTCTAGGATTTGAAATAAGGAATATCCACATGTATCCCTAACAAAGACAAGTGAGTTCTCTAAGTGAAACTTGTGTAGCTCAATCAGGGCAAGGCTAGAGGCAAAACCTAGTCTTCAAGAAATATTAGTAATCTTGCAGGAAAGAGAAATTCATATGGCACAACAAAAAAGCTGTAGAATCTTATACTATGCATGGCGAACATTGTCTGAAACCCAACCTCAAAAATATTTATGTATCATCCATGATAAGATGGACCAAAAGAAGACTGCCATACCAAGGCTACGTGTTGTGCCTAACGGTGTAGATTCAAGGTATAACTTGCAGGTGGCATTGATTGGTATGATAACACATGGACATGTAGCTGGCTATTATGGACACTTTGTTTTACATGGTTTATGGACATTTGACCCCAACCTCACAATTGGATCAATAGCATCATGTTTACATAACTTAGAGCGAGAGGATCAACACCCTATTGGTGATTTGGATACAAGTGGACCTCCAAGGAGTAATGTTTCATTTCTAAATGCTCTAAACTCAAGGGATTCCTTAGACTACCACAATATGGTTGATGGAAAATGTTCTAGCATGCAAACACATGAAAGTAACCCAACAACTAATACATGTTCTAGCATGCAAACACATGAAAGTAACCCAACAACTAATACAAGTTCCTTTCATACATTGCCAGAGAACTTGTTATTGTAGCTAGATAATTGTGCTGGAGAAACTAAAAATCGATATCTTTTTGCATATCTATCCTTGCTAGTTGCAAGGGGCATTTTCAAGACTATCCAATTGGGATTTTTAATGGTAGGCCATACACACGAAGATATAGATGCCATGTTTAGTAGATTTTTAGAGAAGTTGCGGGTCTCACAGACTAACACTTTGCCACATTTGATGAATACATTAAGAACAAGCTCAACAACTTCTCCAGTTCCCTTTTTGCTTGGGGAGGTACCGGATTTCAAGAAGTATTGTGATGGCTATATTTGTGATGGTCAAGATGCACTTGTAGAACATTCAAAACCCCTTCAGTTTAGGTTCTTAATGCAAGATGAGACACCAGTTATGCAATATAAAGCTCATGTAGGTGTTCCTAATTGGAGTGGAAGCATTCCAATATTGAAGAAAGATGCTAGTGGAAAGACAATGCTACCACAAGGGAATCCACCTCTTGTACCAATGGAGAATTTCATAAAGGCACATGAGGAGGTCATATTGGGTCTAAAGAACTATGTTAAATTTGGGCAAATCTAGGAAATGGTTCATTTGTGCCAAGATATTATCGTCCTATGATAGAGTATTGGAATAATGTGATTGAAGAGCTTCACAAGCCAAACTTGACCCAAAATATATACTTTGAGAATTTTTGGCCACGATCTCAAGGATTTCATCAAGCTGATGATGTTGTCACAATTCAACAACAAGAGGTAGAAAGATTCATTGGAATTGAGGAATATAATGATCATTATTGCGGGCCTCAGCGAGAAAAACCAAGGCAAGAGTTCGATCCTATTCTAGATGTAAATAAAGGTGACTTCCTATTGCTAAGGCCAAGTGACCCAGAGATATATTCCGTTTGGCTTGCTACAGCTTTGTCTAACATTGATAAGGATCCCTCATCACCAAATTATCAAAACCTATATATTCAATATTGGGCACCTTGTGTAAGAAAGAGTGGGTTGACAGATGCACATGCATATTCCAATTGTTGGAACGGATTTTGGATGCTCAATGATAAAGACCAACCAGCATGGGAAAATGTAGATGCAATTGTTTGGTCTTGGAGATCAAGCAAGAAAGGTCCATTTGTCAGAATTAAGATACCAAAAAGACATGCAATGAAAGCAAAAACTTGTTTGGGCCTACTTGAGGTGCAAGAACAAGGAAATGAATTGGATGGTGACTCCACTAGGAAGTAGCACATTGTAAATTCCAATGTATCTCCATGAAAAGTTTCATTTCTCCATAATGTAAGTATAGTGATCTTGCAGGTTGTATTTCTCTTGGATTGAAAATATGATAATGGGTCAAACTTTCATCCATTTATGGTCATCATTGTCATAAGTGTAGAATGGTGTTTATCAACACCACAATGGTGTTCATTGATACCTCAATGACAGTCATCAACTCCATCATGGTGTTTATTGACACCATAGTGGTGTTCATTGGACACCACATTGACATTCATCAACTCCATCATGGGGTTTATTGACACCACCAATCAACTTCATTATCAATTGTATGCTTGAACACTATTTTGAGGACTTTCAATGGTGTTTATCAACACCCAAATCTTAATGGTTATCTCTCATGTTCACATGCATTTTGTGATCTACTACTATAACATGCAGTCTTCATACTCAACCAAACAATGTTATCACATGGACCACTATCTCGCTTGCTAGTAGAATTCCCAAATTATGTGAAACTAGTCCATTTAAAAATTCCCATAATGAGAGACTTTTCCCACATTACCTAATATGGATTTACATCCTAGGCTATACTGTTGGTAGGCATTTGGTGACCAACATTGTTTGTCAATGACAACAAATTTGTTCGATGATGCAATGCATGTTAGCAAGCAAGATGTTGAAAAAAATTGATAGTATGCCACTACGACCTATGATGGGAGCACATGCATTGCAAAGTGGGGAATAGAATTTGTCAGTCTGATACAACCACTGGCATGAAAATCGAGGTGCAATATATTATTGTGGCCACAGATTACTTAACCAACAACCTATCATCCTCAAGAAAGCGGTTAAGTAGAACATAAAAGCAAAATCCTAAGCTTTGTACTAACTAAAATTGTTAGTTTAGGTAGAACAGACTGGCACATGCATCTTCATTCAGCCTTGTGGGCGTATCAAGTTTTATTCAATACAACTTTGAAAATGACTCCTTCTAAGTTGGTTTATGGTCTTGATGCAATACTACTAATGGAGTTCTTATTACCCACTCTTAGAGTCACACTTGAGTTGGAATGAAAAGGGCACGAGTTGTCAAAACGGTTCGAGGACTTAGAACGACTAGATGAACAACAATTAGCGGCCATTTCTCATATATATATGCATAGAAACAAAAACAAAAACAAATATTTGACTCACATTTGCTAACTAAAGTTTTCAAACCAAGGGATTTGGTTCTAGTATACTCCTTGAAATAGCATATACCCAAGTTCAAGAAAAAATAACATGGTCCTTTTTTCATTGAAGATGTTTCACCGAGTGGTTCCGTCAAACTAGCTATCTTAGATGGAGAAATCATGGAAAATTGGATTAGTGGATGTCAACTCCGCAAATACCATCTACCCTTGATTAATGATCTTTTGCAAAGGATGCATGCAGCAAGGGAACAAAAGCTTAAATGATAACAGGTGATTGAGGAAGCCTAGAAGGAAGCACGCATTCAAGTTTTGAAGTGAAGGGAGGCAAAGGCAACCTATTCCTCAAGCTCTACCCCTCAATACCCTTCAAACTCAACTCCTTGCAGATGATGAGGACAAAAATAATGATGAATGGTTGGATGGTCTTGATATGTGAATCATAGTGACTCTGAACAAAAATTACACGATCAAGGCCTTAGTAGATACAGGCGCCGGAGTCAATGCGATCAGCTATTGTACTTATTGCAAAGTAGCTACTCAACCACTTGAGTATTGTTGAGCCACTCTCAACAAAGAATGCAACAAAAAAATCACTCCAACTTTAGGGAAATCAACTTGAATATCATGGTTCATGGATTCTTTTGCCCGCATACTTTCTTATGTATAGCAGATGAGCACATGAATAAGGACTTGATCTTGAGAGTTCCATGGAAGCGGACCTATAAAGGAATCTAAGATTGGTATACCAAAATTTTGGAGCTTACACTTAAAGGACGACATGTTAAGTTACCACTTTTATACATCAAGGAAGCATGGAAAGAGGCTCTCGATGATTTCCAAAAAAAAAAGCAGGAGTCATCCGATACAATTACTATTGCTGCTTTGCCAAAGATATCTTCTTACAATCGTAACATGCAAGGAACCAGGAAAATTTGGGTACCTAAAAGTCAACTCATCAACCGACCTCAACAAATCTGGGTGCCTAAGAGGCTATTGCACATAGGCAACAAGCCTACTGTGAAACAATACTACCCACCTCAATAGAGGAGACCGCCATTACAAACAACAAAGTGGGTTTGGAAGCCTAAGCATAAACCATAAATCAAGACCAACAAATGTTGTAAATTGGAAAAAATCAGGTACAAATGGGTACCAAAAGTTAAATCATCCTCCACAGTGGTGACCACAAATTTTAGTCATCATATGCGGCGCATAGTGTATATCTCACAATCAAAGAACAAGATCAATCTCTACAAGATTTACTCTTCAAGAGAGTTTCAACACAGGATACCTCGCCATCGAAAACCCTTGAGTGCAATACTCAAGACCCACCTCTTGCACAACATAGTGTGTTTACATGCATTGACATCAATAGCATAATAGGGCCAATCATGGCCATGCATAGACATGACTTTCTAGCCCATGCATTGCACAACCCGGATGGTACTCTATCGTCTCAGAGGACTTGAGCAAGGAGGGGGAGAGAAACATTTTGAATGTGGACCCAAGCGTATGAATTTGAAAGAGAAAAGGGCAATGTTTTGAAGTAAATGTGTGTTAAGGTGCTATTTTTTTCTAAAAATAAGATGAGATGCCTTAATAACTAGAAGAATGAGAGAACATAATATGATAACCTTAGGTGTGTATATATTGTACATACATGTCAAAAAAAGACAAAAATAGTGTAATTTTACTCGTGTTGTGTGTTTTCACACCAAGATCATGATCAAAATGGAGCAATCCACAAAATTATAGCCAAATAATATCATTAGAAGTGTTTTAGAATTTTTGAGTATGGATGGAATTTTTTTGAGTAGTTTGGTTGATTTACTTCACTTTTTGCTAGTAAAAGGATATAAAAGCCACAATAAGTAAATATACAAGCAAGAATGTCAAAATTGGATTCTGACTTCAAACACCAAATCTCAAAGCTCAACAAAAAGGCCAATTTTTTTTTGGGGCAATTCCGATTAAGAAGCTCAGTGGCTACTCTGACTCACTAACCATTTGGGACAAATTGTGAAAAAAGGGTCCATGGATCTTGGTTTTCAAAAAATTTCGATTGGTGAGCACATTGTGAAGCCTACTGGGATCAATGGGTAGATAAAGAATGGGGGGTGGCAGAAAAGTCCAGGTATGTATAGCCAGTTTTCCTCTCATTCCATCCTTGTCCTTTGAGAGAGAGCTCTAGCAAGAGGATTTTTGTGACCTTCTACGTGCTTCTACGCATTGTCTATCAGCTCTTATTCGCTCCAACCATAAGGGATAAGTTCCTAACTATATCAAGAAGCATTTTGATTATTCTTTGTCGGCCATGAGGACTATAGGGAGCACGACAACATTGGAAATATGGGAATTTTTTAGAACAAAGAGGAATACACTAGCACCAGCCACACCAAACATCCAAATCCTACCAAACTTGAAGCATAGGCTCATCTCAAGCGGGGGAACACCTTAGTAGGCTCCAAAGTGCAAAAAATGCCAAAAAATTTGACCTAGCATCTTTGGTGCATCGAAGATAAGAAGCTCACATCTACACCAAATTTGACCCAGGTGTAGATATCATCATGTTGGGGAGTTGTGGAGAATTGGGGCTGCATTAGAGTTCAACTCATCAAGATAGGAAAAAATGACCATATCTTCACCGCAAGGTGACATTTTGCACCGTGCAAAATACTGATCCGTTTGACCTCAAACTCAAGGGTGTCACTCTACACATTACACTCGACCCTTACATAGGGACTCCAATTCAAGCTTGGCTCAAAAGAGGACCATCAACTTCATTAGGGGGCAACACCAAGTGCAGGATACCCGACCAAGGCCATCACCCACCATAACTAACATAGTAGAAGCTGAATAGGGCAAGTTAGGGACATAAACAACAATAAAATGCAATTTGTATCTTAGGTGCACCGAAGATGATCTTCCATGTTTTAAGCACTTTTTGCACATTTTTTCACATGAGCATGATCCCCATACCTGGCACATAGCCTACATCACCCTAGTACAATTCTCCCATGCATACATTAGACCATGATCACTTTATTGCAAAAAAGACACTAAAAGTGGACATAACTGACTTTCAACTTCTCAACTGAGCCCAAAATTCACCAAACACCAAGTCCCCACTCCATGAAGCCAATCAAGCTGATAGGAGCCCAAATCTTAGGTGTGCCTAAGATAGAACTATGACTAGAGGGGTCTGACCCATCAATCATCATCACAAAAATGTTTACATGGCTCATCTAAAGCACCATGACCATTTTCATCAAGTTTGAAAAAGCACAACTCCATCAATCATCAAAGTTGCCCATAACTCTCACCGTACGTGTCAGAAATCCATGACACTTCATGCATGTCATCTACAACACATGTACACCCTGTGCATCCGCTCTAGTACCAATTTGCATGCATACACACACACACACACATGCATGTGCCTAAGGTAGAGTTTGCCAGAAATTGTGATTTTAGTTCTTCTTATTTGACTTGTTAGCTTTGCTACTTGTTGGGAAGTGGTTTGAAAACCAAATTTGATGAGTTTTTGTCAGGTTCTCTCTCATCCACTTTTGGAGTTCCAAAGAAGAAGACCATGAAAGAAAAATTGGCAAAGCTCCCCCCATACCAGCTTGAAGATATATCTTTGAAACAGCCCAATGTTACATGGCTAGCTAAAGAGAAATTAGAAATTCAACATGTCACGGTGTACCATGTAACATTCAAAAGTGCACAAGGATCCCAAGTAGAAGTGTAGACCATGCCCAAGGAAGCTCAAGATTTGGCCAAAGAAGACGCACTTAGGACATTATGGGAAAAAATCAGCCTAAAAGACTATCTTGAATGGGAACCATGTGGTGTGGATTACAAAAGAGCTCAGGGGGGGGGGGGGGGGGAGTCACTATGTATAAATTGTGTATATTGCGTGCGTTTAAGGACTATTTTAAAAACTCCTTACTTGTGAGTTCTTGACAAATAAAAGACACCCTTTTTCTATTCAATCTGTAAATTTTTCTCCAAATTTTATTTTATGCCTTCTGTATGTGAAAATGTGAGAAAAAATGAAAATAAATAACCCCTTGTACTACACTCACATGCTAGTCACATATTTATTAAGTGACCCCCCCCCCCCCCCCCCCCCAAGAAAAAGGGCCTATGAACTATTACACAGCATCACTGAAGAAGATTGGGCCACCATTTTTTACTTAAATGACACCCCAATTGAGGTCAACATCACAAAAGATCAGGTAGCAGACACTTTAAAACTGCCAAAAGGAGGAAAGTCGATGACAGACTGCCAGCTTCCAAGCACTGGCATATTTACAAGCAGATCCACTTCGAGTCACATATCTCAATCAGAAGGAGATAGTGTGGGCACTTTGACTCTATCACCAACATTTCCACTTCACTGCAAAGCGACCACCGAGATACATTGTTCCAAACCATGTAGTGGCATCTACATTTACACAAGCATCCAAAAAAGAGGGAGCCACCAAAGTAGACCAATTCCACTGCATCCATAACACTCTCACACATGTAAAGAATCTAGAGAACGTCACCTTTTTTGAATCTCTTGAAGTACTAACAAGGATAGACTATCATGCTATCGACCAGGCAAAGCATCTACTGCCAGCACCAAAACAAATTGTATGGCTGACAGGCAAAAGTGAAGAAGAAGAAGAAGTGTAAACTAGAGCACCTCCAGTAGCCACAAGATTGTGGACAAGACTAGTCAACACATGGGAACAAGAAGCAACCACAACAATTGCGTTCATAGAGAAGGCAACAGAGAGCGACATAGAAGATGAGAACTCTTCTTGAAAGAAAGAAGAGAGAAAAAGGAAAATCTAAAGAGGATGAAGAGGAATTCAAGAGAAGGCCAAGACCTACAACACCAATAGAGGAGCCTATTTAGAAAGAGGTGAGAGTAGAGAGATAAGCATCTGCATTTAAGCTCAAAAAAGGGCTCAAGGGTGACTTTGAAGAGAAGTGGAAACATCACCCAAGAAATTCAAGATTCAAACTAAAAGCCCCATGTACAATTTTAATGATGATCATGTGGTTGGCTGGAATACCTCTATCAAAGGAAGAGAGACAAAGTGAATATGCAAATGAGCAAGAAAAAGAGTCAAACCCACCCAAAGACTCAACCGCCAAAACAAGTACAAGTACACAATGAATAAGCTTTGCACTCTCCTCCACCAAGGTAAACCCAACAGGATGAAAGTGTTCCAAATGTTGAAAATGTAGAAGCACAGCCAGAACCTCTCAAGAAACTTGAGGAGGACCAAGTTGACAAGCCAGATGAAGACCTCCCACGATGGAAGCTTAGGATAAGCAATCAAATCAATCAAGATAAGCAAGCCATTCGAGAAAGTTGGAAAGTATAGACGACAAATTGATGAGTACACCTAGTATACGCATGAATCCATGGATCAAATGAAAGAAGAGATTTACGCTCTCCACCAATAACTTCACAACTTATATCAGCAATTGATGTACTCAAATGAAAGGCTCGACATGGAAAAATATTTTAATGAAGCATATAGTGAATCCATGGAAGCAAAAAAAAAAAGAAACTAAAAGAACTTAGTCTAACTTCAAATTCTGAAGCGGACTTAGCCCTCAAAGCAAAGAACCAGAAGCAAGATAAAGAGCTTCAGGAGGCAACAATCACTTTACAAGACTCAACCTCAATAGTTCAAAGGCTGCAGATCCAGTTAAATATTGCCAATACTAAACTCTAAGAATCAAAATATCGCTATGAAGAGCAAAACATTCTACTCAATCAGCTCAAAGATAACCCCATTGTGGCCACACTACGAGGCATGGATGATGCCTACAAAGACCTGGAGCAAAACGTTAGAGACATGGGGATGGAAATAAAGCTAAAACAGGTACAGCGGGCAAGAGCTCTCTATTGGAATTATGCAAGGGGAAGAAGGATATTAGAAGGAAATTGCGCAACTCAAAGAATACCTTCACAAAGCTCAAGAGGAAGCTAAGACACATGCATCCACATTGGGGGAAGAACAAATAAACACGACAATGGGAGATACAAATGCCTATCACTTCATGAATTTTGAAGAGGACTAATCTCAAGAACGCATTCTCCTAGATCTTGTGATTCCCGAGAGGAAGCTGGACCCTCCCCTCAACCAAAAAGATTTACTGTAGAGGAAGAGACTGCACCCGAGAAAATGCATTCTCCTAGATCTTGTGATTCCCGAGAGGAAGCTGGACCCTCCCCTCAACCAAAAAGCCTTACTGTAGAGGAAGAGACTGCACTCAAGAAACAAGTGGAAGATTAAATAGGGCACATATGGAAAGAGGTGTTGTAGTGGGAAGAGAAAATCTTGTACTCAATCAATGTCAATCTTCTCTCACTGGCCAATATCAATGATGCATGGAATCAGGAGGCTCTCCTCTTCCCACTCATCAAGTTTGAAGTGCTACAAATCAAGGAAAGACTGCTCAAGGACATTGAGACTAACCCTCCAATGGTACATCCAAAATGGCAAAAAATTTGGTTAAACCCATACCCAAGTATCTCATCCTGTATGCAAATGCACCTTCAAGTATAAAGCAAGATCATGTGCAGTGTTCGATACCAAGAGTCCGCAGTTGGCAAAAACACCTCATCATTCAACAAAAGTGGCCAACCTAGCTAAATTATCCTAGGCTTCCACCACCACCAAATGGCATCCCTACTAAAGATTATATGATGGACAATCTTTCATTGACTATTTAAATTTTTAAAGGAGTACGATATTTTGCTTGCATCATGCTGGTAAAGATCTCCAAGATGCTCCTTACCTGTCTTCAGACTTTCCTCCATGCAGAGAAAATAGATGCAACATGGTTGTCATTCCTCGAGAATTACAAAGGATTGTGCTATGATCTATCAGGCCAATCTTTGGAGGAATTGCTTCATGGATTTTATGCTCGGGTGATGTTCTTGCCATCCTATTGCCTTTGAAGAGGCATTTTATACGAGCTTCGTCACTTACAAATTAAAGATTTTTTGGCCCAATCATCACTAATCTCTGAGCAAGATTTGTAAGCTATTCCGCAGTGGAATAGAGGAACAAGATCACCATGCAATTCATGTCCATTGAAGATAAAGAGCTTCACCTCAAGTATCAGCAAGGACTAAAACATCATGCAAAAAGGAATGAAGCCAGAAAGACCGACCACTACTTAGCACCCTAAGTAGTTGTGTCGCGGACAAAACAATCAAGCTGGGAGGGAACGCTAGCTGCTCAGCTAACAGAAGGACATCACTCTTATTTTAACCCTCATTGATTGTATCACAACTTTTTCTATTAATGACAAATCCCATAAAATTCCAAAGCTCTTGTATTAGCATTGACTATTAAAGAGTGTAAAGGGACTGAGGCTTCTAAATTTGTAACTAAATTCAGTTCCTAAGCCTTGTTACTGAGCCCAAATAGTTAGGAATCCATTCTTTAAACCTTGGATAAGGTATAAAAGCCAACTTTTGTAATTTTGAATCTATGTTTTGGATAATGAAAGGGAGCATACGCTGCAGCTAAGTACTATGAGTTATGTGTTTCTTTCGATTGCTCGTGTCTGCCTCATGTAGTGTTGCATTGTGAATCCGAGCATACCAATGTGCTCACAGGTGAAAGCTCTCTTTTTCTATGTAATTTTCTCGCGATGAATTTGTGTTTTTAGGCATGCTCGTATACGAGCTATTTTCATTTCCTAAACACAATATATTAATTTTTGACCTTAGGGATAGATGAAGCATGTCCTAAGGAAGCCCTAGGCTGTTTCGGAGGCCGAAATTGACCTGTCCAAAATAGGTTGTTTATCTTAGGCACAATTTTTTCAGAGTTTCAATAATAAAATTTGAGCATATGGAGATGTTCGAGATACTTTGCACATTCTAGGTAGTAAGTTCCATTGCATTCGGACATCATAACTATACAAAATCATCGAGTAAACCTTGTGGTAAGGAAAGTTGCTTTTGATGTTTGACACAGCTGAGACCAATTTAGGCAAGACCACATAGGACTTGGGTTCTCCAAGAGATTATCTATCTCTTGTAGCCTCCATGCACTAGTTAGGTCAGCTACGTCCCATGGATTGACATTTTATGTATGTAGTTATCGCTTTTCTAGCATCAATATGGTGAGGCTTGGTAGTCAACCGACATATACCCATGACTATTACCACACATATTGTTGAAAAACCATTGCCGTGTCTATTGCCACTCTTAGTTTTGCCAACACAATTCTTTCTCTCTCCTTTTTTATTTGTCATTCTATGGTAATAGGAGCAGTTCTCAATTTTTCCTTTCATAGTGAAAGACTAACTCTTTCTCTTTTGCATATAATGCATATTAAGGGCTAACAAGTGCAAAAGGTCTCTCACAAACTCTTCTTACACTCAAAGTTACAACTACAAGTGACTTGTGACACCTTAATTTATTCTTGACATGATGCTCAACATCCACAGAGTTTGATTCTACTTGAGAGTACTTTAATCCATTAATAGGCTTGCGGAATTATTTTCAAGACAAGTCCTCCAAGAGGAATATTCATTCCCCGAGTTCACGTTTCTAGACACGTTACTTTATTCCCAACAAGATGGTCAACATCCACACAATTTGATTGTTCTTAATAGCACTTTTTTAACCATAATCCATTAATAGTATTGGAATTACTTCCAAGACAAGTCCTCCAAGAGGAATATTCATTCCCCGAGTTTTCTCTCCTTCTTCCCCTTACCGCATCCACACCATGAATGCACATCACCCTATCATGTCGTGGCTCGTGAGTAATGTGAAAATAAAAATACCTACCTCACTCTTAATGTTTTTGATGTGTGGGACCAAATGGCACAATGTACATAGTGTGATATATGATAAAACGGATGCCATGGTTGTAGGCATGTACATACCTTGTCAAGCAGGCAAGGCCACGGATGTGGCACCGTTGCATGTTTTACCACATTAAATCAATCCTAATTTTCATTAGGAATGTACAAATGTCAAGTGCTTCGAAGTGGCACGCTCGTTTTGCCTAGAAAGTTCAAGACGAACGATCTTGGCCAAAAATAGCACTTTCATGTGCAGGCATAAAAGACGTTTCCAAAGTGCTTACCAAGTGGGAAAATGAAATTCAACATGAAATTTGAGCCCAATGAAATTTTACCACAAATTTAGAGATTTTCCCAGCTTGTTTGGGCATTTTACGGACAAAAAGGGGCATTTTTGGGCAAAAAATGACCATAAAATGGTCAAAAATGGCTCAAAATTCCATATCAACGATGGTTCCATCCTTTCTCAAGCTGAGAGGGACGTTTTAGAGCCAAGAGAAATCTCAGTTGGACATATAAGCAAGGAGATACAACCATTCCATTACATGGTGCTAGTGCAGTCCCATGTTGCTTCCACTACATGTTCGAGGCTGTGAGGCCTCCAATTAGGGTTTTCCCTCTTCAAATAACTACTTGGACTTCTCCAATGGATTATTGAACCTTCCATGAAATGGTCACAACAAAGAATCAAAGCGTCAATTTAGGGTTTTTAACAGGTCGAAAGATCATTGCATTTGCGCAATTGGGAGCGAGGGTACACCTAATCTTCACACACACAAGAGTTTCAGTTAACCTTCATTCTATTTCAAAGTGGAGATTTCATGGCTGGATGTTTTTTATTTTTGAGTGTGTTTTTAGCTTCAAATCATCTACACCTTGCTTGATTTGGCCATGAATCCTCACAGTTAGAGGCCCGATGCTTTCCTAGCCACACTACATGCTCCTTGACACATTTTTGGTGAACCCAACGTGAAGTAGGCTAGGGTGAGGGTTCAAAAGCTTCATTGAAGGTTTCAAATTAAATCTTTACATCTATGGAGCAACAAGAGCAACATGGGGTTCGATTTGATCCAGTCACAATGCAAATGTTTCAAGCGGAAAGGAGGGAGCTTTCATCAACCAAAGTTCTTCAATCTGTGGTGATGAGAATGGACAAATTCAAAGGTAAATATGTTAAAAAATTATCTTTGTGGATATGTAAAGAAGATGGAGCTTTTTGAGTGTCCGAAGCAGAGATGGTACAAAGTTTTGAGATAGCTGTGGTTCTTGAGATCAGAGAGCATTTAAGGGGAATTAGAAATGAGCATGGGGCAACATGGAAAGCATTCACGTTAGTTTTGAAAGAAGAGTATTTCGTGGAAGACTCTGAAAGGGTGACAAAGAGGACTTTTCTAGAGTGGTTAGTTTGGCCAAAAGAGGGACTTTTGCCTACTATCAAAATGCTAAGGGAATTCGAATACCGCTATGATCGACTTTAAAGGACTGAAAAGGCTACCTTAAACTTGGAGAAGACAAAGATTTTTTTACAGGCCGTAAATAAAGAGATTCAAGAGAAGTTAGAACTACTACTTGAGGATAAGGATGCGGAACAAGGCTTAAAGGCTGATTGGAATGAAGTTGAAGATGCAATTTCACTGCTAGCCAAGTGACAATGATGGAGAGACAAGATGATAGTTAACCCTACTCAATCCCCAAGTGTTCCCAAGAGTTCTATAAAGCTTATGATTGTGGTTAGAGTGACAACTCCATCCTTGATGATATTGTTAAAGGAATGCAAGAGATAAAGTTAAAGCTTACAAAGCTAGAAGAGACGGGGCAACCATCAGGTCAACCTACAGGGCAAGGACCTCAAACTAGAGAAGGCTTTGTAAATAGATGCATATGGTGTGATAGTACTAACCATGCAAGGAGGGATTGTGAAAGTTTCAAAGATAACTTGATGAAGGAGCTTGTTTTCTTTAAAGATGGAAAAACTCACTTAGGTGAAATAGCTAAGCTCTTGGGGACAAACTTTGGCAAAGGTGGGGTGAAGAAACTAGTTGAGGACATGGTTACTAGCCATGCCATCTCAATGGTTGAGACAGCCGCGTATGGGTTGAAGGTGGAGCCTATTAAGAAAAAAGGATTAGCCAAGGTAGGGTAAGAGGAATCTTATGGTATTGGAGAGCTATGGCCATGCGCTATAGAATCTACTATGAAGGTAAGATGACTACAAAGGTTTTACATGACGCTGGAGACTGCATTCGGCTAGAAACAGGTTGGAACAACCTTGTAGATTCTTTGTCAGTGCATGTATATATTTCTAAAGTTCAATCCAATGAGGTCATTGTCGAAGAGAAACGTAGGCGTGAGAATGGGGATGAAGAGCCTTCAAAACTAGTGATGAGGAGTGGAGGCAAAAATGACACAGTGCCTCGTAGATCACCTTCCCCGCAACAGATGCCTATCCCCAAAGTGTATATGCAGGAAGCCTCTAAAGAAAAGAAGAAGGATGCAACAAAATCTAAAGCAAAGGGTCCGGCCTACAAACTCCAATTTGACATAGAGGCAGCAACCGATCTCAAAAAGGTTATTGAAGAGAGGATTTTAAATAGTAAGGTGGAATTTACCTTGGCTAAGGTCCTTGGAATAGCAAAGAGGGAGTTTCATGAAGAAATATTTGATATCATAAAGAGGAAGCGGAAGTCTCTTACTAAATCTATCCATGTACAAGGTGAAGAATAGACTTTAAATGCACAAGGTGTACAGGTCTATGGTGAGCAAGGTGAAGAAACTGCCATTGGATGCTACAAGTCTAGGGGAGGAGTAAAACACGCTCACTTCGTGGATGATGAACATGAAGTTGAGACCAGTCACAAGAGTTACTACTTGAAGAGTCATTGGGAAAGAGCAACTACTGAGACCCTGGTAAAAGTGGGAGACGTAGAAGAGCCATACATTGCGTTGATAGATCATGGGTCAGAAATTAACCGCATGTCAAAGAGTCTTTAACAAAAAGGAAAATGGCCAATTGATATAAATCATGGATGGATGATTTGTGCAACAAACAACTCATCAACAGGGGAGCTATACGGAGCTTGTCCAAATGCAAAGGTGACTATAGGGGATGTGAAAGATGACCAAACTTTCTTTGTGGAGGAGATGTCTACATACCCTCTTATCCTTGGGCAGCCATACATCATTGCTACTCGCATGGAAACCAAGGTGATGGACGATGGGTCAGCTTATGCTAGGATAAGGACCAGGGATGGAAAGAGTGCAGTACAGTTCCTTACTGTTTGTGTGGACCATGAAAGGAACGGTGAAATCCTTAGAGAGCAACCCTTGCCAAAGACAAAAAAACAATTCAAGGAATACAAAGATATGAGGGGTTCTGGCCATGTACCATTGTAGAGTGGGATTGCAGTGATACAAGAAGAGATAAGTTCTCGCATGATGTTTATGCAAAGGAAACATTTTCTACAACTTTTGTAGGATTAACAAACTATGGATCTATTGTGTCTACAAAGTGTGAGGACTTAAAACGGGGTGAGCAACAACATGTAAATAGTGTACAAAGAGGTTTGAAGATGAATGGTTTGCTAGAAGATGGTGAATGCATTGTAGGTGTGTCTGATGATTGTTTGTTTGTGGATACTATGCAAGACTTGGAGTCTTTAGTGGATTGCAAATCTCATATGGGAATTGAGGTCGTGAAAGTATGCTCAATAGAAATGTACAAAGTCATTGTGGATCTCAAAAATTCTCAAGGGGTTAATGTACGAGTGGAGACCAAGTATAAGTCTGTGGCAAAGAAAGTTAAACTAGTGGCGTTGCCTCTACCAAAAGACTGTACAGATAAGATATATGAAGCTGCTTTGCAACCTAGTCTTCGTGAGCCGAGCAAGATTGGACATAAGTTTACACATGATACTTTGAAGGAGTTAAAGATTGGTTGCAAGTACAGTTTGACAAATGTTGAAGGAGTATGCTTTGAAGAAATGCTTGCCGAAGATGGGAAGGCTTTTGCATTTGAGCCGCATGAGATAGGGTGTGTTGATCCATCTATTGTTTCTCCTATGGTGATCTTCACTATCCCTCATGTATCTTGGAACTTAAGGCCTATTTTGGTTCCAAAGGCCCATTTGCCAAAAATCGTTGAGTTGCTTAATGAAAAGATTAAGATGGGTATGTAGGAGCCTTCTTGTGCTCCATATTCCAACATGTGGTTCACAGTTCCAAAGAAAAATGGTTCATTACACGTCATCCCAGATATGCAACCTGTCAACAAGGTTACAATTAGAAATATGGGTACAGGGCCAGTTGTAGATGGATTTGCAGAGGCATTTGCAGGAAGGGCAATAAATTCTATGGGGGATTTGTACTCAAGGTATGATCAGTTCCAACTAGCAATGGAAAGCAGGGACCTGACTACCATGAGGACACCTTTGGGTTTGGTAAGGATGTGCACCTTAACTCAGAGAGAAACTAACTCAGTTGCACATATGATGAATGGTATGAACAAAGTCCTACGTGAATTCATACCACAAACTACAATGCCTCTCCTTGATGATGTGCCAATCAAAGGATGTGATGTAAGTGATATAGATGTGGATCTGGACTTGAGGGGGTACTGAAAATATGTGGCAAACCACATCAATGATTGTGATAATATCATGTCAAGGTTGGAAGAGGTGAAATGTTCCTTGTCTGGCCAAAATTCAGTGTTTGGTGTGAGCAAAGTCCTTATTGTGGAACATATGTGCGGGCCATATGGTAGAACTTGGCCTTGTCCAACAAAGATTGATGTGATTCAAAGATGAAAAGAGACATGTATTAATGTAACTGAGGTTCGAAGTTCTTGGGTGAATGTGTGGTCTATGTTATCTGGATTCCACATTATGCGCATGTGGAATAATCTTTGTATCAACTTTTGAGAAAGAACCAAAAGCTTCAATGGGAAAAAATGCATACCCATGCCATGAGAAAATTAAAAAAGTTGCTACTTATGTCTCCAACTTTGAGGAAATCAAACTATGAATGTGGAAGATATGTAATTATGATAGTGGATACTAGCCCCACAGGAATTGGATGGGCGATTGGGCAAGATGATGATGATGGCAAGCGATATGTGGTGAGAGTGCTCATAAACGCAACTATCCACAAGTAAAAAGAGAGTTATGAGGAGTAGTCACAGCATTGAAATGTGACAAAGAGTATTTCATAGGAGCAAATGTAATTGTGGAGACTGATTAGGCTACCCCTTCTTGGAATGATCACAAGCTTCTCAACTCCCGACATTGCTATGTTGAGATGGATTGCCTACATAAAGTCCTTAAATCCAGAATTTAAGCATATTGCAAGGAAAGATAATCCAGTTGCGGATATGCTTTCAAGAGCAAGGTATGAAAATGAAGAAGACATGGTTGTCGAGGGCAATGATGTAGGCACACGGTTCTATAGTATCTCTCATGCCAAGGGTGATCATGTTTTCTTGGCTAATTCACTTGAATCATTTATAGAGGACCTATATCAAGGTGAGTGGTTAATCATTGAATGCTAGTTGAGCACTTTGACAAGGCAAGAAGGGTGGACTAACCAAGAGTTCAAAAGAATACAGAGAAAGTCCTATGGATACCCTTTTGAATGATCGGTACTTATGGAAGTATCCAAAACAAAGAAATGGAATTCCATTGAGAGTCGTCAATGAAAAGGGCATTCAAGTTGAGCTTATGAAAAAGTTTCATGAGATTCTTTACGCTGGACATAGAGGTGTATGGGCCACCTTTACTAAACTCAAAGAGAGGTATTGGTGGAAAGGTATGTATAAAGATGTATCTCACTTTGTGGAGTCTTATGAAACCCATCAAATGTATTCAAATGTATGTCATCGTGATGGGTTTCACCCTACTTACCCATTGGCTATGCACCATAAGTGGGTAGTAGGTCTGGTTACAATGCCATTAGGCTTATGGAAAATGGTCAAAAACCTATAATGCCAATTGAGGATGTAATTCCCACATGGAATGTATTACCTTGGGAAGATGGAATGACTAGGGAAGAACTTCTTGATTTGTGCATACAACAGTTAGAAAGAAGGCCTCAAGATATTGAGAATGCAGTAGCACAATTGAAAGATGCAAGGTTAAAGAATAGAGACATATTTGATAAGAGGCATACGCTTAGACCTAAAGCTATTGAGGAAGGTGATTGGTTGTTGGTGTATGACAACAGTCTTGACAATCAGCATTCAACAATAAGAAATCTTTCAAAGAGATGGTTTGGTCCTTATGTGGTTCAGCACGTACATGGGAATGCAACTTATACCTTGCATGAGTTAAACGAGATAGAATGAAGATTCCCATCGCAGGGAAAATAATCAAGTTATTCATCAAAAGAAGAGGTGATGCAAATCCCTTTGATTCACAAAAAAATCAGAATGAAGGCTTTGATGAAAATGGTATGGATGTGGATGAAGAACAAGAGGATGGTGCGTTAGATTTTGTTGCAAGCGATGATGAAATCGACATGTATGTGGACTTAAATGAAGACTGAACATGCTGCAAAAGGATATGTGTGGCACATGCCGAAGGATATGCAGATTTAGAGGGGGTGGATTTAGTGTTGTGGCACGTACATAAATAAAAATATCTACCTCACTCTTAATGTTTTTGATGTATGGAACCAGCTGCTACAATGTACATAGTGTGATATATGCGATAACGGATGCCATGGTTGTAGGCAGGCGAGGCCAGGGACGTGGCACCGTTCCATTTTTTACCAAATTAACTTTCTTTAGTAATGTAAAAATGTCAAGTGTTTCGAAGTGGCACGCTTGTTTTGCCTAGAAAGTTCAATGCTAGCAGGTTTCGTGCACGGACGTAAAAGACGTGTCCAAAGTTCTTATCAAGTGGAAAAATGAGATTCAACATAAAATTAAAGCCCAATCTATTTTTTCGCAAATTTATGGATTTTTCTTAGCTCGTTTGGGTATTTTACGAACAAAAAGGGGCATTTTTGGGAAAAAATGGCAAAAAAATGGTTAAAAATAGCTCAAAAATAGCAACAAATGGCTCAAAATCATGCATTAGCAATAGTTCCATCGTTGCTCAAGTTGAGGGAAAGTTTTAGAGACAACAATGCACTCATTTGGGCATATAAGCAAGGAGATACAACCATTCCATTACAGGGTGCTAGTGTAGTGCCGTGTTGTTTCCACTACATGTTTGAGGCTGTGAGGCCTCCAATTAGGGTTTCCCCTCTTCAAATAACTACTTGGGATTCTCCAATGAAGTACTGAAGCTTCCATGAACTAGTCACAACAAAGAATCAAAGCGTAAATTTAGGTTTTTTAACAGGTCGAAAGGGCACTGCATCTGCGCAATTGGGAGCGAGTCTACACCTAATCTTCACACACACAAGAGTTTTGAGTTAACCTTGGTTCTTTTTCAAAGTGAATATTTCATGGTTGGAGTTTTTTTATTTTTGAGTTTGTTTTTAACTTCAAAATATCTACGCCTTGCTTGATTTGGCCACAAATCCTCACAGTTAGAGGCCTGACGCTTTCCTAGCCGCATTGCATACTTCTTGGCAACACACACACACACTCTTCAAGGAAACCTTGGCACATTGGGTGAATAATTCAATAGAACCTCAACAAAAGAGAGCGTAAACTAAGAAGATAGATTTTATACCATCTTTGAAGTGATGCAAGATGTATACTCAAATACTAGCTCATAAATGTCCTCTATGTCAATGGAACCAGCTTCAAGTATTAGGGGTTTGAACCTAGCCCTAAGGTACTGTTGTATCTTAATTCTTTTGAAGCTAAATGTCCATGAAGCTTATACCTACTTGGATGGAGAAGATAAACCTTGTGTGAGAATAGATGACCATAAGATAGATTTTGAACAAGAGGTTCAAATTAATAAACAAGGAGCATCTTACATGGATTCTTAAGGGAACAATGTATGTGGTAGTAGAAAACCCAGATACTATGGATAAATAAGTAAATAAAGTGGAAACTTAGGATCCAAGTAAGGATATCATGGAGGGACCACTTTCCATAGGATTGTAGACTATAAACTAATGAGCTCAAGGATCCTTAGACGCTTCAAAATTGACAACAAAGTCTTGGGAGTGTACTACTAGAAAAATGTGGATTCAAATCAAATGTTATGGGTAAAAAATGCAAGACAAAAATTCCTTGTGAATAGCAAGATAGTGTATATCTTTAGAAAGGATGATGGAACCATGCCTTGGGCAAGTGAGGCCAGCAAATTTCCCAAAATGTATGAAGAAGTACAAAATGATGGGAATGGAGATCCCGATACTCACATGGAGAGAGCCGAGTTTATACACCTTCTATCAACGTTAGGGCGTCTCATGTATGATCTACTAGTGTCAAGGCCCGACCTAGCAGCTACAATGGAAGCATTTTAAGCAAGGAATGTCAATTGTACAATGATTGACACTAGCATGATGCATGGTGGAGTTTTGGAGACCATACAATTTTGTCTACAGAATTTACATGTAGGATCTAGCATGGATATGCACGCTCAACTATCACTAGAGCTTATATGACTGCATGTACATGGACTGAGTGAGCAAGCAGGCATAGGCTAAGAGAGTCTCTCACCTATTTTTTGGACATAATAGTAGTTTACCTAGTCGCACCCACTTATCAATGCATTTTCCTTTAAGCAATAGTTTGTTGGGGTTAAAGGTACATGGGCCTTTACCTCAGGGTAAAATGATCAAAACCATGTCACATTCGTGTGGAAACTAACTAATGTACCAAATGGGTAAAAGTAATCTGTCATTGAAAGACAACAAAACAACTAGTGTGGCAAGAATTTTGACTAGATATGTATGTCCAACTGTAGATCAGGGAGGAAACTTCTTCGACAAATTCATTGAGCAATTAAACAAGTGTCAACATGATTTTGCACAAGAAATCTAATGTTTATTAATTACCATCAAGCTAATGGACAAGATGAGAGTAGGAATAGTTTTCCTTTTGAGAATTTTGAATAAGATATTGGTAGAAAATAAGAATCAAGACCAATTTTTGGGGTTATCTTGTCAGCATTTAGAGCTGATTTTAAGGTTCTACTGGTCTCACACCATTCAAATTGGTGTACGAATGGAGGCAGTGGTTCCAATGGAATATGTTGATCCAAGTTTGAGGGTAGCTATAGAAAACAAGCTATCACCCAAGGAATCACTTAGAGCTACATTGTAGGATTTATTTTTTCTGGAGTAGGATAGGATTCAAGTATCTTATTTGGTTGAAGTAATCCAAAACATAAGACAAGTGTGGATTAGAAAAAATGTTAAGTTCAAGGTCCTTGAGGAGGGGGACTTGATACTATTGCATAATTCAAGACTAGGACCTAGGATAAGAAACTTGAAACTGAGGTGTGTAGGTCCTTTCAAAATCAAACTGTAGATCACTATGTGGGTGGAGTAGGTCTTAGAATGAGCTACTCCTTTTTTTTTTTTTAATGTACACACAATAAGGTGAGGAGTGGACGGGCGCCCATAGCATGGGTGCTCAAGCAAGGCACATACGCCTTTACCCCAACAATCTCCCACATAAAGGTGAATGTGTCCTACTAGCTAAACTACTAGTATGTACAATAAAACAAGTTAGAGACTCTCTCAATCTATGCCCAGTGGCTTGCTTAATTGATCTACATGCAGTCGCATCAGCTCTAGTGATAGGCAAGTGAATGTAAATCCCATAGATAATTCTCTATGGTCTACAAAACTCCACTATGCATCATGTTAGTGTTAGTCAACATAAAACTAACAATCCCCATTGCAAATGCTCCCATTGTAGGTGCTAGGTTGGGCCTCGATACTAGTAGGTCATACATGAGATGCTTGAATGCTAACAAAAGCTGCATAAACCTAGCTATCCTTGTCTCCCCTTCCCTATCTGCATGTATTGCATCATCATTACTACTCATCGCATATGGATGTGTCAATTCCAACACTAGGATGGCTACGTCCCTCTCATCCATAGGTGGAATTGTGCTTCTTGGCACCAACTCATCAGCCTCTAACATGAGTATGTCAAAGAACTCCATTTCTATCATCTTTGCATGTTTCTGTAGAGAGAAGCCCTGCTATGAACAATTTCTAAGTGATTATGGGGATCTCCATTCCCATCGTACTTCTTCATCCATTTTGGGAAATTTTTTGGCCTCACTTGCCTAAGGCATGGTTCCATCATGCTTTCTAAAGATATACACTATCCTGCTATTCAAAAGGAATTTTTCTCTTGCATTTTTTACACATAACATTTGACTTGAATCCACATTTTTCTAGTAGTACACTCCCAAGATGTCGTTGTGAATTTTCAAGCGTCTGAGGATTCTTGAGCTGATTAGTTTATGGTCTACAATCCTATGGAAAGTGTCCTTCCATGATATCCTTACTTGGATCCTAAGTTTCCACTTTATTTTCCTTTTTATCCATAGTATCTAGGTTTTCTACTACTAAATACATTGTTTCCTTAAGAATCCATGTAAGATGCTCCCCGTTTATTAATTCGGACCTCTTGTTCAAACTCTATCTCATGGTCACCTATTCTCACACAAGGTTTATCTTCTCCATTCAAGTATAAATAAGCTTCATGGACATTTAGCTTCAAAAAAAATCAAGATATAACGATACCTTAGGGCTGGGTTCAATCCCCTAATAACTAAAGGTGTTTCCATAGACATAGAGGACATTTATTAGCTAGTATCTAAGTATACATCTTGCATCTCTTCAAAGAGTTCCTTGACGAGTGTGTGTGCGCAAATGCATGCATTCATGGTGCGAATGTGATAAGGAAAAGAAGGAGAGAGTGAAACAGTATGTGGGTGGAGTAGGTCTCAGAATGAGCTACTACTTATTGTTGTATATATTGAGGCGGTCCAGGAAATGCAACAAGAGAGGCAGCCTCTAAGCACCCCTCAAGGCTCCCATGTTGCTCAATTGGGGTTGGGGCATCCACAAGCAAGACAAAGCAACAACAAACCCACAGCCAACAAGTGAAGGGGCACCACCTAGTTATGGGATGCAAACTAGGACGTAAAAGAGATTTTGTCATGACCAAGGAGGCACAATAAAGCACACAAAATCAATCTCACACCAAGGCACACACCAAATGAAACAGAGAGAGTTAGAGCAAAGGGAAGAGAGAGAGGAATGAGACTTGCATAATACCTCGTTTGTGACTTGCAAATGGAGGTCGTTTGTTGCAGTTGTATCACATAGCTTGCACAAGATTAAACCAATGCCTAGTTAAGTCTAATCATTGTCATCATGCACACATTGTCTTAGGGTTGTGGGATGCCTCTCACCACCATACCCTCTTACAATGAGCAAGAACTTGACAATGAGAACAGACTAATCACTTACTCAGGTAGCTCAAATGACAAAACTTAAAGATAGAAGTCACTTTGCATTTTCCAAATAACTCTACACAAATTGAAGGACAATGATTTTGAATCCAAGCATGCCTTTGAATCACCAAACCTCAATTGTTGATAGTGGAAGAGCATGTACAATAGTGGTTTGAGATATGACACTCATACTCTCTCACTTTGGAATGTGTAGCATCAAAGCTTTTCTCACACCAAGTGTGAAGCTCACAAGGTGATGATTACACCTAAATCTCAACTCCCATATAGAGTGTTGGGGTGCTTTGTGAGATATTGGAGAAAAAGAGCTACGAGATGAGAGGTTAGAGATGATTTACAAGAAGGAGAGGGGCCTATTTATAGGTTGCAAATTCTCATTAAGGTTATTAATAAGCCTATTTTACATGTTAATCAAATAAAGATTATGATTTTTTGAGTATCAAAATATAGTGAGCCTTCTTTGTCGGCTTGAGTCATTGATGTGGGCTAAAGATAGAGGAATTATTGATGGTAGATAGGGTGAAATTAGAGACTTAAGGAAGGAGAGATAGATAGCGAGAGAGAGAGAGAGAGAGAGAGAGAGAGTTTTTACTATGTACATGTCCTGAGGTAATGTGCCTTTTATGGTTAGGTCAATGGATATTTTGTGTTAGTAGGTTAGTGGTGGTTATCTTAGTAATAATCACTAAAAAATTAATGATATATTTACAATGGATAGAATGAGGTGGATGGTTAAAGGAAGATGGGTGAATGAAGTGAGGAAATCCCTGTGTTGGTGAATCTTTGAAGAATTTTTGAACCTACTTGTGTAGGTTATAAAAAATGACTGTAGATCCTCTTCTTCTTCTCTTCTTACGTCATCGCCACAAAGGTTGAACACATAATGAAAGTGACAATGTTGGTTGATGAGAATCCCTTAATTTGCAGAGATTAATTAGGGTTTTACATTGAATTTTATGTATATTGAGAAAAGCTAAAAGGAATTGTGATTTAGAGGTAATAGAGAGAGGCATAGATATGGTGTATGTACATGTAGAGTTCATATGAGAGCTATGGAAGTGAGAGTGGAGGTTAATGGTGAAGAGGGTGAGAGAAACCATGGAAGGTGCAGGTTTGAGTGAGGGATGGAGAGGAATGTGTGTGTGTGTGTGTGTGTGTGTGTTTAAGTATGAAAAATCCCCTCATAATTGAACCATACTTAGACAATTGCATTAGATAATATATTAAATAACAATATTGTAAAACAAGATGTCATAAATTGTTTCATATACACCAATACATCATTCTGTATCTAATGGATAATACAATCATTTAGATCAAAAATTTGATCTTTGCTCATTACAATATAATATCTCAGTGTTGTATCTCTTACCTGTCACCATCCAAGAAACACAAGCCCGCAGAACTGGCATTACTTGGGAAGAAAGGTGTCAACGACTCCCTCCCCTTGTTATTGACATCCTGTACCATTTCTGGTTCAGAGGAGATACAATCAAAATATGCCTCCTATGACTGAATATAGAGCCAAATGAGTAAAAAAACCTTTTCCTTACCTTTCCGCTGAGACTTCTTATATTCTTCTATGACTGAATGAATATCGAAAGAGTAACTAAAAAACCATTTTCATTATTTTTCAGCTGCGTACGACTTATGACAGCAATTTTCTTGTGTATTTGACCTTTTTCCAAAAAATAACAGTAGAACATTCTCCAAATGTAATATAGGACCAGAAAATGCAAAAAAACGAATTCAAATGTTACACGAATCCGCTTCCAAAACCTAAAGTCTAGTAGAATCACCACAAGTTCAATACCATGGCATGGAATCTATGCTATGAGCTATGTATAGGCAAGTAGTCAGGTAAATGAAATCATATAACGGTCAGAGTTCCTCAACTGTTGACACCGAATTTTCTAGAATACATACCTGTAGACTTAATAATGCAAATATACCTATTTTTAGAGAATCAAAAAATTTAAATGTATTGAAGACCAGTACCAATATCTTACTGAGCCTATCACTATCTATTCAGGTTATACATTATCAAAGCCAAAAACGAGGAAGTAGGTATTAAGGCACACCATGACTTTCACGCACAAGGAAGCCGCAACCATGTAGGTTATTTTCAATGTACAAATCATATAATATAAGCTTTGATACACAATACTAGTTCCAATTTCTGATTGTAAGTTCAAATGTTATACGTATTGAGCAAGTGTATTATCTGTGATTCCTGACACATACTTAATTGTACATGAAAAAAAATTATACATGTGTTAAAAAACCAGTACCTCCACCATCATGCAATGCTTAAATACTGAGTAGGTGCAAGAGCACCTACCTGAAGTCCTTGCTGTGAAGTTGTAGATTGAGAAATGCTATCGATCCAGTATGGGAAGTCTACCTTGATAGGCATCAGTAGACAAATTAGATGCTTGCACCAGTTTTCCTTGCCCGAGTCCTCTTGAGTGTTTACAGCAACAGTCGCCTGCTGATGTGCAGCCTTCGCTACCATATCCCTCTGAAGTATTGCATGTTACGTGTGTATGTACGTATGTAGATAGGTGTTTGATAGCCGCGTGTGAAGCGTAGCGTGTATACCTATTGCCTGCTCTATACCCGAATAGTAGCCACGTGATAGCCACATAGAAGAAGAGAAAGATGGAGCATGAGCATACCCGTATGCAGAGAGCCTCCCAATGAGTACTCACTGTGAGCGAGTCAAATGGAGATAAGGTGTGTGGGGAGAGAGAGATCCGTTGTTGTGGATGTGTGTGCACGCGCGTATGCGCACGTTCATTCACAGGGCAGAACGGGACCCAGACAGGTTTGTGAGTATGTAGAGAAAGCCAACGGGTTCATATAAATAAACCTCAATACAAAAAATAGAGGGTCCATTATGAAGCAAAAAATAGAGGGTCCATTTAAAAGCTCCTACACCACCCACATGAAATTAGGTGTGAAGAGGGCCACTGAAAATCCATTTAAAGCATGTATGCTAACCATGGCAAGGAGTGAGCAAATTATATCTATCTATTGTTATCCACCCACCAGAAAGCTAGGTAGGTGAAGATAGATTGATGAACCGTACCAAGGTGAGGAAGGTCAACCAAGGATACCTTCATACAAAGATTAACTAGGAATGCCTTCCCGCCGACTTATTGATGAGGAGGATCCAAAACCTTAGCCAAAAAATTAAAAATGTATCAATGGACATGTAGATGCAATGGTTTCATTATGATCCTAAAACACACACATTATTATTAGCTAGGTAGTGACTGGAGCAGGGCCAAAATAGAGAATAGTATCTATATCTAATAAGCAAGGGTGTGTGTGGGTGTGGTAGAGATTTGGTACCATGAACGATTACCTGTGGTCTTCTATAGAAACACAGTGAAACTTTTCTAGAGAATAGCAGCTCTAGGTTAGCACATCAGAAAGGGAAACTGTCAGCCAAGGGTTGGCCAAAAATTTGCCAGCTAGATAAGTATGTGTGTGTGTGTGTGTGTGTGTGTGTGTGTGTGTGTGTGTGTGTGTGTGTGTGTGTGTGTGTGTGTGTGTGTGTGTGTGTGTGTATGTGTGTGTGTGTGTGTGTGGAAGTGTGAAAGAAGGTGAGGGAAGACTAGGATGACTTGTGAGAAAACGTGGACAGATTAGGGTCCACCAGAAAAATCATATCTCACCGATAAAAGCTCCAAAAATTATGAAAACGTTTGAGGTGATTGTTTTTTTCATTTTGGTCACTTCCTCAAATTTGGAGTGGAGGTGGATGCCAAAAATCCCACCAAAATGCATGTTTTTCCTCCTACAAAAGTTTTCAGTGGCCCCCCTTTTGTTGAATTTCCATAATCCTCCAAGAGTAAGCCCCTCCTTGCATGAGAGCATGACCTAATATATTCTTGAGGGTTTGAAAATATGCATGGATTAGGATTATTCACAAATATGATATATGGATATGATGGAAAAAAATAGGTTAGTATATAAACAATTTATGGAATCTGGAATAGTGTCAGTTTTTATATAAATATAAATATAAAATCACAAGTATAGGGAATTAAATGAGGGGGTCCTCATTTTTTGTTATTGATTTATGACTATTTACAAGAAGTAAAGAAGAATGCATGTATAAAAATGGTAATTTAGTAAAAGGGAATGACTAGGTGAAATGTATTTTTGTGATTTTTCTCAGAGTGGGTTCACACCAAGATTTAGAGAGGCTTGCATGAAAATATATATTAAATAATAAAGAGTAAGTACAGTGTAACAGAATTATGGTAACGGTAAGTCAATGTACATAACATACTTCAGTAAATAATGCACACCTAGGTAAAAATATTTAAATAAATACCTAAATAATTATTAAAAATCCCTATTTATAGTCCCTCTATACCATGAAATATTTACACACAGATGGTCCATAATATATTTTTAATTTTGTTTTGTTATGTTTTTTTCGTTCAACTAGCCTGGGAGCTTTAAAGGGATATGGGAAAGTCTCAGCAGTGAAAGGGCGAGGATAGCCATAGGGTTTGAGTAATTTTGATAGGGTGAGGTAGCTCACTATGGTAGTAACAGATAGCCAAAAAAGGCTATCATTAGCCCCCTCCCCCCCCCCCAGATAATGGAACATTCATGTACCATTGTCCAATTGATTAAGGCAGAGAGATATATCTTGTAAGGCTTGTAACGTCTGTCTTTGTCTGCGCTTATCTTTCTTGAAGCACGTGTGTTGTATCATTAGAAAACGTTGTGCACTATGAAAGATTTTCTACAAACCCAATAGCATGATGCAATGAAGTGGTTGGGTAAACCGCCTTATCAAAAAAATCATGAACACCCCCCAGGATCAAAGATCTTGGAGTTTTCTTTCTATAGAAAGATGTATGGTATGGAATCACTTACTGAATTTGGTTGAAGAAACTTGTAACTCATTTTTTGTCCGTCATTGCTTCCACCTCTATGAATGTGATATAAAAGATAGGTTGCTCTTCCTCTTGAGTAAAGTCAATGTATCTGCTACGATCTTGAAGAGCTTGTATGAGCATATCTATGAACTCTAGCTATAAAATTCATTCAACCTGGGTAGGCTCTTAAAGTCAAAAACTCCGTGACCCTCCTAATTAAGAAGATCTTGAGCCATGCCTCCAGCTATAATTTAAAGTTTTTGCAAAAATTTTATCACATAAGTAGAAAATAGACCTGTAGCATTTAATGGCCTAAAAACTTGTGTATAGCGGAAATTAGCATGAACATAGTGGGCATTTCAGTAGAATAGATTCCTAATGAGAATTACAAGAGTGCTTTGGTGGAGAGAGCAACAAAAAGCATAACACCTAGCTAGATAGCATGAACAATACTTTCAAAAGAGAGAGAAATTAAGCTATTGACAACAGTTGAGGACCGGATTTACATGGAGCCGGTCCCCCCTCCAAAAGGCTTTACATTATGGTTTCTCCCATCAAGAGAGACATTGTACAATACAATTCTTTGTGTTCCTTCAAGACTAGCTAGTGCAATGAAGATGAAAGCTTCATGCACTAAGCAAAACACTTATCAAACACAACATCAATTCTCTCCGGTCTCAGACTCAAGACCTCACATACCTTCGAAGATGGTGAGAGCTAGCGGGGTATGAGAGTAGATTGAGAGGAAGAAGGAGTATTCTTACGAGAAAGATGTACATCTCCTCACATAATCACTCATATTAGCATAGCTTAGCTTAGTAATTAGCATGGTAGAGGAGATGAGCATGCATTGAAGCTTGGCTCTTGGTTGGATTTGCATCACAAAGCCAAGAGTTGTTGGTGTAGGCCTCCCTTCTCACAAGCTTGGAGTAGGTGGTAAGCTTTCTATTAAAGATTGAGAAGGAGAGAGAGTCTTCTTTAGTTCACACATGAGATTGTGTGATTGTGTGTGTGGTAATGCCTTGCAAAAATCAGCCCCCTCTCTCTCTTGGTCGACCCCTCTTGCTATTTGCTCATGCTACAGTCTCATTGGACCTCCCTAGAGCTAGCCAATGATAATTAAGCAGTATAAGTGATAGCCTTTTGACATGTGTCCCCCTTTTCCCTTTTGTGAGAGCTTTATGTAATTAATAAATGCAACTAAACTCTCATTGGACCCCTTTGCCTCCTGGCCAATAGGAATCAGTCAAGCCATTGGGCTGCTGAATGCTCATTGGTCCCCTTGGGAGACTGTCCAATAGTCTTCTAGAGAGCTTAATTATCATTGGTTCTTTTATTAAGTGTTTTTAAATTAAAAATTAAACTAGATTTACTCTAGCCTAATTCTCATTGGTCCACCTCCAAGTCCATCCAATAGGAATTGGGTACACCTTGTGGGCATGATCTGGGGTAGGGATCTGACATGTGTCCCTCATTCCCTTTGTGTGAAGGGAGCTTGTGTGTGTGTGTGAGAGAGAGTTTCTCTCTAATCCCCTACTCCCAAGGCTCGCTCCCTCCTATGTAGGGATTGATAAAGACTTTTGGGACACACACAAAGCATCCTATTCCCCCCATGCTTGACCTTTGGACACAACCTTTGAATTTTGGAACCTTAGCATTTTGGAAGTCTTAATGGGCTGAACCTTAGGGTCTTTTAAGCCCATTGTTGCACATGGATATTTTGCAGATGGCCCCCCCTTTGGATCCCTATTTTCCCTCCTTTGTATCCCTACTGTGGCCGGTCTGCTAGCTTAACCAATATTCTAGATTTTTCTCCCCTGGTACTTCCCCATATTAAATGATCAGTTTAACATGAGAAAATCATTTAGGAGAATTAGATATTGATTATTATGACAAGACCAGGCTCTATGGACCTATACCTGTCCAAAAAAAATTGTGAACCTGTGAACCTGCTTCTTACAAGCTATACCTAGCTCAAGATGTATCTGCAAATGAATACATAGCATGAGACTGCACAAAATCATGCTAGAAATTGCTCTTGGGAATGCCCCACACAATCATACATAGTCTGCACTACAAGAAAGTGCAACCTGTGAGCAAAATTGCCTAGAACTGGCACACTACCTCATCGATCGAAAAAACATGTCGATCAAAAACCAAGTGCAAAGCACAATCAACCAGATACCTATGGTGGAAATTTCTATTCAAGAGCCGCACTCATGAGAAAAACTGCTCCGCAATTAAACTTTGGATATGCTATGCATTGATATGTGATGCCAAAGCTGGAAACTAGGGAACCATTGAAGACAAAAAAAAGAAGGTCGATGTTGCCTTCCACCGCCAGATGGAAGCAACCTTCGATTTCGTCTCCGCTACAAGACACTGAGAAGAACGCCAAATCGCCTAATTGTTGTCAAGTCGTAGAGGAGAATGCCAATAGCAGAGAAGTTTATGGTCTTTGTCAATCTCCTTGCTCCGAGGCTTGCCAGATTGTGTGTGTGTGTGTGTGTGTGTGTGTGTGTGTGTGTGTGTGTGTGTGTGTGTGTGTGTGTGTGTGTGTGTGTGTGTGTGTGTGTGTGTGTGTGTGTGCATGCACAAATCCTCATTTTCCTTGCACTTACTTAGAACTATTCAACACTATTAAGGTCCCCAATTTGTTGCGCTGGTTTGCTTAACTACTCTAGAATTTTCTGTGCTGGCTCCCAATTGCTCCCAATTGCTCACTATTGATTGCAATGTTTGCTTTTTCTTCTTTAACACACAAGCACACATACCTTGCCTTCAAGTTTGCAGTGCTGCCTACTAGCATTGATTTCTATTGGTCTACACTTGGCCATCAAATTGCACTCCCAATGGAGCTTCTAATGCACTATCTCTGCATTTGATTCAGCTGCAGGGCCTGCTTGCCCGATTTGTTCTCAGACTTTTGAGGTCCCAAGGCTTATACTCACAATTAATGTCTCGCTGGTGAAATGGTTTGACTTTTGGATACCAAATTCTCAGTTGTTTTCTCCTTTTCCACTTATTCATGAGTTTTTTATGTTCAATTTTAGCTCTGTCTAAAGATCCAATGAAGCAAATGACACCAAACTTGGTATCCTTTGCCTATACAATGCAAAAAATTAGGCTATAAGGTCAAATTTGAAAGATGGATCCTATATGTGTACACTATAGAATAGGTGCACCTATTTTCTAGGTGACCTATGAATGTCCAATTTCCAAATTTATCACATGCTCATGTTTTTAGTGATATTTGGAGTATACTATTGAGTTTACTCAAGAAAATATAGTCCCACATTAGTACTTTGTAAATATAGGCGTGCCTATTTTACACTTGGCTAGATTTTGATCCACTTCAAAATTTATTAGCACATATCCAAAATTGACAATGTTTTACTTACTTTACTCCTACCAAAACCTAAAAAATAGCTCAAGATGAAGATAAAGAAACAATTATCTGTATATCTTACCTTCCTAACTTAGTGTTATCCTTACCAACCCACACAAGACTCAAGCACCATCCACCATACTTTTCCTAACTAGCATATAGCTACCAAGCTTCCTGGCAAGTCTTGCTACTCCCAAGTACCCTACACAATCAGTAAGCTACCTTGCAACTATGTAAATTGAAGAAGGCAACTATTATAGAGGAATCTAAAGGAAGTAATGGAATTTATTTGTGACTGATGGGTTTTCCTCTAGTCTAAGTTGCCTTGTCCTCCGAAATGGTACCAAAATGTCAACAAGTTACCAAGCCTCATCATATTAATGGTAGAAAAGCTAGAACCACATATACAAATATATCAATTCATGGAACAAGCCAACCCAACCAATGCATGGAGACTACAAGAGGTAAATAACCTCTTAGAAAACCCCAGCATACCTTGCTAGCCAAAGTGAAAATCTCAAGTGTACATCAAACACCAAAAGTTAATCTACTTTCTTGAAATCTCCAAGTGATGATTTGAGATAACTAAAGTGCTTCTAATTATTAATCACTTGAACGTACCACATGAATAGACCATGCCATATTCAATGTCCCTATGACATCAACTCTTTATTTAAACACATTAGCAAATCACAACATTTTTCAGCAGTTTATTTTAAGCAAGATCTATCTAGTTCTATGCTCAAAACTTGATTCAGATATGTATTTGGTACAATGTAAGCAAAAGCATAGGCTAACATACTTAAAATCATGAGATATTGTGAGAGATTTACATCAAATGGAAGAGCTTCCACACGTGGACATGTAGCTATACTCCAACTTGAAATGCCACACTACACAAGGGAGATATGAGCAAGAGAAACAAGAGGGAAGACAGAGTCGACATAAGCAATTGTACCCTCACTTTCATTATCCAAAACTTAGGCTTTTATGCCTTATCCAAGGTTTAAATAAAGAATTTGACTCAAACTCAAATCTCCATCATCCATTGATAGAGTAATTAAGAAGTAAGAAAATATTTTTGGTTAATTTTTGGGCAATAACAATAATTTTGTTAATTTTCTATTTTTTGATAATAATAAGTAACTATAAAAAAATAATATACATCACCAAAAAGATCAAAACCAAAATCTAAAATCAAACATAAAATCTACAAAGTGTACACTTCAAGAATCATAAAATGGAAAAATTTGAAGGATGTCAAAATTTGGGCTCGTCCATACCTGGCGCAAATGATATAAATGAAAATATGCATTTCTTGATCATCAAAATTTTAAATTTTTTCAACCATAGATAATATAGATGAGGTGACTAAGCAAACAAAGTACAAATCACAAGACAACTTTTGAGTAAGTGGGACAGATATGGGCAAAAGTGGGGGTAACTGCCTCATTTTCACTAGCATTTTGTGTGTGTGTGTGTGCACGCGTCTGTGTGTGTGTGCGTTGAGGTAGGAAAATCAAACTTGGCGGCCTCTACACCAAGATGATGCCTAGGGAACTCATCAACGGGGGGGGAGATAAAAACTTGGGGGCACCACCTAGCAGATGTGCGGCTAGGACGCACGCGGTAGGGTCTCAGAGAGTAAGACACACACACACACATACAATATCTAGGATGCTCGTGCTCATCCAACGAAGCCAGGAAAATAATACACACCGTCCATATAATAATTACGAAAATAAAGAGCACATGCATAGGGAAAGTGTGAAAGAAGGAGGAAGAGAGAAAGAAAGAGACCTTTGAATGTTACACTAAATATCACACCAAAACTCATGAGTCACAAGCATCAAATGCATGCATATATTTTACAAATAGAGTATATGGTATTTTATAGAAAAGAGAGCTCTTGTTGTTTCTCGTCCATTCACGCTAGCATGCCCACAAGGATGCTTTTACTTTGATTTTTGAGCAACAATGCCAAAAATTAGATCATAAGGTTGTGAAAAACAAAACTTCAAAAATTTTAAATCTTGGTCATTTACTATACTAAATGTTGTATCTAAATAACTTTGATTCTAATAATGATAGTGTGTATATCAAATGTTGACCATGTTCTCATGGCATTCATGCGTGCATGTTGGACACTCCATTTTTTGTAAATTTGTACGTATGGACATGGCATCAAGTGTCAAAAGGATGCGTGGGATTTTTTTTATGGGTTTCTATAGCGAGCACATGTACATGCAATGCAAGACACTAGTATATCACAAGTTGGTGCCTGTTAGTGAGTTTTTTGAAGTATGATCTGATTTGTATATAAC
This sequence comes from Adiantum capillus-veneris, assembly GCF_014529385.1. NCBI lineage: Eukaryota > Viridiplantae > Streptophyta > Polypodiopsida > Polypodiales > Pteridaceae > Adiantum > Adiantum capillus-veneris. Next base: position 67,431,705 of record NC_140951.1, on the reverse strand, counting down.
TTACACTCATATACAAACATAAAGAGGCAAATTCGGATTACTTGGCCACACGGTGCAGGCACCATCTAGAACCCAAAATACTGACGGATTCCACACTGCTTTACCAATGGTGCTAGTGAGGTGTGTAGCATATCATGCGGAGACTATTGGTATGATTTACGAGATGCCATTGAGGCGGTCCGGGGCGGGCAACAAGAAGAGTGGCCTCTAAGCACCCTTCTAGGCTCCCGTGCTGCTCAATTGGGTTGGGGTTGGAAAAAAATAACAAACACAGACACATACCCGCAACCTAATCCTATACAAATTTGGGGCACCACCTAGTTTTGGATGCGAACTAGGACGCGTAGAGAGAGAGAGAGAGAGAGAGAGAGAGAGAGAGAGAGAGAGAGAGAGAGAGCTCATTAGGCAAAGTTTGGACTCAAAAATGGGCCTTGTAAGAATTGTTGATGTGGCATAGCTTTCAAAAAGTGGGGATTGGTAAATTTTTTCCAATAAGATCCAAACTTGTCGGAGGTTGGATATTTAGAATCTACTCTTCAAATGCTATCTATTGATATATAGCATGCATGTATCGGACATTGCCTTCATGTAGATCTAGAAAAAGGTGATTTTAGATTACCGTAACGGTAACAAAACCTGGCTGATTGAAAAAAAATGGCATAACTTTCATAGAAGTCATCCAAACTTTTCGGACCTTGGCTGTTTAGAATCCATTTTTCAAGAACTTTCCAATGGTAGGTCATATCATGGGGTTCTAAGCAATATTTAGAGGGGTCTACCGGGTTGCTTTCTTTTGTACAACTTTGATGATGTGGCACTCTTAAAAGGCCCAAAAATGAGTTCAAAATTTTCCTAATGCGGGCTGCTTTGAAATGTATCAGCAGTGATCAAGCAAACACAAATATATATGTAAGAAAGAAAGAGAAGGGGGAAGGGGTGCTAGTTGCACTAATACCTTCTTACAAATTTGTCATGACCAATCAAAGTGAGATTAGTGTCTGTTCAACATAGCTTGAGTAAATTACACCGCAACACATCACAAGAAAAGCCACCCCAATCACTGTCTTAAGGCCAGGGGAGTCCTCTCCACCCTGTCACCCTCTTACAATATGTGGGATTTTTGGCTAAATTGATAACAACACCGAGAGACAAGCTATCAAGAGCTTAAATAAAACACCAAGACACTTACACATCATTGTTTTCCATGACTTCACGTTGGAAGAGAGACAAAGTATCCATGCTTAGTCCAAATCCACGTTCCTTGATTTAGCAAATATTGGGCTTACACTAGTAGGAGAAATGATAGATTTCCTACTCTCAATTGAATTATCACTCTCTCTTACAATGGCATAGATCTCCCTTGCTAATTGTTAAGTATGGAGCCTGATTTACCCTTGTAATTTTTTGTGGTAAAAGTGCACATTTGTAAGGCCCCCACTATGAGGAGAAGCCATTGTGCGTGAAGGAAAATCACTCACCGGAAACCAAAATTTTCACGGACAAGAATCAGGGGCAACTTTAAAGGCCTCGGGGGTGGAGGCCCCCGAGACTTTTTTCCGCCGGAATATTCTTTTTCGCCGGAATATTATGGCCGGACGACGGCCGGAAAGTGGTCGGAAAACAACCGATCGGTTGGCCGGTGGCCGGTAGTCAATGGCCGGTGGTCGGAAGTCAATGGTCGGTGGCCGGTGGTCGGAAGTCAATGGCCGGTGGCCGGTGGCCGAATTCAAAAGCGGACTTGTCTTCTCAAGGGCGGCCACACATGGGCGGATTGGAGGGTCCGATTTGGACTTATTGGCACAAGGGTGGCTACACATGGCTGTCTCTCATAAGAGAGGGCAGCCCTTTTGGCCTATAAAAGGAGGCCATTTCTACACACATTTTATAGTGTGAAGTTGATGCAACAAGGTGAGTGTGAGGTGGTGAGAGTGAAGCAAGGCGGGAGCTCCATTAAGGGTATAATCCCTTTGTAAATTACTTCTTGTTTTGAAGTACTAAAGCCATTGAGTGGCTGCTTTCCCGTGGACGTAGCCCACATTGGGTGAACCACGTATATCGTGTGTACTCTCTCTCTCTCTCTCTCTACTCTATAATCTCGTGTATGTAAATCTGTCTCTCTCCATTAAGTAATCTACTCAATTATCTATTTAGCTACGTCTTATTTCCTAACACTAATCGCCCCTAATACAACACATATATATGCATAAGCCAATGAGATTACATTCAAGAGCTCCTTCTTAAGAGGTTGATCTTGGCTCCTCAAGCTATAGCATAGTGCTCTTGCTTATGGCTTTCCCCTTTTGTGCTAGCTACACCCTCCTTTTATAGCAATTTCGAGGGCTAGGGCTACTCCTCTAACCATGGTTGGATTATATTTTCAGCACTTATATAATTCCTTTTGCTTGGAATTATCAAGAATTTGGTGGGGATAGATGACGAAAAGAGAGTGGAGAGAAGTGGAGGTGATAGGACTTTTCATAGTAGGTTAGTGTTAGTAAATTTGTAGAGTTAGTATTTTTATTGATTTACAAGTGGAAGTGGATATTTACAATGGGAGTATCCATGTAGGATACAAATAAGGAATACAAAACTCTTAATAGGTAAGAAAATATGGATTTCTTACGATGTTGATGCTCCAAGTGTCTTGAGTAGGGTCAATTTTGACGCTTGTTGACGGTCCACTAGCTTTGACGGTACGTTTTTTCTCCACTCTTGACCTTCCTTGGGAGCCAAGGTAATTGAATATAAGTAATCAATCACTATGATGCTGTCTTTCAAGAGAAGAGGCTGAGTTTTGTGGTTTTTTTGATAGATGTGGGTAATATGGAAGAGGAAAAATGACACTAGGTGGTCAATTTTGGAATGGAAGTGTGTGTAAGAGACATGAGTTCACCATGGTTTCTCTTATTCTTCAAGGTTGAGAAGAAGTTAAGTAGGGTGCAGAGAGGAGTGGTGAGAGAGGTGGGGATGATGAGTGAAGAAGTGTGTGTGAAAGAGGAAATGATAAAGTCGAAGAGGGAGTGTGGTTGCATACCATGGGCAAACTGGGGTCCACCAATAAAATCATAGCTCACAGCTCGTAGCTCAAAAATATATGAAAAACTTTGAGGCAAAAGTTCAGCCCACGAGCTACACCTTTTGTTTGTATCACCTTTTCAAATTCGGAGAGCAAGTGACCTTTAAAAATTTAGCAAAACCAACTGTCTTTTCCCACTGCACAAAGTCCTTGTGGGGTCCTTCTTTGGATGATTCTTTTGAATGCCTCCAAGAGTGAGCCCTCCATAGTGCATACATGCATGCCACATACCCTTGACCTTATTTGGTAGGTCTATAATTGAAGATATTGTTGAGATCATGATATAAATGAATAGTACAACTAAGGAAATCAAATATTGAGGGGTCTAAAAAAATATGTACATGTCAAATATAAATAATATAGGTGGAAAAAATATAAAGGGGTCAAAATAAATCTGTCATTGAAATTCTACCATAAAATGATGAATATTTTTGGTGTTCTAATTTATGAGAGTAATAGAGAATAGACGTAGGAAGGAAAAAATCACAATAGTGAAAAAATATACACATAAATAAAACTAGTTTTTTTGGATTTTTGTTGGGGATGGAGTTACACCAAAAATAAGAGAAGCTTGCATGAAATAATATCTATATGGAATAAAGAGTATGCAAAATGGTTAAAAAAAATGTGGTAATGGTGAGTCAATGTACATAGCATAAATACTACACCTAGGTAGAAATATTTAAATAAATACCAAACTAATTATGAAAAAACCTTATATTTACGCTCTATATACAATGCAATATTTACACACAAAGAAGAGGCCATAATATACCTTTTTTTTTTTTTTTGGCTCAACTAGCCCAGTGACTAGCTAATTGAGGGTTTTTAAGAAAATATGGAGAAAGTCCCCTAACTCACACATGCCTATGTACAGTGAAATGGTAGGGATAGCCACAGTGTTTGGGTGATTTTGGTAGGTTAGGTAGCTCACTATGGCAATTTGGATAGCCAAAAAATGGCTATCATTAGCCCTCCCCCCGGATGATGGTATATTCATGTACCATGAGAGAGCATCTTTTCCAAAGAGAGTGCTTCATGAGTCCTTGACGAGATCTTCATTATTTGGCCCCTTGGCATTTTGGCTCGAGTTACACACATGCTTCATTGAACAATACTTACATAAGATAGCTGCCCTTTGACAGATCTTTGGTAGATTCTTTGGTAGAAGGCGACTCAAATAGTGCTTCAAGCAATAACCATTTACCTTCCTAGAGTGCTCTTTCCCATTCAAGTCCATAAGTTGATAGTAACTTGAATTGAAAGCCTTCTTAACTATGTATGGCCCCTGCTATCTAGTTTCAAATTTGGCATCAAAACGATTATCGAGTCGATTGTCATACCTTAGCACAAGATCTCCTTCATTGATGCCTTTTTCCTTTAGTTTCTTGTCAAGCTTCTCCTTTGCCTGTGTAGCTTTCCTCTTGTAGCACTCATATGTTGCTTCTCTTTTCAACTCAAGCTCAGCTAAGGTAAGAAGTTGATCCATCCATGCTTCTTAATCATCTTGTGCTTCTTTGCCATGAAGTCGCATTGTTGGAATTTTGAGCTCAATTGATTGTAAAGCCTCTTGACCATAGACCAAGTGAAATGGTGTGAACTCTGTGGCTTCCCTATATGTGGTTCGATACGCCCACAAGGCACCATCCAAGAAGTCATCCCACAACTTTGTCTTGTTTTTATCCATCTTTCTAATGATGCCTGTAATGACACCATTAGCTTTTTCTACCAGACCATTTGACTGGGGATAGTAGGGTGTACTGTGACGATGTAGAATGTGAAGTTCTTCACAGACTTCTGTGAGCAAGCCCTTCCTAAACCCTGGACCATTATCAAAAACAATCTCCAAAGGTGTGTCAAATCTACAACAAATGTGAGTGTAGACGAATTTGCTCACTATCCTCTCGTTTACCTTTGCCACACTTTGTGCTTCCACCCACCTAGTCATATAGTCTACAGCCACTAGAATGTAGAGTTTACCATTTTTTGTCCTAGGCAGAGGACCCATAGCATCAATGCCCCACTTTTCAAAGGGTCTATTTGCAAGCACGATTTGCCTTGGACCATAAACCAATCTTCTATTCCCATTAACCAGACAATTGTGACAACTTTTACACCAATGTTGGACATCCACATGCAAGCTTGGCCAAACATACCCCGCAAGCAAAATCTTCTTCACAGTTAATTCTTGGTCAAAATGACCACCACATGCCTCTTCATGCAAACCTTTTAGAATGGCTGGAATTTTCTCAATAGTTGGTACTCTTCTGCACACTTGATCCTTCCCTCTTTGATAGAGGGAGCCTTCTAGGAAGAGATAGAAACTTGCCTTCTTCATGAGTCTCCTTTTCTGAGCTTTAGTGAAGTCTTGTGGAAACTCGCCCTCCAAAATGTAGCCAATAATGGGAGCCAATAACTTCAATCTCTGGTATCTCGGTTGCTTGACAGCTGCTGCCACCATGATGACCTACACTTCTTTCTCAACACATGTAATTGTCTTGTTGTGCAAGTAAATTGGCATCTTCATTTTGTTTCCTAGGAATATGATATAGTTGCACTTCTTCAAACTGATTAAACATCCTATGACTGGCATGAAATTTTGTCCTTAAGCTTTCATTCTTGCATGCCCAAATGCCTAAAATTTGTTTAACAATGAGAAGTGCATTACCATGAGACATTGTATCCCTTGGCCAATGCACATCTTCAAACCATGAAGTAGTGTGTCGTATTCTGCTTCATTGTTGCTAGTTGAACCTGGTAGATTGACCTTCTCTTTCATGACCACCTCTCCACTTGGGTTGAGCAACACTAGCCCTCCCCCTGCTTTCCCTGTGGCTCGTCGAAAAGCTCCATCAAAGAACAAGGTAAAAGCATTAGGAATACTTTTAGGTGGTGGCAATGGTAAGGTCTTTACTTCAGGCACCTTAATCTCCTTCTCATGTACCCCATAAGTAAGGATCCCTGCCAATTGTGCACGCACACTATCTTCTACTTTGAAAGAGTATTGAAACTCTTGCAACTCCATAATCCACTTTGAGATCCTAGTACTAAGATTCATTTGAGATGACACCCAAGGGAACAAATTTTCTGCAGTGAGAATTACAAAAGATTTTGGTAGCAAGTAGGATCTAAACTTTCTTACCTCAAACATGAGAGAAAGAATCATGAGTTCTACCTCCGTGTAGCCTCTCTCCACTGCATTCATGACCCTACTAGCAAAGTAGATAAGTCGCATTCTGGTACTGTGGGGATCTTGTTGTAGCAAAAAAGCACTTATTGTTTCTTTCCCAACACTAGAGCTAACAAAGAATGTGTACTCCCAACAAGGAGACATAAGTGTTGGTAGCTCTAACAGAATGAATTTGATGTTACAAAAATATTCTTCAAGCTCATCAGACCAAACAAACTCGACCTGTTGTGTCAACTTTTGCAAAGGGTGAAGTAACTCCGAGGCTAAGTGAATGAAGCGTGACATATACTTCACCTTTTGAATGAATGAGATGACCTCCTTAAGACTCTTCGGTGACGGTAACTCAATAAGAGCCTTTGACTTCGAAGGATCCACCTCGATGCCTTTGTAAGAAACTTTGTGACCAAGCAAGATCACTTCATCCTCACCTATGTGGCACTTCTCGGGGTTGAGTTGACCTCCCATGTCATAGAGCTTCTTAAAACCTTCTTCTACCCTTTGTAGATGTAATGATTTTGAACTATAAATGCAGAAATCGTCAATGGATACCCTAATTGACTTTCCGAAGAATGCTTAAAACACCATGTTCATGAAACATTGGACAGTTGCAGGAGCATTTGTCAGGCCAAATGGCATGAGTCTAAAATCATAACAACCCCAAGGAATGATGAAGGTTGTTTTCAATTGGTCCTCCAATGCAATCCCTATTTGAAAGTAACCTGAGTAGCCATCACACATAGTGTACTTCTCATGACCAACTACCTCATTCAGTATCTCATCCTGAAATGGGAGGGGAAAGTGATCTCTTTTTGTTGCCTCATTGAGCGGATGGTAATCTACACACACCCTCCACTTGCCGTTCTTCTTCGGAGTGACAACAACGGGAGAGACCCACTATGAATTCTCCACCGGATAAATGAAACCTGCTGCTAGAAGCTTTCTTACCTCCTTGAGTAGAGCCTGCTCCTTGATGACTCCTAGCCTTCGTAGCTTTTGAGCTTTAGGTTTGGCCTCTGGCTTTAGCTCAATCTTGTGTTGAACATCATCTACTCCACGCACATCGGTGTAGTCTTTAGCAAAAAGCCTAGGAAACTTCCTTAGCACACATTTGAACTCCTCTCTTTCATCCTTTGTAAGTGTTGTTGATAGCATACCTTCCAGCATCCCTTCATCTTGAACACCTTCTTTCTCTTGAGGACCTACCTCCTCCAAGCCGTGACAAGAGGTCTCTTGGTTGTTTGCCTTAAACCTTACCCCCATGACCTCGATGGAAGACTCCTCTTCAGTAATGCTACCACTACTTTCTTCTTCTGAAGTGTTATCGATCCAATCTTCTTCCATCTCACTTTGAGATGATTCTTCATGGAGCTCCTCTTCACGTTGCTCCTTCATGTCAAGGACAACCTTCTTATGATTGTCATTCCTGCAGATCAACTTTCCACTTTCCCAATCCTGCAAAGCTCGCATTTTCATTAGCCATGGTCTCCTAGGATAAATGGGTAACCATTTCCCTTGGTCGACATAAAATAAAAATCCACCGCCTTCTTAATGCCAAAGGCCTCCACAAAGACATTTTTACAAATTGCTACGCACCTAGCCTTGCTATTTTTTGCCATTTTTACTTTGATTTCAGGTGTCTCATGGATGTGCATGCCTAGTTTTTGCATGAGTCCCTCTGTCATGATGCAAATTTGTGCACCCCCATCCACTAGAAATTTCCTAACCAATCTTCCTTTGATGTAACAATCTAGCACAGGTGTAATATCCTCATTCATTTCAGCATGTGCAATTTTTACAACAGGCACACTCTCTTTTACCTTTCTCCTAGCGCTAACTGCCTTTGTTAAATCCCTCCTAACTTGTGGGCATAATGCAAGAAACTGAGGCCATGAGATATCAGGACCCTTACCTCTCATGTCTTCCAACAAGTTGTATGGAGCCAAACCATGTCCAAGAGGGAAGTCTTGGAGATTGATACGACGTCGAGTCCTCTTAGCTTCCTTGGTCTCCTTTGCCTTCTTGCCTTGTCCATGGTCACTCTGTGATGTGACTCCTTCTTTCTCTTTACCTTTTCCTCGACCACGCTTAATGCCATTTTCTTCCATGTCAACCTCATTTGAATTGTTCACCTCTACCACATGCACATTTGGATCTGGCAAAGGTGGAACTCCTTCTACCCCTTGTGGAGGTGTTCTTGTTCCATTTGGCCTTTGTAGAAGCCTTGTTTGTTGACCCATTCCTTCACCTGCATTCATTACTAGGTAATTCAAGTTAGGTCTCCCTAGCTCGCCACGGGGCCAAGGACAATTATACATCCCATGTCCAGACTCTCCGCAATTCCAACATTGCAAGACTCTCCTAGGTCGTGGCTCTCTCTCTTCTGACTTCTTTGCTTGTGCCTTTGGACCTATGGCTTGTGCAAGGTGAATTGACAAGCTACTTAGAGATTCATTTAACTTCTCAATTACTTCAGCTGTTACCTCAGGAAGCTCCCTAAATGTTGATGCTTATGACTTACCTTTGGGTCTAAGACCTTCTATTGGAACCTCTCCCCTTAAGCACTTGAGTTTCCTATATTTCTCAGCAGCCCTAGTTTTCGCTGTATCAAAAGTAGCAGGTGCACCCGTCTCAACTTATACCTTAAGGTCAGGATAGAGTCCGGCTATGAACCTCTCCTTCTTTAGAAATTATGCACCATCACCAGGGTTAGCAACATTTCGTATCCATAGAGCCCAAAGACGTAGAAACTCTTGCTTGTACAAGTAGTAGTCATCTAAGTCTTTTTTCTTATGAGAAACAATGTCTTGCCATAATTTTTGAGTGTTTTGGGGATCAAAGAAGTATTTTTTGAAATGATTCAAAACTTTCTTGTAATTCCCCTTAGCTTCCTCAGGCAAAGAGTCAAACCAAGTACTAGCATCTTTCCTAAGGACCACCTCAAACATTTCTACACGTTCTTAATCAGTTATTATCCTCTTAATACGGCAATACATCTTGAAATTCGCTAAAAATAATTCTACATCCTCTCCAGGCTCTCCAAAGAAAAGAGGATATCCAAACATTTGGCGTTGGCTCTCTATTGAACTGATTTCAAAGTGATGCATGTTTTTGTTTTTTTCTTTCTTTAAAAGATTTACACAATAATATTTTCTAAATTGCAATCTATTCTACAACAAAATAAAAATATTCACATCAAATGACCTATGATAATCAATAAGAGGTAGAATGACAGGGTTTGGTGACGCGAGAATTTCTCCTACTGTTTGGGCACCAAACAGGAACACCATACGTAGTTGAAAATGGATTTTTCTACTAATTGCAATGTTTACTCTAATGTGTGGAGTGAAATGAAAGGGGAAAACCTCTATTCCTGGGCCATTATCCATGGTCTATGCATGACCTAATTCTTAAAACAAGACAAAAATATAGACGTCCAAACTAAGGCCGTACCTAATGAGAGGCAAAATAAAAGGATTTAAGCGTTTATTTCGGCTAACCTAAGAGAACCTAAACTTCTACGAATTACACATTGAAATTGCAACTTAGTACTAACAATTATGTGTACCTTTTGCCTTGCAATTGGAATGAAAGGATCATACAAATTCCGTGATTCATGCAAACTACTTGACTATTCTAAAGATTGATCCTACACAAAATATACACAAGCCTTCCTCAGTGGGGAGTACCAATTTGAGGCGGTCCGAGGCAGGCAACAAGAAGAGTGGCCTCTAAGCACTCTTCTAGGCTCCCGTGTTGCTCAATTGGGTTGGGGTTGAAAAAAAACAACAAACACACACACAAACCCGCAACCTAACCCTACACAAATTTGGGGCACCACCTAGTTTTGGATGCGAACAAGGACGCGTAAAGAGAGAGAGAGAGAGAGAGAGAGAGAGAGAGAGAGAGAGAGAGAGAGAGAGATAATGCTCGGGCTGCTTTGAAATGTATCGGCAGTGATCAAGCAAACACAATTATATATGTAAGAAAGAGAGAGAAGGGGGAGGGGGTTCTTGTTGCATTAACACCTTCTTAAAAATCTGTCATGACCAATCAAAGTGAGATTAGTATTTGTTCCACACAGCTTGAGTAAATTACACCACAACACATCACAAGAAAAACCACCCAAATCAATGTCTTAAGGCTAGGGGAGTCCTCTCCACCTTGTCGTCCTCTAACAGTATGTGGGATTTATGCCTAAATTAATGACAACACCCAGAGACAAGCTATCAAGAACTTAAAAAAAACACCAAGACACTTACACATCATTGTTATCCATTACTTCACGTTCGAAGAGAGACAAAGTATCCAAGCTTAGTCCAAATCCACCCTCCTTGATTCAACAAATGTTGGGCTTACACTAGTAGGAGCAATGATAGATTTCCTTCTCTCAATTAAATGATCACTCTCTCTTACAATGTCATAGAGCTTCCTTGCTAATCACCCCTAATACAACACATGCATCTGCATAAGACAATGAGCTTCTACTCAAGAGCTCCTTCTAGAGAGGTTGAGCTTGGCTTCTCAAGCTATAGCATAGTGCTCTTGCTTATGGCTCCCCCCTTTTGTGCTAGCTACACCCTACTTTTATAGCAATTTTGAGGGCTAGGGTTACTCCTCTAACCATGGTTGGGTTAGATTTTCAGCACTTATCTAATTACTTTTGCTTGGAATTATCAAGAAGTTGGTGGGGATAGATGAAGAAGAGAGAGAGGAGAGAAGTGGAGGTGATAGGACTTTTCATAGTAGGTTAGTGTTAGTAAATTAGTAGAGTTAGTATTTTTATTGATTTACAAATGGAATTGGATATTTAAAATGGGAGTATCCATGTAGGATACAAATAAGGAAGAAAAAACACTTTATAGGTAAGAAAATATGGACTTCTTACAATGTTGATGCTCCAAGTGTCTTGAGTAGGGTCAATTTTGACGCTTGTTGACGGTCCACTAGCTTTGACGGTACGTTTTTTCTCCACTCTTGACCTTCCTTGAGAGCCAAGGTAATTGAATACGAGTAATCAATCAACATGGTGCTGTCTTTCAAGAGAAGAGGCTGAATTTTGTGGTTTTTTTTATAGATATGGGTAATATGGAAGAGGAAAAATGACACTAGGTGGTCAATTTTGGAATGGAAGTGTGTGTAGGAGACATGAGTTCACCATGGTTTCTCTTATTCTTCAAGGTTGAGAATAAGGTGAGTAGGATGCATAGAGGAGTGGTGAGAGAGGTGGGGATGATGAGTGGAGAAGTGTGTGTGAAAGAGGAAAATGATAAAGTGGAAGAGGGAGTGTGGCTGCATACCATGGGCAAACTGGGGTCCACCAATAAAATCATAGCTCACAGCTCGTAGCTCAAAAAAATATGAAACAATTTGAGGCAAAAGTTCAACCCACGAGCTACAACTTTTGTTTGTATCACCTTTTCAAATTCGGAGAGCAAGTACCTTTAAAAATTCACCAAAACCGACTATCTTTTCCCACTGCACAAAGTCCTTGTGGGGTCCTTCTTGGATGATTCTTTTGAATGCCTCCAAGAGTGAGCCCTCCATAGTGCATGCATGCATGCCAAATACCCTTGACCTTATTTGGTAGGTCTATAATTGAAGATATTGTTGATATCATGATATAAATGAATAGTACAACTAAGACAATCAAATATTGAGGGGTCTAAAAAAATATGTACATGTCAAATATAAATAATATAGGTGGAAAAAATATAAAGGGGTCAAAATAAATCTCTCTCATTATAATTCTACCATAAAAAGATGAATATTTTTGGTGTTCTAATTTATGAGAGTAATAGAGAATAGACGTAGGAAGGAAAAAATCACAATAGTGAAAAAATATACACATAAATAAAACTAGTTTTTTTGGATTTTTGTTAGGGATGGAGTTACACCAAAAATAAGAGAAGCTTGCATGAAATTATTTCTATATGGAATAAAGAGTATGCAAAATGGTAAGAAAAAATATGGTAATGGTGAGTCAATGTACATAGCATAAATAACACACACCTAGGTAGAAATATTTAAATAAATACTTAAATAATTATGAAAAATATTTATATTTAGGTCCTATATACAATGAAATATTTACACAAAAAGAGTCCATAATATACCTTTTTTTAATTTATTTTTTTTATTTTTTTTGGCTCAAGTAGGCCAGTGACTAGCTAATTGAGGGTTTTTAAGAAAATATGGGGAACGGTCCCCTAACTCACACACGCCTATGTACAGTGAAATGGTAGGGATAGCCACAGTGTTCGGGTGATTTTGATAGGGTGAGGTAGCTCACTATGGCAATTTGGATAGCCAAAAAACGGCTATCACCATAATGGAAGTGGAGTGGTGTGTGTTAACTATGGTTCATACTAAGCCTTTGAAGGCTGAGAGAGAGAGAGAGAGAGAGAGAGAGAGAGAGAGAGAGAGAGAGAGAGAGAGAGAGTTATTCTCAATAGTGCATAGTGGATGCCTAATGATCATCAGCCTGGTGATAACTATCATACCCTCCTTCTCTAGAATCTGCTAATGGTAATGAGTGCTTACTTGTGATCATGATCCCTTGAGAGTGACCTCTTATCCCTTTATATAAGCAGAAGAGAGGAGATTTGGAGAGACTATTTTAGTGCTGATCTTAGCTTAGATGCATGGAACCAAGCACTTAGCTTAGATGCATGGGACCAAGCACATGGATTTGGCGCCCACCAGTAGACCACTTTCTTGGCTTATTCAAAAAGGAGGTGCGGCTAGATTCTCTCCCTAGTGTGTGGGTGGCCCCTGGAGCTAGACAGAGGGAGAGAATATATAGTTTTTATATTTAAATTACAAGAGAGTAGGCACAAATAGATGACTGAAGATCTATCCACCATTGATTGGCTGCTAGGAAAAAAAAGGTGCATGGTACTAGCTTGGATATTCCCTCCACCCAGTCATGGTACCTGGGATGCTGCCCGCATGGTTTAAATGTTTCTTTTTTATCATCATGATCACCCGCTTTTGTAATTCAACACAAGATCAAATGTGATCGGCTTTGTCATTTTCCTTCAAGATGCCCTTTTTCATGATCCCAATATTTCCATTTCCATTTTTGTTGATTGTCATCTGGGCCACCACCATCTTGTGCATTCAGTGCATGTGAAAAGTGAGTGTGTAATGTGTGCGGTGTGTCTACATAGGTAATACAAGAGATGAGGAAGTGGTCATGAGAGGTTGAGAGGGAGGATGTGTTGTGAATGCGTGTGTCATAAAAATCTAATATCTAACCAACCCAAATGATTTTCTCATATTAAACTGATCATTTAATGTGGGAGAATAGACTGGAACATGGGTTAGAATATAGACGTGTGCTTTTGGGTCTATCTGTACACGAAGCCAATGGTAAAGGGGCCCAAATGAGAGATGATCTGTCAAAGAAAAAGGTTAGCTAATGGAACTTAAATACCTTAGGGTTATCTTCATTAAAGACCTCCAAAGGTTAGTGCTAAAAGCTCTTTGACCTTAGGTAAGCTATGGCTGACCTTGAGGTGGGAACCCAGCCCAAGCTTGAGGTGCTTTTTGTGCTTGATGACTAAGGTGCTTGAGGTGCTTCTCGTGCTTGATGACTAAGGTTCTTGAGGTTCTTCTCGTGCTTGCTAACTAAGATGCTTGAGGTGGTTGGCATGCTTTCCAACTAGGGAGCTTAAGGTGCTTGTGGGAACACTACACAAGCTTGAGGTGCTTTGTCATGCTTGCTGACTAAGGTGCTTGATGGTAAGGTGTTTAGAAAGTCAAATCCCATCCCTACAAGAGAGGGGTTGAGTCCTAAAGCTAGGGGGATGAGAGAGAACACACATACCCTCACACAAGGCAAGCTTGATACAAAGAAAGCAAATAGGACACTTGTCAAGCTCCTCCTCATCTTGTCCTCCTTGTGTGCCTAAAGCCTATTGGATAACCTCCCAAGGGGTCCAATGATAAATTAGTTAATTTTATTAAAAAAAAATTCATTTATCAAGTCTTTTCTCTCAATGGGAAAAGGGTGACACTTGTCTCAAGACTACCCTTGTTGTTTGTTATGCATCTGGCATGTGATTGGCTAGGCTTGCATGGGTCCATTGAGCTTCAAGCATGAGCTAGAAGGGGGGGTCGACCAAAGCAAGAAGTGAGGATGCTTGGGGGGTATACTCTCCCACACACACTCTCATTGTGTGAAGTGCAAAGTGCAAGAGCTCCATCTCCTTCTCCAAGCTAGTAGAGAAGTTGAGAGTCTACACCAGCACTCTTGGCTATTGAATGCAAATTCAACCAAGATCCATTCTTCAATGCTTGAGCTTGTCATCTTCTCCATCTTCATTAATATGCTATTATGTATGAAAGCAAGAAGAGTAATGATAAGTGAGGAACTATTTATTTCTCCTATGGAATGTTTCTTCTTCCTCTTCCCTACCCTCATTCCCCGCTAGTTCTCTCCACCTTCGAAGGTATTTGAGGCCTTGGGACTGAGGATTGGGATAGTTAATTATTCTTGCAAATTTTATGCTATGCTCATGATGCATGAAGCTTTCCATATTCATTGCATCACCTAGGTTGGAAGGAACACAAAGATTGTATTGTACCAAGTCACTCTTTATGGGAGAATCAATAATACAAATGCCTATTGGAGGGGGGACCGGCTCCACATAAATCCGTTCCTCAATTATTGTCATGTGCTCTAAACTCTCTCTCTCTTGCAAAATTACTATTCATGCCAAGTTAACTAAGTACTATGTTTATGTTGCTACCATCAATTAATTTCACCCTCTATGCTGTCAAAGTAATCTCACAAAAATGCTTTTTCTAAGTTTCTTAATTCCTCTACTCTCAAAGTTCATAGGCCATTTCCATTACATTGGTATCAGAGCATTTGGCCTCTCTTCTTGCTTAAGAAGAGAGGTCCTTAAGTATTCTATTAATGGTTGACTTTGTTAAGTATATTAGGGTAAGTGGGACTTGGATCTCAAGGCTATTGTCTTCTAAAAGATAGACTTTGTCGAGTAAATGCAACAGTTTTGTGCGGGATTACCTGAAGAGATGGCCAAGTACATCAACTCTCAACGGCTTGGTTCTATCACTGAAGTAATCCATCACACCATGGTTGCTTCGTGCATCAATTTCCAACAAGGGGCTAGACAAAATGTCAAGCCCATGGAAAAAAAAGACAAAAGTGATGCAAAGGGAAAACCAATGCCCAAAATTCTTCCCAAGGCAATTCCATCAACAACAACAACAACAATTGGTCCAAGGAGAAGGGAGTTTACAAAAGTAAAAACAAACTCTCTCCTGAAGATCTTGAAGTTCTTTGCAAGGACCATAAGTGTTTTAAGTGTGGGGAGCAAGGACATGGCTATCGTTCTTGCCCCAAGAGAAATGCTTGCAATGAGACTCCTAGAGCTTCCACCATCGAAGCTCCAAAAGAGGATTCTCATTGCAAAGATCACCTCTCTCCTATGCTTGGGGAAAGGTAAGGGATCGCCTTCATCTTGTTTGACCATGGCTCTACTCACAACTTCATATCAATAGAGTTGGCCACCAATTCGGGCATTCAATCTTTCAAGATGGAAGATGCTACAACTGCCAATATTGCTTTCAAGGGATAGCAATCCTCCGTTACTCCCTTCATTGGGAAATTGAGGCTTCATCTCCAAAGCTATGTCGACAAAGAAGACTTCTTTATCTCTTCTCTCCAACATGAGGATGCTATCCTAGGGGCACCATGGTTCAATCGCATGGCTGCCAACATGAAGTTCCTTGAAAGGAGAATCTACTTTACCTACAGGAGGGGAAAGAACATGTATATAGATGCTAGTGAGTTAGGTCATACTATACCACTGGTAAATCCTCCTACTTTTGATAAATCAATGAAGAGCTCCATTTTTGCGTACATGATTTTTTTCAAAGAGTCCCTAGAAGGTCCTAATGTTTCATCAAATGTAAATGGTAGGAATCAAGAAGAGTTAGACTTGTCTAATTTTCTAAAAGGATTCAAAGATGTGTTCATCGATGATATACCTATGGAATTACCTCCAAAACGAGGGAATGATGACCATCAAATTGAGCTCCTACCAGGAAGCTCATCACCTAACAAGCCTCCTTATCAAGTTTACCAAGCTCAACAAGAGGAGATCATGAGGCAAGTGCAAGAATTGGTTGACAAAGGGATGGTTAGGCCTAGCTCCTCTCCCTTTTGTTCTCGAGTCCTTTTAGTACAAAAGAAAGATGGTACATATTGAGGCGGTCCGGGGCAGGCAACAAGAAGAGCAACCTATAGACACCCTTCAAGGCTCCCGTGCTGCTCAATGGGGCTGGGGCACAACACAACACAAACCAAAACAACGAACCCACAGCCAAATCCCAACTACACCAGGGGCACCACCTAGTTTAAGAGCGAACTAGGACGCAAAAGAGGATAATCGTTAGAGCAACCCACAAACAAGCAAGGAATTTACACTAACCCTAACACCAATGGAACACTCTCACACACTAGAACACGAGAGAGAGAGAGAGAGAGAGAGAGAGAGAGAGAGAGAGAGAGAGAGAGAGAGAGAGAGAGAGATAGTGCTCGGGCTGCTTTGAAACGTATCGGCAATGATCAAGCAAACACAATTATATATGTAAGAAAGAGAGAGAAGGGGGGAAGGGGTGCTTGTTGCATTAATACCTTCTTACAAATCTGTCATGAAAAATCAAAGTGAGATTAGTATTTGTTCAACATAGCTTGTGTAAATTTCACCACAACACATCACAAGAAAAGCCACCCCAATCACTGTCTTAAGGCCAGGGGAGTCCTCTCCACCCTGTCGCCCTCTTACAGTATGTGGGATTTATGGCTAGATTGATGACAACACCAGAGACAAGCTATCAAGAACTTAACAAAAAACACCAAGACACTTACGCATCATTGTTGTCCATTACTTCACGTTGGAAGGGAGACAAAGTATCCAAGCTTAGTCCAAATCCACCCTCCTTGATTCAGCAAATGTTGGGCTTACACTAGTAGGAGAAATGATAGATTTCCTACTCTCAATTGAATGATCACTCTCTCTCTCACAATGGCATAGAGTTCCCTTGCTAATCCCCTATTAGAACACATGCACATGTATAAGACAATGAGCTTCCACTCAAGAGCTCCTTCTAGAGAGGTTGAGCTTGGCTTCTCAAGCTATAGCATAGTGCTCTTGCTTATGGCTCCCCCTTTTGTGCTAGCTACACCCTCCTTTTATAGCAATTTTGAAGGCTAGGGTTACTCCTCTAACCATGGTTGGGTTAGATTTTCAGCAATTTATCTAATTTCTTTTGCTTGGAATTATCAAGAAGTTGGTGGGCAAAGAGAGAGGAGAGAAATGGAGGTGATAGGACTTTTCATAGTGGGTTAGTGTTAGTAGAGTTAGTATTAATTTACAAATGGAATTGGATATTTACAATGGGAGTATCCATGTAGGATACAAATAAGGAAGAAAAACTCTTCAGAGGTAAGAAAAGGTGGATTTCTTACAAGGTTGATGCTCCAAGTGTCTTGAGTAGGGCCAATTTTGACGCTTGTTGACGGTCCACTAGCTTTGACGGTACATTTTTTCTCCACTCTTGACCTTCCTTGAGAGACAAGGTAATTGAAGCTGAGTAATCAACCACCATGATGCTGTCTTTTAAGAGAAGAGGCTGAATTTTGTGGTTTTTTTGATAGATATGGATAAATTGGAGGAGGAAAAATGAGACTAGGTGGTCAATTTTGGAATGGAATTGTGTGTGGGAGGTATGAGTTCACCATGGTTTCTCTTATTCTTCAAGGTTGAGGAGAAGGTGAGTAGGGTGCAAAGAGGAGTGGTGAGAGAGGTGGGGATGATGAGTGGAGAAGTGTGTGTGAAAGAGAAAAATGATAAAGTGGAAGAGAGAGTGTGGCTGCATAACATGGGAAAATTGGGGTCCACTAATAAAATCATAGCTCACAGCTCGTAGCTCAAAAAAATATGAAAAAATTTGAGGCAAAATTTCAGCCCACGAGCACAACTTTTGTTTGTATCACCTTTTCAAATTCGGAGATCAAGTGAACTTTAAAAATTCAGCAAAACCGACCGTTTTTTTCCACTGCACAAGGTCCTTGTGGGGTCCTTCTTTGGATGATTCTTTTCAATACCTCCAAGAGTGAGCCCTCCATAGTGCATGTATGCATGCCACCTACCCTTGACCTTATTTGGTAGGTCTATAATTGAAGATATTGTTGAGATCATGATATAAGTGAATAGTACAACTAAGAAAATCAAATATTGAGGGGTCTAAAAAATATGTACATGTCAAATATAAATAATATAGGTGGAAAAATATAAAGGGGTCAAAATAAATCTCTCTCATTATAAGTCTACCATAAAAAGATGAATATTTTTGGTGGTCTAATTTATAAGAGTAATAGAGAATATATGTAGGAAGGAAAAAATCACAATAGTGAAAAAAATATACACATAAATAGAACTAGTTTTTTTGGATTTTTGTGGGGATGGAGTTACACCAAAAATACGAGAAGCTTGCATGAAATTCTTTTTATATGGAATAAAGAGTATGTAAAATGATAAGAAAAAATATGGTAATGGTGAGTCAATGTACATAGCATAAATAACACACCATAGGTAGAAATATTTAAATAAATACCACAATAATTATGAAAAATCCTTTTATTTAGGCCCTATATACAATGAAATATTTACACACAAATGGGCCATAATATACTTATAATTTTTTTTTATTTTTTTGGCTCAACTAGCCCAGTGACTAGCTAGCTGAGGGTTTTAAAGAAAATATGGGGAAAGTTTCCTAACTCACAGACGCCTATATATAGTGAAATGGTAGGGATAGCCATAGTGTTTGAGTGATTTGATAGGGTGAGGTAGCTTACTATGGCACTATGGAAAGCCAAAAAACGGCTGTCATTAGCCCTCCCCCAGGATGATGGTATATTTATGTACCATCATAGAGCATCTTTTCCAGAGAGAGTGCTTCATAGTCCTTGACGAGATTTTCATTGTTTGGCCCCTCAGAATTTTCGCTGGAGTTACACTCATGCTTCATGTAACAATACTTACATGAGACAGCGACCTTTGGACAGATCTTTGGTAGATCCTTTGGTAGAAGGCGACTCAAATAGGGCTTCAAGCGATACCCGTTTACCTTCCTGGAGTGCTCTTTACCATTCAAGTCCATAAGCTGATAGTAACTAGAATTGAAAGCCTTCTTGACTATGTATGGCCCTTGCCATCTAGTTTCAAAATTGGCATCAAAACGATTGTCAAGTCGATTGTCATACCTTAGCACAAGCTCTCCTTCCTTGATGCCTTTGTCCTTCAGTTTCTTGTCGTGCGTTTCTTTCGCTTGTGTGGCTTTCCTCTTGTAGCACTCATATGCTGCTTCTCTTTTCCACTCAAGCTCCACTAACGTAAGAAGTCGATCCATCCATACCTCTTGATCATCTTGTGCTCCTTTGCCATGAAGTCGCATTGTTGGAATGTTGAGCTCGATAGGCTGCAAAGCCTCTTGACCATAGACCAAGTGAAATGGTGTGAGCTCCGTGGCTTCCCTATATGTGGTTCGATATGCCCACAAGGCACCATCCAAGAAGTCATCCCATAATTTTGTCTTGTTTTGCACCATCTTTCTAATGATTCCTACAATGACACCATTAGCCTTCTCCACCAAACCATTTGATTGTGGGTAGTATGGTGTGCTATGACGATGTAGAATGTGAAGCTCTTCACAAACTTCTGTGAGCAAGCCCTTCCTAAACCCTGGACCATTATCAGAAACAATCTCCAAAGGTGTGCCAAATCTACAACAAATGTGATTGTACACAAACTTGCTAACTGTCCTCTCATTCACTCTTGCCACACTTTGAGCTTCCACCCACCTAGTCATATAGTCTATAGCCACTAGAATGTAGAGTTTACCATTTTTTGTCCTAGGAAGAGGACCCATAGCATCAATGCCCCACTTTTCAAAGGGTCCATTTGCAAGCACTATTTGCCTCGGGCCATGCACCAACCTTCTATTTCCATTTATCTGACAATTGTGACAGCTTTTACACCAATGTTGAACATCCACATGCAAGCTTGGCCAAACATACCCCGCAAGCAAAATCTTCTTCACAGTTGATTCTTGGGCAAAATGACCACCACATGCCTCTTCATGCAAACCTTTTAGAATGGCTGGAATTTCCTCGATAGTTGGTACTCTTCTGCACACTTGATCCTTCCCTCTTTGATAGAGGGAGCCTTCTAGGAAGAGATAGAAACTTGCCTTCTTCATGAGTCTCCTCTTCTGAGCCTTCGTGAAGTCTTGTGGAAACTCACCCTCCAAAATGTAGCCGATAATGGGAGCCAATGACTCCAATCCCTGGTATCTCGGTTGCTTGACAGCTGCTGCCACCATGATGACCTGCACTTCTCTCTCAACACATGTAACTGCTTGTTGTGCAAGTAAATCGGCATCTTCATTTTGTTTCCTCGGAATATGATATAGTTGCACTTCTTCAAACTGATTAAACATCTTACGAATGGCATGAACTTTTGTCCTTAAGCTTTCATTCTTGCATGCCCAAATGCCTAAAATCTGTTTAACAATGAGAAGTGCATCTCCCTTTACCATGAGACGTTTTATCCCTTGGCCAATGCACATCTTCAAACCATGAAGTAGTGTGTCGTATTCTGCTTCATTGTTGCTAGTTGAACCTGGTAGATTGACCTTCTCTTTCATGACCACCTCTCCACTTGGGTTGAGCAACACTAGCCCTCCCCCTGCTTTCCCTCTGGCTCGTCGAAAAGCTCCATCAAAGAACAAGGTAAAAGCATTGGGAATACTTTTTGGTGGTGGCAATGGTAGGGTCTTTACTTGAGGCACCTTAATTTCCTTCTCATGTACCCTATAAGTGAGAATCCCTGCCAATTGTGCACGCACACTATCTTCTACCTTGAAAGAGTATTGAAACTCTTGCAACTCCATAATCCACTTTGAGATCCTAGTACTAAGATTCATTTGAGATGACACCCAAGGGAACAAATTCTCTGCGGTGAGGATTACAAAAGGTTTTGGGAGCAAGTAGGATCTAAACTTTCTCACCGCAAACATGAGAGAAAGCATCATGAGTTCTGCTTCTGTGTAGTCTCTCTCCAAAGCATTCATGACCCTACTAGCAAAGTAGATGGGTCGCATCCTTGTACTGTGGGGATCTTGTTGTAGCAACACGCACCAATTGTTTCTCTTCCAACACTAGAGCTAACAAAGAATGTGTACTCCCAACAAGGAGGCATGAGTGTTGGTAGCTCTGACAAAATGACTTTAATGTTACAAAAATACTCTTCAAGCTCATCAGACCATGCAAATTCTACTTGTTGTGTCAACTTTTGCAAAGGATGAAGCAACTCCGAGGCTAAGTGAATGAAGCGTGACATATACTTCACCTTCTGAATGAAAGAGATGACCTCCTTAAGACTCTTCGGTGATGGGAGCTCAATAAGAGCCTTTGCCTTTGAAGGATCCACCTCAATGCCTTTATAGGAAACCTTGTGACCGAGCAAGATCACTTCATCCTCACCTATGTGGCACTTGTCGGGGTTGAGTTGACCTCCCATGTCGTAGAGCTTCTTTAAACCTTCTTCTACCCTTTGTAGATGCAATGATTTTGAGCTATAAATACAGAAATCATCAATGAACACCCTAATTGACTTTCCAAAGAATGCTTGAAACACCATGTTCATGAAACGTTGGAATGTTGCAGGATCATTTGTCAGGCCAAATGGCATGACTCTAAAAGCATAACAACCCCAAGGAGTGATAAAGGTTGTTTTCAATTGATCTTCCAATGCGATACCTATTTGAAAGTAGCCTAAGTAGTCATCACACACAGTATACTTCTCATGACCAGCTACCTCATTTAGTATCTCATCCTGAAATGGGAGGGGAAAGTGATCTCTTTTTGTTGCCTCATTGAGTGGACGGTAATCCATACACACCCTCCACTTGCCATTTTTCTTAGGAGTGACAACAACAGGAGAGACCCACTCTGAATTCTCCACTGGATAAATGAAACCTGCTGCTAGAATCTTTCTTACCTCCTTGAGTAAAGCCTGCTCCTTGATGACTCCTAGCCTTCGTAGCTTCTGAGCCTTAGGTGTGGCCTCTGGCTTCAACTCAATTTTGTGTTGAACAACATCTACTCCACGCACATCGGTGTAGTCTTTAGCAAAAAGCCTAGGAAACTTCCTTAGCACACATTTGAACTCCTCTCTTTCATCCTTTGTAAGTGTTGTTGATAGCATACCTTCCAGCATCCCTTCATCTTGAACACCTTCGTTCTCTTGAGGACCTACCTCCTCCAAGCCGTGACAAGAGGTCTCTTGGTTGTTTGCCTTAAACCTTACCCCCATGACCTCGATGGAAGACTCCTCTTCAGTAATGCTACCACTACTTTCTTCTTCTGAAGTGTTATCGATCCAATCTTCTTCCATCTCACTTTGAGATGATTCTTCATGGAGCTCCTCTTCACGTTGCTCCTTCATGTCAAGGACAACCTTCTTATGATTGTCATTCCTGCAGATCAACTTTCCACTTTCCCAATCCTGCAAAGCTCGCATTTTCATTAGCCATGGTCTCCCTAGGATAAATGGGTAACCATTTCCTTTGGTAGACATGACATAGAAATCCACTGCCTTCTTAATGCCAAAGGCCTCCACAAAAACATTTTTACAAATGCCTACGCACCTAGCCTTGCTATTGTTTGCCATCTTGACCTTAATTTCAGGTGTCTAATGGATGTGCATGCCTAGTTTTTGCATGAGTTCCTCTGTCATGATGCAAATTTGTGCACCCCCATCCACTAGACCTTTCCTAACCAATCTCCCTTTTATGTAACAATCTAGCACATGTGTAATGTCCTCATTCCTTTCAGCTTGTGCAATTTTTACAATAGGCACACTCTCTTTTACCTTTCTCCTAGTGCTAACTGCCCTTGTTAAATCCCTCCTAACTTGTGGACATAATGCAAGAAATTGAGGGCATGAGATATCAGGACCCTTATCTCTCATGTCTTCCAACAGGTTGTATGGAGCCATTCCATGTCCAAGAGGAAAGTCTTGGAGGTTGATACGACGTCGAGTCCTCTTAGCTTCCTTGGTCTCCTTTGCCTTCTTTTCTCGTCCATGGTCACTTTGTGATGTAACTCCTTCTTTCTCCTTACCTTTCCCTCGGCCACGCTTAATGCCATTGGCTTCCATGTCAAACTCATTTGAATTTGTCACCTCTACCACATGCACATTTGGATCTGGCAAAGGTGGAACTCCTTCTACCCCTTGTGGAGGTGGTCTTGGTCCATTTGGCCTTTGTAGAAGCCTTGGTTGTTGACCAGCTCCTTCTCCTGCATTCATCACTGGGTAATTCAAGTTAGGTCTCCCTGGCTCTCCACGGGGCCAAGGACAATTATACATCCCATGTCCAGACTCTCCGCAATTCCAACATTGCAAGACTCTCCTAGTTCGTGGATCTCGCTCTTCAGACTTCTTTGCTTGTCCCTTTGGACCTACAGCTTGTGCAAGGTGAATTGACAGGCTGCTTAAAGATTCGTTTAACTTCTCAATTACTTCCGCTGTTACCTCAGGAAGATCTATCGATGTTGATGCTTGTGACTTACCTTTGGGTCTAAGACCTTCTATTGGAACCTCTCCCCTTAAGCACTTGAGTTTCCTATATTTCTCAGCAGCCCTAGTTTCAGCTGCATCAAAGGTAGCAGGTGCACTCGCCTCAACTTTTACCTTAAGGTCAGGAAAGAGTCCGGCTATGAACCTCTCCTTCTTTAAAAATTCTGCACCATCACCAGGGTTAGCAACATTTCGTATCCATAGAGCCCAAAGACGTAGAAACTCTTGCTTGTACAAGTAGTAGTCATCTAAGTCTTTTTGCTTATGAGAAACAATGTCTTGCCATAATTTTTGAGTGTTTTGGGGATCAAAGAAGTATTTCTTGAAACGATTCAAAACTTCTGTGTAATTCCCCTTAACTTCCTCAGGCAAAGAGTCAAACCAAGTGCTAGCATCTTTCCTAAGGACCACCTCAAACATTTCTACACGTTCTTGATCAGTTATTATCCTCTTGATACGGCAAGACATCTTGAAATTTGCTAAAAATAATTCTGCATCCTCTCCAGGCTCTCCAAAGAAAAGAGGATACCCAGACATTTGGCGTTGGCTTTCCATTGAATTGATTTCAAAGTGACACCCAGTTTTGTTTTTCTTTCTTAAAAAGATTTACACAATAATGTTTTCTAGCTTGCAATCTATTCTACAACAGAATAAAGATATTCACATCAAACGACCTATGATAATCAATAAGAGGTAGGATGACAGGGTTTGGTGATGCGAGAATTTCTCCTACTCTCTGGGCACCAAACATGAACACCATACGTTGTTGAAAATGGATTTTCCTACTAATTGCAATGTTTATTCTAATGCGTGGAGTGAAATGGAAGGGGAAAACCTCTATTCGTGGGCCATTATCCATGGTCTATGCATGACCTAATGCTTAAAACAAAACAAAAATATAGACGTCCAAACTAAGGTCGTACCTAATGAGAGGCAAAATAAAAGGATTTACTGAAGCGTTTATCTCGGCCAACCTAAGAGGACCTAAAATTCTACGAATGACACGTTGAAATTGCAACTTAGTACTAACAATTATGTGTACCTTTTGCCTTGCAATGGGAATGAAGGGATCATACAAATTTTCGTGATTCATGCAAACTACTTGACTATGCTAAAGGTTGATTCTACACAAAAATACACAAGCCGTCCTCAGTGGGGGCACCAATTTGAGGCGGTCCAGGGCAGGCAACAAGAAGAGCAACCTCTAGACACCCTTCAAGGCTCCCGTGCTGCTCAATGGGGCTGGGGCACAACACAACACAAACCAAAACAACGAACCCACAGCCAAATCCCAACTACACCAGGGGCACCACCTAGTTTAAGAGCGAACTAGGACGCAAAAGAGGAGAATCGTTAGAGCAACCCACAAACAAGCAAGGAATTTACACTAACCCTAACACCAATGGAACACTCTCACACACTAGAACACGAGAGAGAGAGAGAGAGAGAGAGAGAGAGAGAGAGAGAGAGAGATAGTGCTCGGGCTGCTTTGAAACGTATCGGCAATGATCAAGCAAACACAATTATATATGTAAGAAAGAGAGAGAAGGGGTGAAGGGGTGCTTGTTGCATTAATACCTTCTTACAAATCTATCATGACAAATCAAAGTGAGATTAGTATTTGTTCAACATAGCTTGCGTAAATTTCACCACAACACATCACAAGAAAAGCCACCCCAATCACTGTCTTAAGGCCAGGGGAGTCCTCTCCACCCTGTCGCCCTCTTACAGTATGTGGGATTTATGGCTAGATTGATGACAACACCAGAGACAAGCTATCAAGAACTTAACAAAAAACACCAAGACACTTACGCATCATTGTTGTCCATTACTTCACGTTGGAAGGGAGACAAAGTATCCAAGCTTAGTCCAAATCCACCCTCCTTGATTCAGCAAATGTTGGGCTTACACTAGTAGGAGAAATGATAGATTTCCTACTCTCAATTGAATGATCACTCTCTCTCTCACAATGGCATAGAGTTCCCTTGCTAATCCCCTATTAGAACACATGCACATGTATAAGACAATGAGCTTCCACTCAAGAGCTCCTTCTAGAGAGGTTGAGCTTGGCTTCTCAAGCTATAGCATAGTGCTCTTGCTTATGGCTCCCCCTTTTGTGCTAGCTACACCCTCCTTTTATAGCAATTTTGAAGGCTAGGGTTACTCCTCTAACCATGGTTGGGTTAGATTTTCAGCAATTTATCTAATTTCTTTTGCTTGGAATTATCAAGAAGTTGGTGGGGAAAGAGAGAGGAGAGAAATGGAGGTGATAGGACTTTTCATAGTGGGTTAGTGTTAGTAGAGTTAGTATTAATTTACAAATGGAATTGGATATTTACAATGGGAGTATCCATGTAGGATACAAATAAGGAAGAAAAACTCTTCAGAGGTAAGAAAAGGTGGATTTCTTACAAGGTTGATGCTCCAAGTGTCTTGAGTAGGGCCAATTTTGACGCTTGTTGACGGTCCACTAGCTTTGACGGTACATTTTTTCTCCACTCTTGACCTTCCTTGAGAGACAAGGTAATTGAAGCTGAGTAATCAACCACCATGATGCTGTCTTTTAAGAGAAGAGGCTGAATTTTGTGGTTTTTTTGATAGATATGGATAAATTGGAGGAGGAAAAATGAGACTAGGTGGTCAATTTTGGAATGGAATTGTGTGTGGGAGGTATGAGTTCACCATGGTTTCTCTTATTCTTCAAGGTTGAGGAGAAGGTGAGTAGGGTGCAAAGAGGAGTGGTGAGAGAGGTGGGGATGATGAGTGGAGAAGTGTGTGTGAAAGAGAAAAATGATAAAGTGGAAGAGAGAGTGTGGCTGCATAACATGGGAAAATTGGGGTCCACTAATAAAATCATAGCTCACAGCTCGTAGCTCAAAAAAATATGAAAAAATTTGAGGCAAAATTTCAGCCCACGAGCACAACTTTTGTTTGTATCACCTTTTCAAATTCGGAGAGCAAGTGAACTTTAAAAATTCAGCAAAACCGACCGTTTTTTTCCACTGCACAAGGTCCTTGTGGGGTCCTTCTTTGGATGATTCTTTTCAATACCTCCAAGAGTGAGCCCTCCATAGTGCATGTATGCATGCCACCTACCCTTGACCTTATTTGGTAGGTCTATAATTGAAGATATTATTGAGATCATGATATAAGTGAATAGTACAACTAAGAAAATCAAATATTGAGGGGTCTAAAAAATATGTACATGTCAAATATAAATAATATAGGTGGAAAAATATAAAGGGGTCAAAATAAATCTCTCTCATTATAAGTCTACCATAAAAAGATGAATATTTTTGGTGGTCTAATTTATAAGAGTAATAGAGAATATATGTAGGAAGGAAAAAATCACAATAGTGAAAAAAATATACACATAAATAGAACTAGTTTTTTTGGATTTTTGTTGGGATGGAGTTACACCAAAAATACGAGAAGCTTGCATGAAATTCTTTTTATATGGAATAAAGAGTATGTAAAATGATAAGAAAAAATATGGTAATGGTGAGTCAATGTACATAGCATAAATAACACACCATAGGTAGAAATATTTAAATAAATACCCCAATAATTATGAAAAATCCTTTTATTTAGGCCCTATATACAATGAAATATTTACACACAAATGGGCCATAATATACTTATAATTTTTTTTTATTTTTTTGGCTCAACTAGCCCAGTGACTAGCTAGCTAAACGTTTTAAAGAAAATATGGGGAAAGTTCCCTAATTCACACACGCCTATATATAGTGAAATGGTAGGGATAGCCATAGTGTTTGAGTGATTTGATAGGGTGAGGTAGCTTACTATGGCCACTATGGAAAGCCAAAACATGGCTATCAATATCATATATGTGTGGACTACCGAGCACTAAACCATATCACTATTAAAAATAGATTTCTCATGCCTCACGTAGAAGATGTGTTTGATAAGCTACAAGGCTCTATCTACTTTAATAAGATTGACCTTAAAGTGGCTATCATCAAATAAGGATAGTGGATGAAGATATCCTAAAGACCGCATTTTGTACAATGTTTGGCCTTTATGAATATCTAGTCATGTTCCTTTTGGCTTGACTAATGCACCAGTCATGTTCAACTAATTTATGGAGAAAATCTTTAGACCCTACTGCAAATTCATTGGATATCATCATCTACTCCAAGTCCTTGGAGGAACACAAGCGACATCTCCAAGTGATTTTTCAAGCATTGAGGGAGAACAAGCTTCTTCTCAACCAAAAGAAAAGAAAATTCATCCTACAAGAGATTCAATACTTAGGTCATATTATCTCTCAAGATGGTATCCGTATGTTGGAGGTAATAAAAGCATGGCCTAATCCAAGGAATCTACATGAGCTAAGAAGCTTTATTGGTATGTGTGCATATTGTAGACGCTTTATAGAAAAATTCTCTCAAATAGAAAGTCTATTACATGAATTAACCAAGAAGAATGTTAAGTATTCATGAATTGCTAAGGAGAAAAATGCTTTTGACAAGCTCAAAGAGAAGCTTACCTCCCAATTAGTCCTCATGCTTCCGGATCTCTCAAAGCCATTTGAGGTCCAATGTGATGCTTGTTGTGATTGCCTTGGAGAAATCTTGCGTCAAGAAGGGCCAACCATAGCATATGAGAGCCAAAGGCTCAATATTGATGAATGAGTCTTGGGCATTTATGAGAAAGAGCTTTTAGCTATTCTACATTTCCTAGACACATGGAAGCACTATTTGTTAGGGACTCCATTCATTTTACGAATAGACCACCAAAGTCTCAAGTACTTCATGACGCAAACCAAGCTTCCCGACAAACAAATGAGGTAGAAAAATTTCTTTCTCAATTTAATTTTCATATTTCCCACATTGCTAGTAAGCTCAATCAAGTGGCCGATGCACTTTCACGACGACCAAAAGTTAATGCACTGTCTATAGCAACTCACAAAATGATCTATCTTCTATGATAGATGAGTATGCTAATGACCACGACTTTAAAGATGTAATGTCATCCCTTGCTTTGGGGAAGAAAGAGGAACCATTCACCTTGCAGGATGGTTATCTTCTCCACAACAATAGGCTATGCGTTACCCACTCCCTTCATGAGAAAGTCATGTATGAATCCCATGCTCATCCCTATGTGGGGCATAGAGGCATTCAGCCTACTCTCCGAGGATTAGAAACATACTTCTACCCACCTACCATAAAAGTGGACATACAAGAGTATGTTTCAAAATGTGTAGTATGCAAAAAGACCAAGTATGATAGTGGGAAGCAACCTGGATTACTCCAGCCATTGCCTATCTCAAATTCACCATGGGAAAGTATATCCATGGATTCTATCTTTGGATTACCCAAGTCTATCCATGGGAATACAGGAATATGGACAATAGTCGACAAGTTTAGCAAGCAAGCACATTTTATTCCTGTCAAAAAGACTATTAAGGCACACCAAATGGCAACTCTCTTCATATCTTAGATTTTCAAACACCATGGATTGCCAACATCCATCGTGTCAGATAGAGATCCTAGAATGACCAGTAATTTCTACAAAGGTATCTTTAAAAATCTAGGTACAAGATTGAATTTCTCTTTGGCCTATCACCCACAAACGGATGGCCAAAGTAAGATAGCCAATCTTACGATACTCGATCTACTAAATACTTATGTTACAAAAGTAGATCAACGCTCACAATGGGAAAAGTACTTACCTCTTGTAGGGTATGCGTACAATAAAACTGTCCATACTTCTATGGGAAAAGAACCTTTTGAAATCATTGAGGAAAGACCTAAAAGTCCCTTGCTACTTAAAGTACATGGGAATATCTTCGCCCGCTGCCAATGAGTATAGCCGTGACCTACAAGAATCTTTCCAAAAGATTAAGGAGGCTATATCCATATCTCAACAAAGGTAAACATCTGTTGTTGACAAGCACAGAAGGGCCTTAACATTTAAAGAAAATGATTGGGTCTTACTTAAGTTTCCCAAGGCTCGATTGAGGCAAACGACGGACCAAAATCTTATGGGCCATCAAAAGTATTATGCTAAGTTAGAAAAAAGATACTATGGTCCTTTTCAAATCTTGAATCCAACCAATGAGATGGTTTATCAACTCAAGTTGCCCAACCATTAGCTCATACGAAATTCTTTTCATGTGAGCCTACTTAAGCCCTACAAAGGAGACAACCAAATGAACCAATTATTGAAGATCCTCTCGAAATTAAAGACCAAGAAAAGGTGCTACAACCCGAAGCTATCCTTCGATATGAAGACAAGGTCCTATGACATGGTAAGATTATCTAACGATATCTTATTAATTTCAAAAATTATCCTTTTGAAGATGCTAGATGAATGCAAGGAATACAAATTAACAATAGTAATCAAATGCTAGATGAATGCAAGTAATCAAATGCACAAATTGTTTTTGAATGGCCAATGTTTTTATCTTATAAGGCTAGTTCTCTTTTTATTGTGCACAAATTTTAATAGTATGCATGCTTAAAATCATGTTTGTGATGATGACCTCTTTCAAGCACCAAGTAGAATTTTTAATACTACTTTGGGAGAATGAAATGGACTAAAGAGCATACATTCTTGTGGCAGCTCTGTCTTGTTACCATATACATGTGGTAGTGATGTGTGAACACACTAGACCCGCCGGGGCATTTTTTCCCTCTTTAAGAGGTTTTTTCCCCCGAGCATTGTATATACGCCCATCACTCTAGGGCTATCCATCTTTCCATTGCACACTAAGTAACAAACTCTCTATTGTGTGCCTTGAGCTTCCTTCATCTTCTCCGAGCTATGTGTGTTTCTCTGCAACCCTAATTCCAACAATTGGTATCAGAGCAGGTCACTTCCTCCCGGGCTTAGTCGCCAACTGCTCCAGCACATGCCTGCTCACTTTCTCCGATTTCAATGAGCTTTGGCAAGCGTTCGCAAGTTGACAAATACTTTGGGTGGGCTTATAGAGCTCAGTCTGCTCAGATTTTTGATTCGGACTCATTTCGGCCTTCGTTTCTACTACAGGCAGGTCTACACAGGCAATTTCAGCATTTTGTGCAAAAATTCTGTCAGTGTCGTTTTTTGCATAACAGGTGCCTTATAGTCTTCTACGATTTGTGCTATATAGCACGTGTTGTTCCCGCTCCATTTCTCTTATTTTCGGGCAGTTTTCACATCAAGTGCAACATTTACCATGGCTGACAACAACAACACAGATGTGTTCAAGATGTTTGTTGCTGAGGACAAGTTGGATGGGGACAATTACCCTACGTGGGCTTATATGATGCAACATGTGCTTGTGTCAAAGGGCATCTGGAATATTGTGCAGGGCATTGATGTTGATATACGTCTTGGTTCTGAGGATGTAGGCGATGTTGGGATGTTGCAGGTCTTGCTACAAGGATTTCTATAGTTAGAGTTGTTTTGCCTACGAGAGAACAAGCTCGTTGGGATGTAAAGGATGCACAGGCTCATGCATTGATTGCGTTGTCTGTGAAGCGCACCATTGTTCCTCACATACGTTCAGCAAAATCTGCAAAAACAGGCTTGGGATATATTGGCTGGTCTTTATGCAAGTCGCAATGAGGCTAAAATTGCTTTGCTGCGTAAAGAGCTGGAGTCGAAGATTATGCATGAGGAAGATGATATGGACACTTTCCTTGCTAGTGTCAAGGATATCAATGAGTAGCTTATTTCTGCAGGTGAAGTCATTTTAGACAGTTCCCTTGTGCAAACTGTTCTTGATGCCTTACCAGATTCTTACCAGACTTTTGCTAGTACTTGGAGACTTATGACCCAAGGAAATCTAGAAGTTGTCAAGTTTGATGCATTATGCACATTGCTGTTGCAAGAGTCACTTTCCAGAAAAAACAGGACTAGGCAGCGTGCAGTTGAACAGGCTTTTATTTCTTCTCAAAGAAAGGGTGGTAACAACAATGCAGCCACTTCTTATGGTTCTGCTACGAGTGGCAAAAATTTTGTTCCTAATGCTTCTACTGGCAGCAATTCCTCTGGAAATTCTGGTGATAAGGGCAAAAAGAAGATGCGTTGCCATTATTGTAAAGCCAATGATCACTTGATCAAGTCGTGTCCTAAGTTGAAGGCCAAAGAGGCTAAGAAGAAAGAGGGTGGTTCCACTGCAAATGCTGGTTCCACTACAAATGCAGCCATTGTTGAGTCTTCTGTGAAAGGAGACTGTGTTGCTGATGTTGATGCAGAATGGGCTTTTAGCGCAGAGTGCACTTACAATCCTGCTGTCCATGATGCATGCTTGTCAATTGTTGCAGATTCACATGTGTCGTATTTCGATAGTGGTGCTAGAAAGCACATTACCTCACATCGTGAATTGTTTACCTCTCTCGAGTCTGTCCCTCATGGGAATTCAATCACTTGTGCCAACAACGCCTCTTATCTAGTCCAAGGAGTTGGAAAGATTGTGCTCACTGCTGCTACTGGCATCTCCTTCACACTTGTTGATGCACTTTATGCACCTGGGATCAAGAAGAACCTCTTGTCCGTATCCGCACTTGCTAAACTTGGACTTGTAGTCAAATTTGTGGATGACAGATGTACAGTTCATGATCTCAGTTTTGGTGATGAAATTGTTGCATCTGGCCTTTTGTGTCGTGGGCTGTATAAGCTCACTTTGTATGAAAAGTGTGGATAAAATTTTGCAAATGTTGTTGCAGATTCAAGGGCTATTACTGATGCAAAACTTTGGCATGCACGTTTTGATCATCTTAATTTTGCCAGTTTACTGCATTTGCAGAAATTTGATATGGTTGCTTCTTTGCCGCCTCTTGAAGCACCTGTCAAACATGTTTGTGAAGGTTGTATTTTGGGTAAGATGCAGCGTTCTAAATTTCCAAAGGATGGTTCAGTTCGGGCCACATGCAGGTTGCAGCTTGTGCATAGTGATGTTTGCGGGCCCATGTAAACTCCGTCCTTGGACAATTACCTGTACAACAACAACAACGATGACGATGGAGATAACAACAACAATAACTACATCCACAAGCGGGAAGCCAATAATTTGGGAAATGGGGAAGGGAGGAGAGACTAGGGCCTTCATCTCCTAACTCTTGGATACACATTCTTTTTAGCAAGCCCCCCCCTCCTCCCATACCTTTGGACGAGCCCTCCCCTCTCTACCCCTCCCTCCACCTCACCCTTTTTTGGCGAGAATCCCCCCCTCTTCTCCTCACCATCCAACTCACCCCCGTTTGGTGGAAGAAAAAGACACAAATTTTGGCTACCACTCACTAACCCTCATACCTATGAACTCTTGATGTTTGGTAAGCTTCCCTCACACACCCTTCTCTTCAACCATTGTAATAATTTTGTCCATAACTTCACCACCTGTCCCCTCTCTATAAACGAAAAGAAATGTTTGGATCTTGGGCTTAATTATATCCCCCCTCCTTCAAACCCCCCTCCCGAACTCATCTTAAAAGCCCACGACTCCTTAGCTAGGAGCCTACAACTCAAAACGTTCTTCCACACTTCTTTGTCTAACACACACTCCCCTTTTAAAACACCTAACCCCTCATGGATACCTCCCACCATGGAACCCACTCTAGAGAGCATCACTTCCCTTAAACGCCTCAACGTTGGGAATACTCTTTCACGCTACAATCCCTCCCGCTCTAAATTCCCAAAATTTGTTAAAAATGCCCTTAAAACACTTTCAATGGACCACTCCATTATCATTAAACCAGCAGACAAAAACTTAGGCCTTACCATCCTACCAAGGGAATGGTATGAACAAGAGGCTCTTAGGCAACTCGGTGACCCCTCCACATACCAACCCATCACCCCACCGACACACAATTCCCTCGCCTCTTTACTCCAATCCATCACCGCTAAATATACTCTCCTCTCCCATGAGGAAACCACCTTTATCCTCACACCTCTCTCTAAACCCTTCAAACCTTGTCCTATCAAATTCTTGCCTAAGATACACAAACCTCTGCTTGTAGCCCGCCCTATTTGCTCCTATCAAGGATACTTGTTTGAAAATGCCTCCAAGTGGCTACACTACCAACTTTATCCCATCCTTCTTACACAAAAACAACACCTTAAAGACTCTTTATCCCTCATCATCGATCTCCAATCTAAAACCTTCCCTCCACAGAGTCTCCTTTTCACCTTTGATGTGACCTCCTTATACCCTAGCATCCCCATGTCGGAGGGACTCTTGGCCCTCAGAAACACCATTACCAACTCCTTCGATACCCCTAAAACAGAATTTATCCTTTCACTCGCCACTCTTATCTTATCAGACCATTATATTTGCTTCAAAGATAAAGTGTGGAAACAAATCAAAGGAACCGCAATGGGATCAAACTTCGTAGTGGTTTACGCCTGCCTTTTTTTATTCCATCTAGAAAACAACTCCCCCCTTATCCATAACCCAAACTTATCGTATTACAAAAGATACATAGACGATGCTTTTGGAGTTTGGACAAGCACTCTCATCTCCCTCACCAATGCTCTTGCCTCTTATGCCTTCCCTCTTCAAAATCATATCATAATCACACCCGTCATATCCTCTTTTGAAGCCACTATTCTTGATATCCATTTTTTCAAGGGTCAATCATTCAACCTACATGGTATCCTCGACTCCAACTGTTATCAAAAGCCTCTTAACTCATACCAGTATATACCTTGGATCTCTTGGCACCCTCTCCACCAAAAAATAGCCTTCATTAGAGCCGAATTAAGACGTTATATTATTAAAGAATGCACTCCAAAAGGATTCTCTCTCTTAAGAAACCTCTTCTTCCAAAGGCTCCTCTACAGAGGATATCCTAATAATCTCCTCCTTAAGGTGTTCTGTTCAATCTCATACAAGGAACGACCTACCCTTTTAACAAAAACCCCCACTTCCAAAAATCCTCTCCCCAACATCCTGAAACTACCTTTCTCACTAGAAACACGGAGATTAAAACCTACACTAACCATTACCAAACCACTCCATCTCTCCTGCAGCATCTCCCCTAACCTCTCTCATCTTGATAAACCCGTCCTTTGTTGGACTAATGGACCAAACTTAGCCACTCTTCAATCCAAACAAAGGATACTTAACTCGTATAAAGTTGTATATCTTTTTGGATTCACTACCTCACCCTAACTACTACCTCTTCTTGTGCAGGTTGATCCTCCTCCTCCTCCTTTCTATTACCCTTGGATCATACTCCCTCCTAGCCTAAACACCCACTTCCTAAAGATTGTACCCTCTTTTCCAAGAAAAACCTCAAATTTGTTCCTCATAAACTCTAATTTTGTTGTTCCTCAAGATGTACCACTTGACCCTAATTTTTGTTGTTCCTCAAGATATACAACTTGACCTCTATTTGATTGTTCCTCAAGATATACAACTTGACCTCTAATTGTGTTTCTATAACACCCTCTTTCTCAAAGAATAAGCCTAATACTTTGCGGTTCCTCTAGTTGTATAACTTGATCACTAAATTTTTCTATAACACTCCCCCCCCCCCCCCCCCCCCCCCCCCCCCCCCCCCCCCCCCCCCTTCTTCCATTTCCGCATCTACAAGTCCTCTACCACTATTCATTCCATACCCAATTGTTATTCTTGAGAGATACCGTTTGGAATCACACCACCAATTTTTAACCATACCTTCCTTTCTTAATTGCCTCCATTTAAGTCCAACACTCCATTACACCACCAATTTTTAGCCATACCTTTCTTGATTACCTCCATTTAAGTCCAACACTCCACTTCACCAATTAGTATGGACCAACCCCCACCCGTCCCTTGAAAACTGATTTAACCAAAGAGGGCCCCCACCATACTTTCTCTTTCCCCTCCCAAGCAATCTAACACCATCCCCCCTTTCTACCCAGACCGGGCCACCTTACCCCCACTTCCCACTTTCCCCTCCCAAGCAACATAACACCATCACCCCGTTTTTCCCCCCCTTGTGTATCCCCTGAAATTCCCTAAGGAGGGTAATCTCATCCTTCGTCCCCCCCTTGTTTTCTCTAAAAACCCTTTGGTAATTAATACTTCCCCACACTTTACCTCAATACTACACCCTTCACTCTTGTTTCCATATAATATTTTAAGGAAACTTCCCAACCAATACCTTACTAGTACTCTCTTTTGTAGAGTACAATTTCATTCATTAAAGATTCCCCCCCCGCCCCCCCCCGTCCCTCTTTTTTTTCCCTATATAAACTCCCCTTTCCTCCCTCTTTCAAGTTCTAAACCCCCTACTCCTATAACTTGCCACTGATGAGCTCCATAAGGAGTGAAACGCGTTTGGTACACCCTACCCAAGCCCAATCTCTCTTATCCTAGTGCTTCGCACGCTTGAAATACTACTTTTAGGCACAAATTTTAATAGTATGCATGCTTAAAATCATGTTTGTGATGATGACGTCTTTCAAGCACCAAGTAGAATTTTTAATACTACTTTGGGAGAATTAAATGGACTAAAGAGCATACATGCTTGTGGCAGCTCTATCTTGTTACCATATACATGTGGTAGTGATGTGTGAACACACTTGGTAGTGATGTGTGAACACACTAGGCCCGCCGGGGCATTTTTTCCCTCTTTAAGAGGTTTTTTCCCCCGAGCATTGTATATACGCCCATCACTCTAGGGATATCCATCTTTCCATTGCACACAGTTTTTTAGGGAAAAACTACTCCCCTGTTCATACTCACGAGCACGACACAGACAACATACTTATCATCCGATGACACGACTAAC
Organism: Adiantum capillus-veneris; assembly: GCF_014529385.1. Taxonomy (NCBI): domain Eukaryota; kingdom Viridiplantae; phylum Streptophyta; class Polypodiopsida; order Polypodiales; family Pteridaceae; genus Adiantum; species Adiantum capillus-veneris. Next base: position 67,395,030 of record NC_140951.1, on the reverse strand, counting down.
CCATAGGTGCACGTAGGCAATCTCGTTAACTTGTCAGGCTGAGACCAATCTACACATACGCACTTTTATGATGCATCAATCACTAACCCTGGTAGATTGCAACCCACTCTATCCCTTAACGCTCACAACACAGTTCACACTTCCAATGAACTCGGAATCGCATCAAACTTACTAGGCACCATCCTCTCACTAGGACATATTTACCTATAAGTCTAATCTCACCAGATTTGAACCCTAGCTATCTCGAATGCTGTCACGATAGACCAATAGGTCATAATCCAAAAGTGGGCGAAACTTAAGTTTATCAGTATCTATGTGTAGCTAATCTCTTTCTCATTCCATGAAGCACTTGATTATTGAAAATAGACACCGTTTGTGCTATTTACAAGCAAGCTCGAGGCAGAATCGATCGCGATCAACTCGAAACGGTGAATGCGTGGCGTGGGCGCGTAGCTCTAGGAGAGACTACTGCGATGGTGTGGTTGCATCGTGAATCCGGTGAGGGAGAAGCGCGTAGCGAAGAGGATAAGACTCTCTCTCTCTCTCTCTCTCTCTCTCTCTCTCTCTCTCTCTCTCTCTCTCTCTCTCTCTCTCTCTCTCTCTCTCTCTCTCTCTCTCAGACTCCTACGACACAGGATTAATTCAAATGTTTTTCAAAAAAATGGTTCTAAGGTGACTTTTATACTTTAGTCACCTTAGCTCAAAAATGTACATGGGGTTCTCTTGCTCATAATTACAAAGTGGGAATAAATCTGAGTCTTGACTAACTGACTAATATTTACATAATCCAGACGAATGGATCAAAATGATAAGACGTCTTTGACATAAAAAATGGAATTTGATATGCTTTACAAGATGGGCTCATTACAACAGTTGGACCAATGGGCTCCAACACTCCCCCCCTCCTAATTCATGTCTACCACGACATGATCGTCTTTGTCTTCATTGTCGTTGTCATCGTTCTTTGTTGATTTGATGTAGAAATGCATCATAGCGCATAGACTCACTTGCCATTAATGGGCCAAATTTTTTTGACTTGTACATGAAGAAGCCCGTGTAAAATGCTTCTTCAAAGGTTTGGAGATGGTAGCTTGGCAGAAACATCAGCCGTTTGAAATAGGCATACAATACTGGCTCTGTTGGTGGCCCACTTAGATCGTATGACAACTCTGAAATGCTTCTTTCAGTATTCATATACTCTGATGTCCAGCTTTCTGAGAAGACTGTGAGACAGGCCAAAAATGTTCGAGCTATCTTACATAGCATCTTGCAGGAGAGGTCAGGAGAGCCTCCGAATTCTGCTATGGCGCCCTGCAGGGTTTTCACCATGTAAGAACCGGATATTCTCTCTCCCTCTGCTGGCCCTGGCATTACTGGATAATTCAGCCATGTCGGATTTCTGCTCTGTAGGGCTTTATGTTGGCTGTAGGTGTATGTTCGGGGAGTTGGGCAAAACGTTCTATCATTCCTCAGCTCAGGCGGTGCGTTGACTATGTGGATCAGGTTATTAGGATGATCCAATAGCCATTGACGCCTCCACTTTGGCTGGCTATCCACTATTCTGTTTTGTTGTTCCCTATCTTGTACTTCTCCTTCAAATACTGGCCCTTGTTCTTCTTTTTCGAGCTGCCGTTGATGTGTTAGAGTCTCATACTTCAGCAGAGCATAGGGTAACATAGGTGCATTCCATTCCTGCCGTAGCTCTGCTGTTGTTTTGCCCGCTCTAGAAAGCCCTTGTAGCAACTCCTTTTCGAGTTGCATAGCCTTGTACCATATCATTTCTGTTTGTTTTTCCATGTGCTCGGCCAGTCTCTGCTCTTCCAATTTTGTGACTGAATCTTCTTTTGTCTCTTGGTCTTTGGAGCCGGTTTGATCAGTCTGCGTATGTGCATCTTGTTCATCTGAATCTTCTTCGTACTCATCTTGACCCCCATAAACTTCGGCGAGTCCAGCCAAATTCGTTGTTACTGGCTCCATGTGCACTCGTACCTGTCCTTGGTGCTGCCTTGCACTTTGTAGACTTGCGATTTGTGCGGCCATTGTTCTGCTATTGATTTGTAGAGCTTGAAATTCCATGTCTTTTTTAGTGGCCGACTCCTCTAACTGTTTTATCCTGATGTGTAGGTTTTCATTTTCTTCCCTGAGTGATTTGGAAACAATGCTTTCCATTTCACTGTCAGGAGCTGGTCCTTGTTGTTGTTCACTTTGCAAGTCTGAGATTTGTCTTTGTAGTTCACCTTCTGCTCTAAGCGCACTTTCAGCAATCATTAAACGTTGTTTTCTTTCCAACTCCAGCTCCCTCTTCAATGCAACCACTTCTTCTTCTGGGTGGACTACCGGTGTTGTTGGTAGCGACGTTTTTTGCTTCTTAGCGCGTTTGATTTCTCTTGCTTGGATATCTGTTACTGCTCTCAAATCTTTGACTTCAATTTGTAAGTCATCGATGACGACTTGCAAACTCTTGATTGTCTCCAGCGCATCTTGCTTTTCCTTTTCCAACTTCTGGATGTGTTCATCTCTGTCACTGACATCTTCAACGAACACGTTTATTGTATCTTCACATATGGCATTGAAGTCTTCCGACTCCTGTAAATTGTCCTTGAGAAGATTTATTGTGCCTTGGAGTCCCAACATTTCAGCATCTCTGATGCTGATCAGCTTTAAAGTGTCCTCCCTTTTCTCTTGCAGTCTCAGAACTTCCTCATAAGTTTTTTGTAGCTTCCTTTTGTTGGACCGGTTCTGATCAGCTAACCATTGACTGTGCAGTCTTGTTCAGTTTAGTATTGTCGCCATTGACTACAAATCTTCATCTATAGTAGCTTCCAGCTCAATTTCTTGAGAGGAGGAAGCTTTATCTTTAGACTGATCCACCACCTTTTGCTTGCCTTTATCACTTTGTGATATTGCTACAGTATTTGGGTGTCTATCTGTTTCTTCTTCTTCCTCTTCTTCATGTTCACTGGGCGGTGTGTGAACTCTGTCATCACAATGTGAGCTTTCTAAATGCGAAGTAGATTCAGCAGATGGGCTAGATTGCCTTTCACTTGTATGTGGCCCTGGAGATGGAGGCGGTGTTTCCTGATCACGTGAAGTTGGCCTCAGCTGATCTCTCAAAGTTTGGAGATCCTCCTCTTCTAGTAGCAAATCTGGTTCATCCCGTGCATTTCTTTCTTGGATGTATTTCTCGAACCAGTCCAGCTCAAAAGCTGGGTTGTTGCTATTCTTCGTTCTCAGTTTGAAAGTGCTACTAGAAGGTTTCCAAGTGGCGCCTACATCGCCTCGTAGAGATCTTTCTAGAGCAAACCCTTCTAGCATCCTTTCCATCTTTGCTATCTTCTGCAACCTGGTGTTGTTTTCCATTTCCGCTTTCCGCTTCTTTAGTCGGGCATCTTCCTCTTCAGTTCTTTTTTCTTCTTCCATCTTTTCTTGTGTACTTCTAGTCACTCTTTCCAACTTGCGTCCTCCAATGGTATTAATAGATGTCGGTACTTTGTTTTGTGATTTGTCTTCGATATTTTCCCTTAATACCAGCCAGTCGTTCTGATGAGGGGCAGGTGGCAACTGATCTGTCGCGCCTATGGCATGGTATATTACTCTGGTTAGGACTTCTCCTTCTGCAATGTAATTGGGTATGTCCTGCCTTAGCTTTGTCATTTCTTCAAACAGATATGACCTGTGATCTATGTAGAACTCACGGGTCATTCCCATGGCCCATGTCAATGTGGTTGAGATGCTCCCGTGCGTTGTAGTGTATCTTGGCGGCCTTTTGCTGTAGCTCAACAAACACTGACTGTAGATCTGTGTCAGTTCTCTTACTTCCGGGTTTGCTATGAGTTCGAAAGAAGGTAGTTTGGACTTTTGCAAGTAAACTGTGAGGTTTTTCCTTCTTTCTCTCATGTTTGCTCCTTGATCTGACAATTTCAATGCCTCTTTGATGATCTCTTTGGTGATCTGGATCTCCATCACTTCGTTATCCATGCCTGCCACTCTACAAGTTCCATCTTCTTGGATAGTCTCTATTAGATGTTGTACCCTCATGAAATCTATCCCTACTGGTGGTAGTGATACAAAGTTCCACAAGCCGACTTTTTTGAGCCATGACCTTTGCGGTGATCTTTTCAAGTAATTCTCTGCCTCCTTGGGAATCATCACTGTATCCACTAAGTTTCTTTTGTCATCCACATATGAACCTTGATATATCTGAAAGGCAGCTGCCTGTTGCACATCTGCAGGTATCCAGGTGGCTACTGGCTTTAAAGAATTTGGTAAAAGTGCATAGGGTACTGCACCTTCCGTTGCCAGGTTCTTGCCTTTTCTTTTTCCCGGAGAAGCCTCCATAGATCATGTCATCACAATTATCAGTTAATGCACAAACAAAGTACTACTCTGCTAAATTGATTACCACTTAATCATGCATCTAGATGAGCCTTCTTAATCCCAAGATTAGTTAAGGTAAAATGTTAGCAGATAGACAAGCTCTTCCATTGTGCGACTTTGGCGGCTTCAAATTGATGTTGTTGGTGAAGGAGAACAAGTCCAAATGCCTTGAAATTTTGTGTGGTGTATGCTCTCATGGCATGTAAGGTCATTCCATAAGCCATAGCTCAAAATCTGTCCATTTGCTCCTTTTTCTCAGTCTATCGCGATAGACTGGCATTTTTTTGATCTGGGTCCTTTTTTGCAGTTGTGACTCCACCAATTGGTTTCCCATACCTTGCACATGATCTGACCCCATTTCTAGCTCAAATGAATGTCAAGTGACCCCCTTTTGGATCAACTCCCAATTTTCCAGATTCCCTTCATAGAGATGTTGGTCTATCTCCTTCATTTTGTGTTGTTATGGGCTCAAACTTAATGGGTGGTTATCTTGAATCATGTTGAAGACAACTCCTAATTCAAATTTTTTATAAGATGGTCCAGTATCCCTCTGCCTGGTCTATCGCGATAGACTGGGACTTAGTGCCAGTTTGTCACTTTTTGGCTTTGTGACCATCTGTCTGCCTTCTCCCAATTGATGCAAGGCTTCTTGACCCCTCACATATAAATTTTACATGTCTGCCCTTGAGATGTCCAGTTCTGACTCTGAGTTGTCTGCATGTCTTTCTCAACTTGCCATGTGAGTCCCTCTTGGCACCAAATTTGGTGTACTGCCTTCATTTGCTTCCCCAAGTCTAGCTTGTAAAAATTTGAAAAGTCTTTCCCCCCAAAAATTGTTGTAGCAAGTCTATCGCGATAGACTGAGCTTTTTGGCCAAAATAGATTTTTCTGGCACTTTGACTTGATATTGTGGTTAACATTCCTTGTTAGCACCCCTCATGAAGCCAAAGTCAAAGTTTCCCTTGTCTAAGTGCAAGTTCAAGTCTATCGCAATAGACTGGGCACTTTGTCATTTTTTCCAGTTTTTTGATGTTAGTTGACATTCATGGTGTTAATAGGCCCTCCTAGACACACATATCAAGTTTTAATCAATTTAGCAGAATTTACTCCCTGTTTGCAACACTTAGCTGGTCCTGAAGTCGAAGTAGATCACTTAGGTGATGGTCGCGGTTCCTTTTGGTCTTTGTATGATTCCGGCTGTCTTTTACTTCCTTTTGACCTTCCATCCAAGCAGTCAGTTGTTGTTTTGGTGTTTGAAACACCAAGAACCATTTGGACGTCTTTCTGGCCTATTGCCGGCATTTGCCCTAGTGAAAGAACTTTTTTATTTCTGAGTGGACACATTCCATCCCGTAATTGACCTCCTTTGGATGTTCCTTGTTGAATTTGGTGTAATTTTGTCACTTGGTCGGCCCGTTAGAGTATCGTGACGCTTTGTGCGGTTTTCGTCAGATAGGGACTTTAGGCTCCGTTTTGACGAACTTTTTCATAGTCTAACCCTTCAATCGGTTTGTCGAGGTCATTGGCTTGCTGTCTATGAATTTTGGCTCATTTCCGATCACCTTGGTTTTGTCGCCCTTTTGCAGGTCCTGCTAAATTAGGGTTTTTTGAGCGGCTTCCTTCATGCTTTCCGAGGTCATAGGCTCGATCCCTAATCTATAGGCATTGTGCCTTTCACTTTTGGTCCCATTTGGTGGCCTCTAGGTCTCCCTAACAACCATTATACCGTATGTGTGCACAGGTTGTGATTGTGATGCCGGCGAGGTTTTGCGACTAACTGAAGTAAACAACACTTAGAGTCAGTGTTGACGAGCATACCTCTCATATCTGATGTCGATCTGACGACCGTGCGCGATGGATGAGCTCCTGGAAGTCTCAACTGCTGTAGGGAGCTCTCTCTCTCTCACTATGGAAAATGACTCAAATGAGGGATTTCTAGCCTAGCCTCTCTATATGTAATCGAGACTCCGACACCAAATTTTCCCATCTTTTACCTGTGGCCATAACTTTTTGTGAGATGCGGTTTAGGCTCGCAAATTTCCTGATTTGGACTTCGGTTGCTCCAGTTTTACCAGTTTTGTAGATTTCCCCTGTTGGAGGTCCCTTCATGACGGTGGTCATTTTGCTCTGTCACCTTTGCAGTCCTTATTTTTTCTGTGTCTTCTTTACCTTGCTCTGATCAAGCGTCTCTTCTTTTGTGTTTCCATACGGATTACGGATTTTTTCTATAATTTTTGCTAGAAAATGGCTAAAATAAAGCAAATAAATCCCAAAATAACCCAAAAATAGCAATTCTAACCTAACAAAATACCAATGAGAAACAAAACACTTTGTAGCTCACTTTTCTCTCGTCTATGTACTATCTCGCTCATTATCGTCAACCTTGGCCTATTTTTTGCTGTTTTTAGACAGTTTTTGGCCAGATTTGACTCTCTTTATAGTCTATACACATCCCTAGGGGCTCATGAATGATGATTTGGTCCCCAATTCTGATTAAATACGAGGGCATATTCTTTTTCCCAAAATCACACAATAGAACGCAAAAATGGTTGAAAAATTGCTCACAAACATTGCCCTCTAATATATGACATGATGAGTCCGCATTTGGAATGCCTCCCCCCCTCCTAATTGGAGTCCTCCCGGACGACAGGGTATCGTCAAGGGTATGTGTTGTGCATGGGTTTGAACTCGTGTTAATGCAGGCCTTGTAATGTAGCCCTATATGCATGTACGGTCAATGCATGTAGAAAGAATTTATGCAGTGCAAGAGGAAGGTATAAGCGATTCGCTTATTGGCATTTGTGGTTGAGGTTTCCTCTGGTAGCTTGAGTTGGCTGATAGATTTTCTTTGCAAGTAGTAGTTGTAACTCCGTCGCCCTTTGTTTGATTGTTTTCCACTGGTTTTGAATTGGCGTATGTGGTTCCTTTGAAGTCAATATTGTGGTATCTGGTGGAACATTCTCTCTTTCTGCTTTGATGACTTGTGTCTTAGACATCCTTGTAGTTTTTGTTGTTGATTCTGTTTGTTTCCTCGTGCTGTTTGTATGCTGTTGCTTGACCTTGACAGTTGTAGATAGCTGCACGATTGTCATCTTTGTCCGCCCTTCTTGTGTTGTTGGCTCGTTTTGAATTGGCACTTTTGGCCTCCATACCAATATAGATCGTTCCGTATTTGACAAATTGACTATGTTTCTTTGAAGTTTTGCTGGCTTTCGGTGTTTTTTCTGTTCTTCAAACTCCTTTTTTATAGGAATTAGGCGGTCGCGCCTTATCCACACTTTGTATTTCCGCTTTTGATGTAATTGTGCCTCGGTCAGCTCTGTACGCCGTACCCAAACTTGCCTGGTTCCCTGCATGGTTGCTGATTTTTTATAAGACGTTGCTGGACTTGTAAACTTTGTTTGTTGTTGGGAAGATTTTTGTATTGACTTTTGTTTCCTCCTTGACATGAATTGGTTATATGATAAGAAGGGTTCTGAAAAGTTTTCCTTTCTGAACAGTGCCTCATTCGTATCCAAATCAATGAATACCCTGTTAGCTTTCATCCATGACACTGCTAAGATACACGGAGTTGCTAACCTACTTGGTGGTAGTACATGGAATTTTGTAGTGTACGTGTGTGCCTGCACTGTGATTGGTATTATAATAGACCACATCGTGGTCACCTCATCACCCGACGCTACTTTCAACCTTTGTGTCTCTGGAATCGTCTTCATTGGTCCAAGTTTCTGAAAGAGCTCAAAGCTGATGACACTCATTTTTGCTCCAATGTCAAGCAATGCATAGATTTCAACTTGTTTTGTGCTTGCATAAGCTTTTATGTAAGGACTGCACCATGTATCTTCCAAGTCGTTGATGATGCTATCGTCCTGAGCCCTAAGGTCTGTCATGGTCGTTTCTAATTCGTTGCTTTGTATATCGGCTTCGATTGTTTGGGATGTTGAAAGGGGATATTCATCAGTCATCATTGGGGTGACCATGTTTATTGTCCTGAGAAAATGCTTTCGTTTAGCAATCCGTTCTTTTGCTTCTTGTTGTGCCTAGTCTTGAATTCGTTGTTGTTCCTGTCTATATGTTTTTCCATAATGCAGTTGAAACAACATTTCCGGTATTAAAGGGAGATTATATTTTTTTAAACGACACCCACTAATCCAGTTCGGCATTTCTTTTCCATCTAGTGTCGACAGTTTTACTGCTCCGCTGGACGATATTTCTTGGATCACATAAGGCCCCATTCCCCTTTTCTTTAGCTTTTTGGCATGTTGTTTAAGGGTGTATACTAAGACATATTCGCCCGTTTTAAAGTCCTTGTTCTTGACATGTTTGTCAAAAAACTCTTTCTGTTGTCTTTTTTTTGCATAGATGGCCGCTACAGCATTGAGTCGTAACTCATCTAATTTTTCAAGGTCCTCTAACCGTTCTGAAAGTTCATGCCCCGTCCAGTCCAATTGTTTGGCTACCCTTAGTGTGGGGATCAAAAAGTCAATAGGAAATATTGCATTTAACCCATATACCATATTAAATGGTGTAGCATTAAGTGTTGTTTTATATGCAACTCGATAAGCCCACAATGCCGAATAGAGCATCTGATCCCAATCTGTTCTTGTTTCACTAACCAGTTTCGTAAGAACCGTGCACAATATTTTGTTGGTCTCTTCCGCTTGGCCATTGGCTTGTGGATGATAGGGTGGAGATTTGCGATGAATTACCATAAACTCATTTAAGAGATGTTGGATAACTTCATTTACAAAGTGTGTCACTCTATCACTCACCAGCTTGATTGGAAGGCCATAACGTGTAAACACATATTCATATAAGAATTGTGCCATGGTTCTAGCGTCTGCTTTCGTTGTGGCTTTTGCTTCCACCCATTTGGTCATGTAGTCCGTGGCCACTATGATATATTGTGCTTGTGAACGATACGCTGGTAGAGTGATAGGACCAACGAAGTCCAATCCCCATTTAGCGAATGCTCGAGCACTCATCATTGGTCTTAAAGGCATTTCGTCTCTTTTAACTGGTACCTTAGTTCGTTGACATTCATCACACCTTTTCACAAATTCTGTTGTATCTTGAATCATGGTCGGCCACCATATACCTGCAACCATAATGATTTTTATGGTTCTCTCTGCTGAAAAATGACCACTTGCTATGCCTGCATGAGCCTGTTCCAATAATGGAAAGTAGTCATTTTCATGAGGAACTAACCTCAGCTGGTCATCAATTCCTCTTTTGTACAATTGGTCACTAATGAGGGTATACCTATTCGCTTCGATTTGTAAAGCCTTTTGTCTGGCTTTAGACCAATCTCCTGGCAGCTCCTTATTAGTCAAATAATCCACAATAGCATGACTCCATGAGGGTGCTACTGTCACTTGGTATAATGTGGCATAATCCACAGTGGTATTGGATGTGCAAAAGTCGCATTTCTTGATGTAATTTGCTACATCACCTGCCATTCCTGGCCAATACACTCCAAGTCTTCTTAATTGTGCATACATCATTTGATTTCCTCTATGGAATCCCCCTGTTTGTGTGTGGGCCTCCTCTAGATACGCTTTGTACTCCTTTGGGCCTATACACAACCTTAGAATCCCATCGTTTCCATGATGGTACATTCTTCCCGCAAGCATTGTGTAATTTCATGCTTGTCTAATGTCTTCCACCGTGTGTTTGTCGTCAAGATTCATTCCATATGTCAGCAACGGAATAATTTTCTCTGACCATTTCGGTACCATCTCTATATTAAACAGGTATGCGTCTGGGAGATCATCATCTACCCCAGTAGCTTTTTCACCATGTAGTAATCGAGAAAGGTGGTCTGCTCTTTGATGAGATTTTCCTTTCTTAACCACTACCGTAAAATCAAACTCTAGCAACACAATGAACCATCTTACAATTCGTCCCGTGTTGCAAGGTTTGTTTACTAAGTACAAGACTGCCTAATGATCCACAAAGAATGTAAATTTGTTCGCGAGTAAGTAATGCCGAAATTTCTTTACAGCATATATTATACCCAATCCTTCTCTTTCAGTGGTAGTATAATTCTTTTCTGCACTGTTGAGTTGTCTACTAGCATAACTGATTGGAAAATCCGTCTTTCCCTCATCTGGTTGTGCCAATATACAGCCTATTGCAAATGCCAAAGCATCTATATGTACATGGAAAATCTTTGACCAATCTGGTGCTTTTAGAATTGGTGCAAATACCAATGCATCTTTTAGTTTCTGGAATGACTCCTCACATTCATTTGTCCAAATGAAGAGCGTGATTAGACTATACAAGGGTTTTTCTATTACAGCGTACATGTAGATAAAACGTCGGTCGTATCCACAATGTCCCATAAATGATTGTACCTCTCGTACAGTGTTTGGTCTTGGCAATTCTATGATCACCTTCACCTTGTCTTCATCAATGGTAATTCCATTAGCCGGCACTATGTGGCCTAATATTTTACCTTGTCGTACCATGAATACGCATTTTTCTGGGTTGAGGAAAATTCTATACGTTCTGCATTTTTCGAATACTTTTCTCAGATGATCTATATGGTCTTCTCTCAATAGAGAATAGACACACAAGTCGTCCATGTAAATATCCAAGAATTTTCGCAAGTATTCTTTAAAAGCGTGTGTCATTAATCTCTGAAATGTGGCTGGAGCATTGGTCAAGCCAAATGGCATTACCCTAAACGCATATATGCCCCATTCTGTTGCAAATGCTGTTTTGTATTGATCTTCTAGTTTGACCCCCAATTGGTTATAACCAGAGAATCCGTCCATAAAGCTATAGGCTTGCTTGCCCGCCACTCGTTCCAGGACGTGTTCAGTGATAGGAAGAGGGTAGTTGTCTCTTATTGTTGCTGCGTTTACCTCTTGAGATTTACACACACTAGTAATTTCCCGTTTTTCTTAGGTACCACCACTATCGGGGACACCCAATCCGTGTGTTCTATCTCATAAATAAATTCAGCCTCCATAAGTTTGTCTATCTTCTCTTTTATCCTTTTGGCGAATGTCTCATTATACGTGTATGAACGTTGTTTGCTTGGCTTTGTATCAGACTTCAAAGGGATTGAATGTTCACAAATGTTAGGATCCACTCCCTTCAAATCTTTGTACGACCATGCAAATACATCTCGAAATTCCTTAAGTGTTTTGATCAGTAAGTCCTCTTCTTCTCGACCTAGATCTGTGGCAATGTAAGCAGGTCGAGGATTTTCTCCTGGCTCTGCTAAGTCTATTTTCTTGGCGTTCTTTGGCCCATCGTAGGACTCGTTTGATTTAGGCTCCCTCATTGGCTGTTGAACCACCAATCTTATTTCCTGAATGGTGTACTTACAATAGTGAGGAGGTACATCTATCTTTTTACTCCCATCACTAGCGTTCGTTCCATCGCTACTTTCCATTTCAGTTGTCCATACATTTTTTATCTTTTGTTTCAACTCATTGTATCTCGTTTTCCGTTCAATTTTCGACATAATTGGACTACCACAGACATTCAGTTTTTCTTTTTTTGGTTTGCTGGTTTTTTTAGGTTTCAACAGTCTGGACTTAAATCCTGAGTCTTCAGCCACCTTAAGAAATCTTCCTGACACTTTATCCTTAGCACAATCAACTGCATGAATGTTCATAAGAAAATGTGTCTTACCCTCAAACTTCGGCATGGGTCTCAACCTGATTGGTGTACTGATGTGGTGTCGTTTACTCTTGTATCTTTTTTGTCGTTTCTCACTTTGGTTTGGAAAATTGTAGAAGACGTCATTGTCTTGATCTTGATTGTCGTCTCCCTCTATATTTTTCGACTTCTCGTCATCCGCGTTATCCTCGTTTTCACTTTGATCAGAAGAATCATAAAATTCTTCTTCTTCCTGCTTGATTTCTTTAGTGGGGATGTCCACATAGCCCACTATTTTAATCTCAAGTTTCGTTTCCGTTTTATGGATCCGCGTATTCTCAGTATCTACCTTGTCCTCGTCCTCCTCCACAATTTTGCTCAACATGTAGTATGGTATGATATCGTAGTCATTCTCATCACAAAATTTGGTGGGCGTGACTTCATTGGCGTATACATCCAATGTAGCCAAAATTTGAGACCATTCTAGGGGTTCGAGCTTCTCTTCAGGAAAAGGTTCTCGTATATAGGCATAGTCTTCCAAGACCCTCTCTAGTGTCCTTTCATCGTGGTCAAATTCACTACATTGAGATGCCCCACACATCCATATCTCTTTTTTCTTACAAAGCCATGCTGGGACTTTTGATCCACTAATGGTGGCTAAGTCAAATTCTTCCACAGGGGTTCTCGTGACATCATGGTAGCTATAATTTTTCATGTTTACGCATGTAGTAGTTTCAGCATGTCTTAGATACAAATAATCATACCCCCAGTCCTGTACCATTTTGAGTTGCCTCATGAACGGCCTACCAAGGATAATTTCAAAGTTGTTCTTCTTGCCGAAATCCACTATGGCAAAGGTATGTTCGTATTCTATGCCACAAGAAGATACCACAATTGCCTCAAGCAACCCTATAGGCCTTTCTATGTGCCCATCCGCCAGTTGCAATTTCATTCTAGTTGTTCATATTGCTGGTTTTCCCCATTTTTCCCATAGCAATTTGGTCGCAATGGCAATGCCAGCTACACTATCAAGTATTGCCTTAGTCTCTATGCCATTATACTCAATTGGTAGGGTTGTGTTGCCGTCTTCACCCTCACAATACTCTCCTACCTTGTTGAGTGGAACTGGTCTAGTGTTGACTTTCTTTGGTTCTGTGTCATCAAGCTCGGTTTCAAAGAACTTAAGAGGCGTCCTTATGCCAAATTTTTCAAGACATTTGCCCACTTCCGTCCACATGCTTGTCCTAATTTTCAACAATTCTGCCAATGTGATTGTACACTTGACCGGAGTGGTCAACAAGTCTGTCAGGATTTTAGTGTCCAATTGATTTGAATCGCCTATTCTCTGAGAAGGTACTCTTCGAATTTCTGATCTTGCCTCACAGTCCCCCATGTATGATGGCAAAGTTCTGAGAGATTGTGGTCTGCTATCTTCGGATGCAACTGAACCATTATCCCCTTAAAATGATTTAACGTCTAGATCCCATGGAGTTTTATTCAAGTTCAGCTCCAAGAATGGTGCTGACTCGACTGTTATTGTCTCATATTTTTCTTGAGATTTTCGCACCGTTTCCCATAGCTCTTCAGGCCAATTTTCTTCCACAATAGGGGAATATGGTGGAAAATCTTTCAGTGATTCATCAGTTCTATTAGGTACGTCTTTTGCATCCTCTACATCCGGCAAGGATTTAATGTTTTCTATCTTGTCGAGTATCCTTTGTTCGGTTTTGTGAGGTGTTTCATTGTTTGGTGGTTTGATTACTCTATCTCCTGCTTCCATAGGTGGAGGCTCCAGTAAATCTTGTGCAGTTTCAATCAGCTGTTTGCACATCTCTAGTCTCTGTTTTTCTATCTCTGGATATGGATATGTCATCCACCTTTGCTCTAGGGTTTGCCTGTTCTTCAATCTTGCTTCATATGCTTGCAAGATTGCATCTAAGGGTTCGTTGATCTTATCTACCAATACCGACCCTCCTGAGCTTGCACTCTTTGGTCCTCCCGTTGATTTTAGAGAGTCGGACTCTCTTTGATGTTTAAGTTGCTCTCAAGCTATTGTTAGCTCAGCTTCTACATCTTTTTGTTTTCGCTCACGTCTAGCTTTCATTTTCGCTCTTCGTTCTTTCCAAGGATTATCACGACTGACGCTAGACTTGTCAGTCTTGATTTCTTCTTGATTTTCATCGTTACTCTTGGGCTGAATGTCATTTTTCCTTGCTTGGGCTCTCGTCAAGACCTTAACAGGAATCGGAGTTTCGTTTTCTGACCCTCCATTGGACGGTAGCGCTCCCAGCATATTCAAGGTAGTTTTTGCTCCTTTGCTCAGGTTTTTAGGGTAATCAGGGATCAAGTGAGTAATTCCACACTCCGTGCAATATGCGTTGACCCTAATGATTTTGTCATGAGGACAGTCCCTCAGCCAATGATCTCCTCCACACTTGTAGCATGGTCCTTTAGGCTGTTGAGGTGCTCCTGGAGCTCCTCTTTGTTGGTGCGCAATTCTTTGCCCGCTCATGCCTCCGTTGGCTATGAACAAATGTGTTCTTTCATCCAGGCTATATCGTCCTTCTCCCGCTGCCTGTGCTGCAGTTGGTGGTTCTGTATTTCCTATCATGCTCCATGGTTCTAGTGTAGAGGGTTTGTCCGGTGGATAATAGTAAGAGTTCGCCGCATATCCATTGGGCTCGTCGTAGTATGCATGCATAGGTACCAAAGCCTTCTCGTCCGACTCAGTTACTGTGGGTGTATATCTTATGCCGACTGGTCGTAATCCTGGTAGGGGTGGTTATTGTCCCAAGACTGGTTGTGGTCTTTCTGCACCTACTGGTCCTGGTAGGTTGCCAGTCTAATATCTAGGCATCGGTTGGACTTGAGGAGATGTCGCCTGAGCTTGTGGAGAATATGGTCGTTCTCTCACATATCCCTTGTTATAATAACACTCCTCCGTCCCATGGTTTGTCCATTTTTGTTCAATCGCACACCATTTTGGTTGTTTAGCTTGTGGTTTGGAATACAAGTTAATTTTTTTAAGCACTTCCTCTACCAGCTGCTCTTGGCTTACCGCTACTTCCCCTTTCAGTGTTGTCTTAGCAGACTTGCTCCCGCTTTGTTGCGAGGAAGAATCATCGTTAAGATCCTTGAACTCGCCCTCTTTGTAGACCGCACAATTGTCCACAAGGTATAGAGCTTCCTTGGTCAAATCATTCAACGTAGTGCTCCTTTTCATATGTAAGTCCTTTTGAAGATCTGCATTCCTTAGTCCTTGGATAAATATAAGCATAAGTCTGGACTGAGTTGGTAGTTCTTCCATGGGACAGAATTCAACATATCTTTTTAATCGAAGGGCGGCCTTTCGCACCGACTCTCCATCTTTCTGTTTGAATTTATGGATTTGCGAGACTGTATTATGAGCTATCCCCCTTTGTGAGAATTCCTCGATAAACTCATCAAACACTTCCTCCATAGACTCAAAGTCTCTTCGCTCCACCGAGTCAAACCATGTAGCCGCATCATCCTCTAAGGTTAAACCAAATCCTGCAAATTGGGTAGGAAAGAGCACCTCTTCAGCTCTAATTACACGCACAAAGGCTGCTACATGATCTCTCGGATCCCTGCTTCCCGTATATTTCTTGTTTACCCATTTTTGCACTTGAGAAGGTCTAATTCTATGATGGTCTCCAAATCTCATCATGGGATCTCCCCGTCCTAGTCGATATACCTCCTCTGGTCTTCTATAGTGGCCAAGTTCCTCTCCCAATGGTGCTCCTAATCCATAATTTCTAACAGTTCTCGTGAGAGATGGTTCATCTCTCCGAACTCGTTCTCAAGGTGTTCTTCCAAGCTCAGTTGACCCCTGAGTCTTTGTCTTACTCTCTCCTTGATATTGTGCATAGAGTGGTGGTTGTTGTAAATCCCTTAACCCTCGTGCGGTTTGATAACCCTCTCGGGTTCGGTCTTGTTCTAATGTAGCACTCTGTCGAAGCCATGCCTGCAGTGATGGCTGAGTAGCTGGTTGGTCCTGGTAGTTGGACGTCGGTGGTCAGGTAGAATGTGAGGTAGCGTCATACTCTTCTGAAAAGGGATTATTCAACTTGCTAGGGGTGTAGGTGGCTCTTGGTACCTCATCGGAGCCATATGTTGATGCTCCCGAAACTGTTGCCTTTTCAACCTCTTCTGGGAGAATACGTTTGTATTCTCGCCCGTATCTGTCAACGAAAACAATATCCTTACCCATAGCAGTTTCATAAGAAAATAAGTAAAGAACTTTGTCCTTGCTTAATTCATTTGGGTAGGGTTCCTTGCATCGAAAGTAAGAGAATATTCCCTCGCTTTCATGCTTGCAAATCCCTACATTCTCATTATAGGTTGGGACCCTGGTTGTTTTCTTATCATACATAAAAAGCGCTCCAGGTCGATCAATGTTAGGAGGCGGTTCTTGGGTTTCTGAAACCATTTTCCCTTTTGCCACGTTATCCCCATATCTGTTGTAATCCTCAGGGTTACTCACTATCAGATAGTGGTTTCCCTTTTCGTCTCTGAATCTGTCTCCATCATCGTAGACTCGAATTATCTCTAGTCTCTGAGCCGGTCTTTCTTCAATACAAATACACTTGCGTCCCCGATAGTCAGAATAGACTAGGGCTCCCTTCAAGTTAGTTCCTTCCAAGAAGATTATAGTGAACTGGGTTTCGTGTAAACGATGTAGGGAGGTGCTCCCTCCTGGCATTGGTCCTTTACCGATGAAACCTCCTGGCTGTTGACTCCCCATCATGAAGAAGGACTTTTCCGACGAAGTGTCAGTATCACTACCCTCTTCAATTATTGGTGCCAATGGGTCTAGTCTTGTCTGTGTTACACTCTCTTCTGTGGACGTGGTGCTAATTTGACTTTTGACACTTTTAGTTCCCGACTTAACAAAGGCTCCTGACCTTAAATACATAAGAATGAAAGTTTTGTTACAAACTTAAAGCTTACCTGGACTCCTTCTTCCTGTATAGCTTTGTGATGGCCTACTTCTGGGATCTACACAAGGATGGTTAGTCTGTTCACAAGTGCTTTTCCCTAAATTACCAAAAAATATTTCAAGTATCTACAGCAACCACTTAATCAGTCTTCTGGTGGTCCAATTTCAATTATGAAATGATGGCTGGGATCTATATAGAGAGTATGTTCTAGCAGTATAGTCACAAATTGCAAAAAGTGTCTGATTCACTACTTCCTTAGTCTATCGCGATAGACTGACAGTTTTCTTTGGCACAAGTAAATTCAAAATTGTGAATATTTCAAGTATCTACAGCAACCACTTAATCAGTCTTCTGGTGGTCCAATTTCAATTATGAAATGATGGCTGGGATCTATATAGAGAGTATGTTCTAGCAGTATAGTCACAAATTGCAAAAAGTGTCTGATTCACTACTTCCTTAGTCTATCGCGATAGACTGACAGTTTTCTCTGGCACAAGTAAATTCAAAATTGTGACTTTACCCTTGAGTTCCAGTTACCCTCTATAGCCTATCCCTCAAGTTTTGTGAAGTTTGGACACTTGGGTTGGGTTTTGGTCCCATTTTAGTGTTTCAGTCTGAGCTTGATTCTCTATCTGACCCTCAGCTTGACCTTCAGTGATCTAAATGCCTTGAATTTTGGTGTGTCTGCTATTTAGGACCTGATAAAGCTCTCCCTAGGGAAAATTTGAAAGAAAAGTTCCCCAGCAGAAAGTTCCTTGGTCTATCGCGCTAGACTGAGCACTTTCTTCATTTTTAGCTTTTTTTCCAAAGTTTTCTCCACAATTAGTTTAGTCTCCCCTTGTGTAGTGCATTGACCAATTTTGGCACTGTTTGGACATTTGGTCAAAGACTTCTTGCCCTTGTCTCTGAATTCAGACTCCACACACCAGTTTTGAAGTTTTGGGGTCAAAATTGGTGTTCAAATTCACTCAATTTTTGTGAGTACCCTTGTATTGATGTGTTAAGCTTGTGGTATCAGGGTTTTTTGCTTGTTGCTAGACAAACACCACCTTCACCAGTCTATCGCGATAGACCAGGCAGTGAGCAATGGGGACTTAATTTTTTGTCTGTTTTTGCATAGTCTTGTTCCCTAAGTCCATATAAGTCTATCCCTCAAGTTTTGTGAAGTTTGGACTTATTTTGACCTCAAACTCAAGCACTTCACAAATTTCACTTTTCTCTGACAATTCACAACTCCATTGCACTTGAAGTGATGCAAATTTGATGACACTACATCTTAAACTTGTGCACATCAGTCATACCTCATGACACAGTCAGTTTACCCTTGGCTAATGGTTATATCTCATCTTGGCCTCTTTTAGGTTCACTTAATGTTTCCTTATGACAATCATCTGTTTCTTTTTTTCTTTTATTGGTTTTGGTCACAGTTTTTATGTTTTCTGGAGTGTTGGATCATAAATTTCAATGTCGACTCTTTTCACCCCTTTCAAGGGTATATGGGGTGGGTTTTGCTTTCAAGGAAAGCAAACAGCCTTATTGTTCCTTCTTTTTGTTTGTTTTTTGCGGTTTTACAGCGTTTTTCTACTCTATTTCTTCACAAATATCACAAGCACTCAAAACCAAAAACCATAACTCCTCTTTATCCTATTTAACTAAATCTAACTAGTCGCAGACCCTCGGCAAGACATAGGCTTCCTGGCTATCCACTAGATCTCAGGATACTCTATCCTGGATCTTGTTCTAAAAGTTTAAGCTCTCTCTAGTCAAAACTAAAGTAAGCTAACCATCACACGAGTGACGTAGATCTCCCTACTTAAGGTCTTCGTTCCCCGACAGCGGCGCCAATGTTTTTTAGGGAAAAACTACTCCCCTGTTCATACTCACGAGCACGACACAGACAACATACTTATCATCCGATGACACGACTAACCCGTAGGTGCACGTAGGCAATCTCGTAAGCTTGTCAGGCTGAGACCAATCTACACATACGCACTTTTATGATGCATCAATCACTAACCCTGGTAGATTGCAACCCACTCTATCCCTTAACGCTCACAACACAGTTCACACGTCCAATGAACTAGGAATCGCATCAAACTTACTAGGCACCATCCTCTCACTAGGACATATTTACCTATAAGTCTAATCTCACCAGATTTGAACCCTAGCTATCTCGAATGCTGTCGCGATAGACCAACAGGTCATAATCCAAAAGTGGGCGAAACTTAAGTTTATCAGTATCTATCTGTAGCTAATCTCTTTCTCATTCCATGAAGCACTTGATTATTGAAAACAGACACCGTTTGTGCTACTTACAAGCAAAACAAGCTCGAGGTAGAATCGATCGCGATCAACTCGAAACGGTGAATGCGTGGCGTGGGCGCGTAGCTCTAGGAGAGACTACTGCGATGGTGTGGTCGCGTCCTGAGTCCGATGAGGGAGAAGCACGTAGCGAAGAGGATAAGACACACTCACTCTCTCTCTCTCTCTCTCTCAAACTCCTACGACACAGGATTAATTCAAATGTTTTTCAAAAAAATGGTTCTAAGGTGACTTTTATACTTTAGTCACCTTAGCTCAAAAATGTACATGGGGTTCTCTTGCTCATGATTACAAAGTGGGAATAAATTTGAGTCTTGACTAACTGACTAATATTTACATAATCCAGACGAATGGATCAAAATGATAAGACGTCTTTGACATAAACAATGGAATTTGATATGCTTTACAAGATGGGCTCATTACAACAGCTGGACCAATGGGCTCCAACACACACTAAGAAACACACTCTCTATTGTGTGCCTTGAGCTTCCTTCGTCTTCTCCGAGCTGCGTGTGTTTCTCTGCAACCCTAATTCCAACAATTGGTATCAGAGCAGGTCACTTCCTCACGGGCTTAGTCGTCAGTTGCTCCAACACATGCCTGCTCACTTTCTCCGATTTCAAGGAGCTTTGGCAAGCATTCGCAAGTTGACAAATACTTTGGGTGGGCTCATAGAGCTCAGTCTGCTTAGATTTTTGATTCGGGCTCATTTCGGCCTCCGTTTCTACTACACGCAGGTCTGCGCAGGCAATTTTGTCATTTTGTGCAAGAATTCTGTCATTGTCGTTTTTTGCATAACAGGTGCCTTATAGTCTTCTACGGTTTTTTCTATATAGCACATGTTGTTCCCACTCCATTTCTCCTATTTTCGGGCAGTTTTCACATCAAGTGCAACATTTACCATGGCTGACAACAACAACACATATGTGTTCAAGATGTTTGTTGCTGAGGACAAGTTGGATGGGGACAATTAACCTACGTGGGCTTATATGATGCAACATGTGCTTGTGTCAAAGGGCATCTGGAATATTGTGCAGGGCATTGATGTACGTCTTGGTTCTGAGGATGTAGGCGATGTTGAGGATGTTGCAGGTCTTGCTGCAAGGATTGCTGCTGTTAGAGTTGTTTTGCCTACGAGAGAACAAGCTCGTTGGGATGTAAAGGATGCGAAGGCTCATGCATTGATTGCGTTGTCTGTGAAGCGCACCATTGTTCCTCACATACGTTCAGCAAAATCTGCAAAAACAGGCTTGGAATATATTGGCTGGTCTTTATGCAAGTCGCAATGAGGCTAAAATTGCTTTGCTGCGTAAAGAGCTGGAGTCGAATATTATGCATGAGGAAGATGATATGGACACTTTCCTTGCTAGTGTCAAGGATATCAATGAGTAGCTTATTTCTGCAGGTGAAGTCATTTCAGACAGTTCCCTTGTGCAAACTGTTCTTGATGCCTTACCAGATTCTTACCAGACTTTTGCTAGTACTTGGAGACTTATGACCCAAGGAAATCTAGAAGTTGTCAAGTTTGATGCATTATGCACATTGCTGTTGCAAGAGTCACTTTCCAGAAAAAACAGGACTAGGCAGCGTGCAGTTGAACAGGCTTTTATTGCTTCTCAAAGAAAGGGTGGTAACAGCAATGCAGCCACTTCTTATGGTTCTGCTACGAGTGGCAAAAATTTTGTTCCTAATGCTTCTGCTGGAAGCAATTCCTCTGGAAATTCTAGTGATAAGGGCAAAAAGAAGATGCGTTGCCATTATTGTAAAGCCAATGATCACTTGATCAAGTCGTGTCCTAAGTTGAAGGCCAAAGAGGCTAAGAAGAAAGAGGGTGGTTCCACTGCAAATGCTGGTTCCACTACAAATGCAGCCATTGTTGAGTCTTCTGTGAAAGGAGACTGTGTTGCTGATGTTGATGCAGAATGGGCTTTTAGCGCAGAGTGCACTTACAATCCTGCTGTCCATGATGCATGCTTGTCAATTGTTGCAGATTCACATGTGTCGTATTTCGACAGTGGTGCTACAAAGCACATTACCTCACATCGTGAATTGTTTACCTCTCTCGAGTCTGTCCCTCATGGGAATTCAATCACTTGTGTCAACAACGCCTCTTATCCAGTTCAAGGAGTTGGAAAGATTGTGCTCACTGCTGCTAATGGAAGCTCCTTCACACTTGTTGATGCACTTTATGTACCTGGGATCAAGAAGAACCTCTTGTCTGTATCCGCACTTGCTAGACTTGGACTTGTAGTCAAATTTGTGGATGACAGATGTACAGTCCATGATCTCAGTTTTGGTGATGAAATTGTTGCAACTGGCCTTTTGTGCCGTGGGCTGTATAAGCTTACTTTGTATGAAAAGTGTGGATAAAATTTTGCAAATGCTGTTGCAGATTCAAGGGCTATTACAGATGCAAAACTTTGGCATACACGTTTTGATCATCTGAATTTTGCCAGTTTACTGCATTTACAGAAATTTGATATGGTTGCTTCTTTGTCGCCTCTTGAAGCACCTGTCAAACATGTTTGTGAAGGTTGTATTTTGGGTAAGATGCAGCGTTCTAAATTTCCAAAGGATGGTTTAGTTCGGGCCACATGCAGGTTGCAGCTTGTGCATAGTGATGTTTGCGGGCCCATGCAAACTCCGTCCTTGGACAATTACATGTACTTCGTGACTTTCATTGATGATTACTCCAGGCATGCATGGGTATTTCCGCTTAAAGCGAAGTCCGAAGTTTTTATGTGCTTCAAACAATTTTTGGCTATGGCTGAAAATGTCTTGAAATGTACTATGGGCACCCTCCATTCCGATCGAGGGGAGGAGTATATGTCTCATGAATTTAATGCATTTCTGGCTAGTCGTGGGATAAAGCACCAATGTACAGTGCCTTATACACCTCAGAAAAATGGTGTTGCTGAGAGGAAAAACAGGTCACTGACGGAAATGGCACGATGTATGGTCAAAAGTCAAGCTTTGCCGCCTTCTTTTTGGCTTGAGGCCATCATGTGTGCCACTTATGTACTTAACAGGTGTCCTACAAAAGCTTTGCAGTCTATTACTCCATATGAAGCATGGCATGATAGAAAGCCTTCTATTGATCACATGCGTGTTTTTGGTTGTTTGGCATATGCTTTGGTGCCACAAGTGCAGCGCAAAAAATTGGATGATAAGGCTGTCAAATGTATTTTTGTTGGTTATAGTGCAGAAAGCAAAGGTTACAGGTTGTATCATACGCAAACAAAACGTATTCTGGTTTCTCGGGATGTAGTGTTTGTGAAAGATTCTATTCAACCCTTACTGTCATCTACTAGAGATAGTAATGTAAGTTCACAGGACATTTATGACACTTTGTTGCCTCTTTTCAGTGGTGGAAATACGAATGTAAGTTCCAATGAGGAAAATGTATAGTCTATGGGGGTTTCTGAAGATGTTTTAGATCAGCCTATTACTGATGCAGATGTACATGATGTACTTGATGAGGAAAGGGTTGAAAATGAGCAGGCTAGAGGTATGCCAAAATGGCCGGTGCACACTTTGCGTGACAGTAAATTGGATGCACCTTTGTCTAGTCGTACTTGTTCAGGGTCTCGCCATGCATCTTATGCATCAGATTGTTATGCTTTGGCTGTGTCTAGCTTACATGATGTTGAGGAGCCTTTGTCTTTTGATGAAGCACAGAATTCAGAAAATTGGATGGTTGCCATACAATCAGAATATGATGCACTTATAGAAAATGACACATGGAATTTATGTGATTTGCCTCCTGGAAAAAAGGCCATTGGTAGGAAGTGGGTTTACAAGTTAAAACGCAAGCCGGATGGTGAGATCGATTTCCATAAGGCTCGACTTGTTTCAAAGGGTTATGCACAACAAAAAGGCATTGATTATGAAGAGACTTTTCCTCCCACTTGTCGTATGACTACTGTGCGTTTTCTATGTGCATTGGCAGCTCATTTTGGTCGGGATGTACATCAATCAGGCATTGTTATTGCTTTCTTGAATGGTGACACACAGCTTGGAGAAGACGAAGGAAGCTCAAGGCACACAATAGAGAGTGTGTTACTTAGTGTGCAATGGAAAGATGGATAGCCCTAGAGTGATGGGCGTATATACAATGCTCGGGGGAAAAAACCTCCTAAAGAGGGAAAAAATGCCCCGGCGGTCCTAGTGTGTTTACACACATCACTACCACATGTATATGGTAACAAATCTCCCCTGGAGTGATGCGGTGAATGAGAGCTGCCACATGAGTAAAGGGAAGTTCCATGCCCTGAGGACATGATCAGTCCACAAAGGGGAGTAAGCCTTGCCTTTGTGAAAAGATCTGCAAGGTTGTCCTGTGTTGGCACATAAGCCAAGCTGATCTCTCCTGCTGAGAGCCTCTCCCTCACATAGTGGTAATGCACCTCAATGTGCTTTGTGCGAGCATGAAAAACTGGGTTCCTCGCAACTGCCAATGCGCTCTGACTGTCAGTGTAGATAGTGTTGGCAGTGTCTTGTCCAACACCCAAATCAACCATAAGGCGTCTGAGCCATACACACTCAACCGTAGCTGTGAAGACTGCCTTATACTCAGCCTCACAACTCGAAGTGGCCACAGTAGGTTTCTTCTTGCTCAACCATGATATACATGAACTACCAAGCATGAAACAAAAACCACTTGTGGACACTCGCGTGTCAAAACAACCAGCCCAATCTGAGTCCGAAAAAGCATGTAAGTCTGGCGGCAATGATCCCCCCCTTGGGATAAAACAAGCCAAGATGTAAAGTGCCACTAAGGTAGTGGAAAATCCTCTTGAAAGCCTTCCAATGCTTAGACCCTGGGCTATGCATAAATCTGCTGACCTGTGAGATTGCAAACTGAATATCTGGCCTCGTGTTGCATACATAAATGAGGCAGCCAACATCATTTTGGTAAAGAGTGACATCAGCAGGATCGCCAGCATCATGTAGACTCAACTTCAAACCTGTTTCCATGGGAGTGGCAATAGGTTTGCAATCCTCAAGTCCAAATTTACATCGCAATGTCTCTATGTAACTTTTCTGACACAAGGCAATACCACCATCACACTGCTTAAATTGTATACCCAAGTAATGATGCAACAGCCCCAAATCTTTCATCTTGAAAGTAGCATTCAAATCAGCCTTATTCAGCAATATGTCTCTCATTTGGTCCAGTGATCAGCAAATCATCAACATAAAGAACCACAATGAGAAGTACATCACCCTCACGCTTTACATACAATGTGCTTTCTATTGGACTGTTACGAAAGCCTCGTTTAACCAAATGAGTGTCAGCTTTCTCATACCAAGCACGAGGAGATTGCTTCAACCCATACAAAGCCTTCTTACATCTGCACACTTTGTCCTCTTGTCCTTTTATGACAAAACCGCGAGGCTGTGTTACATAAACTTCCTCAAATATTGCTTCTCTAATTCCAACATGTCTCCCAAGCATCAAATGGATTAGTCATCCATCTTGGAACAATGTCCTAGTGTAAAAAGGAATCCTCTACCCGCTAAGAAAGATTGACTGATGACCAAGGCTTTATCTCTTCTACCTCATAGTTGAGGACGACTATGATTTCAAGAGAGAGGTAATGTCCGCCACAAAATCGAAGTCGCTCAAATCTACCAAAAACATCAGAGGCCAAGCCACCTCTTGAATTCAATTTGAAGGCATCCTAGTAGTCTCAAAGAAAGAGATGGGAAAATGGATTGAAGATATGCATGAGGCATCAAGATGAATTGGGAGCCCAAGGTGCTCTTGTCAGTCATCATGAAATTCATCAAACTTGAAGAACACGTGAAGAACATTGGGCATGAGAGCTGCTATCAACACCTTTACTAAAACACAAAGTGTACTTGTGGAGAAAGAAAATTCTTGCAAACTTAGAGTCAAACCCTCAACAAACTTAAAAAGATATGGTAGCCACAAAAGAAGAACTTATGAAGGTGTGGCAATCACAAAAGAAGAAGCTTATGCAATCTTGGATAATTAACCTCTATGGAGAAAAAAGTTGCTCAAAACGAGACCAAGGGATGAAACAAGGTACACAATTGCACTTTAATACATTTCGATCATCCCATCATACTACTTTGTACCAAGAAGGAAAACTTGGATGCCTTCGGCACATGGAAATATAGAAGAAAGGTGGTAGTCAACTATTCAATTTTGGCAAGCCATGCATCACATACAGTATCTACACAATCCTATATGATCGATATATTAAAGTACACCTTGGATTTGGTGCAAGATGTACCATATTTAGCATGCCAAATGCTATGTAAGATTGCCAAAATGCTTATCAATACAACAACTATATTCAATGATGTTGATGTTGTTGATCTTCCCTTGATTGTACTTACTGAAGGCAACAAAGACTTATGCTAGGATCTCACCAACATGCCTTCAAAGAATACAATCATGGGCTTACACACGAGGATGATGTTTTACCCAGCCACTACATGCAAACACTAGAAGAAAGTGTCATCACAGGATCCTTTGAAGTTGATACATCCATTCTCAGTCCACATTCTCATTCCATTGGTCATGGAACTTCAATCCAAGTAGACTTCTTATCAAGATCAGGTGGTTTCCAACCCATTGATAAACATAGAATATGCATTTGAAGTTGAAGCAAGGGTGGAAATTTATGGACGTGTTCTCAATGCACTTGATGCCTACAATTTTTGCGACCTCGATTAAACGATGTTTAGAACGAGTATTGTTTAGGAGGGGGGAGTGTTTGCGGAGGTTGTCATGGATTCTCAGTGTAAAAGCCACATTGTAATAACAAATTAAAATATGCCCAACTTGATTTGTAATATGTAAATTTATGTTCCATTATTGTGAAGTTGTAACCCATGGGAACACTAACTAAAGACATTTTTTAGAAACCCTAGGGTATAAAGAACAAAATTTAAAATTGAAGGAGGGACCTTTTTGGAAGATAGCATTGTATGAGTGATCTGCCTACTCTGTGAAACCTTGTAATCAACATTACTCTTTCTCTAGTGATCAAAATCAATTTCTGACTCTTATCTCATGTTTCTCTCCTCTTGTTCTTTCAATTGATTACCTTGATTGTCTAATAATAATTTTGACAATGAACAAAGGAGAGATATGCCACATGGCAGCAATCGATTGGCCTCTTTAAAAAAGAGGATCTCTTGGAGGAAAACACACACACACACACACACACACACACACACACACACACACACACACATAGAGAGAGAGAGAGAGAGAGAGAGAAGAAATCAAGGGTGTGCATAAAAAAAACAAGAGATAACTAGTAAAAAAAGGTAAATAGAGATTGCAAAGCAAAAGATTTGCATGAACAAGAGAAAAGCATGGTCTAATTCTGAAAAAGCATAAAAAATAAGACACTAAATTTGCAACATGCTATGTACCAAAGAGAGACAAGGATATAAGAAACACTTGCAGCTAATTAGCAGCAACAAGCTACAAGACAACAAGCTCTACTTTGCATTGCAACAAAGGGCTCAAGCGGCGAGCTTGCACTCTTGGCAATCCATCAAAGTCTGACTTTTCTGGTATACCTTCATTTTTTCTTCCATTAAGATACATATTTTGTAAATGTGACTGCACAGTAGTAGCCCTGTGTGTGTGTGTGTGTGTGTGTGTGTGTGTGTGTGTGTGTGTGTGTGTGTGTGTGTGTGTGTGTGTGTGTGTGTGTGTGCGAGAGAGAGAGAGAGAGAGAGAGAGAGAGAGAGAGAGAGAGAGAGAGGTGTTGCAAGTTAAAGCAATTGAGAGAAGACAAAAAGTGAAAGTACTCTTTTACCTATTGTATCTTCCCACATGCAAGGTTCTACAAGAAATTTAAGTGCATACATTTTTTGTTAATCTACATATTTTTACACCTTGCAAGCATCATCACATTAGCATTGTGTGTGCGTGTGTGTGTGTGTGTGTGTGTGTGTGTGTGTGTGTGTGTGTGTGTGTGTGTGTGTGTGTGTGTGTGTGTGTGTGTGTGTGTGTGTGTGTGTGTGTGTGTGTGTGTAGGAGACAATTAACAATAAAGAGACATCATGCAATATCATCAAAAAAGCTTTATTAACCAATGGTGTTACAAAATTGCAGGAGGATCATTTTCACTACATATGAATGTCTATAAGGAGGAAAAAAACACAGAATGGCTTCCCAATTGCAAGCCCACACCTTATACCTGCAGCCATCACATAGAAAAAACACACAGTTAGTTTCTAATGTGGAATGCGGGTGTCATTAGGTGTGTGCACTTGTTATCGATGTCAGCAAAAAAAAGATAGGCTACTCACTGTTCTACCACCTGAGAATCCATACGCGTATCTGTTGTCTCGTTCTGTAGTAGGATTGGTCCCAAGAGGTCTTCAACAATGCTCTCTCCTTGCAGGGTTATAACCCTTTGATAATATATAGAGTAGGGCATCATCCTGGCCCACATGAGCTGCTCTGCATGGAGCCTCCACTCTTTTGAAAGTAAAGAGTGGGAGGGTGGTGTATTCTGTTTCATTTTCTGTGTGGGGTAGTGGAAAGAGTGGGGGTGAGGGAGAGTACTTTCGCATGTATGAATAGTCTCTCATCCTACCTGCCTCGACGTCATCTTTTGCCACGTCAAAAAATTCCCTTAAAGTGGATGATGTCCCATAACCCCATATGATTATACTTGATTAGGGTGTGTTCCCACTTATGGGCATAATGCTTTAATCCTGCAAAGGGGTTTATGTGTGTCCCACCAACCATCCTGCAGCTAGTAGTTCCCTGATTTTTTGAATTACACATTATTTGATACACATGGGGGCCCTAGGCCCCTTCAAAACAGGGGTTGTTAGTGCCCACCAATGAGTAGATTGCTTACCTTCTTTGGGTTACAAGCTACAGAAATCGGAGTACATGTTTGCAGATAGTTGTGAATTATCCTCCATAATCTTGCTCTCTCAAAACCATTGCTGCAGAAAAGGTCAACTAGTCTTTTGATGTCTAGACCAGCTTGCCTTGGTTCACTGTTACAACATAAGATAGGTTTTATTTGGGATAGACATACTTTGTGGGCCCAATTGGCAGGCCTATTGCTACATCTATGGATGTATTTAAAAGTGGGGGTGTCGTCTATGGCATCCTTCAAGTTCAGCCCTCTTACTAGGGTATTGTTATTGATTCGTAGTACCATGTTGAGGAATGTAGTGGAAGTACCATCCTTGTTAGTGCCCTGATCATCAATCATAAATGATGAGGGGTAAATGAGATGAGTATCAATTAGGAAGTGTGGGTTGGGGATATTCATCCATAGGATACCATCAAAATACCTATATACATATCTAAAGTCAGTAAGGTTAGGCCTAATCTCTGCATTGTGTATGATTTTCTCAAAGAACATGTATTCTAGGGCATGTAGGTATAAGTTGCACCATATAGGTGAGCATGATAGACCCATGGGTATCCCGTTCACTTGCCTGTATAGTCTATCCTGTAATTGAACAATCATGTTTGAAATGAGCCATTCGTTTAGCTCGAGTGCTTTGTCCTTATTAAAGGATAGGCCATTTTTATACCTTTCTTTGGACCATGTACCAATACAACAAGAGGTGGGTTGGCTTATAAAGGAGATGAATGGCTCCTTGGTCTATTGGTATGAGTAGGTGATCAGCTGGTTGGTTAGCTTAATGAGTCCTTGATCCCCATGGTGGGATATGTGCTCATAGCATTTCTTTATATCAGCTGAGAACAATGTGGTTTTTGCCTTTGGGAGGTTCAATACAACATCATATATTGCATCTACCACCCGCCAGGGCTGTATGTGGATGTTATAGCATAGTAAGTCTTTTTGGTTTAATGTGTATGCCCTCGTTTTCAAGATAGGGATGCATGTTTTCAGGATACATGCTAGAAGTAGGGATGCCTAGGAAAAACAACAATTGGCTCCATTTGTGATCCACCTGAAAGCCCTCTTATGTGACTTATAAGTGGCCATGAGGTATGGTAGCTGGAGATCATTGGGGCAGAAAAAAAAGTTCAATTTTTTCCTTATAGTAGAGATGATCTGTGGGTCCGTAATGGGCTGGAAGTCTTCTCCCTCCAATCGTGTGTATGCCTCTTGCAAGATGTAGCTCTTGCATATAAAAACTGGGTTGTTAGCTGCCTTATCTAAATTGGTTATGTAGTAATTTTCTCTTAGTGATGTTAAGAGATAGTCCCAATCAAGCAACTGCTTGATATGTTTTTTGCATGGGAGGTGTAGAGAACAGTACTGGTAGAAGTACATTTTCATGTTCTCTAGTGAGACTCCTTTAGGAAGGAAAATAGTTTTATCTGCTATTACTATCAGCAGTACTACCCATAGTTCATCAGTGGCCTCCTTTTTGCTAAAGGGTGCTGATGGGATGTGATTGAGCCCTTTGCTTAAAACAAGCTTTACATGGGGTTCATCAAACAGGTTTAAGTCATAAAATAATTGATGACCATGCGTTGTGCTATACCCCATATCTTGTGGCTGGCATCTGCACGTATCAGTGTGTGTGGTCAAAAAAGTGGAACTAGCATTACATAACTTCAATTTGATATTAGCATTAAACCTCCATCCAAACTTACACATGTCCCAAGTATCTGCAACTTGGAAGTTCAAACCAAAAAAGAAGACTCCAAAAAAGTGTTTGATTGATTGGATATCCATAACCGCATTCCTAAAAGTAATAGGATAGTAAATTACTCCCTTGGTAGAAGGCTTAGGGTAGAGGACTCGTCTCCTTCATCCCTTCTAATAGAGTCCTGCAAAACATCAATTGTACATTATGTTCTTAGCACTAGGCTGGCAACCCGGGTTAAACATAGACCTAGACCTTTGAGGGGGTGGGTAGTTGGTTACAGAGGGTGGTGTGCGTGCTGAAAGATTAGTGGTGGGGGTTCTGCTTGAAGTAGAATAAGATGGGGATGATTCTGCCTGAGTAGTCATAGGAGTCCATGAAGGTTGTGGGGATTGGGAGTAAGAGGGTTGAGTGAGGTAGCGTGGATTAGCAAGCCTGCCTCGACCTCTCCCTTTGTTATCATTCCTTGCCCTTTTGTTGCTGCGCCTATCCTCAGGGTCCACTGATGGTAGCACTGCCTTCTCGAGAAAAACTTCCAAGTCATTGTTTGGGCAGTTTGGAGGTGCCTGTTGGCACAATGCTGCATGTTTGACATAGGCCTTCAGACTTTCCCTGTACATCAAATGGATTAGTATAGATTTAATGGCCTCTTGGGCTTCACTTGCCACCCACTGGAAGAATTTCAAGGTGGACAGCCTTAGTGAGCTAGCAGGGAAGAAAGTAGATAACTTGTGCATCATTAACCATAAGGCATGGTCAAACCATAGAACATTACCATCTTTGCAGAAGTCCCCTTCCCCTATATAGTCACAACCACATTTTATGAAAGGTCTGTGCACATTCCATTTTTGCGTAGTGTATGAAGCATCTCTTCCAGTGTAGGAGATAACCCCTTTTACCCCAATCGTACATCCATAGTTAGTAGTACATCTTTGAGACTCAAAATGGCTCATAGTAAAAGGGGTAGCCATCAGATAGGACTCCAAGACATTGGAGGAGTTTGTACTGACAATGTGCTGTAAGCCCAGCTTTGTGGACACTTTGTCCTAGTCGTTTAGTAGGATTAATAGTAACCCTTCACTGACCGGAGCTAAGAGGGCGTAGTTCCCAAAGGCCCATGCTTTCTGGTTTGCATCCAGAAGGTGCAATTCTAGCAACCTTTCAGGGATGGAAGGGTCAGTATACATTTCGTATGGCTTTGCTTCCTTTTGCCTTGGGGGCATAGGGGTGGTGAACCCTTTGCTGATGACAGCCACTTCATCCTCGTCCAGCTCTGGTGGTATGAGGTTGCTACTAGTGTTGGTGGGAGGGGTGAGTAATATTGAATTGGGGCCTTGCAGCATCTATCTCTTCCTCTGCCTAGCCATGGGATCATTCCTGAGCTTCCTTCCATGTAACTCCATAAACTTCCTCATGACAGCATGAGAGTTCTCAGACCACTCCTTCTGTTCCCTTTCGTCATCCTCAATGATTTGAGGTAGTAAGTGGCTAATTTCCTACAACCGATTGATAGCCAAAGCTGGATTCTCATTGGCCAAGGTGTAGATTCTGAGCCAAGCCGGGACATCCAGTTGTGATAGTAGCAAGAGGGCTGTGTGAGCATCTGTATCCAACTTGAGTGAATCATGTTTGATGATTGCCTCATGCAAGGCTGGGTTTTTAATACAGAGAAGGAGCCCTTGTACAAACTCGGGTACTGCAATCAATCTATCATGTTAACCCAAGCGTTGTAATTATGCATGCCATGGTGAGAGTAGGTCATGTCATGCATGAACAACCCCTTTATTAGATATGTTTAAAAGAAGTTGGACAGTGATACTGCCAACTCCATGAGTGTGAGTGTAGGAGACAATTAACAATAAAGAGACATCATGCAATATCATCAAAAAAGCTTTATTAACCAATGGTGTTACAAAATTGCAGGAGGATCGTTTTCACTGTATATGAATGTCTATAAGGAGGAAAAAAACACCTGGCTTCCCAATTGCAAGCCCACACCCTATACCTACAGCCATCACATAGAAAAAACACACAGTTAGTTTCTAATGTGGAATGCAGGTGTCATTAGGTGTGTGCACTTGTTATCGATGTCAGCAAAAAAAAGCTAGGCTACTCACTGTTCTACCACCTGAGAATCCATACGCGTATCTGTTGTCTCGTTCTGTAGTAGGATAGGTCCCAAGAGGTCTTCAACAATGCTCTCTCCTTTTGCAGGGTTATAACCCTTTGATAACAGATAGAGTAGGGAATCATCTTGGCCCACATGAGCTACTCTGCATGGAGCCTCCACTCTTTTAAAAGTAAAGAGTGGGAGGGTGGTGTATTCCGTTTCATTTTCTGTGTGGGGTAGTGGAAAGAGTGGGGGTGAGGGAGAGTACTTTCACATGTATGAATAGTCTCTCATCCTACCTGCCTCGACGTCATCTTTTGCCACGTCAAAAAATTCCCTTAAAGTGGATGATGTCCCATAACCCCATATGATTATACTTGATTAGGGTGTGTTCCCACTTATGAGCATAATGCTTTAATCCTGCAAAGGGGTTTATGTGTGTAACAATTCATGGAAAAATATCAGTGCAATAGCATTGTGTGTGTGTGTGTGTGTGATGCATTTTTTGTTTATCTACATATTTTTACACCCTGCAAGCATCATCACATTAGCATTTGTGTGTATGTGTGTGTGTGTGTGTGTGTGTGTGTGTGTGTGTGTGTGTGTGTGTGTGTGTGTGTGTGTGTGTCTATGTGTGTGTGTCTATGTGTGTGTGTGTGTGTGTGTGTGTGTGTGTGTGTGTGTGTGAGAGAGAGAGAGAGAGAGAGAGAGTTGCTTCAAGTTAAACAATCCATGGAAAAATATCAGTGCAATAGCATTGTGCGTGCGCACGCGCGCGCGTGTGTGTGTGTGTGTGTGTGTGTGTGTGTGTGTGTGTGTGTGTGTGTGTGTGTGTGTGTGTGTGTGTGTGTGTGTGTGTGTGTGTGTGTGTGTGTGTGTGTGTGTGTGAGAGAGAGAGAGAGAGAGACAGAGAGAGACAGAGAGAGAGACAGAGAGTTCTTAGAAGTACTACACATGAACTATCAAGGTAATAATAGGTCATGTTCACAAGTAGGGCTCTACGGAGCCCCAATGTCATGTCATAGGACTATCTTACTACAAACATAGCTTATTTAATCTCTCTCTCTCTCTCTCTCTATATATATATATATATTTATTTATTTATTTATTTTTATTTTATTTTATTTTTTTGCAATGAGAGGCAATGGAGGCTTTTGGTCATGAATAACTATATAAAGCTAAAGGAAAAACCTCTCGACCTATGGGGTGGTGCTTTGCTCAGTTTCTTAATAAAATATTAGAGATTTGACAAAGTTGAACTTGATAGGCAACATGCACACCTTCGTAGTGGTGTGGGTAGACCCCCACTAATGCCAATCCGTGGGCATAGGTGAGAAGGCTGGCAGTAAGCCCCAATGGAACATGATGCTCTCAAGTTTCCTGTGAAAAAGCACTTCTACGAGCATGCCAATTTGTACCTCACTGTCAAAATCTACTATAAATGGATAAAGATTGTCCAAAAGATGTGAAATCAAGAGAATGTGAGCGTTGTAGTATAGTTGGGCCTAAGAGAAAAAATGTACATAAATATTAATGTAGAAGAACTCCTCTGTACCTTTAGCCGCCTTTGTAGCTTTAGCCCCTTAGGCCTCCGTCGTGCCAAAAGCCTCCTCCAAAACCTTTGGGCTCCTCAAAACCTATAGCCTCCTGTACACTTTTAGCAGGTTTTAGCGTCCACTTTGCCTTCTTCCTCCTCTTTCTACCCGGTATCATTCTCCTCTGCAAATTTTGATGTCGCATCCAAAAACTCCACTACTAAGAGAACTTCAACTACCACCTCTTCAGCAATCATTTATTCGTTGATCTTCTTGCCTTAGAAAATCCCCATTTCAGCAACTTCCTCCTATTGTTTCTCTTGTTGTCGCCTTCCCTCTTTACCCTGTTTAACCCTCTCCTACACTTTGGATTTCTTATGGTCTTCTCCCAAGCTTGATCCACAGTGCCCTCATCCCCTTTGCCTTCTATTGTGCTGGCATCAAGGTCTTGTAGTATATCCTGTACCTCATCTTTCAGTTGATCTTCTCTCTTGGTTGAATCTATAGTAGGCTTAGCCCCTTTCCATTTCATTGTGTTGGCATCAAGGTCTTGCAGTATTTCATGCACTTCAGCTTTGAGTTAATCTTCTCCCAAGTTTGAGTCTACAACAGGCTTGACGCCTTCCCCTTCCACTGTGTTGGCATCAAGGTCTTGCAGTATTTCCTGCACTAACTTGTGAGGATTTTCTTGGAACATGTAAGCTGCATCTGACTTTTTATGACCACGGAGATCCTTCCGATCCACTAGGGCGTTTTGATGGGTGTTCACACCAAAATATCCTCTACCTACATATACACGAAGATGAAAGACTCCAGGCGAAACAAACATACTCTATTAACTTATCTTCTAATAGAACCAAGCCTCCAAAATACCATCAAAATAGTACCAAATAACTTGTAACAAAAATGTTCCAAACCAGTACCAATTCACCAAAATAGTACCAAATGAAGCATAGTAAACACTAGAAAAACCAAAGATAGAACCGATATAGCATCCAAGACATATTTAGCAGTGTCCAAATATTATCAATGTAGTACCAAAATATTTCCAAATAGCACCAAAAGTACCAAAGACATTAACAACATAGTACCCACCAAGTCAAACCCAATTGTACCCTATAAGACCAAAAAATATGTAACTAGAAAGTACCAAATCAATACCAAAGAAGATGAAAACAACACCAAATGAACAAAAAAGCACCCAAAGTACCGAGGATTGTGCCAACATAGCATCCAATGAAAAACAAAATGTACATTATATGAGTACCCAGAAGCACCAAACCAATACCAAAATAGTCCAATGGAGTACGAAATGTAATTAAGAAGCACTATAATTCATCAAGGAGAGTACCAACATAGCACCTAGTGTTTAAAAAAAGTACCAAAATAGCTATATAAAGTAGCAATACAATTCAAAAAATTACCAAATCACTATAAAAATATTTCAAGAAAGTACCAAAACAGTCCTTAAGATGACACAAAAATGTAGCAAAAGTACCATGGATTGTGCCAACATAGCACCCAAGACAAAACCGTCAGTACCTTATAAGACTCCAAATTTAGTAACAAGGAAGTACCAAATTAGTTCAAGAAAGTACCAAATGAAATAAAGAAGCACCATAAAGTATCAAGGAAAGTATCTTGACAACATCTAGTGTTAACCAAAGTACGAAAATAGCCAAAGAAAGAACCAATCAGTTCAAGAAAGTACCAAAAACACCTAAAAATTTCAGCAAATAAACCAATCAAGAAGTCAAACATGCCAAAATACCAAACCATGTGCAAGAGAAACACTTTCAACAGTAATACACAATGCAATAAGCCAGAAACATAATACCTTTTGTTGTTGAACCTTAGCTTGGAGCTTTTGGATATGTTTGAAAACCCCGTGTCGTTGTAACAAGCATTGACTTGCTCCAAGCTTGGCCTCAACCTCTCTGATCTCTTCATGAAGGACACGGATTTGTTGTCGTAGCAAAACAATGTGTGCTTCCAAGGTATCAACGTCCTCCATCAAATTTCTCGCCACACCCTCTTTACCTTCATATACCAGTAGTTGGTCCTTGTTTGCTTGAATAGAGTCCTTCAGGTCTATTAGGTTTGTCGATCCTGGATGTGAAGCTGGTTTTAGAAATCTCTGCAATGTCTTTGAATCAGGTAGGTAGTCAACCACTACCCCTCTACTAGCTTTC
The DNA here is from genome assembly GCF_014529385.1 of Adiantum capillus-veneris. NCBI lineage: Eukaryota > Viridiplantae > Streptophyta > Polypodiopsida > Polypodiales > Pteridaceae > Adiantum > Adiantum capillus-veneris. The sequence continues at coordinate 67,359,332 of NC_140951.1, read as the reverse complement.
TCTGGTTCTGTGCACATGTTGTTGCCACTTTGAGTCATCCGTGCCTTCTGTTATGAATGTAATCCACTTCCAAGGGAGGAACTATTTTGCCTCCTCCATGCCTCAATTTTACGATCAAGCCCGTCATTCCTAGATGCTATCATCTTCAACACTCCTTCTCCAAACCAGGCCCATGCTCCTCTATGCCTTGCTGGGTCTTTTTTTGTTGCATGGCATTTCTCAAAAGCGTAGCTGCTAGCAAATTTGTTGGTCAATTCACCACATGAAGGGGGCCCCTGATAAATCTTGAAAAATAGAAACCTGCAGTCTTCCACCAAATGTGACTGTAAATGGTTTGAATAAATCTTGTTGTTCTTTTGGTACTTGTACTTGAAAACAGTTAACCAATGCTTGGGTGGCAAGTCTTCATCATTCATGTCCTCAGGGAGTTTGCCTTCTGGACTAAGGCCGTACTCCTCATGCAGGTCTTGTGTTGTGTAACAAAACTTGGTTTGTTGGGGGTACTCCTGCATTTTATTCTTACCTAAAATGTGAAAAACATCAGAGAAAATTGTTGAGATATATATTAAATGTATTGTGATGCCCTACAATACCAAATGGGGTCTAGAGTTAAAAATTTGGTACTGTATATCTAACTTCAAATGTCACATCAAGCACAGGAAGTGAACATGCAACACTTAACACAATCCTGATGCCAATGAATACAATACCATGTATCGATCATTGGCAAATTTTGTTTCATCTTCATCAAAGAGGGAGTGTCCATTTGGAGTCGATATCAGCAACCTTGCACTGTTTTGCACTAGCCTTTGTGTTGGGACTTGTTTTGTGCTCTGGCTCTATTTCTTAGGGGGATGGGGTGGAAACGCCTTTGTTGTTGCTTCTACCAGGGGTGGACATTCTCTCCTTGGCCTTCGATTTCAGTTTGCATGTTGAAGATGATGCTCTATTGGCACCAACCTTTACTTTTAGTCAAAATCCTTAAGCCAAGAAGCCAAGGGGGAAGGTATTGCATGTTTGATGCATGGTGTTGCATGTGTGATCTCTCTCTCTCTCTCTCTCTCTCTCTCTCTCTCTCTCTCTCTCATGGCGGGCATGGCCTCTTGGTTCGAGGAGGAGGGACCGTCAGTCAACAAGGCACGGGCACAAACCCTTATTTGGAGAGGACGACCGCGTGCATTGTGGCTAAGCAAGAAGTGGAAGGACAGTGTGCAGGACCGCTTAGGCGGGAAGGTAGTGGTCGAGAACCGTGGGCAAGAGCCCTTGACAAGTAGCGTATGGCCGCAGGAAGCGATGCTTGCATGGACAAGCACCGTAGGGTGACCTGCACCAAAAACGGCGCGAGTATGGTCAAATCAAAGTGCCCCAGTGTGAGGAGCGCATCTCGTTTGCGCAGCAAGCTTAATTACCGCCTTCATCGTGCACCGCGAGCAAATTGATTGCCATATCTACTGCTCGTCGTTTTTCCATCGCTCAGAGCTCACGAGGTTCAAACCTGGCGCCCACTAAGGGTAAATATACCAGGAGGGGTTTCCTACAACGGACTTCATTGCATGGTTCGGTGGGAAATCCTCCAATCACAGGAGGAGATATGGCAAGCTTCACGGAACATCTTTACTCTCAATAGTAGTTTTCTTTGCTGATTGAGTTGTTGTTCCCAGTGTTTGCATCATCATGGTGATCCCGACATGTGGACTCTAACCAGACTACGAACCAAACATGCATGCAAGGGCATGTTGGTAGGCATGCATACCATGCAAATCTATAGAAGCATACTCTCCACGAGTAAAGGCATCGTGGAGGGTGAATTGAAACATCTCGGTGTGTGATGACAAATTTCTAGCAATTCCATGAATGGATGCACGAAAGCACATGCCATGTGGTCGACACAGCAAGTTGCTCGAGGGCATTAAGGAGGTAAGCAATAGATTTGAATTTTTCTTGGTACTTTTCTCAAGAGCATGCCACACGCAAGGCTTGTGCCTTCAGTGTTGTTATTAGACACGCGTGCAAGCATGGCTTGTTCAAGGTGTAAAAACCTAGCACGACTAGATCTTACCAAGGTTTATGTTTAACAAACTTTGACTATCCAAATACCAATGATTGGTTTGACGACCAAAATCAAGCATGGCTTGAGTATAAAATGGTTACGCTGCTTTCGAATGGTTAATGTTTGCATCCATTAATACGCAATTGTTGCCTCATTTCTCCATAAGCAACTACGACTTGGTTTTGTGACAGTAGGGTTGTGCGTTGCTTATGAAGCTTATTCTCGAGATGGAGAAAGTATCCCCTCTATTCCATCGCTCTAGCATGCATCAGAGGATAGTACACTTTAGACACTCCAAGCACAAGCACAACTTGTGATAGTTATCATATGCATTAAAATTTTGCTGCATATATAATTGGCAAGCAACAATTCTTAGTTTGCAACCCCAAATCAAGCAAGCCTTGAGTGGGTACTACTCTCGTTTACAAGCTAGGCTTCTTGCATGGCAAAGGTCAGGGCATAGCAATGCTTGAAAATCTCATGATGGTTGGCACAGCCTGTTGCATGTGTTGCTAATGACGGCACAAGTACTCGGTAAGCTTGACCCTTACGTGCAATACCAAGATGCTATGAAGCACATTCCAGAGCTTGGCTTCTAGGCAAGCTGTTTTCCCATGATGCATGGAGATATGGATATGATCCACCCATTCTCAGCACGCATGATCTGACGAGTTTTTCAAGACATCCCTGGAGCACGTCTCCGTCTAAGTAATCCACTCAAGCAGATATGACACATGGTACAACTTGACAAGGTCGATTCTTTTTGAATGCTCACCAAGTGCCACGCAAAGAGCTTGGACAAAATCCCTAAGAGGCCGCTGCACAAAGCAACGTGCTTTGCTCGACTTCATGTGCAGTATGGATTCTCTTATCTGCAAAGATCTTATCGATTGACTTTAGATCAAGATAATGGAACACATCTTTTGCACTATATGGATATAAGTTCACAGTTTATGCAACACTACATTGTGATGTATCCATGCCAGTGTAATTGTGCAAGGCATATATACCAGAGGCTCACACGGTTGAGACTTTCATTGAAGCCAAGGGCTTATCATTCCATTTCTTTTGTAATGTATGCACGACATACTAGTATGATGGACGTACAACACCATCATTGCATACGCTTTCACCATAGCACTAGCTACCCTGTCAAGGACGCGCTCATATATACTAAGTGGGTCATGATGTGACTTATGATACCTCTTTCTACGAGGGCGTGGTACTAGTACATTGTTTCACGCTTATAGGATAAGCTAAAACACATGCATGGTCTACAATGCATCATATTATATTCAGGGGCCTACAACACATTCGCATAAGGGGTTTTCCTCAGCCCAGCATTCTCTCTCTCTCTCTCTCTCTCTCTCTCTCTCTCTCTCTCTCTCTCTCTCTCTCTCTCTTCCCAACTTCTATGCAGAAAAGGTGAAACTAGACATGATTTTACTGCAATCTTGCTATGTCCATACGGCAACCGGAAGGGCTACGAGCCATCTCTATCACCTATTTTTGGTATGGCTAAGAGTATTGGCATGGCTAAGATCCATCAGTTTGTAGTCCACCAGTGATTGATTTCAAGGTCAAACAATTTTATCCACTTGCGTACCCATCAATTATGATGGACAAGCAAGAGTCTTGCCATTAGTGATTTTTGGGGCATTATTTTATCACTCCACACTTTAAGTGTGCATGGGCATTATTTTAGCACTCCACACTTTAAGTGTGCATGTCAAGTTGAGTTTTTGAATGTCTTAAACTTGTAAGGGCTCATCTCTACCATGGTGTATGGATGAAGACATCATTTCAGACTGCACGACTATACACAAAAACCCCAGATTATGGATTTTTGGGTGTGAAAAGATCTAGTTGTGAATACGATTCCAACTTCAATGGAGCTCCTTTTAGCACTAAGAGTGCCTGTATGAGTACAGTTTTGGTAAGACCCGGCTCGTGATTACTAAATCACTTAGTAAGAGTGGATGGTCAATTCTTGGAACCTTCACACTTGCATTTGTAATGCCACGGGCAAACCCAAGGAGAGTGATGGACATAGGCCAAGGGTCGGCTACTAGTTGAGCAATTTTACTGCATATTAACGAAGGGGTTTGACAATGTTGACTTTAACCATGGGGTCTGGATTACAACGGCCACACCCAAATACTAATTGCATTTTACTAATTTTCAATTAGTGTTCCTAGGCCTTTGTAGACGGGAAATTTGGACAGGATATGCAAACTATGTTATCCTCCATTTTTGCTCTTAAGAGAAATGACAAGGTCATGTAAGAACCCAAAAATTTGGGTCGTAGTATTCAAAATAAGTTTCTGCATTATGCAGTTATAGACACACTTGTAGGGTTTATTTGATACATGTCGTCGCATGGGATGCAACATGGTCTAGGAACTCAAGGAGTTTGGTTTAGCCAATGTGGAGCAAGTCTAATGAGGGTCCCTCTCACTCCCATCGTGGAGTGTTTGCAGTTAACTTCACACACAAGTACATCACGTACTTGAAGGATGTTCTTCTTTTAGACACCCTTACATGAGACATATTCCACATGGGAAAAATATGAGTCTCTGGGACTGACACTGACGTCCACTATTTCAATTTTGTGTCACGACGAAGTCCCTCGATGTTGATCAAATGTGTTTTCTAGACCATTTTTAGCACGGCGTATCAGGAGCAATTTAGTTGGCCAAAAATTGTTGGATACTTAAACGACTTGTTAAGGTACAAGTGCTGCTAAACAACATCAATGAATGGTTGTTTATGCATATATCAAGGCTATCAGTTGTTAATGAAAAGGTTTCCTTGTTTGTACCTAGAAGTGATTAATGTTTCACCTTCTTTTATGGTTCAAACGTTTCAGCAAGGCTTGCAAATGATTGCAGCAAAAAAAAATTAGTTTCTTTTCAGAACTATTTTCATTCCTCTTTATTGTGTGCTACGAGCATCACATTTGCCATGAATATTGGCCAGTAAGATAATGGGTATGACCGTTCAGATCTGTTTTAGCTAAATGCATGCACACTAGGTGTTATGGGTCCTAGTGTTTAGCAAAGACTGATTTGGAGCGGCATGTGTATTCATCACATTACTTGCTTATGAAGCATTTTTCACTCTACGTGCAATATCTCTATGAGATTCCTTTTGGGATCTACCAATCACCAATAGAGGTCATGGCTCAGTTTGGGTGCTTGTGGATCTTTCAAGTTAACCGTGATGGGTATTCAGGACATTGTTGATTCCTCAACAATGTTGTCCAATATTGTGATCCCCGTTTACCAGTCATCTGGGAAGACTGTATGTAAACCGTGGGGGAAACACACCTCAGTATTGTCAGTTATCCAAGGGGATAGGCAAATTACAAAGTGTAATCTTGTGCTAAAAGATATGCAAAGTGCGTACATTAGCACCAAGCAATCCAATTAGTAAGAATTATTGCTCTACTTAGATTTTTCTTACCCTCAGTTAAAGCATGTTTGCGACTAGTTTTAGTCTCTTCATGTTTAAGTCTAGTTTTCGACCTTGAACACTAGTTATGGTGGGGTTGTTGACTGATGAAATTTGAGAACAAGTCAAGGACTTAAACTTGGCTAATGAGTTATGTCAGCAAGTTACTTTTATGGCAAGTGCTACTCTTTCGGGTACATCTTTGTTGTGATAACTCATTTAGCATGATCATGTGCGTTCTAAATGGGGTCTACACATTATGATTGGATTGGAATTGGTAACACAAGAGGGTTGCAAATGGACAACAATGTGCACTATTGAGATGATTATTCTTGATTTCATTAAACCTACTATTAAACCGTGTTTCGGTCACACAAACAGCTGGCTCCTTGAGGGATGCCACTATAGAAACATTCGTGTTCTTATGAAGATCCTCCACTTTTGTTTTCGCGGGCGAAAACGCTTCTCCAAGGTGGGAGTAATGTCAGGCCAAGGGCTAGAGGGCACTACCCGACCTAGGGGCTTCAAGGACCTTGGCCAAGGGCCAGGCTGAAGGTGTGGACAGGGGATCCATTTAGGGCAAAGGGTCATGGGCCCTCCTATAAAAGGTTGGCTAGGAGGAGGATCCGGTATTCAGTCTCCCTATGTTCTTTCAGCCTTATTAGGTTCACATAATTTGATCTAGGCCACCAAATAGAGGGATTCTTCTTCAATATCTTATTACAAAATGTTCACTTTAGAAATGAGGCAGATCTTCTCTCTCCATATGATACATTCTCTTCCTACTTTATGGAGTGGAATATCCATAGGTTGATTCTCAATGATGAAGACTTAGGTATGTATATAAAGAAACACATGCAAAATGCTCATTCTCATGTCTAAAAATGCAGGACATACTCTAAATTTGATAAAATAAAAATTCATCCTCAGTTGTGAAAATCCAATCGCATGTGTAGTAGATCAACCTATCAAGCAAACAATATCTCAAAGTCGTGGTAGAATGCTCCAACTGCTTCAAGAATTCCACGAGACCAACAATGTACCTCTCACTTCACAACAACAACAAATAATCTTTGCAGAGGTATCAAGTTGGAACAAAGGTCTAGATATCCTAATAGGCGTGCTAGGGTGTGGAAAGACATTGCTCATCAAATACTTGACTTCAACTTCCATGAGATAATAAAAATTCTAGAGATGCACTAATTGTGCGTCTCAGTAGCCTGATGACAACAGTTCACTACCAATTCAAAATTCCATCATCAAAACAACATTTCACTAGCAATACATCCCATCGACGAGATATTGATAGCCATACATAATGCCAACATCAATATCATTGACAAAATATCGATGTTGATAAGTACAGTGTTCAACATGATCAGTCGCCAAATAGTGAACATATGTACTAGAACACTGCTTGATCCATCCTATAATAAGGTCTTGTTTGGTGATATTGCACAACTACCACCAATATGCCACTACTAGACATCACTATGTCATGTATGCAACATTCAAAATTAGACATACATTGCTGCAGCCACCACACAACGTGACTTTCTCGGTTTGTGATGCAACAGACCTTGCCCAAGGATGTCAAATGCTACCTAAATAACCCATCTACTTCTAGCACTTGAATAACTATTTCCAAATATCTAAGCATTTTAATGCAAATTAGAGCGTCTCTTAATTAAAAATTTTACAAGTGCTTAGGCACCAAGACGTGCACTTTCCATACCATGCCAGAATTTTGTCCCTTGAGTGAAACATGGCAAAAGTCAATCACTACATATAGGTTGTGCCCATGGAAATGGAAATATCTATTTACACATGATAGTACAAGATTTTTCTAGACAAAACATGAGGTTGGAACATTATATTTAAGCTCAAGTTAGGTGCATGATAGAAAAGATGCACGATGACATTTCAAGTGAAATCTACGCTCGAAGCTATGACATCAAAAGGGATAAAAAAGAACAAAAAGAGGCATTCAAGGTGGTATATGGTTAGGATGCAATGAATCCAAAACCATGTAAGATAAGGTAACAAGTTATGCCAATGTATTAAACAGGTCACTATACCAAATTTTTCGCTAAAGTATGCTCTTCAAGGTTACTTTACATTAAAAACAATATAGATCTAGCATGATTTATAGAACTTTAAACCCCCTTGAAAATGTGTGGAAGATGTTGAAGAGTGAATCAACAAATAACTGGCATGAAGCATTTGTAAACGAGTGGCTAGACACACACAACGAGCTTAGTGGCCCTTTACCCAAAAACTTACACTTAAAGTCCTTTTGTGTCTTTATGCAAGCTATGGATAGAAATACAATATGTTTAGAGTTTAGGTCTCTACACAATACCCATAAACACTTAATCGTATGCAAACTTCTTGAAGGATAGATCCTTTCTAAGAAGATATTCAGGGTTGTCATCTGTATCGTTGTTTTGATGTGTTTGCGTTCGAACACATTGAGCAGCTTGCAAGTGAGGTTGCTACTTTTGACATAAGATAATCTATAATAAAAGACCAAGCACAACCCATCCAATAATATAATGGCACCTATCATACCCTACTAGATTTTATATAACTACACACAAGTTAATATTAGACTAATAAACTATAAGTAGAACCCTAGTAGTGCATCAAAATTTCACCCAAAGGCCGCAAGGATAGTACCTAGCCAGCAAACCTTGTATACATTATACTTTATAAAAGTACGACATGCCATTGTTATAGGTCAACAAGAACAAGATATGTATAACTTTAATCCACCAATGTAGCCTAATTGTAAAGTCCAAGTAGATAGATTAGAAAGATTTTAACACTAAAGACCAAGGTTTGTATAGGCCTATAATTAATCAATAAGAAAACAAAAACCTCATCACAAACAAATGATCATACTGGGTGAGTTTTAATTATGAAATAAGGTCACCCATTGCTATTATTTATCGATTTCAATCAACCATGTTCACCCAAAAGGTATAATATTTAGATAGCCTATACAACTGGGATTCTAAGCAACCAAACCCCTAACAACAAACAAACTGCACCCAAGTAGTAAGGAATTCTACAAGAAAACTATTAGTCGAACCAATACATAACACCATTTCTTTCAAAAGAATCAAATGCAAAAACCTCAAAAAGTGTCCTATATATGCAAGAATCTTACATAGCTAGCAACCAAGATTAACCTAGTTAAAAGATTTCACCAATACTACATGGAATACTTGAGATCCCCATCCTATTAGAAATCATAGACACACAAGATAAGAAAGATGTGTGGAGTAACAAGTTACAAAATGGTATGAACAACACTACATGAGAAGAGTAACTATATAGGAGCAATCCCAAAGAGATCTCAAAGATGTGTCCAACAATGGAGATGCAACTTATGTAGAATGGAGATGGAGAATCTATATCGTGTTGAATGCGAATGGACCTTATACAGCTTTAGATAAGATGGCCTTGACCTTGCACTATGTGAAAATGAGAGATATGCTAGTCTAGAGTGGGTTCTCACCTAGGATGGAGACCTTGCCAACATTCCCCGCTTCATCCTCCCCTTGCTATGAGTGTATGGTCAGTTTTGAATGTGTACAATGCTAAATTCCAATGGACCTTGTATAGATCTAGATAAGATGGCCTTAACCTTGCACTCTATGAAAATGAGACGTTTGCTAGTCTAGAGTGAGTTCTCACCTAGGATGATGCCAACATTCCCCCCTTTATCCTCCCCTGCTATGAGTGTATGGTCTGACATAGTTGGTCGAAGTAAGGCAACAAAAAGAACTTTCCATGTGTATAGCCAATAAACGACCTCAAATGTGAATTGGTAAAGAGGTGATAGTATCGCCTCAAGAAAACAATGGCTATAGCAGTGGGTGCAGTTTGGAAGTTGCAAGAGTTGGAAGGAGATATGGATAGGGTACTAGTGCATAATGTACGATGCTCAAGCATGGTAAAGAGGTGATAAGTATTGCCTCAAGCAAACAATGGCTATAGTAGTGGGTGCAGTTTGAAAGTGGCAAGACTTGGAAGGAGATATGGATAGGGCACTAGTGCATAAAGCATGATGCTCTTATCAAGAGAATATGTTTCTATCAATTCAAACAAAACACCTTTCTTTTAAAGGTCTTTGAGTTTAGAAAAGGTCATTCCTCATGCTTTTTAATGTTAAAATAGAAATAAGGAGAGCTTCTCCCCTATGATTAGAGAGAGTATCTCAATGGATTTTGATGGTAACTTTGCTTATCCAAAATCAAAGTGATCCACTGAGACGATTGAATGACATTCAAACAACTAAGAGATTATTTTGATGAGAGCATAAGTGAACTTTACATGCAATAAGTGAATAAAGATTAGTGCTTATTTTGATGAGAGCATAAGTGAACTTTACGTGCAATAAGTTAATAAATGTTAGTACTAAAGGCTTCAAAAAAAATTAAAAGGTATCCCTAATTCAAAAATTCCCTCAATAACAACAAAAACGATGCACTAGTCTAGAGCACGCAACAACAACAATGACAAAGCACAAAGATTTGCAACAATATCAATTGGATGTGAGAAGAACGGATACAACTTTGCACACGCAAGAGAGAGAGAGAGAGAGAGAGAGAGAGAGAGAGAGAGAGAGGACACTTTAAAGAGAAGAAAACGTTAAAGGAAAAATAAAAGAGAAGAGAAACACAAGTATACAATGTGAAGTTGCACACCTCTTTATATGGATACACAAGGTCTTTTGACTTTCCACCTTCATATGTCTTTTCATTTCCTAAAGTCACCCTTCACTTACGCACTTAATATGTTTTGAAATACTTTCTATTTTTTCGAGATTAGGGAGACCTTATGGATCTCTAAGAGCTTCTAAATGCTATCCTACTTGAATGAATCCCTCAGACATAAACTAACAAAACATAGAGAGAATCCATTTATTCGCCATACAACACAACTTGAAGTCCTAGACTACCAACTACCAATCAAAAGAATCATCATAGAAAATATTCACTCAGAGTACTCATGTTTCGAGGAAATCCTGCCAATCCCTCTAACCAGAAGAAGTGTGAAGTGAAAGATCTTATTTACAAATATCCAAACAACTAAATAGAGGCAAATCCCTACTTGGCAAGGCCATATTATTCTATAGCTATCACAAACAAACACCATACGAAGCAAATCTTCAACATATTATTTACAAAAGCTAGTACCACTACCAATAAAAGCATCCATAGCTTCGAAAAAGCCCAATGGCATAGTTTCCAAATAATCAAGATGAAGGGAGCAACCCAAGTGTTGGATAATGCACCAACCATGGCACCACCAATAAAACTATTGACTACGACTTCTTAAGAGCTTCGTTAAGTTCTTATCAATTTTCGATTAACAAGAGTAAAGTGTGTTCGAAGTAGGCTGGAGGCCAACTTGTAAGTAGGGCAAGCCACTTTGTGAGCTCCAAGTCACATATTAGAAAGAAGAAGCCTTTGAAATAAACATTAAACATTGAAGCCCCTTAGCATTTTATATCGATGCATCACTAGAAAGCGAATGCTACTTGCTCATGGTAGAGGTGCGAACATCCTAGAATAGAAAAATCATTTGAGGGCCATCATTCTGTACATAGTCATTATCCTTAATATTGGAGTTGTGGATATTGGAGAGAAACAAGGTGAGAATGCTATGATATTTCTCACAGGGCTGTACCATGTGTGTGTGTGTGTGTGTGTGTGTGTGTGTGTGTGTGTGAGAGAGAGAGAGAGAGAGAGAGAGAGAGAGCTGCTTTATGGAGAAGCATTTCACACTGGCAAGCCCAATAGTCCATATCTAACAATATGTGATAATAGTCAACTTCAAAATATTTTCTTAAACTTGGAGCCCAATCACAAGCAGCCACTAAATAAACTAGTTATTGTTCAAAATGTAAGACCTGGCCCATGGTGGGCCAAACATGCACTGTCAGCACATACAAAGAAAACAATTCTCGTGTGAAAATATACTCGATGGAGATAGATGAGTAATGAGTGAAGGAAGTTCACACTACAAGGTATGATCATAGGAGTCATGGACGGTCCACATGCAATGGTCCAAGAAGGATGTGAGCTCTTACAAGAAGCTTGACCGCAAGGTTGTGTAAGAAAAACTATTGAAGTGAGGTGGGTGACGGAGGCTTGCCCATGGGGAAAAGGAATACAACATGGGAGCAAGGAAAAAGGAAATATTCAACTAAAACTTCGGACAAATATTGTAAATACGTGAAGAATTTGCTAAAATTTCTGCGATTGCATCATAATGAAGAATCGGGTATGGTAAGGAAAATGAATTTTCCTCCTTGAAGTAGGTACCATATCGAGAGATATACAACTGGGTATTTGTGATCCCTGGGCAGTGGGATCAACAAAGGAGGGCGAAGTTTGAATCTTCAGACAAGTGCTCCAAAAAAAACAGCACCGCCAAAAAGGAACAGATTTGTGTGACATGGTGTCAAGTGGCCACCCTCTTTGGCTTCATGTCATGCCCAATCTACATGTATCTTTTAGCCTGTTACATTGCACTTCGTGAAAATTTGCCAATTTTTGGCCTATATAAGGCATTAGGAAACAATTTAAGTATTGGTGAGCAATTGTGGACCCTTAAGTAAAGCTTATCAATTAGTGCCACATGGCAAACTAACGATGACACCTTTTTCTTACTTTTCTTGTAATAGTAGGCCATGTGAGAGATAGTTGACATTTGTTTTCCTACTTCTATACAGAGAGAGATTGAGTAGATGGTCACACACACTCATTATAATGTCGGCCACTGTGATTTTCACCTTTGTTTCAACCTCTGCTTGCATCTTATGATTTGGCTGTGGGCATGTTTTGTGATGGCAGTTTTTTCCTTTTCCTAATATGCGCGCGCGCACACACACACACACACACACACACAGAGAGAGAGAGAGAGAGTATTCTCGAGTTGTGCTTGAGTTGCTAGTAGAGTTGTACCAGTAAATTCCATTGTCACATGGCATTGGAAGCCACAAAATATCCATGTTCTTCCTTTAAATTGCCCAAATCTTGATCCCATCTGATTCCTAACTAGCAAAGACAAGATCATGCCGTCTGAAGGATGTTGTCTACAATAACTTGAAACTTGAAATCTTGCCTAATTGACCCTACAGTGCTTCAAATTATGGGAATTATCTCCACCAAACTTGCCATCCATGCCTGACAACAATACACTGACAAAATCTACAAGACAAACATTGATAAGGGAAACAACTCAAAGGCTATCGTCAACTCTATGAGAATATGGCCTTTTGCCTTCTTCTTCTTTTTATTGTCTAGAGTGAATTCTTTTATTCCTAAAGTGTATGTTCATTAGGGCCGTTGAAACAGGTTATAACTTTTCACTCAATGGCAGCCTACACCTATGCACGCCTGCAAGGTCAAATCCATTAGTTCTTGCTGAGAACCACAGATAACTTTCTCATTTAATTATGATAATATTGACTACTTTCACTTTTAGTTGTTCACCTCCATCTCCTGAGAAAAAAATTATTAGGGGGCTTTCTCTGCATGCCGAGTACTTAATGCAAGCGAAATGCGAGCTATGGCATTACATAAAGTCTCAGATGTAACATCATCGCATCAAGGGAAACTTCCAGGCGACAAAATGCTGATTTCAACATCACAAAGCTTTCTTGAGACCCCCTCTTGAAGCAAAATCTGACGTTCTTCAATTCTTGAATCCTGTAAAACAGGGCGGACATCTGTAAATATGGCATGTCAGTATGCCTCACTTTCTTTGTAAGTCATTTTTGGTGTCAGAATCATGCCCATACAACACTACACCAAAAAGACGTTGTGACAACACTACATTCATTGTCTTCTATTGCTTGGCAGTCAGACAGAGGCAATTGCGTGCACTTAATTAGCTCTCACAACTAGATCATCATGATAGTAAGTTGACATTGTAGCTTTGGTAGGGGACAGAAGTGAGCCGTAGCCAGTACTCGCCACACGGATTGAAAGCAATAAGCAGCAAGGGTAAAAGCCTTTATGCAATTGGAAGACAATGGTATACAAGAAATACAGCAATTAAAGGTGAGTTACCTTCCAGCTGCCAATGTTTTGCTGGTGTGCGGCACTCAGAAGTGCAACCACATATCGTTGTAATGTAATATTTTGAGCTGAAAAATAAGTTGCAGTGTTAGATGCAGTCAAGACCACTTTTTTTTTTTCTAAAGGGAGGGGGGGGGGGGGGGGTAGAGAGAGAGAGAGAGAGCTACCACAGTTGCATGCAGCAACAAGATCTTTGAGCACGATTGATTTTGTGTTCTGTTTCTTGAAAATTGAGGCCATGTGCGTGGAGAGCATCCGAGAAAGCGGTTCAAGATCAAAGTGGCTGTATGAATTTTGATGCAGTTGGCATTCTGCAATTACTGCACCTGTAATCAAATCATCTAAATGAAATCTTTTTCTCTCTCCTCGATGACCTTGATTCTGGCTCTCTTCTACCCATGGAATGGTTTTCTGGTGTGAAGCTACCTGAGAGAACACACAAGAAAGATTGGAGTCTTCAAGGGTAACCATTCCCTGGTTTTTTAGTTGGCTTACAGCATCATCTTGGTTAGCTGTTTCCGTTGGTGTATCATCCTCATTTACTACTCCAGATGAGTGGATGCTATTTGATGACTCCATCTGAAAAACCTTAGCCAATTCACCTTCTTTCGATGTATCATGTACCTCAATTCCCATGTCATCCGGTAGCAGACTGTCTGCAACAGCAGCTAAGCTGGCGCTGTGCTTCATGCAGCAGTCTTCATCTTCTCTGTGTGTTCCAAACTCAATGTATTCACTTCTTACACCAGTTGCTGTTGACCATGAAAATTTGTCCCAGCACTCGTCTCCGATACGTAGAGCATTGTCTTGAAGTATGGGAGAGCGATGGCACAAGAGTATAGTTTCTGTTTCCTGCAAAGATTGGCAATCCTGATGTGTCCTTGGAGCAGCTCCACATTCTGCTGACTGCATGCATTCGCTTCTTTGACTGGTTGGTGCCATCCCAGGTGGCCACGAGAAATTGTCCCAACACTTTTTCTCTTTGTGAGAATTTTCCTGACACATCAGAAAAGGCTGATTGTTCAGAAGAATAATTCCTGGTGACTATCTCCTGTCAAGATGGCACATCCTGCAATTTACATGCAGCCTAGAGACATCACAGTGGTTCACTAACCTTATTTAGATGCATTGATCCCTCCAAGTTTTGAGAATTGAATCCTGGCTCTATAAGACAAAAATATCTCTAAATCTCTCTCTCTCTCTCTCTCTCTCTCTCTCTCTCTCTCTCTCTCTCTCTCTCTCTCTCTCTCTCTCTCTCTCTCTACACTATTCTACATTTTCACACTTCACATTTCACACTTCATTTCAGTTTTCATTTTTACTTTCAGTACTTTTTGTACTTGTACTTCAGACATTGTATTAGATTCACCACTTTGTATCTGATGGTCTCATAGGTCATTTTGGCCTTTTGAAGACGTTAATATATCATTTCATTTCATTTCTCTCTCTCTCTCTCTCTCTCTCTCTCTCTCTCTCTCTCTCTCTCTCTCTCCTTCCGGCCACTGCTCTTAGATTAGCACTACCACTACCATGTTTTAACGCGTGCACATTGACTCCCTCTCACGCGAATGTTGCTGTGTTTGATCGCCTTGCTGTTGGCAGATTTCGGAGCGTTCGATAGTGTTCGACAGCCACTAAGGTTGGGTATGTCTGATAATTTTACCAAGCAAGGGGCTTCCTCAAGCACAAGCCCTGTTTCTCTCCCAAACAAAGCACGCACTTACTTACAGCAAGCAAGGGGGGTGCTAGCTTTCTGAAGAAGAGGGGCTGTGTAACAGACTTGGACACCCCAAGTCGGGCATCTGGCACGACACACGAGAGAACACTTAAAATCACTTAGCAAAACTTAATCACGATTAGAGAGAGATGACACGGCCCGGCGTAGTTCCGTGCCCAGAGGTATTGGCCCCAAAGTCTGGCCCCCTTTCGGTATCTATTTTTATATTATTAATTGAGCAAAGTACAATGTCCGAGGGTCCTCTCTCAGCTCAGTGCTCCCGCTCCCAAGCCAATTCGAGGAAGAATACGCCCTGGCAATTCTTATATAGGCTTTGGGCCTAAAAGCAGTACATGAAAAGCTACAAATTCCAAAAGCATCTGGTCTCTACGCTTGAGGCTCCCAGCGTGAAAAGCAGTGCAGAACGAGGGCGTCCGTACAACCTACCACGTCAGTGCGATTTGCGGAAAGTCATGCTGCCTGCCACCTCAGCAGTCTCCACGCTGTTTCATTGTTTTTTAATAGCCCTTGAGTCCCCTCGGCCCCATCAGACAGAACCCCATAAGTTGACACTTATGCCATTTTTTATCTCGGTATCTGTCCGGATGGTCATGCCACATAGTCACTTTGAGACGTACCCCCCCTCTTGAAAGAATTGCAATCGCCCTTTATTACACCTGCAAAATCAAACAGAAGCCATAAACCAGTTCAGTAGACACTGACTCTAAGCACTGACGCACTAGACAACACATCCAACACTTTCACACGACAGTCACTGAACATT
Organism: Adiantum capillus-veneris; assembly: GCF_014529385.1. Taxonomy (NCBI): domain Eukaryota; kingdom Viridiplantae; phylum Streptophyta; class Polypodiopsida; order Polypodiales; family Pteridaceae; genus Adiantum; species Adiantum capillus-veneris. The sequence continues at coordinate 67,343,229 of NC_140951.1, read as the reverse complement.
CATATCACTACTTCCATTGAGATATTGGATCATGATCAATCGGCAACGTGTTTAGCAATCACATCTAGATCGTCTCGATTGACTAATGCTTATTGCTATCGTGTCCATCACATCTCTCTAGAAACACAAGACTGAAATGATGCAGTCATTTCGTCTTTCAAGCTTGCACTCAAACACTACTTACATGAGAGAGCACAAGTATATCAGATTCATTTCGAGAATTCCCAGTTTGAAGTACTACTTTCATAAAGTCATACAGCAGAATACTATCAGCACATCAATATCCCTGAAATCCAAAGGAAAATCAATGACTTTATTCCATCTGGGTAACCTGTGAAAAAGGAGCGGAGTGACTCGCCTCTTGTGCAATACCGTCTGCGCCAGATTCAACCCTGCCGATCTCCGGGATCTCTCGAAATAGTCAAAGCTAGACCAAAAGCCTCAAGGTAAAGTTCTAGTATTAGAGGAGGTACTCCTCCTCCATCCACTTCGTATCCAATGCCGATAGTTCTTGAATCCAACTAAGAACCAACGTATCACTTAACCTTTCACTTTCCTTTCCTTGTGAGGTAGTATCTCTTCTGGAACGAGAATCTCCTCGCTCTCTTCTACTTCACGTTGCTCCTCAAGCTCCCTGTCGATTGGCACCTCACCCTTGAAAGGTTTCAATAGATTCACATGAAACGCATTGTGAATCTTCCAAGTATGTGGCAACTTCAGTCTGAAGGATACATCATTTATCTTCTCTTGAATTTGGAAAGGGCCATAGTATCGCATACTTAACTTTGGAAAAAGCCACTCCTTTCCCTTTCGTTTCCTTAGGCGTGCCTTCTCAAATCTAATAGCACCCAATCATCTTCCTTCAACTGCAAGTCGCGTAGATGCTTGTTGGTTGCATGCTTCCCGTGCTTGAGACGTCTCAAGAGCCTCGCAAACCTTGGCAAAAGCAGAGTCCAGATCTCGCGTGTACTGATCGCTTCAAAAAATTTATCTTTAGTGCTTAGAAATGGTGGGACCTTCTTAGCACCCTCGATTACCTCAAATGCACCTTTCCCGTCAATGAATTGTTGTAAACAAACTCCACCAAGGGCAAGTACTTTTCCCATTGAATCTTCTGATCCGAAATATAAGACTTCAACAAATCCAAAACCACTGAATTGGCTATCTGAGATTGCTCATCTGTCTGTGGGTGGAACAAGGACGAGAACTACAACCGCGTGCCAATGTTCTCCTAGATTGCCCTCCAAAACAAACTAGTTGGTCAATGCTCGACGCACAACTGAACACCTCAAGAGCTTGCTCACACCTGTGCAAGTTGGCCTCCAGCCCTCCAAATATATGCCTGAGGCCTGAGTTGTCGGCAAACTCAATCCCCTCTCCCCTAATAGGCAATTGTAGTCCTCGCAGACCAACCTCGTGTGAAGTCAAAAGTCTGCTCATCGCCTCAACATAGAAAAGAAACAAGAAGGGGGCAAGAGGGAAGCTCTCTCTAACCAACCACGTGAGCATGAAATGGTCCCCTCTTTCTCTAGCTTAACTAACCACGTGAACTGTAACATGGCTGCCTCCAATCCTGTCCAAGGGATCCTCCAACATGTTGAAGTCTCCCCAACACACCACTGCTCTGCATGAGACAAGGAATCAACAATATGTGCCCAAACCACAGCTCATGCACTCGCATGATTGCGCGCAAAGATGTTCAAGAAGCCCATAAGGCTACCTTGAACCTACATAGTGATCCATTGGGTCCTGCCTGACACAATACTACCTCTGTCCACAAGAGCCGGTTGCCATGATTCGACAATAGTCGTACATAGACTCCAAGCTTGAAAGCAGCTGACCAAAAGGTCTCATAGTGACCACGCAAGATTTGACCACAACACCGAATATGGCTCTCACAAAGGTGATGTTCTTGTAGCATAACCCACAAGACATCTTTCTAACTCCTGTCGCAAACAACCCCTCTGATGCAAAATTTGGGGTCCCTCTAAACCCCGCACATTCCATGAGACAATCCTCATGGGATCAATGAGAGAAGATTGATGTTGCTACAACAGCCAACTTCGCAATCTTCGAGGATGGCTTGGATGGGGAGTAATCCGCATCCGAGTGGCCCCAAGATAGGCATGTCTGTAGTGACTGTCCAACCCAGGCCCAAGAAGAGCGTGCAGTCCGTAGGGCTACATCCTTTGTCCAAGAATCCTCATGTACAATGTCACAAAACGGGAGCGTACACGAGCACTTAGAAAATCTGAAAATTATAATACTTTGCAAACATGAGAGAAGGGAGAAGATCGACACAATATTGGCGACCAGAAGATGGGCTGGTCCCCCCCCCCGTTAAGAGTATTCTTTTATTCAGGGAGAATTCGTATACAAGAACGAGAACCCGAGGAAACCCCTCCGTTCTGTAATCTTAGACCCGAAGGTCGTGCTTTCCCGTAAAGGGCTTGGGCACAAGGCCGTTTCTTCCCGTAAGGGACTTAGGCACAAAACCGTACTTTCCCGTAAGGACTTAGGCGTGAAGCCGTACTTCCCGTGAAGGGCCTTCCCGTAAGACGGGAGATTCCTGCAAACAAACCACACAAGCACGCGACAACAATTCGTATGGCGAATCCACGCTCTTGCGCGGGAAAAGCGACTTCTGTGCTTCGTAGTCTCGCGATCTCTTGCGGCAGAGTCTTCTCTTGCTGATGTTGGTACCCCCTTTGAGTGAGGGCATGTGGTGCTTTTATAGCTCCCTGGCCACGGCACGAATAGCTGCTCGCGTAGAGATCGCGGCTGTTTTTTCTTTTTTTCTTTTTTTTTGCGCTGTTCTACCCAAAATAGGGAGAGAGAATTCACTGGCTGGTTTTGTTGCCTTATCTTCTAAGTGGCTGCCCACTTATTAAGTGGGCGGCCGACATATTTTAAAATTGGTCTGAACCTGCCCAAAAACTCAATAAAACCTTATAAGTTAAAACCAATGCATTTAACAACACTTCCCAGGCGTCCCTGGATGCAACCACATGCACGAATGCAATGCAAACATAGATTCCTCACAGGAAAGCGTCTGCCTTCCCACGATTGTTCCTGCTTTTCGTAAAAAGCTTCATTGAACCCATCTTTATTCTTGTGCTTGCGTTCTTACGCGTATTTTCTTACTCAGTTCGGATTTCCTCCTTAGACCCTTAGAGTGTCCCCTTACCGATGAACCTGTCACCCATCTTGTGACTCATCAGGGACCACCATTACCTGGTCTTCTCCCACCGAACTAACAGGCCAACTCCCTCACGGTGCTTCTTGTCACCCATCATATGACACACCAGAGTTGTCTGTTTCCTGATGGCTTTTCTTAGAGATCTGTGATTCCTTAACTTATTAGTTAACTTGTGCACATTTCTTATTAAGGTCCTAATTCTAGAAAATAGAAATTAGAAACAAAATAGTCAAATTAGTTTCATACAAATACATAGCAAGGAGTACTAAGTGTCTGCAAAGAAGTAAACCACAATGTGTCTACATCTAGGTGCATCAGGTGGCATCACACTGAACTTGGCTAGCGGCCAAAGTGTATGAATCAAGTATGTCACACCCAGGTCCCCTGTGTGCCAGAACTCTAAAGCCTAGACCTAAAGCCAATCTAGGATTGTGTTAAGAGTCCACTCTGTGTGATCTATGGGAAGGAGAAGCCAACCGCTGTATCCAAATCCTGGATACCTTTGGTGGCTAGAAAAAGAACGTGTACTCGAAAACAAGCTGCCTCGAGGTCGGAAGATGGGTCGCCGAGGAACCAAGTAATGTTGTAGTCGAAGAAATCCCAACATCGGCAAATGTCAAAACTGGTCAGCCCATGAGGGGCTCACGCAAAAGGAGAGACATATACCAAAAGCGGCGTTCTCTTGTAGGGTTGTCCCTCCCGAGTCGTTCGACTTGTAGTGAAGGCACTACCAAGAGAGCGTCTAGCTACGGATGAGTGTCCACTCCCCTGCGTCGAAGGAGGAGTGCAAGAAGGGTCAAGAGACGATGCTCAAGGCTCGGCCGGGGGGGGGGGGGGGACTGACGGCGGTGAAGCTGAGGTGGAAGGAGACTCCTCAAGGAAATCCTGTTGTAGAGGGTACAAACGGTTTCCTGTAAGAACCCACTGTTGCCAAACTACCAGAGGTCGGCCACTAGGGAGACGGTGTGATGAGCCCGTCCCTGTCAACGACGGCTGCGCCCTTGCTGCTAGCCATCAATTGGCTGGTCGCTGGGCTTTGAAGAGGTGCCAGCCTGTGTGTCTTGGGTACCTGTCTACTGTGCCTGATCACCCTTGGGACTTGGGAGGAAGAGCATGCGACACGGGTTGAAATCTCCTGCGAGGACAGGCCTTAGCTAGAATGCCCATTTGTCTACAAATGAAGCACTGGTTCGGAAGTCCTGAATACTCCACCCTCTGGCGGAGCGAACCACCACTCACCCTAGGTAGGAGGACTACCTTCGTGAGAGTGTGGACACCCGAACAAGAACGCGTACTACGGGTATACCTGCAGCCTTGGCAACAACTAAAGCTGTCGTATGCGGAGACTCCAAGATTGTCCCTATCTCAGAACCAATCCTGGAAAGAAGAGGGATGCACTCTCTCCTTAGGCCGGGGAAGCAAACCAAAATGGGCAGATCTGCTTTCTCGACAAGAACGTCTGAAGCTGGGTCGAAGCCATGGAGCCACTATCGGAAATGAGCCCTCATCGCACAAATGGCCAGCAGGCTCACTTGGCAACCATCATGGGAGTCTCAAACTCAATTCGGCAATACCCTCGTCGGAGAAGCTATATGTCGAACATCTTTCCAACCTCTGCTAGGAGACGGGGACGGGCCAATAGGAGGTCGCGCACCTCGCCTCTACCAGGACGACTGCCAACGACTTTACGCATAACAGAGGTGGCCTCAAGGCGTTCCACCTCTGCTGCAAGACTCGCTTGCTCTGCTGGCGAGAGAGCAAGTCGGATGATGGGCTCAGCGGGGGTCGGTCAAGGAGAATTCATTTGAGTCCCTTTGAGATGGAGCACAAGCTTCCATTTGTGCCTGCTACTGCAAATGTAGGCTAAAAGAGGTCATTCTCTTGCTGGAGCAAATCGCGCCTAGCGAGTCCAAGAAGCCACTAGCGAAACCCGACAAGGAGAAGCGAAGCGAGAGGAGGGCGTGGGGGGGATAAGAGCAGGTGGGGCACAGCAACAACAACAACAAGCGTGTGTATTTGAAACCCAACCATATTTTGCATACTTTGTCATAAAGCTAGCATGAGTCTACATAATATCCGAAATTTTTGTGTATAGATCCTCATAACTCTACTTACACTTTAAAATTGATAGAAATATTGGTGAAATAACTTCACCCCCTCTATCTCAAGAGCACTCAAAACTTTGGAAGAAGCTAGCATGATAACTTTATCATGGAACTTGGATCGTAAGGATACACTTGAAATTTTGACATACTTGGCACGTTCATAATAGAAACCCCTGGCATCATCCAACCTCTGGAATCAAATGTTTCATACACCATCTTCATTGCAATGCAAATAGTTATTTGCCACCTTGGTGAATCTATCTCGAACATACCTTCAGTGTCCACTTCACCTGGATCTTATGATCTCAATAGATCATGTAACATACATACCACCCTTCCACAAAGATAAATGTATTCATGTGCATTGAATTTCCCACACAGATCAAAGGATCCATAGTATACATGACCTCACTTGGTTCCTCAAGAGTTGTACACATAACTTCTCTGTAGGCATAAAATACTTTAGAACCTCATCCAACAATTTCGTAAACTCTGTATCATCTTCATCTTCTCTTTGCTTTACATCCAATATCCCATTATGTTGTTGGATGACCCTGTTATAAGGAACTTGATATATTTCTAAAGCATTATCCAAAAGAACCATAAGTTCCACATCTTCCTCTGCATAAGACAAATTATGTAGTGATCATAAGAATCCTCATCAAGTTGTTGTCCCAGGTCAAATTGTTGAGTGTCCTTTTCATATGTAGCATGGAACCCCACCAAAGCTTCATCCAAAAGAGACATGATTTCCATGACTTCCTCCTCATGCAAGAAACCCTCTTGAGAACGCATCTCATGTTGCAAGAAACCCTCTTGAGAACGCATCTCATGTTGCAAGAAACCCTCATCACATGTAAAATGCATATAGGCCATACGTCCTGCTCAACCCTCTTACCTCCTTTCAAGTACCTCTGCTTCATAGAAATCTATAAGTTTCACAAAGATATCATTCACTTCTCTTTCCAAATCATCATCATAAGCCTTCCACTCATTTGTAGCAAACCATTTTTGCATATCAACCTGCACCCCCTCTGAGTAGGGCCTAGACATCCACACCTTTGGAGTTCCCCTCATCTATCATATCCCAAACATATGAACCATATACAAAAGCATCAACATCATCATGTGAAACTGAATTTTGCATAGACATAACATTGTCATCTTGCTTTAAGTCATCAGCATGCGCACCCTGCCAATCTATGGTAAATGAACGCTCATACGTGTGCTTGCAAATACCCTCTCATAGCATAATTTCATCCTCTTTATGACTTGGATATAGTTTGCATACACGGAGACAATCCTCTTTATGCCCAAGCATCTCTACATGGATTGAAAATAGCACCCATATCACAAACCATCTCTAAATAAGTTTTCTCACCTTCTAATTCATTCTTTGATGTCACTTCAACCTGTATATCGTTCATAGATACTTCTTGTGCCCTGCTTTATGAGCCTTGAAACATCATAGCTTTACCCCAAAAAGAACAAGCCTCGTGTAAAGAAAGTGGAATATCCAATTTTTCATACACCAATTTGATTATGTCCTCATCTTTAACCGGTAATAGTTGGTCATCTTATTGTAGAAGACACTTATCTACATCATTTGGTACATGTACCATTTCCTTTTCCTCTGTAGAAGCAATCCTCTCCATCTCCAAGTCTATATATTCAAGATACCCTTGCTTAATAGCTTCTTCAAAGTCATCCCAATTGTCTTCATATTCCCTTGCAAGATCTTGTATTCTCTCACGTAAATTTGGAGCCGCCAATTGTTCAAACGTAGCAATCATCTAATGTTCTGGTACCCCTTGAAGCTTCATCTCCATGACATATCACTCCAGGTATCCTCCTGGGTCGTAGCCTTCAAACATGTTCCACTTGTCAAATACCTCACCGAATGGCACTTCAATCTCTTCTTCCATTTTCTTTTGCACTAATATCTGCTCTTCTTCTGCGGCCTGTTGTTGTTGCATGAACACAACAAAGGCTTCAAACATTTGTATTGTGGCCGGATCAAACCGCATCCCCTATTGTTTTTGTTGCTCAAAGCTTTAAAGCTTTATTTTGAGACCTTTGAACGAGCTTTTGAACCCTCACCCTAGCCTACTTCCGGTAAGGTTCACCAAAACTATGTCAAGAAGTATGTAATGCGGCTAGGAAAGCTTGGGCATCTCACTGTGAGAGTTCGTAGCAAAATCAAGGGAATCGTCTAAGTTTGGAAGCAAAATACACACTTAAAAAGAATAAAACTCCTATCATGAAAGCATCACTTTTAAATAGAACCAAGTAAACTCAAAACTCTTGTGTGTGATGATTTGGTGTAGCCTCGCTCCCAATTGCACACATACAGTGCTTATTCGCCTATTAAAAACCCTAATTTTACACATCAATTCTTCGTCGAGACTACTTCATGGAAGCTTTAGCACTTCACTAGACAAGTCCAAATGCTTATTTCAAGAGAGAAAACCCTAATTGGTGGCCTCGCAGCATAGAACATGGGGTAGAAATAGCACGGGACTGCACTAGCACGTTCACTTAAAACTAGGAGCTCATATTTGGCTCTATAAGCACCCCCCTAGCTTAAGCAATAATGGCAACATGTTTGGATGAGCATTTTGAGCTATTTGTTTGTATTTTTGGACCATTTTTTACCATTTCATAGCTATTTTTAGTCCAAAAATGTCTCTTTTTTGTCCGTAAAAAGCCCAAACGAGTTGGGAAAAATCCCCAAATTTGTGGAAAATTTCCCTTGCGCTCAAATTACATGTTGAACCTCCATTTTCCACTTGTCAAGTGCTTTGGACACATCTTTTACGGCCACACATAAAACCTGCTATTTTCGGCCGAGATTGTCCGCAATGGACTTTGCAGGTAAGACAAGCATGCCACTTCGGAATACTTGACATTTTTACATTTCTAAACTAAATTAGACATGTTTTAATATGATAAACCACGCAACAATGCCACGTTCAAGGCCTCACCTTGCCGGTAAGGTATGCACACGAACGCAATCATGGCAACTGTTTTCACACATATGACACTATGTACATTATCGCACTTGCTCCTACATATCAAAAGGCATACAAAATGAGGTGAACATTTGAATTTTACATTGTAAACATGCCAGAGCACGATAACGGGTGCCAATGCGTGTCTCTGTACATGCAAATGCACGAGTATGCACATGCACACACAAACATTGTCTGATACCCTTCGCCACCACCTTTTGACTGACCCTATTGCCATCAATTGTTGCCCATTTCCACCATCTGCTTGCTCCTCATCCTTATCATCTGTTAACAAAACTGCTGCAGTAGTAATCCCACCACAGCAGTAGCTCACAGACACCCCTTGGCCCTGGGGCCAAAATCCCTTTTCTTTATTTCCTGCTAATCCTATACCAGGTAAAACATCATACACTACACGTGACAGCACAAACATTGATTGCACAAAACACCACCACCAACGGATTTGAAAAATAGCTGAAGGTCAATGCAGGTTCATGCAGAAGACCCATGAAATCTTCTATAACAACATGTGCTATAAGCAGGAGTAAAAGATTATTATTTGCATTAAGGAGGGCAGAAAGTCTATCCTGTCAGGATTCATTTGCAGGGTGTGCTATCATGAGACAAAGTTGGAAGAACACTGAACATCCACACATGCATAGACAGGTAGCAGCTGTGCTAAAAAAAGACTTCATTATGTGCCTCCTTGGCACATAAAAAGCTACAAGGCAACGCCTCAAAAGAGCCTCTTAACTTGATACTAGCAAAGCTCCTTTAACACATTTGTTGTCCAGATGACAAAAATGAAACAGAATGCTGGTATTACCAACCGCAATTAGAATGATGCTGACTTTCACCTACAGCATTTAGAAGCTGATCAAAACACAAGCCATAAAATTCTATCCAACAATAGTTGCCATATATGTCTTTAGATGTGATGTGCAAAAGGTTATTATTGATCCCTCCCAGAGTAAACATTGTAAGCATTGTTTGGAGCCAAGCAGCATAAAAAAGTATGCCTGAGATCAATACCTTGCGAAAAACTACTGCTAGTTGGAAAATCCTCTGAGTCTATCGCTGATGAGTTAAAGTGAAATGCTCCAGGAATCTGAACCAACAGATTCTCTCTCTCTCTCTCTCTCTCTCTCTCTCTCTCTCTCTCTCTCTCTCTCTCTCTCTCTCTCAAATAATAGGTCCTGAGTTCAACTCTCCTCGTCAAATAGATCTTTAAGGCCTCTTGGCATAGTTTCCTACAACGTTAAAACTCTCTTCTTCTTCATCTCTCTCAAAAAACACATGGAGATAGTCTGATTGACTATATGTTAATTTAGAAGCCATATTTGATTGCATGCAAATTTTTACACTTGATCAATGGAATCCGGAATTGAATCAGAGGACTTTGTGTATTGATTTTAAATGTAAAGAGAGACCCAAGCATGTAAACTCCAACCATAGTGTGGGACAACCATCTCTGTGCATAGACTTCAATCGGGCACCTATGTATATTGGTATGGTCAAGCAAAGGTTTCTGAAAACAAAGCTTCCCAATGATCCAACACTAGAATGCAGGTGGAAAGTTTTCAACCAATTCATTCGCTCGTGCAGAAGAATGCTTTATTACGAAGCACATGTCTCACAAGGGTGTCAATAAAAGTAGATCAAAGAAAAAATGGTTTGATACGGAATGTAAAGAAGCATGTAAGTACTTGATGGGTTTAGATACAAGCAGATATAAGTAAGACTATCAAAAGCATAATCATGCATACAAAGCACTTCTCCAAAAAACAAGGAGTTGAGAATTGAATCGAAATTTTTTTCAAGCTCAAGAGGAGGCACAAGCATGTGGAAAATTTTGGAGAAATATAAATGGAAAGTGTGTTGAGAGCTTTAGTGACTTGACCCTTACGGACATATATATGCATTGCAAGAATCTATATGAGAAACAAAATGTGGGAAAGATGTCATGTCATGGTTCTCTTTCATGTATGCCTTCTTTCTTTGCCATCGGAGATATATATGAAAGGCTTAAGAAATTGGCCACTCGCAAGGCAGGAGACCTTCAAGGTGTCAAGGCCGAAATGCTCAAATGGACAAGCAAGGAAACGCATTGTTGGATAAGTGATATGATTAACCTTGAACTTCAGCATGGCATGCCTCATGATTAAAGTATAAAATTTGATCAAAGCTTTACATAAAGAGGGACATGTGAACAATGTAAACAACTACCGGACTATAATGGTTGGTTCTCTTATGGCAAACTTGTTTGTGGAAACAAAGATTAGTTAATGGACCGAGAAGAGTGCCAAACGTGCATATGGACAACTAGGTTTCCAAAAACATCAGAGCACCATTCTCACTCTTCAAGTTCTTATGGAGGAAAGCCCGCTGAGAAGTAAAGGATTGTATTGCTGCTTTGTGGAATTCAAGAAAGAGAGGGAATTCTAGAATTTTTCATATGTATCATTGGTATCAAGCAAGGATACCTACTCTCACCAACTCTCTTTGGAACGAATTGGAACTCGACACTTTGAATCTTGAGTTTATGCAACAAGAAGGCATTGAAGAGTTTATGATTGGGAATGTGCTGATCATGCTTTTGTTGTATGCAGATGATGTAGTGCTTTTGCACCTTGGCCCATACTTTAGCAGATGCACAAAAGCTTATGAAGAATGTCTTGGAAAAAATTTCCTTGCATAGCGGGCTGATCGTAAATGGCTCCAAACCATAGCTTATACTGAAAAGAAGCCATGCATTGTGTACAATAAAGAGCCCCTTGAGGTGGTAGAGCACTTAAAGTACCTTAGCCTTGAGGTTTCGGCTAATAATAAATGGAATGGTTACATGTTTATGCTTGCTCTTATCAACCAAAACTCGCACCTTGCATAAAGCATACTCAAGCTTGAGAAAGGAATGAGAAAAGAGACTAGAGAGCATTTGGCGAAGTTCCGCCAAATGAATTAGAGACTAGCAAACAAGGCTAAATCAGGAGATGGGAAGAGGAAAAAGCCAAACAGGTGGACGGTAGTGCCAGCTGAGCTCACCCCGGACCATGGTGAAGAAAGGCCCAGGGCCCCAGAGTCGAAGGAACTCCTCTATGCGCTCCCGCGTACGGTCGGAGCTGCCCTGAAGTCTCTCGAACTGTCCCCTGAGAGTATGGATCAGCTCCAACCAAAAATCTTGAATTGTCTCCGCTGGTGGCATAGGGCAAGCCTCAAAGATGCGGAAGCAAAGAGCCTGCCGGATGAACAAGAGTGTCACGCCACAGACGAGCTCTCAACACACCTCTCTCTCACTGCACCACTCCAGTGGGGTAATCTCTGTAGCAGGCTGGAGTGTAGGACGACCCCCCTGTATCGCTATCATCCTGCTAGCTGCCCCCCAAGTGTATTGTCGTGCATTGGAAAAAGCTAGCATCAGCCGAAGCACCCGAAGCCAAACCTGTTGTGCCATAGGGCAGTCCCAAAGACAGTGACGCTGACTCTCCAAAGGATGGTCACAAGCTGCACATGCTGTCGAGAGACCACTGCGTACAAGCCAAGTCCCCACTACTGTAGCTCTATGTGCAACCAACCACTGGAACAACGTGACTCGCCGCGGCTGTCTAGCGTCCCACTTCCTCGCCCAAAAAGCTCACAAGAACTCAATTGTGAGACCCTCCTCTTGCCAATGAGGTGCTGCAGCACGATGAGTCTCTCTCCATGCTGCCGGTGTGTGACGTCCCAGTCGAACAATGTACTGAAAGAAAGGGACACCTGGATGCTCAGCTGAGGAGAAAGGGTCCCTCCAGAACCACTCTCTAGGATCCCACTGCACTCGTGCCGGTGGATAGCTCTCCAAAGCCCACAACCTCCAATGGCCTGTCTCAAGAGCTCCTGGGTCAGGATCTATGACACAGGTCCTCCCACACATGCCCACCACTCGGATTCTCTGAAAACAATACTCTGCAACCTGTGGGGCATCTACTGCGACTCGGTGTAATCGACCCTCGCCCTGTAGCTCGAAAAACATGGAGGGTATAGTCTCTGAGCAAGCCCGAACTACGATGAGGACCTCCAAACGCGTGAAGGCCCCCATCCATCTCGGCACTGCTGACTCGAGAGGTGTAAACCACTCAGCTGGTACTGCCTCTGTGATGTCCTGTCACAAACGGGAGCGCATAGCAATATAAAATATACTCGGATAAGTAAAATTTATCACTTAATATTGAAACCAGAGGATATAGAGAGAAATAGATAGAGTGAGAAGATCGACACAGTACCGGGGACCAAAAGATGGGCTGGTCCCCCCCTGTAATAGTATCTTTATTATTGAGGAGAAGTCTATACAAGCACTTGAACCGAACGTATTACCACGTTCTTTCTTGAATAAGACTTGATGGTTCCCGGAAGCCTTAGCTTCCGAATCCTAGGGCAAAACCCTATTCCAAGGAACTTCCGTTCCTTATTCCAATTCCTCGAGAATCAAGGTTCTCGCCTCTGGATCTCACCTTGCAGACTCAGGACATGGCATCCCTGCAACTCTTTTCCAACTCTCTTTCCAGAGTCCTCTTCCCGCAGAACAACTCTGCTATCTCGGACACGAAGTCCCAACTTCCGGATCACAACTTGAGAGACTACCTCTCTCCGATCCGTGGATCTACTTCCCAAACTCGGGTACGAAACCCCTGGGCTGATCTGGCTCTAGTTCCTCAGAGCGCTTTTCTCCTGCAGAGGCTCATACCTTCCTCTGCTCCTACTCCCTCACTAAGAGGAAGTACACCTGCAAACAAATACTCAGAGTTCATAACATGAAAACCGTTACCTTCAAAGTCTCGACGCTCGAAACGCAACTCCGTTCTCAAAAAGAAATTCCCCGGAAGAGATCTCTCCATAGAAAATCCTCTCTTCCAATCCTACACACAAAAGAGGTGCGTTCTCGGGTTCCTTCTCGTAAATGAGCCCCGTCTACGACGTTTATGGGCTGAAAACAAAGAAAAACAGCAACTTGTCGCGATGGAAACACGCTTCATAGGCACTTCTTCGCGAGGGAACTCACGCACTGGGTCTTGGTGACATCTGGTACACTTGGGACAGCCATGGGCATCACCGGCAACGTCTTCTTTACGGCTAAAATTTGCAGCAGCATCTCCTCCTTGCAAAGATTGGTCCTCCCCTCTGAGTGAGGACATGTGATGCTTTTATAGCTCCTAGCCACGGGCACGAATAGCTGCTCGCGTAGAGATCGCGGCCGGGTTTTTTTTTTTTTTTTTCAATTTTTTTTCCAATTTTTTTTCGTTGTTCTGCCAGAAAGAGAGAGAGAGAGAGAGAGAGAGAGAGAGAGAGAGAGAGAGAGAGAGAGAGAGAGAGAGAGAGAGAGAGAGAAAACGCTGGCTGATCTATTGCCTTATTTATCAAATGGCTGCCCACTTATCAAGTGGGCGGCCGGTCACCTTTAAAAATGGTCTGAATCTGTCAAAAAACTCAAGAAAACCTTATAAGTTAAAAACAATTCTTTCGCTGCACTTACCAGGCGTCCCTGGATGCAATCACACGCACAGTTGCAATGCAGACATAGACTTCCTCGCGGGAAAGCATTTGCTTTCCGAAAAGCAATTCCGCTTTCTCAAAAAGCATCCGTTTTTTCTCAAAGTTTCCGCTGAACCCATCTTCATTCAAGTGCTTGCTTTTTCCTTGTGCACAATTCTAACACAGTTCGGAATTTCCTCCCGACTATGGATATTCCCTTTCCGATGCACCCGTCACCCACCTTGTGACGCATCAGGAATACCCATCACCTAGTCCTTTCCTACCGAACTTACGGTACAATCTCCTTCACGATGCTCTATGTCACCCATCCTATGACGCATCAGAGATGTCCGTTCCCGAATGGTCGGATACTTCTTCCCGATGCTCCCTGTCACCCATCCGATGTGACGCATCAGAAGTACCCGTTCCTGGTGGCCTTACAGATATTCCCTTTCACAGTGCTCCAGTCATTACTCTGAATGACGCACTAGGAATATTTTGTACTCGGATATCTCCAGTGAGAAAAACCCTCTCACTTAAAATTCCAATAATTCATTTAGAATTATTTTTCCTTGGTGTTCCAAGCGAGAAAACCCTCTCACTTATAAATCCAATAATTCATTTAGAATTATTTTTCTGTCAGATAAAGCCAATTTGGCAACATCCTTCTCACTTATAAACAGTTGTCCTCAACTGTAGAGGTGCAACTGAACTGCCAAGGAGAAATCGGAAAAATTCCAAATCTTGCTCAATGGTGAGTTGAGCTAGTCCTTTCTCAAAAGAGAACTTAAAAATTAAATTAAACAAAAATTCAAAATTCCAATAATTCAATACTTAGCTTACCGGTTCCTGTCCTTAGTACCTCGAGGATATCCTTCACCAATCATCAAACTTACGAGCCATGTAAGAACTCGTCATTCACATCTTTCCAACAGATCAGAAGTTTTCTTTATCCGAGAATCTGTTAGCTCAATTCTACCTTCTCAATCCCGAGAAGAATAATTCCTCCTAGAAATCAATCTAGGTCTATGTCCTTGTGCATAACCTTGCGCTATTAGTCCTGAGGATATTAAACCTCTGGTGTCCTCCCGCATAGGGCATGTCAAGAGCATTAAGCTCATGTGAATCTTCCTATGGCAGAACAAGTGTGTCATCTTACCAAAGTAAGTTCTTTTTCCGGGCCTTTGCTTTGGGTAGGCCAATTGTTCTAATCCAAAGTTTCCTTATCTAAGACTCTGTTAACTTGATTCTGTCTTCTCAAATTCGAGAAGAATAATCTTCCTAGAAATCAATCTAGGTATTTGTCCTTGCGCATAATCCTACGCTGTTAGTCCAGAGGGTATTAAACCTCTTGTGTCTTCCCACATAGGGAATGCCCAAGTTAGAGCATTAAGTTCGATGTCTTTCTTCCACAATTTGCGATCACCTTAAAGAAGGTTCTTGTTCCAGGCCGTCGCTCAACGTAGGCAGACGGTTCCAGTCCGAAGATTCCTTGTGCACGGCGGCACTTCCTTCCGATCTATTCCTCCTGCAAGTTATTATCACCAGCAGTGTTTTCCTAACACCCATTAGCGTCTCTTCCTTGCAGAGGCCATCCTTGCAAGCATCTAGGACTCCTCGCAAAATCTTAGGCAGATAAAATTCTAGCCATATCATTCTGTGAACATAAGTTCAAACTCGGCCCACTTAAGGGCGAACACACTTTAGATCTCAATGATGTTCTCCCATATGTGGTTAAGGTAATTCTCACCATTTTTAAAACAGTTGGCGAATTTTACTCTTACGAACATAATAGTTCGAATTTATTCCAGCAGCGTGTAAATGCTACTTGACCTGCTCATGGAGAAACATATACCGCAACCAAAAGTTGCTACTGTAATGGTAAAGCACATAGCGTACTCAATAATCAACGACCATCAGAAAACCTCTTCTCCGTAGAGAAACTCAAATTCCTTCTACCGAACACATCTCAAATAGAGATTCTCGTGTCGGAATATCCTTGCGCGCAAAAAGGCGCTCAAGAGAGTATAACAAACTCTCGTCCAGTTCCTTGGCATAGGTCTGCATCTTCGTGTGTTATCCATGTACTCAAAAGTGTACATAATTCTTATGTTGTGTTAGAGTTTCAATGAACCTAGGAAATTACCTTCCCTTCGTAAGATCCTTAGAGCAAAGACGCTCAACTTGATGATCACTTGGCTCGATCTTAGAGCAAAACCCGCTCATCAAATAATCTAGGATTTTAATCCTTGGATTCCTCAAGCACAGGCCGTAGTCGTCGCTTGTTCCTTCCCTCCTAAAGAGAGTGTTCATTCACTTGTGCAAAAAGCACTACCATCTTCCCTTACCGTGTAGGGGGTGTGGGCTTAAAGAGTACTGAAGCTTCATGAAAGCTTTTCTTTGCTTGAAAGCTCAGAATGGTTCCTTCATAATTTCCTACCCGCAGTAGCAGGTAATTTGTTTGAGAATTACCGGATACCAGATCAATAGTTGACCTTCCGGCTAGTTAAGCAAACCAATTCATCTCAGAAAACAATGTTTCAGTTTGATCCTGCTCTCATAAACACTCAAGAGTGGTAGTCCCGGTTAGACATAACCATATCTTGTGCAAAAGAGCAAACAAGCACAATGCACTTTATGATTTCCTTAAAGATGTAACTTTGATTGAAAACCTACCCTCTCACTTAAAGTTCGAGGGTCTTCTATTCAAGAACTCATGTGTTCAATGATTCCCGTCCCACTACGGGGATTGGATTCTATGTACACTAAGGTGTACACTTTCAGCTTTTATTGCTGACTCTACCATCTGCTGCAAAGTATTTTGTAGATGCGTCTACAAAATTCGGGCAAAAGTCCTTTGTTGAATTTCTTCATCTTTCCTTCCTCAGAGAGGATCGAGAGTGGAGCTACCTTGGCAAGAGTGAACCACTACTTGCTTTGACTCACTCGTGTTCCTATTGGGCAAACCCATCCCAATCTTCTTGGATGCCTTCCTCAAAGTGTAGAGGAAAAAAATTTATCGAAAAATTCAGCCTTGAATTGAATCCAAGTCTTGTTGTAAGTTCCTTGCAGAGCTTTGGTATACCACCAAGTACTTGCAATCCCCTTGAGGTGTTTAATCACATGCCTCATCTTCGACGCTTTTTCAGAAATTGCCGTTTACAAAGGCAACTTCAAACTTATCGAATCAAAGCGGTAGCTTTCGGGGCATCTTCCCTTCCGTCAAAAGTATCAAACTTGACTAGAAGTGTTCCTAGGTCTAGAGACCTTCTTCATATCCTTCTCGGAACGACGGGATTTCATGGCTATAGTTCTGGATTGACGTTCATGAATATTTTCTGGATTCTGAAGAATCTCGAGCATTCCGCTCCTTGGATTCTCTAGGTTCTTGAGCATCATGCTCTTGTCGCCTTCTCAGAGAATCCCAAGCCTTGTGTCGACTTCTTGCAGAGAGAGAAAAAAAAATTCCAACTCTGCGAGCTTTTCCTTGCAGGACTTAGGGTTCTGCCTGCTTACTTCTCTCTTGGCTTGTAATGGCTTCTTCCCGTATCTTCCCAGAGTCGTCCTCCTTTACAAAGAAAGAGAGGAGACCATGCTCTGATACCACTGTCACAAACGGGAGCGCATAGCAATATAAAATATACTCGGATAAGTAAAATTTATCACTTAATATTGAAGCCAGAGGATATAGAGAGAAATAGATAGAGACAGAGAGATAGAGTGAGAAGATCGACACAGTACTGGGGACCAGAAGATGGGCTCGTCCCCCCCCGTAATAGTATCTTTATTACTAAGGAGAAGTCTATACAAGCACTTGAACCGAACGTATTACCACGTTCGTTCTAGAATAAGACTTGATGGTTCCCGGAAGCCTCGACTTCCGAATCCTAGGGCAAAACCCTATTCCAAGGAACTTCCGTTCCTTATTCCAATTCCTCGAGAATCAAGGTTCTCGCCTCTCACCTTGCAGACTCAAGGCATGGCATCCCTGCAACTCTTTTCCAACTCTCTTTCCAGAGTCCTCTTCCCGCAGAACAACTCTTCTTTCCCGGACACGAAGTCCGTACTTGGGAATCCCAACTTCCGGATCACAACTTGAGAGACTACCTCTCTCCGATCCGTGGATCTACTTCCCAAACTCGGGTACAAAACCCCTGGGCTGATCTGGCTCTAGTTCCTCAGAGCGCTTTTCTCTTGTAGAGGCTCATACCTTCCTCTGCTCCTACTTCCTCACTAAGAGGAAGTACACCTGCAAACAAATACTCAGAGTTCATAACATGAAAACCGTTACCTTCAAAGTCTCGACGCTCGAAACGCAACTCTGTTCTCGAAAAGCAATTCCCCAGAAGAGATCTCTCCATAGAAAATCCTCTCTTCCAATCCTACACACAAAAGAGGTGCGTTCTCGGGTTCCTTCTCGTAAATCAGCCTCGTCTACGTTTATGGGCTGAAAACAGAGAAAAACAGCAACTTGTCGCGATGGAAACATGCTTCGTAGGCACTTCTCCGCGAGGGAACTCGCGCACTGGGTCTTGGCGACATCTGGTACACTTGGGACAGCCATGGGCATCACCGGCAACGTCTTCTTTACGACTGAAATCTGCAGCAGCATCTCCTCCTTGCAAAGATTGGTCCTCCCCTCTGAGTGAGGGCATGTGATGCTTTTATAGCTCCTAGCCACGGGCACGAATAGCTGCTCGCGTAGAGATCGCGGCCATTGTTTTTTTTTTTTTTTCCATTTTTTTTTTCATTTTTTTTTCGTTGTTCTGCCAGAGAGAGAGAGAGAGAGAGAGAGAGAGAGAGAGAGAGAGAGAGAGAGAGAAAACGCTGGCTGATCTATTGCCTTATTTATCAAATGGCTGCCCACTAATCAAGTGGGCGGCCGGTCACCTTTAAAAATGGTATGAATCTGTCCAAAAACTCAAGAAAACCTTATAAGTTAAAAACCCATCTTCATTCAAGTGCTTGCTTTTTCCTTGTGCACAATTCTAACACAGTTCGGAATTTCCTCCCGACTATGGATATTCCCTTTCCGATGCACCCGTCACCCACCTTGTGACGCATCAGGAATACCCATCACCTAGTCCTTTCCTACCGAACTTACGATACAATCTCCTTCAAGATGCTCTATGTCACCCATCCTATGACGCATCAGAGATGTCCGTTCCAGGATGGTCGGATACTTCTTCCCGATGCTTCCTATCACCCATCCGATGTGACGCATCAGAAGTACCCGTTCCTGGTGGCCTTACACATATTCCCTTTCACAGTGCTCCCGTCATTACTCTGAATGACGCACTAGGAATATTCTATACTCGGATGTCCCCAATGAGAAAAACCCTCTCACTTAAAATTCCAATAATTCATTTAGAATTATTTTTCCTTGGTGTTCCAAGCGAGAAAACCCTCTCACTTATAAATCCAATAATTCATTTAGAATTATTTTTCTGTCAGATAAAGCCAATTTGGCAACATGTCCTGACACATGCTCGCCACCCCTCTCATGCCCCATAGCTAGCTGTTCTGAAGCTCCTTTGACAACCTGAGAACTGTAGCCAGACACCTAAAGTGCGTGGTGGACCCTCTCCCATGGGACCCCAAGAAACATGAGGCCTACTACCAATCAGGTGGCCTCTCTGAGTGCTGACTATGGGGTTGCAAACAAGGGGCTGTCTTAGGCGCTCCTTCGTGCAAGTAGGTTGGTGCTGCTCTAGGCCTCTTCGCAGCTGCTCCTAGGAGCGAAGCAAACTCACAGAAAAACGGTCCTCCAGTCTCCTGCTCGGGCCAACTTTGCGCATCTATGTGAAAATCCATCTGATCGTAGCTCTCTAAGGGCCTCCTGCCTGAGGCACTCTAGCTCTAAGCCGCTAAAGCAAAAACTCCTTCCAGGGCTCCTCCCCTGGAAGCAGGTCTTTGCTCTGCTGCGCTCGGTCTATGATCCCCAAACCCCCCTAAGAAAAAGGTAGAGTGATGATCTGCCAGGCCACTTTGGCCCATGCTATCTAAGTGTCGCCCCTGACCAAAGGAACTTCCCGATCAACCACTCTACCTGGTTGAGGCAAGAACTCAAAAAGATCCAACAAGATGTAAATGTACCACATAGTAGCCAACAACACCTGGTTGGACACTACAACTCTGCCTGCCAAAGAAAGTTGTGCCGAGCTCCAATGTAACGGCTTCCTCCTGATGGACAGGAGGAGGGGAGCAATCTACGGCTCAAGAGACAAGTCCAAGCCAACCTGACAGCCCAAGTATCGAACTACAATCCCTGGTGGGATCCATCAGAAACCCTCACCTGCAGGCGTAGGAGCACTGCCAATAGAGAAAGCCACTATCTTCCTCCAGTTGATCAGTGCACCTGATGCACAACAAAAAGTCTCGAATAGGGAGCGCTAAGCCGCGTAAACCAACCTGTTGTGAAACCAAAATCCTGCTCATTGCCTCAGCATAGAACAAAAAGAGGAAGGAGGAGGAGGAGGGCAACCCTATCTGACCGAGCGTGTGAGCAAGAGGGCAACCCTGTCTGACCGAACATGTGAGCACGAAACAATCTCCTCTACCTCCTGCCAAAAGCACCTGACTGTAGACACGTCTGTAAAGAGCTGACACACCTCTGATCCAGGCATCTGAGAAGCCAAACCTGCGTAGAATGCCCTCCAAAAAGTCAAAGTCAACTCTATCGTAGACCTCAAAATCGAGAAGAAGTATCATCGGATCCTCACCACGGAGGCGCGCAAGGGAAAATGCCTCCCAAAAAGTAAAGATGTTGTCAAGGATACTGCGCTCTTTGACAAAACCTATCTGGGTCCCATGTATAATGCTCTCTAGAAGTGGGTGAATCCTCAAACTCAGAGCCTTGGCAAGAATTTTGTAGGCTGAGTTGAGGATGGTGATGGGCCGCCACTGCCAAATCTCATCCAAGGAGCCACCCTCCTTGGGAATGAAGTAGATCAAGCCCTCACTCATGCTGTCATGCATCTCTCTTGTGTGTAGGATGTACTGAAAAGCGTTGCAAAGATCTGAGCCAAGCAAGTACTCTAAGAAAAAACTAAGAGTCAAACCATCCTCACCTGGACAGCTACCATGGGGAAGTGTTCTCAGGGCCGTGTAAAGCTCCTCTAGCTGAAGAGGCAGCTCAAGCCTCTGGCGCATCTCCTCGGTCACAAGACAAGGCATCTGTGCCCAAACCTGCTCTTTTGTATGCATCCTGAAGCTCTGATTGAGGCTCTACTGACAACAGGTCACGGTAAAATTTAGTGGCAACTGCACAAATGTCCTCTGGCTCTGAAGCAACTAACCCGTCAAGACTCCTCAACTGGCTGACACTGGCGTGCGCATGTCGGGGTCCCACTGTCTCAAAGAATGCCCCTGTCACTTTGTCACCCACCTAGGTCAACTGAGATGCTTGTCGATGGAAGCAAACTCATGGCACCTCTCCACTGTGCTGGCAAGCTCCTTGCAAGCATGCTACAATTGCTCTTCCAACCAAGGACTGTCTGCGTGCTGCTCCCGCATCCTCTGCAAGGAAGCAACACCCCGTCGGAGATGATGATCCTCCTCTCTCGCTGCAGCGAGGCGGGCCGCAGACTCCTTAGGAAAAAGCCGACTAAGATGAGCAAGTCCAGAGGCCACTCTGTCAGCAGGAGAGTCCTACGTGTCCAAGCCCTCAGTCCAAAGAGCCACCACTCGCTCTCTGAGCTCGGAGTCCAGCAAGACCCTCTCAGAGATGCGTAGCATCGTGCTCCCCCTCCTCTGTCTATCTGTCACTCTGAGGACCACTGGTGCATGGTCCGCAAAAGATGTCCCAGCCAGAATGCTAACTGTCCCACCCAAGTCACAGAAGTGGTCACTAGTGTAGAAGCGATATATCCGAGATAGATTCACTCCTCCCACTCTACGGACCGAACGACAGAAACAGGCTGTCTGAGGGCCTCACAAAGCCAGAGTGCTGCCACACATATGAAGCCCACAAAGTCTCTCCCAACTTGCCAACTCAACTCCATACACAGTAGTATGGCTACCTCCAATCCTGTCAGAGGAGTCCTCCAACATGTTGAAGTCACCCCCAATGCACCATTGCTCTGCCTGCGGCAGAGACTCTACAATGTGAGACGAAAACTGTGCATGTGCACTCGCCACATTGGGCACATAGATGTTCAGGAAGCCCAACAGACAACCCTGAACCTGCATAGTAATCCACTCAGCCCTGCCTGGCACAATGATACCTCTGTCCACAATGGCTTGCTGTGCCAAGAGTCCGCAATAGTCATACATACCCCTCCCTGGATGCCCCCAGGTCCAAATGCAGCTGACCAGAATGTCTCATACCACCCACGCAAAAGCTGACCACATCATCTAATGCGGCTCACACACAGATGATGCTCTTCTAGCATAAGAAGGTCAATCTTTCCTCCCACAAGGTATCGATGAAGCTCCTGACGTAGTCGACCCCTCTTGCACTGAAACTGGGGCCCACCTAATCCCTACACGTTCCATGAGACGATCCTCATGGAGAGTGAGAGAGAACTGATGCTGCAGCAGCGGCTAACCATGCTATCTTCGAGGCTGGCTTGGATGGGGAATAATCCGCATCCGAGCGTCCCCAAGATAGGCGTGACTGCAAAGAGTGTCTAACTCAAGCCCAAGAAGAACGAGCCGTATGCAAGGCAACCTCCTCTATCCAAGAGTCCTCATGTATGTGTACATAGCATGGCGGGCTCTACGTGTCAACAAAGAAGTGAACCACAATGTGTCTACATCCTGCTGAGTCTGGAGGTGTCACTCACTCTGGAGGTGTCACTGAGAACTTGGCCAACGGCCACACAGTCTGAACCAAGTCTCTAACCCCTAGGTCTTCCATGTGATGAGAGAACTCGAGGGCCTGTGCCTGCAGCCACTCTAACAATGAGTCCAAAGTCCACGCAGGCTGGTCCATGCCACATAGGGGAAAAGAGAAGCCAACTGTTGAGTCTAGGGCCTCTATCCCTCTAGTTGCAAAGAACAGTACATGGACTCTGAAGCAAGTTGCCTCAAAGTCTGGTGAAGGGTCGCCGAGAAACCGAGTAAAGTCGTAGGCAAAGAAATGCCAATGACGACGAATGTCGAAGCTCGTCAGTCCACGAGGAACTTCTGCAAAGGGACACGTCTGCACCAGAACGGGGGTTCACAAGAAAGGTTGTCTCTCTCTCGCCAAGCAACTCATGGCAAAAGCGCTGCCAAGAGATCTCCTAGCAGCCGAGGATGGTCTTGCCCCTTGGGTCGGCTGCTGCGAGGAAGGAGCGGGAGGAGATGTGGAAGGACGGTGGCTAGCAGGAGGAGGAGAGCAGGGGCCGGGAGCGGCAGAGGGAGGAGGGCGAGGAGGGGAGACGGAGGAAGGAGGCGGGGGGGAGGAGCAGAGGGGAGGGGGAGGGGATGTCGGAGGTGAGGCTCAGGTGGAGGGTGGAGCAGGGACCTCGTCATGCTGAAGAGGGTCGAAACGGTTCCCTGTGAGAACCCACTGTTGCTGGACTGAGCCTGGGGACCACTTTGAGGGCCAGGCTGGCATGGTGGCCCCTGTCGACGTCGACCACGAACCTCCTGCCAGCCCTCCTCCGCTTGAGCCCCAGGCTCGGGGGGTGGCTCTTCTTGCATACCCTGTGACTGTGTCTGTTGTCACAAAGTGATGACGTGGCTACTGGGAGCAAAAACCCTAATTTCTGCCAGAAACCCTAAAAATCCTGCAAACCCTAATTTCTGCCAAAAACCCTAATTTTCAGAAACCCTAACCCTAACTGCTGTCTGAAACCCTAAGTGGCTGGAAACCCTAAAATTGTTGGCGCCAATGCCACGTGGCAGCAGGTACGGAATCCCCGATTTTGCGGAGGCTGAAAATAAAGCACTAGCGACGCAATTTTGCTGGCTTTTTGCTACGCAAGGAAATTGGAGAGAGAAAAAGAGTTGTTTTGCTTTATTTTAATTGCTCTCATTGAGAGAGAGAAAGAAACTGCTTTTGATTTCAAGCTTTTGGGGCTCTGCTTTTGGGCATCCCTTGTAATCTTTTTATACGCGGTGACGGCCTCACTACTCAGAGATCTGGACGCAGAGTCTGAGAGTGAAACCCTAACCGCTCTTTGTACTTTGACAATTGATTTAATACATAAAGAAATACCGAAACAGGCGCCAGTCTTTGGGGCCAATATCTCTAGGCACGGAACTCCATCGGGCCAGTGCAAATCTATTGTGATCTGTGAATTGTTTTGAAGTGGTTATTTGGTGCTGTCGCGATTGATTCATGACTTGGAGTGTCCAAGTCTGTTACAGTGGTATCAGAGCACGGCCAATTTCTCTTCTACGGGAAATCCGATCCCCAATTTTTTCCCGCGGCACCTATGGCTTCACGCAAGGATCAGTCGACTCCCTCTGCATCTGGAGATGCGAGCAGGGATCACAACGAAGATTCCGGCAAAGAGTATGGCCCGCCTCAGCCTACTCAGGTAGAGCAAAGAGAGATGAAGCATCGTCAATTGATCGGCGATGCAACAAAGATGATGCTCAGTTTTGTGAAGGATTCGAAATTGACAAAATATATGAGCGAGACTTTTTTTCAGGAAGTGCATGCGCAGTGGCAAAAGACCACTACACCACCCCTGAAACCCCTCTCAAGAAACCTTCTGATCAAAAACAGTATTCGGAGAAGGAATTACAAGAGGTGGTGGATGCACGGATTGCTCAGCTTTTTGATGCGCAAAAGAAAGCCAAAAAGCACGGCAAAAAGCAGAATAAAAGCACTGACTTCCCGGGATATTTGGGTCGTCAATCGACTTTTGACAAGGCAAAGAAACAGAAGAAGCGTGTTCGATTTGAAGGAGTACCCAGTTCTTCTTCTTCTTCTTCTTCTTCTTCTGACAGTTCTTCTAGCTCTTCAGATTCGAGCGAAGAAGATAGAAAAGGTAAAAAGCGAAGCAAGAAACAAAGCTTCGGAAAGGGCAAGAAAAAGGCAAAGAAGGTTAAATCTCGCCCAGAGACTGACAGTTCTACTGAGGACTCGTCTACAGACGGCTCAGATTCCGATGACGGAAACTTTTATGCAAACAAGAAGAATTTTTACAAAGCCAACTATTATGACTTTCTCGAAGATAAAAGCAAGAAAGTCCAAGAGTTTAAGGAAGGTGGCCACTCGATCAAGTTTGATACTTTTTCAGGATACTCAGATGCTTCGAAAGCTTTGTCTTTTATACAGCAGTTTGACATCGCTTTCACGGGAGGATGCTATTCAGAGCACTCCAAGATTCGGAGAGCTGCCTCTTATTTTAAGGGGAATGCTTGTACTTGGTGGTCCACGCTTCTTTTAAACAAGACTGCACCAGTTAAATGGCTGAAATTTAAAAAGCTTTTTATTTCTTCTTGGTTGACGCAAGAATATGAACGAGATATACGAGTTGCTTGGAACCATCTTCGGATGACCAAGAAAGATACAATCAATGCTTATTGTGACAGATTCTGGAGCTCTTTTCTACCCGCCTCTTCATTCAAGAAGACCTCGTTCAGAGAATAGATTGAGCGGTTCACCTTGGGTCTACCTACAGAGATCCGAGATCACTGCTTGGAGCAGAAGTCAGCTTCTATTCAAGAGTTGATGAGTCATGCGAAGCGGGGCTTTGCCATTTACTCTGGCAGTATGGCCTACCCCACAGATGAGAACATGACACAACGAGCCGAACAGACTTCTAGGACTGAAAGTAGAAAGAAAAAGAGCAACCCAGAGAAAAAGGATGCACGACCCAAGCTTACTCCTCAGGAGCGAGCTCGATTCATCAAGGAGGGGAAGTGCTTCGGATGCGAAGAACATGGACACATCTCTGCAAAGTGCCCTAAAAAGGAACAGAAAGAACAGAATGATAAGGACGACGACAGGACTAAGAGTTCAAGAGCAACTGAGGAACGTGGACGAAAAGGCAAGATGAAAATAGGACTGATTCCAGATTGTGTGGGTACCGATCCCGACACCATGGATGAGAGTACAAAACTTTGCCGAGCTTGGGGCAAAGTGAAAGATCAAGAGGCCCTGATTTTCTTTGATGGAGGAGCCAAGGCCAACTTCATCTCACCGAAATTGACGGCGCGGCTCGAGGTTACTCCCGATCGGATGGGACCACTTGCGGAGGCAGTTCTAGCGGCACCTGGCAAGAACGTAGCCATTACACCTGTCATTGGAAAACTTCGGTTGCATTGTCAGGGGTATTTGGGGCATAAGGACTTCTTCATAATGCCTTTGGAGGGTTGTGATGTTCTTTTAGGGATTCCCTGGTACCACAAGAACAACGCCGTGGTCGACTATCGCGCAAGAAAAGCGACCTTGACTACAAAAAAAGGCAGAACAATTGTACTTGATATTAAACTGAAGGGCGAGTCTGTCCCTATTGTATCATCTTCGGCCATTTCAAAATTAATGAAATCCAGTCTGTTTGTTTACTCGATCTTTATAAAAGAATTGAGCGATAAGGATAGGACAAATATGTCTAAACTTGATAAAGAACGCCAAGATTTTCTCCACTCTCACGCCGATTGCTTCTCAGAGGGCCTACCAGGAGAGTTACCACCTGCTCGTCCTGAAGATCATACCATTGATCTGATACTTGGAAGCACACCACCAAACTGGCCACCTTACCGTGTGAGCCGAGCACAGAATGAAGAGATTATGAACCAAGTGAAAGACCTCTTGGAAAAGGGTCTTGTCCAGCCTAGTACTTCACCGTATTGCTCTCCAATGTTGTTGGTTTTGAAGAAAGATGGATCTTGGAGGATGTGCATCGATTATAGAGCTCTCAACAAAATCACCATCAAGAACAGCTTTCCAATTCCTAGGATCGATGATATACTAGACAGGTTACAAGGATCCTCGTGCTTTAGCAGGATTGACTTGAAGAGTGGATATCGTCAGATCCGAATCGCGCCGGGAGACGTCTACAAGACAGCCTTTCGGATGACTTTTGGGTTATTTGAGTTTTTGGTAATGCCTTTTGGCTTAACCAATGCTCCTGCGACATTTAACCGGATGATGGACAAGATTTTTCGAGAGTACAAACTATTTGTTGACACTTTCTTTGACGACATCATTGTTTTCTCCAAGAATGAGGCAAAACACAGAGATCATCTGCTTCAGGTCTTTCAGGCATTACGAGATCACAAGTTAGTGATTAATGGAAAGAAAAGTGAATTTTTCCTACCAGAGATCACTTTTTTGGGACACATTGTCTCTGCAGTAGCAGGAGTGCAAATGGACCCGGCCAAGATAGAGACTATCCGTGATTGGCCCGATTTGAAGAATGTCCATGAAGTGAGAAGCTTCTTGGGACTGTGTTCGTACTACAGGCGGTTCATACGAAAGTTTGCAGAGGTTGCTTCCCCTTTGCATGTCTTAACGCAGAAAGGAGTCCCTTTCTCGTGGGGATCCACAGTGGTGACTGCCTTTCGGACATTGAAAGAGAAATTGACTACGAGACCAGTTTTGACTTTGCCGGACTTGCAGAAGTCATTTGAAGTATATTGTGATGCTTGTGGTCGTAGTCTGGGTGCTGTCTTGATGCAAGGAGGCCATGTCATTGCTTACGAGAGCCGATTGTTCTCTAGGCCGGAGATGACAGCACATACATATGAGAAAGAGCTTTTGGCGTTATCCACGCTCTTACTCAGTCGCGGCATTACCTACTCGGAGCGGATTTTACTGTCTTTACAGACCATCAGAGTTTGCGCTACTTATTGTCACAGAAGCAGCTTTCAGAAAAGCAGATGCGGTGGGCGAACATCTTGTCACAGTTTCACTTGTAGATTGTCCATGTGCAGGGACAGAAGAATGTGGTGGCAGATGCTTTGTCTCGGAAGCCGTTGGTTCTGGCTATTTCTGCGATACATCATAGGAGCTTCGAGGATATGGTCGATCAGTATGCAATAGATACAGATTTTGCAGGTATTTCCACACGGATACGGGATGGGGAGACAGTAGCTGGATACTCCCTTTGGGAAGGCTACTTGATGAGAAAGACTATGTTGTGCGTTACACAGCCATTGAGGGAAAAGGTTATGACTGAATGCCCTGTCCACCTTTTACGGGTCACTGCGGCATTGCTACCACCATGAAGGGGGTAGAGAGATACTTATTTTGGCCGAGACTCAAAAAGGATGTGGAAGAGTTTGTGCGCAGTTGCTTAGTATGCCAAAAGGTCAAGTTTGACAGGCGTAAGGCACAGAAATTGTTACAGCCTTTACCCATACCCACGCCCATGGGAAAGTATTGCGATGGTTTTCATTTTTGATCTCCCGAGAACACAGAGTGGTCACGATGGTATCTGGACTATTATTGACAGATTTAGCAAACAGACTCATTTCATTCCAGTGAAGAAAACAGTCAAGCCGGATCACTTAGCGAGACTGTTTGTGGCCCAGATCTTCAGATAACATGGCATGCCTCAGACGATTTTCTCCGACAGAGACCCCAGATTTACGAGTTTGTTTTGGAAGGAAATTTGGGAGAACATTGGCACGCGGTTGCAGTTCTCGTCATCGTTCCACCCGCACACTGATGGGCAATCTGAGATTGCAAATTCAATGGTTCTAGATTTATTGAAGTCTTATATCTCTGATCAGAAGACTCAATGGGAAAAGTACTTACCTTTGGTGGAATTTGCCTACAATAACACGATACACTCTTCGATGGGGAAGGCTCCACTTGAGATTGTTGAAGGTGCTGCGAAGGTTCCACCCTTCCTAAGCACGAAAGATAAGATCTTTGAAGCGGATGAATATACGCGAGATTTGGAAACGGCTTTTGCCAAGGTTCGCGAGACTTTGCAGAAGTCTCAAGAACGACAGAAAAAGACTGCGGATCGCCATCGTCGCGATTTGAAATTGAAGGAGGAGGATTGGGTGCTCTTACGTTTTGAGAAGGCACGCCTACAAAAGAAAAAAGAAAAGGAGAGGCTTTTTCCAAAGCTCAGTATGCGATACTATGTACCTTTCCAGATCACTGAAAAGATAAATGATGTCTCCTTTCCATTGAAACTGCCAGATACTTGGAGGATTCACAATGCATTCCATGTGAGTCTCTTGAAACCTTTTAAGGGTGATGTGCCTGCTGATGGGGAGCCTGATGAGCAACCCGAAGTGGAAGAAAACGAGGAGATCCTTGTTCCTGAACAGATTTTGGCACATAGGGATACGAAGACTAAAGGTAAAGTCCGAAGGCGGTTCTTGGTTAAGTTCAAAAACTATCCTGCATTAGATGCGAAGTGGATGGAGGAGGAGGACCTAGCAGATACTCCTCAGATTGAGAAACTTTACCTCGATGCTTTTGGTTTAGCATAGTCTATTCCAAACAAAACCCAGAATTCAGCTTGGCCGAAGATCTGGTGCAGTGGGATGCACAAGAGGGGAGTCGCTCCGCTCCTTTGTCAACAGATGCCTTGATTTAGATACTAGAGTCACTAATGTCTCTTTGAGCTTCACGGATACTGAAAGCTGACAGTATTTTGCTGTATGACTTTAATGAAATGGAATTCCTGATTATGATACTGATTTGTTCTTGACTTCTCTTAAGTGCAGGAACTGATAGACGAAATGACTGCAACATTTTG
Organism: Adiantum capillus-veneris; assembly: GCF_014529385.1. NCBI lineage: Eukaryota > Viridiplantae > Streptophyta > Polypodiopsida > Polypodiales > Pteridaceae > Adiantum > Adiantum capillus-veneris. Next base: position 67,313,801 of record NC_140951.1, on the reverse strand, counting down.
GTCTGATTGATCTCGAATAGACATGGTTGCAATAGGGGTTAGTCAATCGGACATCGATAAGGTCCCGATTGGACCTAGATGTGATTGCTAGCTACATTGCCGATAAATCATGCTCTAAGATCCGAATGAATGTTGAATGTCATGTGATGTCCTATGATGTCTAGTGATGTCCTGTTATGTCGTGTGATGTGACTGTCGATTTGGTACATGTGCTAGATGTGTGTTCCTAGTACGTAGGTACTAACAGTCAGTGTCTGCTAAGATGGTTTATGGCTTCTGTCGGTTTTGCAGGCGTAATCGCGGTCGATTACAATGCTTTTAAGAGGGGGGTATGTCACAAAGTGATGACGTGGCTACCGGCAGCAGAAACCCTAATTTTTGCCAAAAACCCTAAAAATCCTGCAAACCCTAATTTCTGCCAAAAACCCTAATTTTCAGAAACCCTCATTTCTGGAAACCCTAACCCTAACTGCTGGCTGAAACCCTAAGTGGCTGGAAACCCTAAAATTATTGGCACCAGTGCCACGTGGCAATAGGTACGGAATCCCCGATTTTGCGGAGGCTGGAAAAAAAGCACTAGCGACGCAATTTTGCTGGCTTTTTGCTACGCAAGGAAATTGGAGAGAAAAAAAGTTGTTTTACTTTATTTTAATTGCTCTCATTGAGAGAGAGAAAGAAACTGCTTTTGATTTCAAGCTTTTGGGGCTCTGCTTTTGCGCATCCCTTGTAATCTTTTTATACGCGGTGAGGGCCTCACTTCTCAGAGATCTGGACGCAGAGTCTGAGAGTGAAACCCTAACCGCTCTTTGTACTTTGACAATTGATTTAATACATAAAGAAATACCCAAAGGGGCACCAGTCTTTGGGGCCAATATCTATAGGCACGGAACTCCGTCGGGCCAATGCAAATCTATTGTGATCTGTGAATTGTTTTGAAGTGGTTATTTGGTGTTGTCGCGATTGATTCTTGACTAGCAGTGTCCAAGTTTGTTACATCTGCTAGTACTGGCCAGCCCTTGAAGGTTGGAGCTGAGCCTGAGGTGTAGGTCGGGGTCTCCTCCGTGGACACGCCTTCGCAAGATGGCCCATCTGACGACAAATAAAACGCTGATTCGGGGGCCCCGAATACTCGATGCTCTGACGGAACCAACCTCCACTCACCCGAGATAGTAGGATGACCTTCGGGAGAGTGTGGGTGTCCCGAACAAGAACACGTACTATGCTTTCAAGAAAAAATTTCCCGAAGTTACATGCCTTCAGACATCTTACTTCGAAGTGCAGATTACAACTTGAAATTTTTGAACATCTCTCAGCAAATGTCTCTTTTCGAGCTGATAACCTTGGAGATCCAATGCGATTGCTATGTCAGGGACTACCATCACCACTACAGGAACACTGTCTATCCAAGAGCTTATGGACCATGTTGCCGTCGGCTACAACTTTTGGAAGAAACCAACCCTTATTTTTGGTGCAGGTCTTAGAATGAAAAGCGAGTCGTCTTTTGGACTTCGACTGATGCCGAGAATGCTTTTTGAGTTTGATTTAGCAGCTTTCTAAATTTTGTTCAAGAACTTTGTTGATGATCTTGTTTGGAATTTGTTTGAAATGGATGGTATCTATTTTAAACTGCCTTGGAGCTGATTTAAATTGTTTGACTCTGATTTTGATACTAGTTTCATTGCTTTGTGATTTACTCCCCGATGGAGTAGAGAGAAATGTTGTTTTGGTATTGTTTGAACCTCGGAACGACACAGACGGGATGTCTTGGGAGCCGTTTCGTTGTATGCTAAAAAACCTCCAAACAATGCGGACGGGATGTCTGGGGAGCGTTTGGTTGTATGCTTGAAACCTCCGAGCGACGCAGGTTGCAGTTTGGGTAGTGTTTGGTTGTATCAGTCGTTTGAGCTCATGGCCCGAACCTTTTTAGGTTATTTGCGAGGCGAGTGACGAGGTAGTCGTTGAGTAGCTTCATACTGCAGACCATCTGTCTCGGGGGAGTGCTTAGCGGCACTGTTTGTTATGTCTTGTAATATGCATATGTGAGCATTTGTGTTGCATTGTGATGTGCCAACAATTGAATATTCCTAATAGGGTGAGAGCTCCGATCGAGAATGCGAGTATACTCCTTATTGGATAAGAATTTCTGAGAAGTCAACAACCCAAGATATTCAGAGCTCCGATTTGGCATGAGAAAATTGATTGACCCTTGGATTTTTTTTTTGAGCTAACTTGAGTTGTTTTGCAGATATACTGTAATCGTGGACGATTACTCTTTTTTCAAGAGAAGGGGATGTCACAAACTGCTGACGTGTCAAGCCACTAAAGAACGGAGCAAACCTACAGATCCCGACTGAGGGGCCTAATCCCTAGAAGCAGGAGAAGAAGCAGAAGTTCTCACCAACTTACAGATCCTCGACGAGAGGGGCAAAATCATTAAAGTTTTACCAACTTATGGAACCCCGTCCGATGGGGGGCTAAGTAACTAGAAGTAATGCCATGACCCTCACATACACACAATGAGAAAACCCCTGTGTAGTTGATTTGATGACGCGGCTCATAGTAACAGGGAATGGCTGTTTTCAGGTCTCCATTCCCCGTTCCCATTCTAAGTTCCCGTTCCGAATCCCCATTCCGTGTTTCAAACGTGAGAACCCATAACTGGGAATGGCATTTTGTGGTAGTTGTCGTTTCCCGTTCCTAGTAATTATGACGCAGTTGACTTGTACGGATGTCCCACGTCTGAAGCTAACAGGTTGTACAGGTTATTGCACTGATAGTTGCTGACGTGGCAGCATATGGATTTCCTGATTTTGCGCTGAGCTTTTGAAGGTCAGTAGCTTTTGAGTTTGAACGCTTTTCATGTAAACTGCTTTTAGAGTCCAAGGGAAGACCATGGGCTCTCATTCTGGCAGTCTACCCACGAGAGATGCAGAGCCAAGACATGGGATTTGTACCATGTTGAAGCAATATAAAGAAATATCGAACGGGGCGCCAAGGTTTAGGGCCAGTGCTCTCTTGGGATGGAACTCCGCCACTCCCCGTCTTGTGTATCGTGCATCTCTTTCAATTTAGTGTTATTTAAAGTGCTTAAAGTTGTTCAGTCTGTTCTTTTCCGTTGGCACGTGGTGCCCATCCCGTTACAACACCACTCAAAAAGCAAAGGAGATTCCCTCTAAGAAGATCAAAATGATTTTCCCCTTCCCTCTCTAGACTCTGATCCATCTAGTCAACCTGTTTTACCTCAAGGAAATCCATTGATTCGTTTAATGCCTCTGCTTCAACTCCTTCCACAAGATGGTGAAAACCACAATTGGCACCACATCAAGTGTTTGCAATACTAGACCTTCCCACGTCACAACATGCTAACCCTTCATGCTCTCAGCTAGCACCATCGGACTCAATTTTCTCCTCTTCCCGTTCTATGATCCGAATCAATGAATCTACATTTGCTACTTGAGCAATCCTTGAGCATCAGCATATGGTTGAGCCACCCATTCCTTTATCTTTTCACTCAAACCCTGCCGCAATTGTTCCATTTGCCCCTTCAATTCCGCTTTTATGACCAAAACATTATCTTTTGACACTTCAACGTCCTACATTTCCATGTCATCTATAGACAGTGGCCTTTGACTAACTAAACGGTCAACAGTTAGTCAGAGGCCCAATTCGACGCCTATAAATAGGGCCCACTACTCATTTTGCTGGATCTATTGTTATTGTAGTTGTGACTCTGGAGCTAGTTGTACATTTGTACTCTTTTGGTAGTTCTCTGAGCATTACTTGGCTCTCACTGTTGTACTTAATACCGTTTGTACTCTTATTTGAATATACATTCCAGTTCCGGTCTCAGTCTCTTGTTTCCATTTCACTTCAGTCTCTCTTTGGTCTTGTATTTTTTTTCCGAGAAAAAGATCCTTCTATTAGTTACTGAAACTGCCCATGGGGCTACAACCACCTTTGCTGGAGAGGGCTACAACAAACATAAGGGGGAGACTCTCCCAATGAAAAACAACATATGTACAATGAGGCTAAATCAAGAGATGGGAGGAGGGAAAAGCCACACAGGTGGGCGGTACTACCATCTCAGCACACCCTGGACCATGGTGAAGAAAGGCCCAGGGCGCCAGAGTCTCCAGCATGCGCCGCATGCGGTCGGAGCTGCCCTGGAGTCTCTCAAACTATCCTCTGAGAGTGTGGATCAGCTCTAGCCAAAGATCTCGAACAGTCTCTGTTGGTGGTACAAGGCGAGCCTCAAAGGTGCGGAAGCAGCGGGCCCACCAGATGAGCCAGAGTGTCAAGCCGAAGATGAGCTCCCAATACTCCTCTCTCTCACTACACCACTCCTATGGAGTAAGCTCTGTAGCAGGCTAGAGTGTAGGTCGACCCCCCTGCATCACTATCATCCTGCTGGTGGAGGATAGCTCAAACTGAAGTGTCGCGCCCGTGAGAGTGGACCAAGCAGTTGCCCCCCAAGTGTACTGCTGTGCCATGGAAAGAGTTGGCATTAGCCGAAGGACACGAAGCCAAACCTGTTGTGCCAAAGGACATTCCCAAAGACAATGGCGTTGACTCTCCACAGGATGGTCACAAGATGCGTATGCTACCGAGAGACCACTATGTACTAGCCACCTTCCAACTGCTATAGCTCGATGTGCAACCAGCCACTGGAACAAAGTGACTCGTCGCGGCTGTCTGGAGTCCCACAACCTCTCCCAAAAAGCTGACAAGAACTCAGTTGTGAGACGCTCCTCCTACCAATGAGGTGCTGCAGTAGGACGAGCCTCTCTCCGCGCTACCAATTTGTGAGGTCCCACTCGAACAGTGTACTGAAAGAAAGGAACACTTGGATGGTCGATTGAGGAGAAAGGATCCCTCCAAAACCACTCTCCAAGATCCCACTGCACTCGTGCCAATGGACAGCACTCCCAAGCCCACAGCCTCCAGTGGCCAGTCTCAAGAGCCGCAAGGTCGGGATCTATGACACAAGTCCTCCCACAGATGCCCACAACTCGGATCCTCTGAAAACAACACTGCCACTTGTGGGGCCTGTAAGCGACCCTCACCCGGGAGGGTACAGTCTCTGAGCAAGCCCGAATTGCGATGAGAACCCCATCACTGACTCGATAGGTGTGAGCCACTGAGCTGGTACTGCCTCTGTGATGTCGTGACACATGCTCTGCACCCCTCTCATGCCCTGTAGTAGCTGGAAGCTTTGAAGCTCCTCTGACAAACCTGAAAACTGTAGCCTATCACCTAAAGTGCGTGTTGGACCCTCTGCCATGGGACCCCAAGAAACATGAGGCCTACTACCAACCAAGTGGCCTCTTTGAGAGCTAACCATGGGGTTCCAAACCAGGGACTGTCTCAGGCGCTCCTCGTGCAAGTAGATTGATGTTGCTCTAGGCCTCTCCGCCGCTGCTCCCAGGAACGGAGAAGACTCACAGCGAAACGGTCCTCCAGTCTCCTGTTGAGGCCAACTCTGCGCATCTCTGTGAAAATCCATCTAGTCGAAGGTCGCCAGGGGCCTCCAGCCTGAGGTACTCTAGCACTAAGCCGCTACAGCAAAAACTCCTTCCAGGGCTCCTCCCTTGGAAGTAATCCTCTGACAAAAGACTTCCCAAGAAGGGCTCTACTCTGCTGTGCTGAGTCTATGATCCCCAACCCTCCCTAAAAACACAAGGAAGAGTGATGACCTGCCAAGCCACTTTGGCCCGGGCTTTATGAGTGTCACGCCTTGACCAAAGGAATTTCCTGATCAGCCTCTCTACCTGGCTAATGCAGGAACTCAAAAAGATCCAACAAGAAGTGATGTACCACATAGTAGCCAACAACACCTGGTTGGCCACTACAACTCTACCTGCAAAAGAAAGTCGTGCGGAACTCCAATGTAACAACTTCCTCCTGATGGATAGGAGGAGGGGAGCAATCTGCTGCTCAGGAGACAAGTTGAAGCCAACCTGGCAGCCCAAGTATCGAACTACAGTCCCTCGGGGAATCCATCTGAAGCCCTCACCTGGCAGCCAATCAGGCGTAGAAGGCTGAAGCACTACCAACGGAGAAAGCCACTGTCTTTCTCCAGTTGATCCGTGCACCTGATGCACAACAAAAGGTCTCAAGAGCCTGCTCACAATTGTGAAGGTTGGGCTCCTGGCCCTCCAAGTACAACGCTGAGTCGTCTGCTAACTCAGCATCCAGTAGCTCTTCTCCTTGAATAGGGAGTGCTAAGCCACGAAGACCAACCTGCTGTAAAGCCAAAAACCTGCTCATTGCCTCAGCAGAGAACAAAAAGAGGAAGGGGGCAAGAGGGCAGCCCTGTTTGACAGAACGGTGAGCATGAAACGATCTCCTCTACCACCTGCCAAAAGTACCTAACTGTGTGCCCGTCTATAAAGAGTTGACACACCTCTGATTCATGCATCTGAGAAGCCCATCCTGCGTAAAGTGCCCTCCAAAAAGTCCCAATCAACTCTATCATATGCCTTCTCAAAATTGAGAAGAAGTATCACCAAATCCTCACCGCGGAGGCGCGTGAGGGCAAATGCCTCCCAGAAAGTGAAGATGTTGTCAAGGATACTACGCTCCTTGACAAAAATCTGTTTGTGTCCCATGTATGATGCTCTCTAGAAGTGGCTGAATCCTCAAACTCAGAGCCTTGGCGAGAATTTTGTAGGCTGAGGTAAGGATGGTGATGGGCCGCCACTGTCGAATCTCATCCAAGGAGCCACCCTCCTTGGGAATGAGGTAAATCAAGTTCTCACTCAAGCTGCCAGGCATCTCTCCTGTGAGTAGAATGTATTAAAAAGCGCTGCAAAGATCTGAGCCAAGCAAGTCCGAGTACTCTAAGAAGAAGTTGGGAGTCAAACCATCCTCACCTGGATAGATACCACAAGGAAGTACTCTGAGGGCCGCGTGGAGCTCCTCTGACTGTAGAGGCAACTCAAGCCTCTGGCACATCTCCTCTATCACAAGACAAGGCATTTGTGCCGACACCTACTCTCTGCATGCATCCTCACGCTTTGACTGCGGCTCTACTGCCAACAGGTCACGGTAAAAGTCGGTGGAAACTGCACGAATGTCCTCTGGCTCTGAAGCAACTAACCCGTCAGGCCTCCTCAACTGGCTGACCCTGGCATGCGCATGTCCAAGCCCCACTGTCTCAAAGAAAGCCCCTGTCACTCTGTAACCCACCTAGGTCCATTGAGATGCCCGTCGATGAAAAGCAAACTCCTGGCGCCACTCCTCTATGCTCGCAAGCTCCTAGCGAGCCTGTTGCAACTGCTCCTCCAACCAAGGACTGTCTGGATGCACAGTAGTATGGCTACCTCCAATCTTGTCAGAGGAGTCCTCCAACATGTTGAAGTCACCCACAATGCACCATTGCTCTGCCTGCGGCAAAGACTCTACAATATGGGACCAAAACTTTGCACGTGCACTCGCCACATTGGGCGCATAGATGTTCAGGAAGCCCATGAGGCAACCCTGAACCTGCATAGTAATCCACTGAGCCTTGCCTGGCACAATAATCCCTTTGCCGACAATGGCCTGCTACAAAGAATCCGCAATAGTCATACATACCCCACCCTGGATGCCTCCAGGTCCAAATGCAGCGGACCAAAACGTCTCATAGCGACCTTGCAAAATCTGACCACACCGTCTAATGCGACCCTCACAAAGATGATGCTCCTGTAACATAAGAATGTCAATCTCACCACCCACAAGGCATCTCTGAAGCTCCTGAGGCAGTCGACCCCACTGACACTAAAAATGGGGCCCTCGTAAATCCTGCACATTCCATGAGATGATCCTCATGGAGTCAGTGGGAGAAAACAGTTGTTGCCACAATAGCCAATCTCGCTATCTTTGAGGCCGGTTTGGATGGGGAGTAATCCGCATCCAAACGACCTCTAGACAAGCGCGAAAGAAGTGACTGTCCTGCCCGGAGCGTGCAGCCCGAAGGGTTACATCCTCTGTCCAAGAATCCTCATGTACAAATACATAACAAGGAGGCCTTTGAGTGTCACCAAACAAGTGCACCACAATGTGCCTGCAACCCACTGCATCCGGAGACGTCACGCTGAACTTGGCCAGAGGCCAAAGTGTCTGCACCAGATCTGTCACCCCTAGGTCCCATGTGTGGTGTGAGAACTCAGTAGCCTGAGTCTAGAGCCAGTCAAGAACTGTGTGCTCAATCCACTCTGTGTGATCCCTACCACACAACGAGGAGAAACCCAATGTTGTGTCCATAGCCTCAATGCCTCTTGCTGCAAGAAAGAGGACATGGACTCGAAAGCAAGCCTCCTCCAGGTCAAGAGAAGAGTCACCCAGAAACCGAGTAAAATTGTAGTGGAAGAAGTCCCAACGTCTACGAATGTCAAAGCTAGTCAAACCTCTAGGGACTACTGCAAAAGAAGAAGTCAACACCAAAAGGCGGCATCAAGTGGGGCTGTCCCTCTCGCGTCACACGGTCCATAGCGAAAGCACTACCAAGAGATCGCCTCGCGGCAAACGCGTATCCAGTTCTGTGCGTCTGAGGAGGAGTGGTGAAGGGGTCGGGAGATGAGGTTGTGGGCCCCACCAGGGAGAAAGGGGGGACAGGGAGCGGAGGTGGAGGTGGGGGGGCGGGGGGGGGGGGGGGGGGGGGGGGGGGGGGGGGGGTGTGTGTCTGAGGGAGGGGGTGGAGGGGGGGAGGAACGAAGTGGACGGGGCCTCCTCAGGCGGGTCCTACTGAAGGAGGTCAAAACGGTTACCTGTCGAAACCCAGTGTTGCTGAGCTGTAGAAGGTCGGCCATCAGGGGGAGCAGTGCGGCGAGCCCTCCCCTGTCGGTGGCGGCGAGGAACTTGCTGCCAATCGTCAACTGTCTCATCGCTGGTCTCAGTCGAGGTACCAGCCTGTGCATCATGTGTGTGTGGCTGTTGGGCATACTCAACCTTGGTAGGTTGCGCCTGCGCTGTGGGTCGAGGTCTCCTGCGAGGACAGGCGTTAGCCAAATGGCCCATCTGTCTGCAAATGAAACACTGATTCGGGAGGCCCGAATACTCCACGCTCTGACGGAACCAACCCCCACTCACCCTAGGGAGTAGGATGACCTTCGGGAGAGTGGATGTTCTGAACCAGAACACGTACTGTGGAGATGTCGGCCGCCTTGGCAACTACAGAGGCTGTCGTGCAAGGTGTCTCCAGGACAGTCCCAATCTTTGAGCCTATCTTGGACAAAAGTGGCAGGTATTCCCTCCTCAAACCAAGAAAGCAGACGGAGATGGGCAAGTCTGCCTCCTCTACAAGAATACCTGTAGCTGGATCGAAACCATGCCTCCACTATCGAAAGTGGGCTCGAACTGCTCTGATGGCCAAGGGACTCATCGCGATGACCTTGGACACCATCTCGGAGGTCTCGAACTCTATCTGATAGTAGCCGCGTCCAAGGAACTGAACATCCAATATGTTGCCCACCTCGGCGAGGAGGCAGGCCTGGAGAAGATCGGGCCTCGAGAAGATCGCGCACCTCTCCTCTGCTGGGTCTGGTGCTGAGAATCTTGCAAATAACGGAAGTCGCCTGCAAGCGTTCCACCTCTACTGCGAGGCTCGCTTGCTCTGTCGGCGAGAGAGCAAGTCAGATGGTGGGCTCTGCGGGGTCGGGCGAGGGGCTTCTTGAGAGTCCCTCTTAGGTGGAGCATCAGTCTCCATCAGTGTCTGCTGCCGTGAAAATAGGGTGAAAAGTCGATGACGAGCGGTGGCCCTCTGCTAGCCGAGCGCGACGGAGATGCTGACAAAATCAGCTGAGCCAGACCAGGGGGAGGGGGGGGTGGGGGATGCGGTGTGGGAAAAACGCGAGTGCGAGGTTGGGGCGGGCGGGCGGGCCGGCGGAGGCGCGGCGGGAGGGGGGCTGAGATGTGGCGGGTTGGGGCGGCAATGCAGAGGTTGGCTGCGTGCTGTGGCTGATGCACACTGGTGCTGAATGCAGGCAGCGGGCGGGCGGGCGGGCAGGACAGGGCAAGGCAGGCAGCACGAGGGAGGCGGGCTGTGCGCTGGTGCTAAGTGCAGGTAGCGGGCAGGCAAGGCAGGGCAGGACAAGCAGCGGGAGGGAGGCTGGGACGATGGCGAGGGAGGGGGGGGGTGCAGAGCGTGCGCAAGGGAGAAGGCGAGGGCAGCAGCGAGCGGCGAGTGAGAGCAACCGTGAGTCGGTGTACTTTTCAGTATGGTCTTGTATTTAAAGTCTGCTTGCCGGATCTGATCTAACTAACTCTAACAATCCAACCTGGAATAGCTATCAGAGGTGAGCAGCTCATTCCATTTTGGTGATCACGGTGGTGAGCTAAATAGCTCTTGACAGCAAATCTATCTCCCCGTTAATTTTGGAGTTAGCTAAGATTCAATCATGGCGACCATAAGAGTGCGACATGGAAGGAGAATTTCCAGAAGTCTTATCGAGGATCAGGATAGAGGCTTTGATATTGAAACTGACTTTGGATATAACATGGTCCAGATGTGAAGACGGCATTCCCGAAGGGCTGATAGGTGCTTTAGGTTGAATGGGTATGAGAGAGCAGCTCAAAGTAACATGGTGCAGAACGCAAAAATAACAGGAATGAATATTGATGAAGGATTTCTTCAGAAGTGGACTGATTTTTTATCTGAACCTTTTAGGAAATGCAAGTATTGTCATTCCAGATATCACTCGAAGTTCCATTGCTCAGCAAAATATATTGATTGGAGGCCATTTCAGAGGCATTATGCTTGTTCGTATGAAGATGTCTTGGCAATTTTAGAAGTTGTCAAGGAATGGTGGCAGCAATACTTGATCCAAAATATTCAACCACGAAAAGTATATGATCATTGTCAGAAGAGAGGCCACAATGTTTCTTATGTTGAGGAGTGTCCATATTTGTTCTTCAAACTTTGGTGGATAGTCAGACACGAGTCCAGAACCAATGGGATGCAGACATTCACGTCCAAATGGAGTTTTTCAAATCATCCAAAACTTTTAACGTTTCTTATTCAAATCTTGATTTGGGGCAGCAACATCAGAATGATTGGAAACACCATCTTCAGGAGCTGATGGTGGTTAAACTAAGTGTTCCTCAGTTGGATGGTGACCAATCAAAATTGCAACCTGATTGGATAACTGGTCTTGCTTTGGAAAAAGCACACTAATGGAAGGATCTTTCTTTTTTTCCCCGAGAACAAGAACCTTCCATTAGTTAAGAATACTGCCCAAAGAGCTACAAATGGCCTCTACTATGAGGGCTACATCAAAACGTGGGGAGACTCTCCCAATGAAAAGACAAGATAAATACAATGAAGGATAAATCACGGCCACGTACTTGGATGCTTTGAATCTCCTCGGAAAGACCTGAAAACTGTAACAAGTCCCCAAAAAGTACAGGCTAGACCCTCTGCCATGGGACCCCAGGAAACACGAGGCGCGCGACCAACCAAGTGGCCTCACTGTGTGCTGACCATGGGGTTTTCAACAAGAGGCTTTCTCAAGCGCTCCTCAATGTATGTGGGTTGGTGATGCTCGAATCTGACCACATCGCCGAATGCGGCTCTCACAAAGATGATGCTCCTGAAGCATAAGAATATCAATCATACCTCCCACAAGGCATCTCTGAAGCTCCTGACCAGGCGGCCCCTCTGGCACTGAAACTGGGGCCCACCTAAACCCTATACATTCCACGAGCCAATCCTTATGGGATCAGTGACAAAAGACCGATGCTGCAATAGTAGCCAATCTCGCTATCTTCGAGGCCGGTTTGTATGGGGAGTAATCCACATCCAAGTGACCTCTAGACAAACGCATCTGAAGTGATTGTCCCACCCAGGCCCAAGCAGTGTGTGCAGTCCGTAGATCCTCATGTACAAATACATATATGGCAAGGGGGACTCTGCGTGTCAGCAAAAAAGTGCACCACAATGTGCCTACATCTTGCTGCATCCGGCAGCATCGCACTGAACTTGGCTAGAGGCCAAAGTGTCTCTACCAAATTTGTCACCCCTAGATCCCCTTGTGGTGTGAGAACTCAACAGCCTGAACCTGGAGCCAGTTAAGAACTGTGAGCAAGGTCCACTCTGTGTGATCCCTGCCGCAACGGAAAGGAGAAACCTACCGCTCTAACCACAGCCTCAGTGCCTCGGTCTTGTGATTCCAGATGAGATGGACGTGATAGCAATAAGGATTAGTCAATCGAGACATCTGTGAGATCTGGGATAGATCTAGATGTGATTGCTAAACATGTTGCAGATAGATCCTGATCCGATATCTCGATGGACGATATGTTGTGAATGTAATTTGAATGTTCAGTGACTGTCTAATGCGTCAGTGCTTAGAGTCACTGTCTACAGAACACGTTTATGTCTTATGTTTAATTTTTGGAGGCGTAACGAGGGCAATTACAATTCTTTCAAGAGGGGGGAATGTCACAAAGTGATGACGTGGTATGACCATCCAGATGCAGATGAAGTTTTTAACTTGCAGAACTTTCCGAGGGGCCTAATTTAAAGAGTCTGAAGCCTACAAGTTGTACCAACTTATGGTACCCCATCCGAAGGGGCCTAAGGGACAAAAAGAATAATAAATTGCGCAAGGGATGCTGACGTGGCAACGCTCTACGGACAGCCCACGTTTTTTCGCTAACTGCTGACGTTGCAGCATACAGATTTCAGTGAGTTGCGTTGGCTGCCTAGAGCGCTAGCTTTTGGGCTGCTTTTAGTACTTGAATCTTTTTAGGTACTGCTTTTTGGAAGGCCATGGGCGTATAAATATGTAACTAGGGTCTCTCCCTCTCTCACATTGGCTTGGGAGCACTGAGCAAAGAGGACCCTCGGACTTTGTACTTTCCTCAAGCATTAATATAAAAATGAATACCGAAAGGGGCACCAAACTTTGGGGCCAATACCTCTGGGCACGAAACTACGCTGGGCCGTGTCGTTTCTCTCTTGAATTGTGATAAATTCTGTCAAGTGATTTTTAAGTATTGTCTCGTATGTCGTGCCAGAATCCAGACTTGGGGTGTCTAAGTCTATTACAGTGGTATTAGAGCTCAGTCGATTTTCTTTCTACAGAGATCCAATCCCTTCTACTGTGACACACATGCATTTAGTCGACGAATCCCACAAGGATCACACCAATCCACTTGACAGCTCCAAGTCGGGTGAGGTGAGAACACGGAAGATTCAAATGGACGACGCCCGCCTTCTGTGTACTCGAGAGAAGAATACAGGCCATTCCCCACCAACGGAATATGAACGAATGGAGATGCAACGTCAACCGCACGTTGATGCTTGTGCTCGGCAGATGCTCCAGTATTTAAAGGATCCCTAGTATGCTTTGACCAAGCACCCGATTGACGAAGTGCATTCTTAGTGGCGTACAGCCATCGACTCACCTCTCAAGCCCGCTTTGAAGAAAACACCTGCCCCGCGGGTGTACACTGAAGATGAACTTGACGATGTAGTAGAAAGATGAGTAAATCGGCTCTTAAAGTCCAAGAAGTATTCGAAGAGACACAGTCGAGTAGCACACTACGCTCGCTACTATGTCATAAGTCTACTTTTGCAAATGCACGAAACAAAAAAGCGTGAATGTTTTGAGGGTGTTTCCAGTTCGCCGTCATCCTCTTCTGACAATTCCGACAGCTCCTCATCCTCTGTGAGGAGGACAGAAAGAGCAGAAAACGAAGAAAGACTCAAAGACACGGCAAGAACAAGAAGAAGGCTAAGAAGACAAGATCCCACCAAAGATCTCGGAAATCTTCAGACAATTTTGAGCAGGACTCATTTTCTTCTGAGAGTTTAGCCTCCGATGAGCTGATGTTTTACTCTAAGAGGAAGCACTTCTACAAAGCTAACCAATACGATTTTCTCGAGGACAAGAGCAAGACGACCAAAAATTTCAAGGAGGGTGGACAAGCACTAAAGTTTAATACTTTTTCAGGCTTCCGAGACACTCATTGTCACGAGACTGTGACAATCAATATATATATATATATTTGTTGGTTTCTTTCCCTTGATTTTTATTTTATTTTTGCGACCCTCTTGTTAAAATCACAAATGCCCGGACATTGCATGGCCAATGTGAAACAGCCATTGGCCGAGAGTTTCACCCGCAAGAGTTAAGGCCAAGCAACCACGAGACGGTTGGAACGCTCGGCACTGGAATCCGGCTAGTAAAGAAGTGGCTAGACTCAGTTAAAGTCATTTAGGCCCCTCGGAAAGACTTTATAAGTTGGTGGGTACTAGGAATTGACTCAAGAGAGGCAAATTGGACACATGACGGCTCTAGGTGCACTTGCTAGGCTCATCCCAAGAAGGGGCACCCAATTTAAGAAGGGAAGCTGATTTTCATTCATTGCGAGCCTACACTGTGTGTGTGAGTAGTGGGTGCAGGTGATCACAGCTCTAATGGAAAGCTTGCCTTCTCCCTTGTCTCATGCAGCGCGATGGTTTGCTCTCGTGCATCTCTCTCTCCTCTTTTCACACATGGTAATGCCCCACTTGTTGGGTTTCTCAAATGACCATGTACAGTTATGGGGTTTTTATGCACGTTTGCCAAGGCAAGAGCCTTTTGTACAAGAACCGATTAGCTAATTTCCCTTCAAGTACGCACAGTTCCACTTCATTCCAATAAAGAAGACAGTTAAGCATGACCATTAGGCGAGACTGTAGGTTTCACAAACATTTCGGTTACATGGCATGCTTGAGCCCATAGTTTTGGACAGAGACCCCTGATTCACTACTTTGCTTTGGAGGGAAATCTAGGAGAAAATTGGCACGCGGTTGCAGTTCTCGTCTTCATTCCACCCACGTACAGACGGGCCATCTGAGATAGCCATTCAATGGTTTTGGATTTATTGAAGTCTTATAGTTTGGACCAGAAGACCCAATGGAGAAAGTATTTGCCCTTGGTGGAGTTTGCCTACAACACTACGGTTCATTCATCGACGGGGAAGGCGCCATTTGAGGTAATCAAGGGTGATAAGAAAGTCCTACTATTTCGAAGCACCAAAGATAAGATTTTTGAAGCACTCCGGTATACGAAGATCTGGACACTGCTTTTGCCAAGGTTCGTGAGGCTCTTGAGAAGTCTCAAGCACGGCATAAGAAGGCGGCTGACAAACATCGACGCGACTTGCAGCTAAAGGAAGATGCAGTACTATGGCCCTTTCCAGATTCAAGAGAAGATAAATGATGTATCCTTCAGAGTGAAGTTGCCAGATACTTGGAAGATTCACAATGCTTTTCATGTGAGTCTCTTAAGACCTTTCAAGGATGAGGTGCAAGTCGACAACGAGCCCAGCATTGGATGCAAAGTGGATGGAGAAGGAGGACCTGGCAGATACTCCTAAGATACTGGAACTTTACCTTGAGGCTTTCAATCAAGCTTCGACTATTCCCAGAGATCTCGCAGATCAGCAAGGTTGAATCTGGTGCACAGAGGACTGCACAAGAGGGGAGTTACTCCGCTCCTTTGTCACAGGTTACCCAGATGGAATAAAGTAACTGATTTTCCTTTGGATTTCAAGCATACTGATGGGCTGATAGTATTCTATTGTATAACTTTATAAAAGAAGTACTTCGCAATGGGAATTCCCGAAATGAATCTGATTTATGTGTACTCTCTCATGCGAGTAGTGTCTGAGTGCATATTTAAAAGACGAAATGATTGCAGTATTTCGGTCTTGTGATTCCAGATGAGATGGATATGATAGCAATAAGAATTAGTCAATCTAGACATCTGTGAGATCTGGGATAGATCTAGATGTGATTGCTAAACACGTTGCCGATAGATCATGATCCAATATCTCAATGGACGATATGTTGTGAATATGATTTGAACGTTCAGTGACTGTCCTCTTTGTGCGAGTGCTGGATTTGTGGTCTAGTGTGTCAGTGCTTAGAGTAAGTGTCTATTGAACTAGTTTCTCTCTTGTATTAATTTTTGCAGGCAAAATCGAGGGCGATTACAATTCTTTCAAGAGGGGGGCATGTCACAAATTGATAACGTGGCATGACCATCTGGATGGACTCCGGACAGTAGGAGGTCCACCTCCTAGAGAAAGATGTAGATGAAGTTTTACCTAACTTGCAAAACTTTCCGAGGGGCCTAATTTAAAGAGTCGTTAGCCTATAAGTTGTACCAACTTATAGTACCTGATCCGAAGGGGCCTAAGGGACAAAAGAATACTAAATCGCACAAGGGATGCTGATGTGGCAGCGCTCTACGGACAGTCCGCGTTTTTCGCTGACTGCTGACGTGGCAACGTACGGATTTCCGTGAGTTTGGCTACATAGAGCGCTAGCTTTTGGGCCTAGAATGGTTTTAAGACTTGAATCTTTTCAAGTACTGCTTTTTGGAAGGCCATGGGCGTATAAATATGTAACTAGGGTCTCTCCCTCTCTCATATTGGCTTGGGAGCACTAAGCAAAGAGGACCCTCGGACTTTGTACTTTCCCTAAGCATTAATATAAAAATAAATATTGAAAGAAGCGCCAAACTTTGGGGCCAATACCTCTGGGCAAGGAACTACGCCGGGCCGTGTCGTTTCTCTCTTGAATTGTGATAAATTCTGTTAAGTGCTTTTTAAGTGTATTGTCTTGTGTGTAGTGGCAGAATCCTGACTAGGGGTGTCCAAGTCTATTACAGGGAAGGTGGTGGTGGTGTGAAGTTGAGGTGGAGGGGGACTCCTCAAAAGACTCCTGTTGTAGGGGGTCAAAACGGTTCCCTATCGGAACCCAATGCTGCTAACCTGCAAGAGATCGGCCACCGGTGGGGCAATGTGACGAGCATGTCCTTGCCGGCTGCCAACCGTCAGTTGGCTGATCGCTGGCCTCTATTGAGGTAGCAGCCTGTGTATCCTAGGTACCTGTCTACTGGGCAAGTTTAGCCTTGGGAGGCTGAGCATGCGCTGTGGGTCGAGATCTCCTGTGAGGACAGGCCTTCGCTAAATGGCGCATCTGCCTGCAAATGAAGCACTGGTTCGGGAGTCCTGAATACTCCACCCTCTGGTGTAACCACCCCCCACTCACCTTAGGTAGACGGACCAGCTTCGGGAGATGAGTGTCACGTTCTGAAGGCACACCAACAGCCTTGGTTGCAGCTGAAGAGGCCGTGCACGGGTCTCCAAGACTGTCCTGATCTCAGAACCAATCCTGGAAAGAAGCGGTAAGTACTCCCTCCTCAGGCCCGGGAAGCAGACTGAAATGAGCGCCTCCTCGACAAGAACATCCAATACTGGATCGAGCCATGGTGCCACTATCGGAAATGAGCTCTGACCGCTCGGATGGCCAACGGGCTCATCGAGATGACCTTGGCAACCATCTCAGGAGACTCAAACTCAATCTGATAGTATCCTCGCCGAGGAAGCTGCATGTCAATGTTCTTTTCCCACCTCTGCTAGAAGGCGGGCGTGAAGAAGGTCCCGTACCTCTCCTCGACTGGGACGACTGCCAATAATCTTGCAAATGACAGGTGGCCTAAAGGCGCTCCACCTCTGCTGCGAGGCTCGTTTGTTGTGCTGGCGACATAGCAAGTCGGATGGTCGGCTCGGCGGGGTTGGACAAGGGGGCTTCATCTGAGTCCCTTTGTGGCGGAGCACGAGCGTCCATCTGTGTCTGCTGCTGCTTGTGGGTGAGGTGCCGACTCAACCTTTGCTGCTACAGAGCCCTTTCTCAAAAGGGAGGATCGACCAAAACAGGACAAGGAAGGTCGACACGATGGAAAACAAGAGGGATTTTGGGGGGGGGGGGAAGTGAACGGGACACATAGCGTGCAATCGAGTGTCCATGCTCCCTTGCTAGAATCAGTGCGTAACCTCCCCTCTCACAGAGATATTTCATGAAACAGCACAAGAAACCCTTGATCCAAAGGACCCATATTAAGATGTTATTTTCAACTTTTTAAGACTTTTAAGTTACACAATTATGATTTAAAAACGTACATTCTACAAAAATTAATTTTATAATTTTGTCCAAAAAATCAAAACAAAACAAAATAAAGATTGAAATTTAAAAAATAATAATAATAATAATAAAACAAAAGAAAAAAATCACCCACATAACAAAACCAAACCAAAATCAAGACAAAAAGAAACTCTACACATTGATCATAATAAAACCAATACTACAGAAGGACCAAAAGAAAAACAATCTTTATTTAAAATAAATGGAACAATTACACACATATAAGTATAAGATCAGTAGTTGTTGGGGTATGCACACCCTCCCAATATATCTCCATGAAGCTCACCATCTGGTCAACTCAAGGAGAAGGAACTCCAACTGTGAAATCCCTACAGCTCTATAGATCTCCACAGGAGTCCATCGTTTCTCTGCTCATGAAGCACCAAACGCCGGGCTGCCATATGCCTTGCTCTTCCCACAAACAGAACAATGGCTTAGGGGCCCAATGGAGAACATCCTCTCGTTGTCTCCTCCATTGATAGTAAAGACAGAGAGAGCGAGGTACAAAAAAGGGGAATGGATCACTCTGAGAATTGGGTTTTGGCCACCATCGGAGGGTGGCTGTGGCATTGGAAAGCTCCTCGTTAGAAGAACACTTCATAAGCCACTTTTACACACGAGCAGCTTCAACAGTCTAAGGAGATATGCTGAGGAAGCATGTAGGAGAACCAGGCTTATACTGGCAGATCTAGCAAAGCATACTGGGACAGCAATGGCCGAATGGCAGGGGTGGTTGCAAACAGAGGTTGCACTACAGGTACTTCCACCTCTTCTTGCTAGGTATTAGCCGTACGAACATTACATACTCTACAGAAAAGGAGGTTTTGTATTTCCTTTGTGGGCTCATGTGTCCATGTTAAGAAGCTTTGTCTTGTTTCCCTTCGGATTTAAAAAAATATGGGTGAGACCCTAAAAAAAAAAGGCTCAATAACATGCTTAAGGACTTGAACAACAGGCCTTTCCACCTTTGAAGGATCTTCTTGCAGCAAATTGAAATGGAGAATGAGATCCAGTCCTTCTGCTAATAGATGAAAAGCAAAACATCAGTGGCCTATTGGTTTAATATGTGTCAAAAGTTAATATAAGTAGCTCAAAACACACCACCTCTTGAGAGCGCTTGTCGAAAGGTTCTTCCAGTGACACCAGAAGATTCCACCACGCTTTCTATATCCTCGTCTTTTGGCTCAATGTTACGTTTCAAAGTTGCAGGAAGTAGTAGCTTTTCTGGATCCTGCACAAGCCTACAAAAGACAGTAACTTTTTACAATAAAAAGATTGAGAAGAGCAAGCGAATGAAATGATTGCTTTTGTCTTGGAAAGAACTTGATAAATACCATTTATACCACTAGGTTCTTAGTTTCTAGTTAGTTCATAATACCATTTATACCACTAGGTTCTTAGTTTCTATACTTTGTCAATCAACCACTGCAGCAAGGGAAAGGGACTCCTGAAATTACCAAGAGCTCTTGCTCTTCTTTGACTGTTTTCGGACAGCTAGAAATTTCTCAATGTCCTCGTTTTCAAGGCAAAATTGCACATTGACATTAGCCCCATGTTGTGCAATCTAATGTTAAGATTAACAGTATATAATCAAATACAAAAGTTACAAGCAAAGGCTCTGTCGGATACTTCTTCATCCTCAATGTCATCTTCAGCTTCTTCATTACTGATGTCCTCCATCATCTCATCAGCAGAAGCAATTTCCATTAAGTCTGCATCAATTGAACGCTTAGTACACTATGAAGAATTCCAAAGCCAGTCTTAGAACTCCTTCAGAGAATCTGGGATCAGGTGCTTCCAGATACGAATCTATCCATAATATAGAGTATCACAGTAAAACTGTTACCTTGATAATACTCCACTGGGCTCGATATGTCATCTAGTTCTGAGCTTGCCGCACTGACACCCCTTATATCTACAGGCTCCAGAGAATGCAGAACCTTGGAGTCATCAAGCGGTTTATCCAGAGGTACAGCTGACTCCATCTGATGCAGCTTTGTTAGTTCAGTGCATTCCGGGACAGTAGTTGTAGGTGAACCATCATCAGATACCTTTACATTCAGGCAATCACGCCATTAACTTTTAATGAAAATTCTCTACATGCTCGTAATTAGTCAGTACATAGCATAGTTGATAGACCAGCTGCAAAAAACCTAACAAAAAGTTAGTTGTCTGTACAAGGTCCTGGTGAGAACCATTCAATGTTCAGCAAGCAATCAGAAAATCGATCACATCAAGCTTTATCAGGAACACTTGCCTCACATAAATTCTTAGAATCCCACACTAGACACTCTTTTGTGGGAATCTTTGATTCCACCTCATCATGCTGTGAAGTTGTCTCCTCAATATTTTCGCTGGATTGAGTAGGCGTCACAAAGTCCAGGATCAACTCTTTGGTACTTGGAGAAATAAACCCTTTGAATGGGCTCAAATCTGCATAGCCATCCTCACAATGTACTATTGACCTGAAATCTGACGGTGTTCTGCACAAAAAGTTACCAGCCAGGAAAAGGTTTCAAATCCTGTCGTGAAAGTACTCTTATCAATCTTGTTTTTCTGCTTTTGGGGTTTGAACATGCAGAAATAAGAAAAGAAAAGGGGGAGATGGCATGAGCATTGAAAAGCCAGCAGCAATGTTGAAATAGAAGTTCATAAACAAGTCCAAACCGTACCTTTGAAGCACATCATGTAAAACCTCCATTGTTTCCTTATTTATGTTGAAAGATAATTCATCTTCTGACATAAAATTTGCATTTCCGTTCAAGCAAGAATCCTGCCTAGAACATAGATACCAG
This sequence comes from Adiantum capillus-veneris, assembly GCF_014529385.1. NCBI lineage: Eukaryota > Viridiplantae > Streptophyta > Polypodiopsida > Polypodiales > Pteridaceae > Adiantum > Adiantum capillus-veneris. The sequence continues at coordinate 67,293,047 of NC_140951.1, read as the reverse complement.
ATCAAGCTCTGCTTAAGGTTCTAATTCTTCTAATTTTTAAGGAAATGATCTTAATGAGCATTGATTATCTAACTTACACACCAGATCATCCATCACGTGTGCCAATTCAAGGTTGATGCTCCCCATTATTGGGGACATATTGCATTTATACAACAGTGAACCAGGGTCGTCCCTCAAGACTTGAAGAGCTTCAAATGCCTGACCAAATTTTCTTTGGTATACATTGATACTATCATCTTCAAAAAAGTTACAAGCATAACTTTTCTGCTGCGGTGTAATACCTGTTAGAGGCTAGTCAACCATTATAAGTGGCTCTCCGATTTGCAACAAGACACCTAAGGGATAATTCTTAGAAATGCTAGAGATGTAGCATACCTTCGTCAAATCCACATGCTTTGTTCTCCTCCAAAGTGAATTTATGTTTTGGTACCCTTTTGGCTGCTCCTTTGCAATGTTTCACGGCATCATTGGTAAGTTTCACCAAACCATCTAGATTCACAGGACCAAGAGAAATTTGCTAGTTTCTTCTCTCAAGGATGAAGTATATCATATTGAAATGAAAAGGCCATATTTAGACAGCAGTAACTATGAGGTGATCATAGGCGAGAAGAAGACCAAGGCAAACCTCATAGCCTGAATGAAACTAATGAAACTAATGAAACTTTTAAGCCAGAGTATGGACACCTCCTGACCTTTCATTGATTTGATAAGCTGCAGTTTCGCATAAAAATAAGCTTCATTAATAGCTTGAAAGTAGACGCGTAACAAAAGAAAAGAGTTTTGCTTTATTAGATGTGATTGATCAGGCTACATAGACTCAGTTGTATGCTACATACTGTCTTGAAATTCAGCAGCTAATTTCCACACATATTAAGGTACAAGTTCACAAATGCTCCGCAGCTTACCTTAGAGATGATTGGAAACAGTTTTTTCTGGCTTATTTCATACACGAAGCCCTTAGTGCCAACTGATTTCACACTTTGTTTGCTTCTTTACGAGAAAACGCTTCTGGCTTATTTCAAAAAATACAAGGTGCAAAATAAGGGTACTGACAGGTCTAGAAGACAACAAAAAGAATTTTATAGAAAAAACAGACTACTCCCATCAAGCATTAACTGTCCTCATTTACAAAAATCAGATAGACAGTAATCCAGAATACTTGCCTGGTTGTGCTACTACTTGACTTATTGGCTCTAGGCTTAGGGAATGTTCCTTGGCCTTTAGAGAAATGAAATGAAATGAAATGTTATGTTAACGTCTTCAAAAGGCCAAAATGACCTATGAGACCAAAAGGTGACATCCATGTGTGACTCTAGTACAATGTCTAGGGAACATAAAAATAAACATAGATGACAATACCTAAAGTGGGTAGGTATGTAAGCCTACCCTACATCCTCATCATCAGCATCGCATAATACATCATCTCAAAACATACGAGGAGGGGTACAATCAAATGAGGACTAATGAGGTGTACACTGGAGAAAGTATACAATGGTGATCATGCTAGAGTTATGGCATCTCTCTGGATTCGTCCAGTCAGTCCCAGTATCTCCCATGGACATGTAGCTGGGAGTGAGCTGTTTTGTGGCTATGCCCAGCCACAGTGAGGCAGTTTTCTCATGTCGGGATTTTCCAACCATGTGCAGCGTGGGGTTTTTGGTTCTTTCCATGGCCATAGAGGCTTGTGTATGCTTGAGATATTTTATCCTAGCCTCCCCTATTTTCTCTCCAGGCACTTGTACCCTCTACTGCCCTTGTTTCCCATTTCCTCTCATGATTCCCCTATTTATTGGGTTGTGGGATGCAGATGTTGGGTCGGGCAGCCAGCTTAGTACCTATTGTAACAGACTTGGACACTCCAAGTCAAGAATCAACCGCGACAGCACCAAATAACCACTTCAAAACAATTCACAAATCACAATAGATTTGCATTGGCCCGGCAGAGTTCCGTGCCTAGAGATATTGGCCCCAAAGACTGGCGCCCCTTTCGGTATTTCTTTTTGTATTAATCAATTATCAAAGTACAAGAGAGCGGTTAGGGTTTCACTCTCAGACTCTGCGTCCAGATGCCCTGAGAAGTGAGGCCCTCACCACTAATTTAAAGGTTACAAGGGATGCCCAAAAGCAGAGCCCCAAAAGCTTTTAAAATTAAAAGCATCAGTTCTCTCTCCCTCTTCGAGAGTCTTTTTCTCTTTTTTTATAAAAAAAAAGCAAAATTCGTGTCGCTCATCATTTTCCAAAAATAAAAAAAATAAAAAAAATCAACCTCCGCGATTTCTGAAAATTAGGGTTTTTGGCAAAAATTAGGGTTTGCAGGAATTTTAGGGTTTCTGGCAGAAATTAGGGTTTTTGCTGTCCACCACGTCATCACTTTGTGACATACCCCCCTCTTGAAAGCATTGTAATCGACCGCGATTACGCCTGCAAAACCGACAAAACCAATAAACCGTCTTAGCAGACACTGATTGTTAGTACCTACGTACTAGGAACACACATCTAGCACATGTACAAAATCGACAGTCACATCACACGACATCACAGGACATCACCAGACATCACAAGACATCACATGACATTCAACATTCATTCGGATCTTAGACCATGATTTATCGGCAATGTAGTTAGCAATCACATCTAGGTCCAATCGGGACCTCATCGATGTCCGATTGACTAACCCCTATTGCAACCATGTCTATTCGAGATCAATCAGACCAAAATGCTGCAGTCATTTCGTCTATCAATTCCTGCACTCACAAGAAGTCAAGAACAAATCAGTATCATAATCAGGAATTCCATTTCATAAAGTCATCCAGCGTCAGCTCTCAGTATCCCTGAAGCTCAAAGAGACATCAGTGACTTTAGTATCAAACTGGAGGCATCTGTTGACAAAGGAGCGGAGTAACTCCTTGTGCATCCCACTGCACCATATCTTCAGCCAAGCTGCGTTTCTGGGTTCCGTTTGGAGTAGACTATGCTAAACCAAAACATCGAGGTAAAGTTTCACAATCCGAGGAGTATCTGCTAGGTCCTCCTCCTCCATCCACTTCGCATCAAATGTAGGAAAGTTCTTGAACTAAACCAAGAACCGCCTTCGGACTTTACCTTTCTTCATATCGTTATGTGCCAAAATCTGTTCAGGAACAAGGATCTCCTCGTTTCTTCCACTTCGGGTTGCTCATCAGGCTCCCCATCATCAAAGACATCACCCTTAACAGGTTTCAAGACACTCACATGCAATGCATTGTGAATCCTCCAAGTATCTGGCAGTTTCAATCGGAAGGAGACATCATTTATCTTTTCAGTTATCTGGAAAGGTCCGTAGTATCACATACTAAGCTTTGGAAAAAGCCTCTCCTTTCCCTTTTTCTTTCTTAGGCGTGCCTTCTCAAAAGTAAGAGCACCCAATCATCCTCCTTCAATTTCAAGTCGCGACGATGGCGATCCGCTACCTTTTTCTGTCATTCTTGAGACTTCTGCAAAGTCTCGCGAACCTTGGCAAAAGCTGTATCCAAATCTCGCGAATATTCATCCGCTTCCAATATCTAATCTTTCGTGCTCAGAAAGGATGGAACCTTCGCAGCACTTTCAACAATCTCACATGGCGTCTTCCCCATCGAAGAGTGTATCGTGTTAGTGTAGGCAAATTCCACCAAAGATAGGTTCTTTTTCCATTGAGTCTTCTGATCTGAGATACAAGACTTCAATAAATCTAAAATCACTGAATTGGCAATCTCAAATTGCCCGTCAATCTGCAAGTGGAACGATGACGAGAACTGCAACTGCGTGCCAATGTTCTCCCAAATTGCCTTCCAAAACAAACTCATAAATCTGGGGTCTCTGTCGGAGACAATCGTCTCAGACGTGCCATGTAATCGGAAAATCATTGTGATCGTTCTGTGTTCTCGGGAGATCAAAAATGAAATCCATTGCAATACTTTCCCAGGGGTGGGTGGGTATGGATAAAGGGTGTAACAATCCCTATGCCTTATGCCTGTCAAACTTGACCTTCTGGCATACTGCGCACAACTCTTCCACGTCCTTTTTGAGTCACCGCCAAAAGAAGTATCTCTCTACCCCTTTCATGGTGGTAGCAATGCCGCGGTGACCCATAAAAGGTGGACAATGGCATTCAGTCATAACCTTATCCCTCAACGGTTGTGCAACGCACAACATAGTCTTTTTCATCAAGTAGCCTTTCCGAAGGGAGTATCCAGCTACTGTCTCCCCATCCCGTATCCGTGTGAAAAATATCTGCAAAATCTGTATCTGTGGCATACTGATCGACCATATCCTCGAAGCTTCTATGATGTATCGCGGAAACAGCCAGAACCAACGGTTTCCGAGACAAAGCATCTGCCACCACATTCTTCTGTCCCTACACATGGACAATCTGGATGTGAAACTGTGACAAGATGTTTGCCCACCGCATCTGCTTTTCCGAAAGTTGCTTCTGTGACAAGAAGTAGCGCAGACTCTGATGGTCTGTAAAGACAGTAAAATCCGCTCCGAGTAGGTAATGCCGCCACTGAGTAAGAGCGTGGATAACCACCAAAAGCTCTTTCTCATAGATCTGTGATGTCATCTCCGGCCTAGAGAACAAACGGCTCTCGTAAGCTATGACATGGCCTTCTTGCATCAAGACCGCACCCAGACTACAACCACAAGCATCACAATATACTTCAAATGACTTCTGCAAGTCCGGCAAAGTCAAAATAGGTCCCGTAGTCAATTTCTCTTTCAGTGTCTGAAAGGCAGTCACCTCTGTGGGTCCCCACGAGAAAGGTCCTCCTTTCTGTGTCAAGGTATGCAAAGGGGAAGCAACCTCTGCAAACTTTCGTATGAACCGCCTGTAGTACGAACACAGTCCCAAGAAGCTTTTAACTTCATGGACATTCCTCAAATCGGGCCAATCACGGATAGTCTCTATCTTGGCCGGGTCCATTTGCACTCCTACTGCTGACACAATGTGTCCCAAAAAGTGCATCTCTCGTAGGAAAAATTCACTTTTCTTTGCATTAATCACTAACGTGTGATCTCGTAATGCCTGAAAGACTTGAAGCAGATGATCTCTGTGTTCTGCGTCATTCTTGGAAAAAACAATGATGTCGTCAAAGAAAGTGCCAACAAATAGCCTGTACTCTCGAAAAATCCTGTCCATCATCCGGTTAAATGTCGCAGGAGCATTGGTTAAGCCAAAAGGCATCACCAAAAACTCAAATAACCCAAAAGTCGTCCGAATAGTTGTCTTGTAGACATCTCCTGGCACTATCCTGATCTGATGATATCCACTCTTCAAGTCAATCCTGCTAAAGCACGAGGATCCCTGTAACCTGTCAAGTATATCATTGATCCTAGGAATCGGAAATCTGTTCTTGATGGTGATTTCATTGAGAGTGCTATAATCGATGCACATTCTCCAAGATCCGTCTTTCTTCAAAACCAACAACACTGGAGAGCACTACGGTGAAGTACTAGGCTGGACAAGACCCTTTTCCAAGAGGTCTTTCACTGGGTTCATAATCTTTTCATTCTGTACTCGGCTCACACGGTAAGGTAGCCGATTCGGTGGCGTGCTTCCAGGTATCAGATCAATGGTTTGATCTTCAAGCCCTCTGAAAAGCAATCGGCATGAGTGTGGAGAAAAATCTTGGCATTGTTTTGATCAGGTCAAAACATATTCAACCTTTATCCATCGTTCAGCTCTCTTCCAAAAGAATCAGTAAGAAACTGAAGTTCATCAAGTACAATCTCTAAGCCCTTCATTTATCAAAGTCGCTTTCTCCGCCCGGTAGTCAACCACGGCGTAGTTCTTGTGGTACCAAGGGATCCTGAGTAGAACGTCACTCACGTGCCCTGAACACCCCTGTCACTGCAAACAAAGTTTGCCAATGCTCGGTGTAATGGCAATATCCCATCCGGGTGCCAGTCGAACTACCTCCGCCTATGGCGTCAGTCTGTCGGGCGTAATTTCAGATCGAGCCGCCAATTTCAAGTGAAAAGAAGTTGGCCTTGGCTCCTTCAAAAGAGCTTCGTGATCCTTCACTTTGCCCCCAAAAGCGGCAAAGTTTGTACTTTCATCATTAGATTCGGTGCAGGTCCCACGCCATGAGGTACCAGTTCTGCTTTTCTATCTGCCTTTTCTGCCACATTCCTCAGCTGCTCTCGAACTCTCAGGCCTGTCGTCGTCTTTATCATTCTGTTCTTTCTGTGCCTTATTAGGGCACTTCGCGGAGATATGTCCCTGTTCCCCGCATCCAAAGCACTTCCCCTCTCTGATGAAGCGAGCTCTCTCCTCAGGAGTAAGCTTGGGTCCTGCATCATTTTTCTCTGGGTTGCTCTTTTTCTTTCTACTTCATTCCCAGAAGTCTGTTCGGCTCGTTGTGTCATGGCCTCATCTGTGGGGTAGGTCAGACTGCCAGAGTGAATGGCAAAGCCCCGCTTCGCATGACTCATCAACTCCTGAATAGAAGCTGACTTCTGTTCCAAGCAGTGATCTCGGATCTCTATAGGTAGACCCAAGGTAAACCGCTCAATCTGTTCTCTAAACGAGATCTTCTTGAATGAAGAGGCGGGTAGAAAAGAGCTCCAAAATCTTTCACAATAAGCATTGATTGTATCTTTCTTGGTCATCCGAAGATGGTTCCAAGCAGCTCGTACATCTCGTTCATATTCTTGCGTCAACCAAGAAGAAATAAAAAGCTTCTTAAATTTCAGCCATTTAACTGGCGCACTCTTGTTAAAAGAAGCGTGGACCACCAAGTACGAGCATTCCCCTTAAGGTAAGAGGTAGCTCTCCGAATCTTGGAGTGCTCTGAATAGCGTCCTCCCGCGAAAGCGATGTCAAACTGCTGTATAAAAGACAAAGCCTTCGAAGCATCTGAGTATCCTGAAAAAGTATCAAACTTGATCGAGTGGCCACCTTCCTTAAACTCTCGGACTTTCTTGCTTTTATCTTCGAGAAAGTCATACTGGTTGGCTTTGTAAAAATTCTCCTTGTTCGCATAAAACTTTCCGTCATCGGAATCTGAGCTGTCTGTAGACGAGTCCTCAGTAGAACTGTCAGTCTCTGGGCGAGATGTAGCCTTCTTCTTGCCCTTTCCGAAGCTTTGTTTCTTGCTTCGCTTTTTACTTTTTCTGTCTTCTTCGCTCGAATCTGAAGAGCTAGAAGAACTGTCAGAAGAAGAAGAAGAAGAACTGGGTACTCCTTCAAACTTGACACGCTTCTTCTCTTTCTTTGCCTTGTCAAAAGTGGACCGACGACCCAAATATCCCGGGAAGTCAGTGCCTTTCTTCTGCTTTTTGCCGTGCTTTTTGCCTTTCTTTTGCACGTTGAAAAGCTGAGCAATCCATGCATCAACCACGTTCTCTAGTTCCTTCTCCGTATATTTCTTGGAGGCAGAAGATTCCTTGAGAGCGGGTTTCGGGAGTGGTGTTGTGGTTTTTTGCCACTCCATCTGTACCTCTTGCAAAGAGGTCTGGTTCATATATTTTGCCATCTTCGGGTCCTTGGCAAAATTGAGCATCATCTTTGTTGCATCATCAATCAATTTTCGACGCTCCATCTCTCTTTGCTCCGCCTGAGTAGGCCGAGGCGGGCCATACTCTCTGTCTGAATCTTCGTTGTGATCCCAGCCCGCATCTCCAGATGCAGAGGGAGTCGATTGATCATTTTCTGAAGCCATAGGTGCCGCGGAAAAAAAATTCGAGTATCAGATTTCCCGTAGAAGAGAAATCGGCCGTGCTCTGATACCACTGTAACAGACTTGGACACTCCAAGTCAAGAATCAACCGCGATAGCACCAAATAACCACTTCAAAACAATTCACAGATCACAATAGATTTGCACTGGCCCGGCGGAGTTCCGTGCCTAGAGATATTGGCCCCAAAGACTGGCGCCCCTTTCGGTATTTCTTTTTGTATTAATCAATTATCAAAGTACAAGAGAGCGGTTAGGGTTTCACTCTCAGATTCTGCGTCCAGATGCCCTGAGAAGTGAGGCCCTCACCACTAATTTAAAGGTTACAAGGGATGCCTAAAAGCAGAGCCCCAAAAGCTTTTAAAATAAAAAGCATCAGTTCTCTCTCTCTCTCTTAGAGAGTCTTTTTCTCTTTTTTTAATTTAAAAAAAAAGTAAAATCGCGTCGCTCATCATTTTCCAAAAAAAAAAAAATTTCCAACCTCCACGATTTCTGAAAATTAGGGTTTTTGGCAAAAATTAGGGTTTGCAAGAATTTTAGGGTTTCTGTTGTCCGCCACGTCATCACTTTGTGACACCTATATAGGTGCATAGAGGGAGGACAGGGAAGGGAGATTTACCTTCTCGAAGATGCTGCAATCGAGCCCAGCAGGGGGTGCCCTCATGGTGCAGCCCCTCAGGTGCAGATCAGGTTGACAGCCAGCTAGTAGGTCTTCCTCTAGCGTTTTTGGCTCAGCCCTCTGGCATTTTTCAGATCAGCCCCAACATTTTTGTTGGGCTGCAGAAGCGGTGACAGGACCATGCCCATGACTATCCCCACAAGATAGTACATTCCCATAGCATGTAGTCCACAAAATCACACACTTAATTCACATTGAACACTTGTGGTTCAATCATTCAGCCATCTCATCCTTCCGGAACTCTTGATGCACTAGAATTTCATTCACTTAGGCATCACATCAAGATCGCACCTATCTATAGCAGGTGTCGAGATGCACTTAGTACTTAGCCATCACATCCAGATCTCACCGATCTCTAGCGGATGTCAAGATGCACTAAGTTCAAATCATCATCAAACAATGTTGCAGACATTTCATGTTTCTCTACATGCCTCTAACGAAAACACACATAAAAGAGCACATGTTGTTATCAGTTCAATCAAGAAAAATTCCAATTCAGTACACAGTTCATAAAGTCATTCCGCAAAATACTGTCAGTCCATCAGTACCCTAAATCTCAAAGAGAAATAGTGACTTTATTCAATCTAGGCAATCTGTGACAAAGGAGCAGAGCGGCTCCCCTCTAGTGCAGTCTGCACCGCACCAGATTAAACCTTGTCGATTCATCGGTAACTTTTGGCATAGACACTACTAATAGCCCTTCAAGGTACACCTCTCTCTGAAGAGAATTTGCGAGGTTCTCTTCCTCCATACACTTTGCATCAAGGGTCAAAAAGTATCCTTGACCAAATTATCCGGTGGACCTAGCTTACCTTTCTGTTCTTTTCTTGTGGCCTTTGACCTGTTGGTAGCCCTGCTAGTCTCCCTGTCCTTGGCACCACAAACTCGATCTGTGAAATTCTCTGATCTACCAGGTGATTCCATTTCCTTTCTTTCCTTGTGCCCTAGGACCTATGGGTAGCCTCCCTAGGTGCCCCTGTCTGTTGGCACGTCACTCTCAAAGAATACTGTCAACCCATCAATACCCCTGAAATCTGAAAAGAAATCGGTGACATTAATCCATCTGTCACATGACGGATACCACGTGCCAATAGAAAAGAACAGACTGAACAGACTTTTAGCACTTCATTAACAATTGAACTGAGAGAGAGAGAGAGAGAGAGACAACACGCGACACGGAGTGGCGGAATTGCACCCTAGAGAGTATTGGTCCCAAACCTTGGCGCCCCTTTCGGTATTTCTTTATATTGCGTCAACTCAGTACAAGCCGGTACTCCAGACTCTGCACCTTCTCCGGGAAGCATGCCAGAGAATGAGCCCTAACCTCATATTTAAAGGCCCTTGGCCTAAAAAGCAATTACAGTGAAAAGCCTTCAAACTCAAAAGCATCTGGTTCAAAAGCAAAGCCAAAAAGTCAGCACAATTTATGGAAATCCGTACAGTCCTGCCACGTCAGCACTGCCAGCATGAAAATCGGAAATCCGTACAATTCTGCCACGTCATCAGTCAGCGTGATTTTCGAAAATCTGCCACGTCATCAACCTGCTTCGCAAGTTCTTGTGTGTGTGTGTGTGTGTGTGTGTGAGTCCTTTATTTCCTTTATGTCACTTGGGGCCCCATCGGACAGGGTCCCTAAAAGTTGGTGGGACTTCTTCTTCTGTTACTTGTTCTTCCTAGGGTTTAGGCCCCTCGGTCGGCATCTGCAAGTTGGCTCCCTTCTTTAGGGCTTTGACACGTCAGCAGTTTGTGACATCTTCCCTTCTTGAAAGAGAGTAATCCTCCACGATTACAGCATATCTGCAAAACAACTCAAGTTAGCTTAAAAATTTCCGAGGGACAATCAGTTTGCTTTTTTGTTAAGGAGTTAGCTTCTCGTTTCGGCTCTTTTGATCAAGGAGTTAGCTTCTCCTTTCGTCCAGATCAGAACTCTTGATATTCCAGCGTAGTAAAATTAGCCATCACACCCAGACCGTACTGATCTTCCACAGGTGTCTCGATGCACTAAAATTACATACCAAGGCAATCTCATCCAATTAAGAATATTCAGTAATTGGCACATCACAATGCAACACAAATGCTTACATATGCATGTTACAAGACATAGAAACATAAAGCCGCCGATGAACACTCCTCCCGCATAACCTAACAAAGTCCGGGCCGAGAGATATTCAACGACTCCCTCATCACTCCTCCCGCATAACCTAAAAAGGTCCGGGCCGGGAGATATAGAGGCCTTTTACAACCAAACGCCCCCCAGACCGCAGCCTGCGTCGTTTGGAGGTATTGAGAGTAACCACTGCTCACACTCCTTAATACTCCTCCCGCATAACCATCTAGGTCCGGGCCGGGAGTCACAACAACAATACTTGTCACCAGGAGGTGTATTTTTCCTATTGCCTTCCATAAATAAGTACTATATATTTTTATTTATTTTTATTTATTTTTATTTTTACTTGTTTCCCCGGGACCCTTGAAAAGGTGCAAGTGGACATTGCATGGCCAGTGTAAAACGGCTGCGGCCGAATAGGTTTCTCACATCCGGAGTCTAGGTCGGTCAGTTTGGGACTGATTGGGCCAGTTAGCACTGAATTTTGACGAGTATGGAAGCCTGTGTCCGCCAAATGAGGTCAAGGCCACTCCGAAAGTCACTTATAACTCTGTAAGTCAGTGGGAACTAGAGAATTAACTCAAAAGGGGCAAATTGGACACATGGCGGGTAGATTTGCCAAATCCAGCATGAAGAGGGGGCACCCAATTTGAGAGACGAGGCTTATTTTTTACTTTAAGTGACCTATAGTGTGTGTGTGTGAGTACTGGGTGCACGTCTACAGCTTTAATGGAAAGCTTGCCTTCTCCTCTGTCTCATGTAGCACGATGACTTGATCTCGTGCATCTCTCTCTCCCCTTTGGCACATATGGTAATGCCCCACTAGTTGGGCTACTCAGATGAACATGTAAAGCTCTGGGGGTTTACGCGCGTTTGCCAAGGCAAGAGCCTTCTAAACAGGAACCGGATTAGCTAATTGCTAATCCCCGACAGGTACGCACAGTTCCATCGCGAAAGATTGCGTGTTTGGAGAGTTTTCTCGTGTGAAAACTCATCCAATTCACAGGGGAACTGTCCCATTGCGTGCGGGCGCCCTTAGGACACGCGTAGGCATGTTCGCTCCGCTAAAAACGATCCAAAACAGGGAAATACAGCCTGCTATGTTTTTCTGCAGGTTTAGGGTTTTGCACCTAAACTGCAAGGGAACACCAGGGGAGCCTCGTGAGAGCCTTGGGATGCGTTGGTGCAGCCAAAGTGTGTCGATGCTAGAAGGTGGCATGGACAGGTGTGTACAGGTAAGCAGAAGCATGGCAAAGGGCTGGAGCAGCTAGGAAAATCATGGGATGGCAGGTGGCAGCGGAAGTGTATGCATGATGCGGCTTATAGGCCAAGAAAGGCTACATAACAAGCTAATTGGGGTAGCAAGTGAAGGAGATGCAAAGTGCAGCCTTTGGGTCAAGGAATGAAGAGCTTGAAGTGCTGAAGGAACAGGTCCAAACGGCTCATCAAACCGAGCTACGGAGCCCAAGTTATTGAAGTTTGAAGCTTTGGTGGATTGTAGATTTTTGCCGGACAGGGCAGCTCGGGACAGGTGACCCAAGTGGAACTCGAGGTATAGGTGTGTAGAGCTCGATTTATGGAGCCTACCCGTCTTTTCGGATTGTGGATCGGAGCCACGGTTTGCAAGATATGGTCAGTTGAAGTTTTTCCGGGGGCCGGGTCTGAGTCCACTTGAACGCATTGGAGAGTGTGCCATCTGGCACCTTCTGAGCCTTGACGAAGTTCTAGAGCGGAGTGTACATCATACGGAGCTAACAGGAAGTGACTGCATGCCAAACGGAGTCCGGAGCAAGAAGATATGGCAGTCGGAAGTTTGGGTGTCTTTACCCGGAGTTGATGGCAGATGAATTGATCGTGTTTTTGCGGCATTGGATCTTGGGCCTGGAAAAGTCGAAAAACCGATGCGAGTTATGTTGAAGCAAGCCGGCAATGCAAGTTTTCACCCCGGCTTTGCGGCTTGGCAGTAGGAGATTGGAGCACAAAATGGGAGCCAGGCAAAGGCAAGCCCAAAAGATTTTTTTGTTAAAAAAAATAACGGGGTTTTGCTTATTTTTCAAGGCTTGGGGGTGCAAACCCTGCGGAGCCGCCACGTGGCGCAAAATATCCCATATGCGAAGTCAGGAGTGCAGGAGCCGTGGTATATATACTGGACGTGGTCTTCCCATTGCTACACAAGAGGAGTGAGGGGAGCTCCCCTCCCCATTGCTATGGCGGTCCGCGTTGGGCGCTGTTGTGTTGGCGTTGCAGGCAGAGGCACCGGTGATTTTGGGCGGAGCAGGTGCGGTGGCGCGCCCAGGGGCGGCCGCACGGCGGTGGAATTCGGTGATGACGTGGCAGTGGATAGGGGGCAGTGCCCGCGCCTGTAAGCGGCAAAAACATTTTTGAGGGGAAGGCCCCCCCCAATAGCGACGTCGCTATTGCCTTGGAGGGGAGGGATCCCACTGCGAGGAGGTGCCGACAAGCAGTTGAAGTGCAAGGCCAAACATACTCAAAGGCCAAGAAGTGGGAAATCCGGCCAGCCAAAGTGGAAGATGCAAAGGACAAGTGTGCACACCATGCAAAGCTTTCCAAAATAAACTAAGCCAAGTGTTGGCAATGCATAAAAATTCTAAAAGAAGCTCCAAATGGAGTGCACGACATGGAAGCACACCACATTTTTCTTTTTTGGGACTCCTAGGTACACCCCTATAAAAGGAGGTTTTTGTTCATTTTTTAGGGTCTTTTGACCAGTCGGCTTTTTTGCCTGTGTGTGTGATTGGAAGCTTTGAGCTTGTGTGTTGCTAAGCTTGCCATTGAAGCTGCATACATTGGTTGTACTACTCCCTATGCAATAATACCATTCGTTAGCCCCCGTCTCTTGTGTTGCTTCTCCCCATCCCCCTCCTCTTCTCTCGCTCTTCGTGTATTGGCCATTGCTTGCAGAGGGTTTGCCTGCAGCTCAAGAGGTGCTACCGAGAGGGCAGATTAGGAGTGTCTTGTGCTTCGGAAGGGTGAGTTGAGCAGTGTGGGTGCATTTGTGTTGTGGGTGTTTTTGCAAGGTGTGAGGTAGTTGTTTTGTATGCTAAAGCGGAGTTGTTAGTGCAAATAAGCCAATTTGAAGGTGTTTCTTGAGAGGTTAGGGGTGTTGTGGAATCCCTGGGCTATAGAGAGGCAAGTAGTTTGTGTGCTGAGTGTGTTCCCTATTCCCCCTCTCCAACGTATACAAGCTTTTGGGCACACGGCAGTGAAAAACAGAGAATTACAGCCCGCTGAATTTCTGTGACAGCTCACCAGAAAGCTTCCAAATAGCGAGGGAATCCGCCCTAGACAGATACTTTTGACCTACAGGGGTTTTTGCACCGTTATGCTGTCTAAATCAGGTCTGAAACATGCGTTTTCAGCCCTCGCAGGTTTGGACAGCTTTGTGAAAGCGTGTACTAAGTGGTCAGATCGTCCACCTTAAATTGAATAAAGAAATATCGAAAGGGGTGCCAGTCTTTGGGGCCTATAGAGTGTCGGTCTCGTGTGCGCAGTGACATCCTAGTCGATGGACGCAACTGTGTTCTCTTTCCTTCTCCGTGCTCTGTGTAAAGTTAACAGGTAATTGAAATAGTACCGCCCTCTACGTTGTACAGGCCGGTTACATGGTTCCATCGACGGAATAGTCACTTTTTCTTCAAAGAGTGCAGCGTGGATTGTTGTGGGTCAAAGCAAAACACAGAGCTTGTCGTTATGGCAGAGAAGAGAGACCAAGTACCTAAAAAGGAATCTTCCTCACATGGCACAGAGAAAGTTCCTTCAACTCTTCAAGAAGAGGGCAGGTTGTTTAGAGCTCAAATGCGTTGCTGCATGGACATGTTTCAGCAGTTGGTTAGCAACCGAAGGATGCAGGAGTTCTTATAGGCTCCGACTCAGGGTTTTCAGCCTCCTACACAGGGCATAACTGAGCCGTTGCAGGAAAACGAGATTTCCAATGCGCAGAGGACTCGTGATGCTCGAGGGAAAGCCCATGTGGTTGAGCAATTAGCGGTGTCCAATGATCCAAAGCAACTTGCTTTTGCTACACACGAACCGTTCGTGAATGGTCAACGGAGTAATGAACAGGCTATGCATCAGACCCTTCCATTACCTAATACTTATCCTGGATATTTTGGAGGTGGTTCAGTGTTTCAAGCTATGGCAGGACCTTCCACAGGTTATATGTCAGGGAATGTGTTTGGGAAAATGCAAACAGGCATGGGTAACCCTATGTACGCGAACATGGGTGTCCAACCAGGTTTTCAGGGTGCCTATGGCCAGTTTCGAGTGCCTGGAACACAATTTGGTATGGCTGGTTTTTTGCAGCCATACATACAAAATGCAGATACGACAGGTAAAACAGTTGATGCGAGTGCTGGAATGAACAATCATGGAGCACCACTGTTACAGGCAATTGTGTATGACAACGTGGCTCCTTTGAGTCAGCCTGAGGATTATAAGGAAGGTGGGCAGGGAGTGAAGTTTGAAACTTTCAGAGGAATTGAGGATCAATTGAAGGCTTTGACCTTCATATAGCAGTTCGATGCAGCGTATGCTAGAGGAAACTTCAAGGAACCTTCAAAGATACGCAAGGCTGCCACTTTCTTGAAAGGGAATGCGCTTCAATGGTGGACCGCATTGTTGAACCAGGGTCAAGCCCCAACAACGTGGGTCTAATTCAAACAGCTTTTTGCGCCTGCATGGTTGACAAACACTTTTGAAGTGGATGTGATGACAGAATGGGACGAGTTGAATGCTAAACAGTGTGCAAATCTGGAAGTGTACAGTAAATAGTTTTGAGCCGCACTATCGCCGGTCACCTCTTACAGGTTAGTGCCATTGTCAGAACAAATTGAGAAGTATTGTTGTGGATTGCCCAAGAAAATCAGAGACTACTGTCATGAATATGTTTCAGTTGATAGAGAATGCAACAGTGGCCAGGATTCCGATGGATTTAATAGCCACAAGAAAGGACAAGGTAAACAATTTTCAGTCAAGGGCAATGTTGCAGCAAAGCCTTCTGAGTTGATACGTCCAAGACGCAATATAAATCTTCTTCGGGACGAGGACAAGGACCAAAAAGGCATTTTTCTAGCAAAACCTTTGAAGAAAGGAAAGCTCTTAGGGAGGCCAAGAAATGCTACATTTGTGAACAGGAAGGACATTTTGCAAATGACTGCCCATAGAAGAAGTCACAAGATAAGGATGACAAGTCAGATCATAAAGGCAAGAAGCCAAAGCCGAGTGCAGGACTTGTCCCAGATTTGGTTGGAGACCAGCCAAACATAGATGCCATGGAACTGTGCAGAGCTTGGGGCAAAGTTAGAGACCAAGCAGTGCTGGTTTTCTTTGATCCAGGAGCCCGTGCAAATTTCATATCACCAGAATTGGCATCAAAATTGGCCATTCATGCAAAGGAGATGGGTATGACAGGGGAAGCACGTTTGGCATGCCCAAATCATTCAAATCCTATTACTCCCATTTTGGAAAAGCTTCGTCTGCACATTCAAAGCTATGTGGATGCAGAAGAATTTCATATTATGCCACTTGAGGGCTATGATTTCTTACTTGGTATCCCATGGTGTTACAGGTTGCATGCTATGGTGGATACTTACAACAAAAAGATTACCCTTGTACATAGAGGAAAGACTCATGTCCTTGATGTAAACCTTAAAGGCGAATCTGTTCCAATTGTTTCTACTTCTGCTATTTCATCTGTAATAAAGAATCATCTTTTTGCGTACTTGATCTTTGCAAAAGAAGTACCTCAAGTTGTATCTAATTTGTCTACCTTAGATAAAGACAGGTCAACTTTTTTGAGTGGTTTCAGTGATTGTTTTTCGGACTCTTTGCCAAGGGAGTTACCTCCTGAGAGACCTGAGGATCATACTATAGATCTTGTGCCAGGTTCTAGTCCACCGAATAGACCACCATACAGGGTTAGTGCAGCCCAACAAAAAGAGATTATGAGTCAGGTCAACGAGCTTTTAGAGAAGGGGCTGATTCAGCCCAGTTCATCCCCTTTTTGTTCGCCTGTACTCTTAGTGCAGAAGAAGGATGGTTCATGGCGCATGTGCATTGACTATCGCCCCTTGAATAAGAATACCATCAAGAACAGGTTCCCCATACAGAGGATAGATGACATTCTTGATCGGCTTGAGGGAGCGTCATTGTTTACAAGGATAGACCTAAAGAGTGGCTACCATCAGATACACATTAGGCCAGAAGATGTCCATAAGACTGCGTTCAGGACAACATTTGGTCTCTATGAGTTTCTTGTCATGCCATTTGGTCTCACAAATGCTCCTGCCACATTTAATAGAATGATGGACATAATTTTTAGACCAAATAGAAACTTCGTGGGTACCTTCTTTGATGTGATTGTCTATTCGAAGTCCGAAGAGGAGCATAGGGATCACTTGACTACAGTTTTCAATGAGTTATGTAAGAACACGCTACTCATTAATGCGAAGAAGAGTGAATTCTTTTTGCAAGAAATTCACTTCCTTGGGCACATTGTTTCAAAGGATGGGGTACGCATGGATCCCGCTAAAGTGGAAGCAATTAGGTCATGGCCAGACTTGAAGTCCGTACATGACATTCAAAGCTTTCTAGGCTTATGTTCTTATTACAGGAGGTTCATCCGAAATTTTGCTGAGATTGCTTCTCCACTCCATGCACTGCAAGGAAAAGGAGTTACTTTCAAGTGGACAGCCAAGGAAATTTTAGCGTTCAAACACTTGAAAGAGACGCTAACTTCAGACCCGGTAATTATTTTGCCAGATCTTTCTAAACCTTTTGTGGTTCAATGTGATGCGTGTGGCCATAGTCTTGGTGCAGTTCTAATGCAGAATGGCCGAGTAGTCGCATATGAGAGCAGAATTCTTTTGAAGACCGAAAGGAACTTGCAAGTCTATGAGAAAGAATTGTTGGCCTAAATTCATGCTCTCACTAGTTGGAAACACTATCTGCTAGGGGCTGATTTTGTTGTCCAAACGGATCATCAAACCTTGCGATATTTTAGACGAAGTTGTCTGAGAAGCACATGCGATGGGCAAACATCTTGTCAATGTTCCATTTTTAGATTGTGCATGTGCAAGGGAAAAAGAATGTGGTGGCTGATGCGTTGTCACAAAAGCCCCAAATTTCAGCAGTGTCAATTCCGTACCATTGTGAACTAGACGAAATGAAGACACAATATGCTGAAGATTCAGATTTTGCAAGGATCTATGACCAGCTTGTTGATGGGCAACATCATGAGCACTATATGCTTAAGAATGACTTTCTCATGATGCATGGAAAGTTATGCGTTACTAAACAGTTACGGCCAACGATTTTGATGGAAAGTCATGCTCCACCTTATGCTGGGCATCGTGGAATTGATGCGACAGTGAAAGGGGTTGAGGCATTCTTCTATTGGCCAACTTTACGTCAAGATGTTGACACATTTGTAAGATCATGCTTAGTATGCCAAAAAGTCAAATTTGACAGACAAAAGCAACCGGGATTGTTGCAGACATTGCCGATCCCTGATAGGCCATGGAAAAGCATAGCAATGGACTTTATCTTTGATCTTCCAAGAACGCAAACAGGCAATGATGGGATTTGGACTATCATTTGTAGGTTCAGTAAGCAGGCCCATTTCATTCCTGTGAGGAAGAAGATAAAGCCAGAACACATGGTCAAGATATTCATGAGCAATATCTTTAAATACCACGGGATGCATCAGTCACTTGTCAGTGACAGGGATCCACGTATCACGAGTCTTTTCTGGAAGGCATTCTTTGAGAACATGGGCACTACGCTAAAGTTCTCTTCTTCGTTTCATCCGCAAACTGATGGACAGTCAGAAGAGGCAAATTCTACTGTTCCGGACCTGCTCAATGTTATGTGTCAGAGCACAAGGAAACTTGGGAACACCATCTTCCATTGGTTGAATATGCTTACAATAACACTGTGCATACGTCAACAGGTAAGGCACCATTTGAGATAGTGGAAGGAGGGAAGAAAGTCCCGCCCATTTTGCAGACTAAGGACAAGATTTTTGAGGCAGACAAGTATGTGCAAGATATGGATGAAACATACAGGAAGATAAAGATTGCTCTTGAGAAGACTTAGGCTAAGCAAAAGAAACCTGCTGATCGTCACCGTCGTGAACTTGTATTTTCACTTGGTGATTGGGTGCTTTTGCGCTTTGAAAAGGCCAGGTTAAGGAAAAGGAAAGGCAAGGAACCCTTGTTTCCTAAGCTCAGTATGCGATATTATGGTCCTTTTCAGATTTCAGAAAAGATCAGCGATGTAGCTTACAAGTTAAAGCTACCAGAAGGCTGGAAAATACATAATGCTTTTCATGTCATTCTTCTAAGACCCTTTGTTGGTGATGTGCCAGAGAATATGCTTGATGAGGAACAACCCGAAGTGGAAGAATTGGATGAAATCCTTATTCCTGAACAGATATTGGCACATAAAGAAACAAAGATTAGAGGAAAGGTTGCAAGACGCTATTTGGTGAAGTTCAAGAACTATCCATCGTTGGATGCCAAATGGATGGAAGAGTCTGAATTGGTTGATTCACCTCAGCTATTGCAATTGTATCTTGAAGCCTTTCAGATGGAACCCACAGTGACTTGATGTAGCCTTTTTTGGAGCAAGGCAAGAGCATGGTTCATGATGCTCAAGAGAGTAGTTAAGCAATTGTATCTACTCTTTCCATACAGAATTTACCTAGAGAAGTTTGTGCTTGAGAGTACACTAGAAGACTTCTATGCTTGATATATGTGTCGTAGCCAGGTTGGTGGGATTGTTTAATCGTCCAACGCTACATTTCCGGAAGCATGTATATCTTGGATTCCCATCAAAGAAAATATGTGATATCAGGAGATACCGCATGTATTATTGGCATGCAAGCGAGGTCACTTGCAGTATTTCAAGGGTGAGGTGTGTCACCAGGAGGTGTATTTTTCCTGTTGCCTTTCGTAAGTAAGTACTATATATTTTTATTTATTTTTATTTTTACTTGTTTTCCCCGGAACCCTTGAAAAGGTGCAAGTGGACATTGCATAGCTAGTGTGAAACGGCTGTGGCCGAATAGGTTTCTCATGGCGGGAGTCTGGGTCAGTCAGTCTGGGACTGGTCGGGCCAGTTAGCACTGAATTCTGATGAGTATGGAAGCATGTGTGCGCCAAATGAAATTTGGGCCACTCGGAAAGTCACTTATAACTTTATAAGTCAGTGGGAACTAGAGAATTAACTCAAAAGGGGCAAACTGGACACATGGCGGCTCCTGGTGCAGTTTTCCAATTCCATCAGCAAGAGGGGGCGCCCAATTTCAGAGAGGAGGCTGATTTGACTCATAAGAGAGCTACAGTGTGTGTGTGAGTAGTGGGTGCAGGTTTACAGCTTTAATGGAAAGCTTGCCTTCTCCTCTGTCTCATGTAGCACGATGATTTGCTCTCGTGCATCTCTCTCCCCTTTGGCACATATGGTAATGCCCCACTAGTTGGGCTACTCAGATGAACATGTACAGTTCTGGGGGTTTATGCGCGTTTGCCAAGGCAAGAGCCTTCTGAACAGAAACCGGATTAGCTAATTGCTAATCCCCCACAGGTACGCACAGTTCCATCGCGAAAGATTGTGAGTTTGGAGAGTTTTCTCGCGTGAAAACTCGTCCAATTCACAGGGGAACTGTCCCATTGTGTACGGGAGCCCTTGGGACACGCGTAGGCGTGTTCGATCCGCTAAAAACGATCTGAAACAGCGAATTACAGCCTGCTGTGTTTTTCTGCAGGTTTAGGGTTTCGCACCTAAACTGCAAGGGAACACCGGGGGAGCCTCGTGAGAGCCTTGGGATGAGTGTTTGGGCACCCAACAGTAAAAAACAGGGAGTTACAGCCCGCTGAATTTCTGTGACAGCTCACCAAAAAGCTTCCAAATAGCGAGGGAATCCGTCCTAAACAGGTGCTTTTGACCTACAGGAGTTTTTGGGCCGTTATGCTGCAAAAATCAGGTCGAAAACCTGCATTTTCAGCCCTCGCCAGGTTTGGACAGCTCTGTGAAAGCTTGTGCGAAGTGGTCGGATCGTCTACCTTAATTTGAATAAAGAAATACCGAAAGGGGCGCCAGTCTTTGGGGCCTATAGGG
Organism: Adiantum capillus-veneris; assembly: GCF_014529385.1. NCBI lineage: Eukaryota > Viridiplantae > Streptophyta > Polypodiopsida > Polypodiales > Pteridaceae > Adiantum > Adiantum capillus-veneris. Next base: position 67,272,428 of record NC_140951.1, on the reverse strand, counting down.
TGTCGGTCTCGTGTGCGCAGTGACATTCTAGTCGCTGGACGCAACTGTGTTCTCTTTCCTTCTCAGTGCTCTGTGTAAAGTTAACAGGTAATTGAAATAGTACCGCCCTCTACGTTGTACAGGCCGGTTTTAGAGAGAGAGAGAGAGAGAGAGAGAGAGAGAGAGAGAGAGAGAGAGAGAGCGGGGGTGGGGACATTGCGGTGTTAATAGTAAATACAAGCTTGTTACTTTGATGGGTAATTTTAATTGAAGATAAATGAGATATGTAAATAAAAATGTGTGTGGACTTTTCTTTGGGGAGGCAAAGAAGTGGAGAGTAGAAAGCTAATAGGAAAACATCGACGAGAAAAGTCTTTCGAAATAAATTATTTCTTTATTTTTCTTTTCACTAAGTAAACATTAGTATCATGCCCCCTTCCCTTATGTGACCAAGCTCTAAGAGGTTATGTCAAATCTAGTTTCGTTTTCTTTGTTTATAGAAAGTGTTAGTCATGGGTTATGTAACCTCTTCTCAAAAGCTTCAGCCATTGGATATGAAAGTCCATGTGTGTACTTCAAGAAACTTTAATGCCTCTATTTTTTTTAAGTTTATGAGTATACTAACTTAATTCCAAAAACAATAGCATTCTTTAAGTGAAGGAAAACTTGCCTCTAGCAACGCACGTCGGCGTGCACTCCTAAAGGCAAATCAACTTTTTTTATTTCCAAAAACAAGAGCATTGTCTAAGTGAAGGAAAACTTGCCTTTAGCAATGCACGTCGGCGTGCACTCCTAAAGGCAAGTCAACTTTTCTATTGCAAAAGAATTGAAAAACATCTGAGCAATGTCCACATAGCCATCAAATACTAAGGGTGCCTCTACATTTTGAAGGCTTTAAATGGAATTGCTAGAAGGAGCGCACACCAAAGTGCACTCATAGATGTAGTAAAGAGAGAGAGAGAGAGAGAGAGAGAGAGAGGGGGGGGGGGGGGGTAGTCATGGTGGACAAATGCAACTTCAAGACAGGGTTTGGAAGAAGAGAAAGAGGGCATGGCGATAAGGGCAGGGACAATAGACGGGCCCAAGGCGTGCTCGCCACGACAAAGAAGAGAAATCGATGCCTGTCACGAAGCTATGACGCCTTGTTAAGGACGGTAAGATCAAAACTTAGAACAAATACCAGATTGTCGAGTCTTTCCTTGGACCTACTCTCAAGGAATATGAAGTTATGAAGATCATCCCTACTCAAAAGCGAACTCTGTCACGATTGTGACTATGTTACAGTATTACATTTACTCCTAGTTGCAGATACGCGAAGTGCCATGCCAAGGAGAACCCCTACGCTTGGATGGTCACGACCCTTCGCTCAAGAGACATGTCTCTTCACCAAAAGCCACACTCCTTCGACGACTGGTCACACCCCTTCGCTCTACGGTTGAGACTCTTCGTCCAATGGTTGCAGCTCTTCGTCGAAAGAATGTGTGTTTACGTCTAAAGTCGCGTCTCTTCACCATGAGACGTGTCTTTTCATTTGTGTCTCTTCGTCTCCTATATAAGGAGCCTATTGTACTCAGTTTTCAAGCATTCATTCAATCAATCAAACACACATTCAGTCTCTTGAGTCTTAAGTCTTAATTATAGGATTAGCACCACTACCTCTCACCCTCGTCGCTACACTCTATCCCCTTCCCGGAGTTGCATGGAAGCAGAAGAAAGATGGTACATGTGACCATATGAGGTAACTTGAATTTTATCGCTCCAATTCTATATATAAAAGACAAAACATAGATATGTCTGTATGGCGTACCCGGTGAATGTCTGTTGGTGACTCTTCGCGAGTCCCTTCCCTCGGGTGATACCTCTTGAACCCACACTCCCACCCCATCATGTGAAAGGGCACGGACCCGACAGCCAGCCACACCTTCTCCCATGCTCGCAAGCGCACTACAATATATTGAAAAGCCCACCAACGCTGGACAACTTGGCCAATGTGCGCCCCTTGGTGCAGCATGCTGGTTTTAATACATTGCGCGCTGCTGAGGTTGTACGTATTTTAAAGGGTAGCGAAGAGGCATGCCAGCGAAAGGGTGTCACGAACCAGCATGTCAGCAGCAAGGCTGCGATTTCAGCCCACATAGGGGTGCACAAAGGGGCACGTCTCCTTGGTCCTCGCGTGCTCCCCTTGTGGCACAGTACCCAAGTTGCTGGTGATCGCACCCCTTCAAGTGCCTTGCACTGCCCACAGCAAACAGCCATGATGGCTCTTTTTCCTAGGCTGGTGCCTTTTGGGTGAATCGATGTGCCCATTACACATTTCACATGGGGGTTGGCCGTTTTAAAAAGCTGAAAAAAAAAAAAAAATTAAGTTGGCCACTCTGGGGGTTCTACCATTGTGAGAATTCTCCAGCGAATAAGCCAAATCACCTCCCAGCGTAAGAAATTCCCAACCAACCAGAGATTCCAATTTTCACGCTGCCTCCTTGCGCTGAAATTGCTTCACTGAAAACTCTTTGCTGGCTTTCACGCTGCTGACAACTCTTCACTGGAGACGATTTGCACAATTTAACACTGGCCCGCAACTTTAGCTCAAGTTGAATTTACTGATGAGCCTAATTAATAAGGTGTGGACGCCCTTGTCTTAATAACCTTCAGTTTAAAATAAAAAAATGGCCAACAGCAACATTCAGCAACTCTGCGCAATCTCCGATACAACGCTAGCAGCCACCTCCTGTGGACACCATGGTTGACGAGCCGGAGAACCCCCTTCCTATCCACAAGATTCTCCAAAACAGTACCTGTCTCCCATCAACGAGGTCGAAGATTTGTAAGCGTCCAATCTGGGTTAAAATTTCTTGAAAGAGCTCGGCGAGACCTTGACATCGGGATCACCCAATTATATACCACACAATTCTCCAACTTCTCCTTGGTATTCCCTCTGAGGCTGGACCATGCCGACATCTCAGGATAGAGAATGCCAATCCAAGGACACACTTGTTGTTCTCCAGGAGTAAATGGCAGCACTTTCGACGAGCCTCGCATCAATCAATACTCGCCTGGAGCAGTTGCAGATGCAAACCAAATTTTCTCACCCAAAGCATGGTTTCTCAGAGACAACTAGACACAAAGTACCTTTGTGCGAGCAACAAAAGTCCCAGCATGAATATTCTTGGAAATGCTACAGTTCTAAGCAACCTATTTCTTATTTGAATCATCCGCAACAAAAGCAGCAACATGAAGCTTCCAAAGGATCATCAGCGATATCAAGATGGGCTTACTTAGTGGCACATATGTCTGACCCTAGTGCGTACTCGGTCGTGAATGATGCGACGCTGGACGAGTTCCCCCTCGCGAGCCATGTCCTACATTTAAGTCTTTCTTGTTTGATGGTGGTAAAGTTGAAGATTTATTTATCCTTTCCTTGTGCAAGAGGATCCTTCAGAGGTCTAAGAGGCAACAGCTCCGTCGACCTCCCCCTTCTCAATTGGAAGCCTTAATACCCGTTGAGAAAGCTGAAGATTCAGAAGATTCCAATTCTTGTGTGACAACCAACAAGCACATAACCCCTGCTTTGGCCGTGTACCAGGCAGAAAAACTCATCACCGCCCTTGCAGAATAAAGTCTTTGTCTCTGAACAGATACCAAATGCAATGGTCAATGATAATTTTTCAAACTTGAAGATTCCAATCCTTACCTTCAATGATGCAAAGGATAAATCAGATACAGACTCTTGCAGCACGACTTTAGTCACTGCAAATGAATCTTTGGACACAACTTGTTCCAGTGATAAACATTTATAGATGGATATACCTCCAAACACTACTCTGTTTGAGTCTACGACATCCCTTCAAGAGGACTTTGTTGTTCCAGATAAACCAATGGAATACCTTGCAGATTTCCAACCAATGGTAATCACTCAACAGAAAACTCAAGTCAGTTTACCAATAGTTTCACTTGAAGCAGATAAAGATTCAAACTTTTCTTGGACAAAGCTCGAAGTTACAAAAGACTTTAACATAGGCACTTATAAAGTTGCAAATATGATCACTTTTTAGTTTGGCAAAATAGCCATGGTCAAAAACAGTGCCATGACATAGGACTTAACAGAAAGAGCTTTGGATGCAGAAGCACTACAAGAATACATTTCCATCTAATGGAGTTTCCACAAAGACTCTTGGAAACTTTGTCGATGCAACTTCTGTTGAAGACGTTGTTGGGAGCATTTTCGACACCCCGTTTTTTGTAAATTTCTACACATGGACATGACGCCTGATGTCAAAAGGGTATGTGGGCTTTCTTTTTGTGGGTTTTTTAGTTTGCTTTAGGGCAACCACATTATAGTCTAAGGGCTGATTTGGTGAGTAGAAAGGTTGATGTTACCTTTGGGCAACTCATGGAGACGTGTCTTAAGTTAAAGAGGCAATGGAAGTATGTAGTCAACCCTATGAAGGAGGACCCTGCAAGGGGGTCAGTGAGAGTCCTTTCTTTGAATGAGCTACCTGATATATGCCTTACTATGGATGCACGGCATAAGAGGAAGTGCATTGGAGAGGCTTATATTGATGGAGGTGCACAGGTATGTGTTATTACTCAAGCTTGTGTATCAAAGTTGGGACTCAACATGGTGAAGAATTCAGGTTTTCGCATAAAGCTTGCCAACCAACACGGGTGAAGTGCTTGGGAGTTACGAAGGACTTGGAGGTGGATGTATTTGATGTTAAAGTGTTGGTCAATTTCCATGTTATGCCCCCGAGTATTGGTGCTTTCTCTTTCATCCTTGAAAGACCATGGTTACAGGCAACCAAAGCTATACAGGATTGGGGACATGGTAACATCACTCTCTACAATAGAAGGGGTGATAAGAAGAGGTTTGACATGGTTAGTAAGTAATCTTTGGATGTTGATTTTGATGAGCAAAGTGATGAAGAAGAATACTCCAGTGAAGAAGAAGACAATGGGGATGATGGCAGTGAGGTGGAAGATAGCAACGATAGTGATCTAGATTTTTCCTCCTTGTTTCTTGAAGAAGAGCATGATGAGAAACAAAGATTTCTTGGCCTTATAGAGAATGAGGATATCTGTGGTTCTTATGAGCAAATTGAAGAGATGATGTAACCCAAAGTTCAACCTAATGTCAAACAGGAGCTGATACAAGGTATGTTGTCTCCCGACTTGACTAGTCATGAGAAGGGTGAGTACCTACATATGATACAACAATTTTCCAATTTATTTATCACTTCTTATGAGGCTTCAAAGGAGAGGAAATCCACATTCCAATCGAAACAGGAGCTCAGTCCATACGCCAAAAGCTAAGGAGAATGGGACAGGTACAACTTAATGCTTTAGGAAGAGGTAGAGAAGCTTCTCAAAGCAGATTTCATATTTCCTGTGATTATTGCAGAATGGGTGAGTCCTGTTGTTGTCACACCCAAGAAGGATGGAAAGTGGAGAATATGTGTTGATTTTAAGCCTCTAAACGCAGCCATGAAGAGAAATCCATACCCTCTTCCTTTCATAGATGGCATACTTGATTCTATTGCAGGGCATGAGAGGTATAGTGTATGTGATGGATTCTCTGGATATTTTCAGCTCACCTTTGCTTTAGAAGATCGAAAGAAGACCACATTTATCACACCATGGGGATGCATTTGTTTTTGTGTTCTTATTTTTGGTCTTATGAATGGTTGTGCGTGGTACCAAAAGCGCGTCAATAAGGTGTTCTCTCCCTTTCTTGGCAAGTTTGTGAAGGATCTTATTGATGACTTTTGTGTTTATAGCTCTAGAAAGGATCATTGTGCAAAGCTTGGGATGGCATTGAAACAATATGATGAAAGTGGAGATCAACTCAACCCAAAGAAGTGTCATCTTTCTCAACCAAGAGTGAAGTGTTTGGGGCATATGATCTCAGAGAATGGGGTTGAAGTGGATCCTGACAAGGTGAAGTCTTTGGTGCTCCTATCACCTAAGGATACGAAACAACTTGCTACTTTTATTCAAAAGGTAAAGTATATGTCAAGGTTCATTCCTTTGTCCTCTCAACTTCTTTATCCTCTACAACAAGTAGCAAGGTTGGATCCTCTACAATGGACAAATGAATGTGACGAGGTTTTTCACGGTATCAAAGAGGTTCTTAGTTCTCTTCCTACTATGCAAGCTCCTAATTGAGATAAGGAGTTTTATGTGAATCCATCAGTAGATGAGGATGCTACTGGAGCTATGCTTCTTCAACAAGGTAGCAATTCCCACTACATGAAGCCTACCTATTGTGCTAGCAGGGTGAAGCTAGAGGTGGAAAGAGGTTATACTGAGGTGGAGCTCATCATGGTGAGCGTGATTTATGCACGTAGAAGGTTTAGATACTACCTTCTCCCCAAACCATTCACGTTTCTCAATAGCTACACTCTTCTACCTCAATTGGTGAATAGCTCTACTTTGTCAGAAAGGCTCATGAAGTGGATTGTGGAGCTACAGGGGTGAAGAAGCAATACATGGAAGCTCCTGACATAGACAATGCCGAAGAAGCAACACATGGAATCTCCTGACATGGACAATGCCTATCTGTTGTTTTTGTTGGCTCTTGCAGGAAAAACACATGGTGAAGGTTTAGGAGGTGTTGTAATTTATGATCCTCAAGGTGCTTTGGTAACTAAAAAGAGTTTGAAGCTTACGGCACAAAGCAATAATGAAGTTGAGTATGCTACTTTGAAGAAAGGGCTCAACCTTTGCCTTGAGCTTGGCATCCATCGTGTGAGGGTAAGAGGTGATGCTCTTTTTGGTGGTTAAGCAAGTACTTGGGGTGTGGCAAAGTAAGAATCCAAGGCTGAAAAATATGTGTTTTCAAGTGAAGAATCTGCTTAAGCGTTTTGAAGCTTGAAGTTTAAAGCATGTGGACAAGTCTCAAAATGAAGCAGCACATGGTGCAGCACAAACTTCAATTGGACAATTGTATGTGATAACCGTTGATTCTCCTCTTTATTTGGGAAGGGAAGCTTTGGAGAGGGAGGAAGAGCTTCTACAAACAGGTATGCTTCCATCAGAGTTGGAGAAATCAAAGAAGTATGCCTTCCTTCGACATGCCAAAAAGTATGTTTTGCTTGGTGATGCCTTTATATGAAAGGGGTTAATCTTATGATGAGAAAAGTGCCTTGGAAAGAGGAAATTTACAAAATTTTGGAGGAGAATCATGAGGGTTCTTGTGGTGGTCACTTTGCTTCAAAGATCACTTTGCATAAAGTCTTGCAAAAAGGGTATGTGTGGCCAAGCATTCAACGTGATGCTCATCATTGGTGCAAGTCTTGTAAAGAGTGTCAAAGCATGGCAAATAGAGTTCTCAAATCAAAAATTAGAGGCACCATTGTGACTTAGAATGTGTTTGAGAAGTGGGGTATTGATGCAATATGTCCTCTACCTATGACAGCTAGAGGCAAATGTTACATACTTACTGTTGTTTAAGGTGGGCCGAAGCCAAAGGCGTTAAACAAATCACGAGTAAAGATGCTTCCCAATTTATATATGAAGATATTTGCTGCAAATTTGGCATACCATTGGAGTTACTTTCCGAGAAGGATCCAAGTTTTAGGAGAGAGTTGGTGGATTATCTATGTGAGAAGCTTCATGCGCATCGCAGGTTTACTACTCCGTATTATCCCCAAAGCAATGGCAAGAATGAGAGGTTTAATGGAGAGCTCATAAGGATGCTTACAAAGATGACAAGAAACAATGTAAAGACTTGGGATTTAGAGCTACCTTGTGCTCTATGGGCTTACACAATTGCCATCAAATCAGGTACTAGTTTCTCTCCGTTTCATCTAGTTTTTGGCAAAGAGACTTTACTTTTTATTGAGGTAGAGATACCAGCTTTGAAGTTGATGCTTAAGCTTGAAGAAGAGCCTAATGATACACTCAAGGCGAGGCTTCTATATTTGCAATGTGTACAATTGGATAGGTTGCTAGCTTTTGAGCATTATGCATAGGTCTTGAAGAACAATCAAGCAAAGGAAAATGAGAAGGTGAAGGTCAAAGACATCAAGAAGGGTGACATGTGCTTCGTTACAATAGTAAGCTTGATAGCACTTTTTAAAAGAAGTTTCAAATAAAGTGGCAAGGTCCTTTCTTGGTCTTAAACAGGTTTCCAAATGGCACATATCAACTTGCTGACTTGGATGGTACCCCACATAAAGCACGTGTGAATGGCTACTAGTTGAAGAAGTATATTGCAAGGTTAATGACTGTAATTGAGAATGAGCCTTCTTTTGAGGAATTTTCTAATCACATGGCTAATGATGAAGATGAAATGAAGACTCCCTCATGCGGTTTACATGATCTCTTTTGTACTGCTGATCATGAATGATCTAGCAAGGTGTGGTCTGGCAAACTATGTTGGGCGCATTTTCGACACCCCGTTTATTGTAAATTTGTACATATGGACATGACACCCAATGTCAAAAGGATGTGTAGGCTTTCTTTTTGTGGGTTTTTTAGAGCAAGCACATGTACATGCAGAGAAAGTCACTAGTATAGCGCCAGCTATCGGACTACTATAAGTGCCCGCGAGTGAGTTTTTTTAAGTGAGACTTGTATATAACTAAAACTCATGTACAAACTTTAAAAAGTTCAGCAAAACTCCAAAAATTAGCAATGGGTTGAGAGAAAGAGATGTATTGACTTCTTTGACAATGGCTCCAAATCTGTTGAGTGGGCTACCTCTTGGTCTCACACATTAGAAAATTTTGCAAATGCCACAACTCCCCAAGGATACCTTGGTGTCAGTTCTTCCACCCTCTTGTGTTTGTTGGTGAATTGAACAATGGAAAATACATTCTTGACTACTCAAATTGGAGAGGTTATAGCTCGCAGAGATCAAGAGTTCAAAACATGGGTCCATTCCATTTAGATCTTTGCTTGCGTTTTAGTTTTCTCGGAAAATCTTGATCGGGCTATGGTAATACTGCGTGAGCGTGTAGAGATATATATACCTTCATAAGTTCAAAATAGTCTGAACTCGAATTATAAGAGGGAATAAAGCACTCATAAAACTATAAAAGCAAGGGACACAAGAGAAGAAAAAAAAATTTAAAATCAAAAAATAAAAAATAAATAAATCCCTAAATCACTTTATTTGCTATGAAACAAAACTAGATAAAACAAAACATTATTAACATAAAGATGTTTTTAGAAAAGGGACACGCAAAATAAGTTGACGCAACTTACTTGGCTAAAACTTAAAACAAGTACTCAACTTTAAACAAAAAAGGAAAAGACATCTTAAAACCTTAATCCTAGAAATCAAACTTCACACAATAACGTCAAAAGGAACAAATTCTTAAGTCCTAATATAAACTAAATACGAAATTGAAAAATGAATACTACTACTAGTGTATAGGCTGAAAATTCAGATGGAGTCACCATCAAACAAAAGCAAACATAAACTTGGTTTCTCCTTGCTTGCACATGTGGTCTCTTACACACGAACGTAGAAGTGTTGAAGTAACTCACCCATCTGTGTGCGCTTCCCCAAAGGCCTACCAGCGGCAGGCACACAGCTGGTTCTCTTCTCCAACGCTTGAAATGCATGGGAGTGGAGTCCTTCGATGCTCAAAATCAAGCAATTAGTCTTCAAGCACTCCCCTTCTCGCAATCAATTCAATAGCACTTCATCGTTGTGTGTACCTATAGAGCTTCTACACTCTTCAATCCATTACGAGAGAATGAGGGCACGCCTATGTGCGCGCTCTCTTCGCCAAAAAGAGCCTAATATGAGAGGAGAGAGATTCTTTATATAGAGGTTAGCTCTCCATGGCTGAAAATGGAAGGGTGTGTTGTGTCCCAAACCAGAAAGGGAAAGATATGGCCAGGCAGCTTCCTCTTTAGAAATAGTAAGAAGGTGTTTTAACTTGCCTTTGATTGAAAATCTGAAGTTTACTTTTAGTAAAACTCAATGAGCTACTGAAGGCGAACAGATTCATCACCGCATCATCACCCTACGTAAAAATTAATATGAAATAAAATTTTTGACCCGAGGCTTTTGATTCCAAATCCAATGTCCATTTTTGCAAATTCTAAATGGAAAGGTGATAAATAAATTGCACTATGAAAGCCCTAAAAAATGACAAGTTAGTGCTCAGAATAGCATTTTTACGTAACGGATACTAAGCCTTCTGCAAAATACAAGTCGCTCAATCAACAAATAGCATTCACGCATTCATTGGATGCTTTTATGTAGCATACCTAATGCTCAAGCGTTTCCAAAACAGCACTCAATGCAAGTCACCATGCACGTCTTACTATGTGTGCCTGAGGTAGATTCCATACGTTCTATACACTTGTATCCATCTATATCTCTCTTCCAATAAGGTGAGAGAATATAGTCCTTCATGCTTTTCAAGCATGTCAATGGCCATTCATACTTTCCCACTTAGTAATAGAAGTATACGTAATCAATCACAGTTCCGTAGATGCAAGAACACATGTCCAATTATGTAATCTTTCAATCAGAAAGACAAACAGATATAATCTTTCATAAATTATTTTGATACATGGTTTTGTTTACAAAGGCTGATGACAGAGTGTGGAGATGCGTAAAACGCAGCAGGATTCCAACAAGAGTCACGACCCATTTGGCACCACATTTTACAAGTGATGACCTGACATGTTGTATGGCTGCTCATGTGACTAAATTGGTCGCCAGTTTTTTTGGGTTCCAGTTATTAAAAGCATTGACTTGCAAAGCTTTTTGGGCACCTTGGTTTTAATAGGAAAAATTTTGGGTGTGAGTTATTGTAACAGTTAAGCGAAAGTGCCCTGGGGGTTCTTTTTGGCAAATCAATGCATGATGGCACGATTGCAGAGAGCAACTCCCCGACAATTATACTCTATGATTATGAATATAAAAAGAAGTACCGGAAGGGGCACCTAACTTAGAGGCAGTGTTCGGGGAAAATGTGTCTCAGCTTAATATCGTGCCATTTTCAATTTCAAAAATGCTGGTTGAGGGCAAGGGGAAAAGGAGAAATTCCGCCCCAAAATAGAGAAAAATAGTGTGAAAACCCTAAAAGTAGACCTAATTTTCTAAAATTTCCTCTTGGAAAATTCAAGGGAAGGAATTTTGTATGTTTGGAGAAATGATTTTTCCCAAACACTGCTTAGAGGCCAATGTTTTTGGGAGTGGAGCTCCGCCACTGTGTCTAATCTACAATGTGATGTTCTCAGTTATTTGTTGTTTTAGTTCAGTTCCGTGATTGTTGTAGTGATTGTACCGCCTTGCCATTGGTTTGCCGGTTACACCCGGACACGACAGCCACACTTTGCAACCCGCCGCTACCTGATAGGAGCCCTTCACTTGCTCTGACATCAGCCAATTTCCCCAATATACAAGCCTAGAAGAGGATGATTCAGCCCTGGTATCCTCCTATTGGTAAGAACAAGGCAGCCCCACAAAGCAGCCCAAGGAGATCCATACAACCCTCTCCTTGGGCTTTTGCACCAGCAAGCAAGACAAGTAGGATCACCCCTAGCACATTCTAGATCACCCATAGAGGAGCCTAGGAGATTCCAAGTAGACATTTGTCGGAGAGCATCTGAAGCATGGTCACCATCAATTGCATTTTGTAGGGATGAAACCTTGAAAATATTCAAACGCTTCAAGTGGTGTTGAAACGCCTCACAGGGTTTAAATGCCCTTAAATTTTTTTAACGGCTCACAAAGTTGAGCCGTTTTGAGCAATGAATGTCTGATTATTTTTTATATATTGAAATTGTGGTCTAGCCTTTCATCTCCTCTTTCCTAGTGGGTGAAACGATAAGTACCAAAACTCCCTGTTTTGGAACTATACATTTCGGGGCTGAAGTGTTTCATAGTGACGTTGATCTGAGGTACATCATTTCATGAGCATCCAGTAATATCGATTGAACTCTCATCATATACGCAATAAGAAGCTGGAATGCTCACAATCTCCCAGAATTCTTCTTCCGTAAGTTAGAGCGTGTCCTTTCTGTGTAGCCCAGTCTTGCATAAAACAAATTATAAGCAACTTGCCTAATATGTGATCTTACCAACTTATGAATGCTTGTTATCTTGTACATGATATCTGAGAACTTTAAACCAAATAAAAATTATGCAAAAAGAAAACATCCTAAATTTTGAACACTGAAAACCCAAACTAACACCCAAGCAAAAGCGTCCATACACTACATGAGTTCGTGTAAATGCCAGTTTTGAGTATGATTTCTTGCCCATTAGATGACAAAATCAGGACACAAATTTTGTCGTTAACTTTTCCAGATATTAAATGGAAAAAGATTTATTGACATGTCATCCAAAAGCTAGTTTGTGCCAATGTGGTTAGTGATTAATAAAAAATTGGATTCAAGCAAATGCACATCCTGTTCAACTCAAACAAACTAAAAGCTTCGTGCCATGGTGCGCTTGTCTTGTTTTTCAATTGTGATGCCTTCATAAGAAAATTCCTCACAATGAGACCATAATAAAGAGCTTGAAAGCTCAAAAATACCTCCATCCGCACGTGCACACTTGTCGAAGCTGCCTCAACCTCCTCCCTCGTCGCAACTCTATCAAAATTATCCCTTCCAAGCTACAAGAAGTTGTCAAGTTTCAAGATTACATACGACATATCATATTTTATGGAATATGAGGAAACTATAGGAAAGTTAGATTAACATCATAAAAGAGGCTAAAAAGAAAGTGCAACAAAACGATAATATATAAACCATCAAAAACCGTCATCTCCAAAGGATAGTGAGCTATACATAGATGATATTATTCTATCTCGTTACCCAGGACACAATGTCAAAAGACTCCAACTCACTAAAAAAAAATGTAAGTACTTACGATAAAGTGTAGAAATTCATCTCAATGGAAAAAAGGCATTGCTTGCAATTGGAGTCGGAAGAGTCCCATCATGAAAACTTAGTTGAGGATTCTCTATGGACTACTAGGACAATAAATAGTGCTATATTGTCATATCCTCTTCTGAAATGGATGTTGCTTATACAAAAGTTGTACACTCGATGGAAACAATAGCCTAATTGAATGGAGGTGTAAAAACAAACTGCATCGTCTTTTCAGAAACAATAGTCTACTTGAATGGAGATGTAAATAAGAACTAAAGTCACTCACCTTGATTTGGATAAAAAGATGGACTCTCAAGATTTTTTCTCTAGTTTTTCATGTGTTTTTTACTAGAGCTCTCGATTGTCACTAAAAGCTCCTAAGCTAAAGCCGAGAACTCCCCTAAAGATAGGAAGCCCCTTTCCTGCTCAATCCTCTAAAAAGAGAATGAGTACCACCAGAACGAAACCTGAGGCAACCTAAAGTAAAGCTGCGTCCTCTATACTGAATAGCAAAACTTGAATCTCATAGAACTCAAGACCCAATGATGTCACAAACTGTTGACATGTCAAGCCACTGAAGAACGGAGCCAACCTACAGATCCTAGCCGAGGGGCCTAATGTCACGTGACACATCCAACCCTATGTGTCCGTGGACAAGCTACAGCATAATAGGGTTCAATCAGTCCAGTCAGTCTAGATTTAGAAGTGATCAAGCACTTTTGTGAGTCTATTCGTGGACCGTGCATGCCCAGTCACTTAGTGTAGATGCATATCCTCTGGTTGCACACAGCATGATCATCAATATTCCCTTCAGAATCCATCAGATTCAGTTAGGGGAATTTTCCAATGCATTTAGCCTATTTTTCCTATTCTTTTGGTATTTTCACTTATTATTTTTAAGTGACTTTCCGACAAAAGTAGGGCAATTTTGCTAAGTTAATATATAAGCAAACCCAAGTTAGCACTTTCTGGCAGAAGAGGCAACAGGAGCTCCCCACTCAACAGGCACCTTCTCAGCAAGAACCTTCAAGAACTCATCAAGCACCCCTCAGCACTCACCCTAGCCCTAGCGTTTTGGGTTTTTCTCCCAAATCCTTGGCGTTTTCATCCTTTGCCTTGATCGCCATAACCACCAGCATCCCAACATTTGCAGATTCCCCATGATCGCCATCAAGTTCCAGATTCTGCTAGCGTTTTCCAATTTCAGCCATTAGCGTTTTTGGATTTCCATCAGCAACAACAGAGCAGCCCAGCGTTACTGGTTTTCAGCCAAAGTGGTCCAAATTCTCAGCCATTACCCCTTTGTGGACAGTAGATAGAAGAGCATCGAATTCAACCCTAAAATCACCGTCGTCGTCATCGGCATAGTCCCAAGTTGCATCAATCAATTGCATCGTCATTGTACCACTTGTGCAATCAATAGTAGACCACTCTCGCCGACGAGAGTGGGGCCTTCGGAGGAGGGTTTTACAATGTCTCTGGTGTCGTATCTCTCTTCTCTCTATCTCTCAGTCTCATACACTTGCACGCACATTGTCCCTTCACTTTGTTTGTGGTCATAGCACTTTCCATTAAGAACGAAAGGCTCTCCCTTGCATAAGAACTAAAAGGAACCTTGAGCACAGTTCGGAGCACTCATCTTGAGCAAAGCGCAAACAATCATTCAGCTGCACCTAACATTGGTATCAGAGCTTTGGCAGTGTTCTGTATCACTCAAGAAAAGAACCACAAGAATTTGTTTTGCTTGTTGAGGTTGCACGAACCCAAGTTCGCTTGGGCGTGTCAATTCCTAATCGTGTTTTGTTGAAGAGTGACAGGAGTCCCAAGAAAGAAGGGCTTGTCCAGCCTCCCCTTGTGTCTCTTTTCACTCATTGAGAGCGGACCGTGCACTTAGCGGCCGGCCAATCGACGTGAGGTGGGAAAAAGCAACCTTGGTGTGAGCGCAAGGCCACCAAGGGGTGCGCCCGCGGAAAGGAGTAGAACTCGGGTGAAGAGAAGATCCTTCTCAAACGCGATTTGCAAGCGAAAGAAAACCTCAAGAACCTCAAGATCCTCAAGAACCCAAGAACCTCAAGACCCCCAAGAACCCAAGTTCCTCGTGAACTTGAGAACGCAAGACCGTAAGAACCCACAAGAACCCACGATTTCAGAATGGTCATCACTCGAAGAGGAATGGATACTTCGCTTACAGGTGATGAGCATGAGAGAGGCGAAGAAGAATTTTCCCCACCAGGAGGTTTTTCCGACCCTCCCCCTTTCCCATCTACGACAAGGATTGCACCAACTCCTATGGAGAAGTTGGACCAGGAAAGAAAAGCAAAAATAGAGCGTGACCACGAAGAAAAGATGGCAGCCATAGAGCGTCAATACACAGAAAGAGTGGCAGCCATAGATCGCGAGAACAAAGCAATAAGGCAAGAGATGTTGCGACTCTTTTCTCGAATGTAGGCACAGATGCAACAGGATCGGGAAAAGGAGACTCTCTCAGTCTCTCCTTCTCCAAAGCATGATACACAGGATTTGCATGATGATGATTTGAATGACAATGATGAGCATGATGATTTGGATGACACTGACAAGCATGATGATTTGTATGATCAAGATGTGATTTCTCACGAGCATGATGATTTGCATGATCAAGATGTGATTTCTCACAAGCATGATGAGTTGCATGGAGATGATGTGATTGTTCACAAGGATGATGTGTTAGTGGATGCTTTTTCTAGCGAAGCTAACCTCGTTGTAGATTCGATCAATCACGAAGAACCGATCTTGGCTTTCGAGTCGAGGTCCAAAGAACCCCCACAGAACGATTCGATCATTCAGGAAGAACCGATCTTGGCTTTCGAGCCTAGGTCCAAAGAACCCTCACAGGAAGTATTATGTGTTCGCATGATTCATACGCACGCATTGATCGAGTGTTTCATTCGTGATCGTTTCCTGTATTTTAGTCAACGTCTTTATGTGATCCCTTTTCCTAGGCATGACATATTGTACGTTGAGCACGTTTCACTCATGAATGAGCACGAATGTATGCGGATTGTTCATGAAAAGCTGAAAAGTATGTATGTAAGGAAGTCGCATTCCATGTCTCTTCCTTGGCATGATACAGTTTCCGAACGAGCACATGGAAGTATGAGCACCAAGCATGCGCATTTCCGTTGTGAATTGCCACAATTGATTGCTCTAGATCAGAAGAGAAAGATTCGATCTCATTGTTTGCGTGTGTGTGGTGAACGGTTTGTCACTCCGTCTCTATGTTCATCTACATTGCATACACAGTCTTTTAGGACGACAAGATTTTTTCCACTCACTTTACATGGAATATGTATGTTTATGTTTTTGTGTTGGAAATGGTTTCAGGAATTTTCAGCCATAGAGATTCTTGAAGAAGAAAGAAGCATGACTCTCGACGAAGTTTAAGCATTGAAGGAGCCATAGAAGACTTTGAGTCGCTTTCCGCGCGGCCCAAAGAAGCAAGCGTTGCAGACCTTTATGAAGTTCAAGTACAGCAGGACCCACACTTCGGAGTGGGCCGACGAAGAGTCCCTTCCAAGATTCCGGATGCTATTGGCGATCTCCCTCGACGCCATACAGTTCGGTACCAATACCTCACTTTGAAAAGGAGGGGATGTCACATGACACATCCAACCCTATGTGTCCATGGACAAGCTACAGCATAACAAGGTTCAGTCAGTCCAGTCAGTCTCTCTCCATAGGTAGCAAGGGTCGCCACATTTGTGGCTCGGGTTCGATGGATCCGCCTACCAAAGGGGAAGGGGAAGGGTGTAGATAGCTACACCACCCAAAAAAAAACAACAGCTACATTTAAACAGAGAAACAGAGATACTATACTACCACCAGGATCCTTACGAGTTGGGAAAACCTCCAGGATACATGATGAGCTAATGATGGAGAACGTCCAGGTGATGCTCAAATCAAAGCTAAACTATATGAGGAATGACATCAGGAAGGAAATGCACGCGAACGCTGAGAGCTACAGGAACTCCATGTATGGAGACATGATGAGAGAACTAAGGAGAGAGATCCGGGGGATACAAAATGAGGAAATTCAGATCTTGAAAACGGAATTACGAAACCTAATCAAGGCCGAAGTAAATGTAACAAAATGCGTTATGCAAAAGAAACTCGATGAGGCAGTAGCAAGTTTTGAAGCATGGAGAACAAATATGGAAAAGCACATGGGGGAAAAAGATGCAATAATCGAGGAGCTAAAAGGAGAACTTGCGGCTTGCAAATCTGCAACTAAGGAGAAGGGAGACGACCAACCTTCAGTGCTAAAGGAGCTCGAGGACATGAAGGATAAGATGAAAGCTCTACGGGAAGGAGATGAACAGAAATCGAAAACGGCATCTTCATGGGCGGAACGTCTTTTTAAGACACAAGAAAAGGTTGATGAAGCAGAGAAATGGATTGAGGATGCGAAGAAAGGGAAGGCCCAGATGCCCGCGACCACACCTACCTCCACCATTATTAATATGACCATTGAGGAAGAGCAGAAAAGGAGGAATCTGGCTCTGCATGTGCGGGTCACAGGAGTCAAAGACAAAGAGAATGTAGATGAAGAAGTGAAGGAACTGCTACAATGCATGGGCATCACAGAGCCTACTCACACAAGTGTATGGAGAGTGGGCAAGAAAGGAATCGATGAGAAGGGAAACGTAAAGGATAGGGCACTTATTCTTCGCTTCCCGAATATAGAAATAAGGAAAGAATTTCTAAAGAAGAGGCCAACTCTTAAGAAAACCGGTATTTTCCTGGGAGATGACCTTACATTGGCACAAGTGGCACACGTGTAAGAGTTGATGCCAGAGATCAGGGCAGCAAGAGAAAAGGGAAAAATCGCCTTTTATAGAGGAGGGAAAGTAGTGGTTCTGGAAAAGCGTTTATCATGACAGTGCGAGACCTATGGGGCGACGCTCCGGATAGCGGCGTGGAATTGTAATGGATCATATAGGCTAGATGTAGGTGCCTTTGAAGACAGCTTTAGGGACAGAGACATAGTTTTCTACTCAGAGACACACCAGATACCGGGACAGCTTATGACACATGTGAAGGGTTATTTATGGGAAACAGCTGATCGACCAAACAAGAGATCTCTACGGGGTAGCCGGGGTTCAAGAGGAGTAGCAGTCTTATTTAAAGAGGAGCTGAAACCACTACTACAGATTATCAGGAAAGATGAGCAAGCAAGGTATATGTGGGTGAGAATGAGAGCCGAGACAGGTAGATTTTTATATATCGCTATATGCTACTTCCCTCCAAGTACATCAGTCTACTCCTCACCTAAAGGACAGTCCCCTTTCTCCATATTGAATAATGACATATGGGAGTTCTCTAGAGATGGAGACATCGTTCTCTTAGGAGACTTTAATGCCAGAACGGCCAACTCTCAAGCAATATTCTATGATACTTCTGAGGAAATGCTCAGAGAAGTGGATTTATCACAGAGGGGGCTCACTAGAACCTCACAGGATAAAGAACACACTGAATATGGGAGACATCTCATGGAGATGGCAACTTTACATGGTTTGGCCATACTTAATGGTCTAGAGAATTTCCCTTTATCTTGGTGATTCACATGCTTCCCGCACAGGCATGGGGCCAGTACAGTGGATTATGTCATGACTTCACCAAGCTTTATTTCTAGTATCGAGGACTTTAAGGTGGGACCCAAACCGGTTGGGATTGCAATGGATCATGCTCTCTTGACCTTATCAATCTCCTGTCAATACAATGCCTCTCAAGTACAAAGGAAGAAGACACACACAAGATATACTTTCACGCTAGAGACTAATTCAGTCTATGTGGAAAAGATCTATGATAGGATGTGGGCAGCCGAGCCAGTATATACTGTAGAGGAGATTACTTCTCAGTTAACAGAGATACTACATGGAGCAGCACAAGAGGCATACCCACATACTCAACCTGATCAGAAGAGAGGATCTGGGAACATGCCTCAAAACAGTTGGTATGACGAGGAATGCAGAGAGACGAGAACCCAGGTCCAGAAAGAGCTTGCACTTGGGATCATCACATATAAGCAGTCTCAGATTGCTCTTCTGCGTATAGTACGTCGCAAGAAAAGGGCATTTTTAGCCAAACTGGAGAAGGATTTATATCAGCTCTTCTTGAGTCAGGACTCACATGAGGCCTGGCGTTTATTTCACGAGCACTCACCGCCTCCGACAATTACTTCTCCTGAGATTTGGGGTCAATATATAACATCATTATATATGGTATCTGGACAGCCTCCATTACCAGATTCACTAGAGCCATGCCCTGCTACTAGTACTTTCTTTACTACGGAAATGGTGAAAAAAGCCATTGATAAGATGAAGACAAGAAGAGCATATGATCATGATGGTTTAGTAGCAGAACATCTGATCCATGCCAGGGATCTACTTTCAGAAGTCCTTGCTCGTCTGTTTAATCGGGTCATGTGTGAAGGATTACCTGAATCTTGGAAATTATCTACTATCGTACCCATTTTCAAGTCAGGGGTTCCTATGATTCCCGAGAACTACCGTACCATTATGGTAGGTCACACATTGACCCGACTGTACGCATCCATTCTTGAACAAAAATTGAGTAGATGGGCAGAGAATGAGGGCATAAGGGCAGCAGGACAAGCTGGATTCAGGAGGGGTTATTCCACTTTAGATCATATTCTTACGCTCAGAGCCATTATTGAGGAAGGAAGAGCAAGCGGGAGAAGGATGTATTGTTGCTTTGTGGATTTTCGGAAAGCTTTTGATACAGTACCAAGGGCCAGATTGATACGCAGGATGCAAGAGTTAGGGATCCCCAAAGAGATTATTTGGGGGATCATGGCCTTATACGGGTCAGTAACTGGTTATGTACGTACTCCAAAAGGGGATTCCGACATTGTTCATTCCACCGTTGGAGTAAAGCAGGGATGCCCACTGTCCCCTACTTTATTTGGTATGTACATAGATGAGGTATCAGATTACATTGATAGAGAGGGTGACAGAGGTGCTCAACTTGCAGGGTCATGGATCCCTTTGTTGTTGTATGCAAATGATATTGTATTGATAGCAGAATCACCATATGGAATGCAGAGGCAGCTAGATGCATTACATAAATTCACGGAGGACAGTGGACTGTCGATAAACTTGGGTAAAACCAAACTGTTTAACACCACACCGCAGTGGGTTAGGAGATCGGCACCTACATTTGCATATGGCCAGGATACAGTAGAGTACACAGATGCATACACATACCTTGGTGTGGTATTTGCAGGACCGAAGTTTACTCTTAAGAAAGCAGCGGATGCTAGATTGTCCAGAGCCTCTGCGGCCTTGGGAGGGTTGGAGAGGATGTGTTCACAAGTGCAGTTTCAGGAACCACGAACAATTCTTTGGCTCTTTGATACTGTGGTGGCTTCGGCTATGCTTTATGGGGTCCAAATTTGGGGACCATCTATGGATCAGGATAATTGGAAGTCAATGGAGAGACCTTTGGTATCTATGATTTCCCAAATGATTAGAGCCAAGGCCTCCATACCACACGCGATTACCTGAGCGGAACTAGCTGCCCCTCCGATAGAAATTGAAGCTCTTACCAGATCAGTGTCCTTTATACATGGTTTGTGGGATACAAATAATTGCCGATATACTAGACTGGCCCTCGAATCCTCTCGACAATTAGCAATGAAAGGGGATACATCATGCTGGTATGCGCAACTGTCCTCGTGGTTTCAGTGACACGGGTTCAGTATGGAAAGATTACCCCCCTTCCAATACTCTCTTGCGGCTCCATCACTGGCAATTACACGAACGGAGATTAATAAAATCATCCGTCAGGATCTTATACAATTGGATACTAAGAGGACTTGGGTAGACCCTACACAAGAATTGGGCACGAAGATGGCCGACTACAAAGAAAACTTCCTACAGCTATCTGAAGATGGATTTGTGATTCGCCCGAGCTACATGGATACCCACCTGTCTCATGGTTTGAGATGTGCTATTGGTCAGATTCGTACATCCTCACATCAGCTGGAAATTGAATTTGGCAGATTTAGGGGAATCCCACCTGAGAGCAGAATTTGCAAGTTATGCGGAATGGAGCCGGAGATAGAATTACACTACATATGCCATTGCACCGTATACTATGAGATACGTGGGCGTTTCCATTGCCTATTTAAAGAAGGCTTTGGACCTCTAGATAGAGTCATGCAATACCAAGATCAAAGATGCTTAGGCTTGTACCTATTGGAACTACATCGGCACAGGGATAATCTAATGAGAAGACAAAGAGCACTACAGCCCCAGAGGCAGATCACAGATTACTTCGGATCGAGAGAAGCAAGAGTGGAAGGAGAAGCAAGAGGCCAGCAGCCAGCACAAAGGAGTATCCACATTCATACCAAAGGCACCCTCATTGACAAGGAGATTGAGCTTAGGAAATCGAGACGACCACGACCGAGATGCAGAAGCACACTTCACCGGAGGAGACTACAACAAAGGATTAGAAGCATTCTAGCCAGACACCCAGAATGCTCCTAAGAAGTTTATATAATACTTTGTATTTAGTTTTTCACATTTATTTTCACACTTTCACACTTTTCACACTTAGTACTTTAGTACTAACGTCAGAGTTACCGGGGAACGCCCCCTAGCCCCCGTTCCGGCGTTCCGGGGGGCAGTTCCCTTCCCGAACGTTCCGAAACGTCCCGGAACGTCTGACGTTCCAGGTGGCCAGTGCAAACCGGAATGGCCGTTCCGGAACGTTCCGGAATGTTCCGGAATGCCCCTGGAACGGCCAACGGCTACAAACAAATTTGGCAAAAATTGAAAAAATTGAAGTAAATGTTTGGGCTTCTTTTTGAAGTGTGCAAGGCCTCAAGGACTCATAAAATGCACCCCCCTCCCCCTTTCTCTCCACAAGCTAATCCTCAAGGGTCAAGCTCTCTCCCTCTCACACTCTCAAGATCTCTCCCTCTCAAGACTCACTCTCTCAAGGCTCAAGGCTTCAAGCCTTCAAGCTCTCTTCCTCTCCCTCCCACTCTCTCAAATCTCTCCCTCTTCCTCTCACTCTCTCGAGTCACTCTCTCTCACTCTCTCAAGCTCTCTCTCTCTCTCATCTTCATCTAGTCATAGCAAGGTTGAATGGTCTTCAAAACGAGTTTTTTGTGAGTATTAGAGTCAAAGCACTCTAATACTCCTTGTATTTAAACACAAGGAGCTAAAAATGCACTATTTGGGTGTTTTTTAACCTCCCGTTCCACGCCGTTCCCGTTCCGGACCCCTAGCCGTTCCCCCGTTCCGCGGGGATCCCGTCGCCGTTCCCGTTCCACGTTCCGGGTAACTATGACTAACGTACCCAGACATTGTAACAGATTCACCACTTTTGTATCAGTTTGGTCTCATAGGTCATTTTGGCCTTTTGAAGACATTAATATAACATTTCATTTCATTCTCTCTCTCTCTCTCTCTCTCTCTCTCTCTCTCTCTCTCTCTCTCTCTCTCTCTCTCTCTCTCTCTCTCTCTCTCTCTCTCTCTCTCCAGCGTTTTCGACGAGCGTGGCTCACACTCTTTCCGTTGCTCACTCTCACATGGTATCAGTCGCCAAGAAGCGGAGAATCTGCATCGATCTCTCCTCCTGAGGCTAGCGCTTGCAATTCTGGCTCCTTCCGCCGCGGAAAACTGCAAAATTTCAGCCTAGCATTTTTTTTCAACAACCTAGCGTTTTTGCAAATTCAGCCAGCATTTTTGCATTTGTAGCCTTGATCTACATCCCTCTCCTAGCGCTCCCTCCCGCAACAAAATCGCACCAAACCGGCAACAAAACTCTGCAAGCGTTTTTTGCAACCCCTAGCGTTTTGGACAGATCTGCATTTTGCAGAACTTGCTGCGTTTTTCCGTGTTTTGGTGGCGTTTTTGGTGATTTGCATCTTTTTTCACAAAACGCTGATCTTCTGCACCTAAGGGAGCGGCCAAGGAACACCCAGGAGTCTTCTACACTACCTGGAACTTGCAGATCTACACCTTGGACAGGCATCTACACCCAATCGGCATCATTTTCGATACTTATTACTTGCTGTTTTTTCTCTGTTTTCAGCCCCTCGACGGCTGAAAAGTGCGAGAACCCTCTCCTCTGACACTCTGCGACGCTCTTGCACCGACCGGTGGCGTACAGGAACACTGAAAATCTCTATTACAGCAGCGTTTTCAGCACCCTTTGCAGCGTTTTTTGGGCAGACAACACGTTGAATTTTTACCTCTTGTGTGGTTGAACCATCCCTTGCTCGTCAGGGCACCATCCGGTGGTTGTCCGTGCGGTTATTTTGGACTGCTACAGCCTTGGGAACGGTACCTTCATCGACAACTTGCGATCTTATCGATCTACCTTTGGGACTTCTCTCTGAGCACGTGACATGTCGACTCCGAAGCAGAAGGGACAACAACAACAGTCCCAGAAGGGGGCCACTACGTCTTCCGCGACCAACGCGACATCCAACAATTATGCCCTCACCTAGTTTGCTGAGGAGAAGAAGTTGGATCTACACAACTATTCTGTGTGGAGGACACGAGTCCGCACAATTATTGCCTACCATCGACTCTGGGAATGGTTGAATGATTTCATCCATTCGGCTAGTCAGCCCCCCCTATCCACTGTCACTCAGGCATAGATTGACGAGTGGGTGGATCGAGACATACAAGTCTTCACCTTTCTTATGATGAACCTCTCGCACCACATCACTAAGGAAGTTTCCAAAGAGGAGCATGCACATCCATTGTGGAGACGGATTCTTGACTAGTTTGAGGAGCCCTCGGTTGCCAGACAAATCACACTTGAACGGGAGTTGTACAACCTCCAGTTCAAGGATTTCAACTCAATTAATGGGTTGACCTGCCGCATGCGGGAACTCTGGGATGACCTTGTCTCTGCCGGAGGCGACATCACCTCGGCACGCATGGCTGGCCTCTTACTATTCAAGCTTCCCCCACGCTTTGATCCTTACTTTCAGAGTTTGCTCACATCTGGACGTACCTCTTTTCCCACTTGGGACGAGATTCTCCCTTCCCTTAGACAAATTGAGGGGCACTCTGCATTCCGAGCCGGAGGTGCTGTTGATACAGGAGTTTTGATAGCTCAAGAAGGTAACAAGAAAGGTAAAGGTAAGAAGAAGAAGAAGAACAAGGACATCAAATGTTACCATTGCCACAAGAAAGGGCACAGAGAATCAGAATGCAGAAAGAAGAAGCGAGATGAGGCCAAAAAAGAGAAACAGACAGCCTCGACTGCAGTAGTAGACTCTCACGAGACGGTGGGGACCGCTCTTGTCGCGACGACGGACCGCGCTCTTGCTATATCGTCAGGTACTTGGGTTGTTGACAGTGGAGCCACCACTCACATGACTCCCCAACAGTCATGGTTTAGCTCTCTCAGGGAAACTTACAGGCAGACCGTCACTATGGGTGACAACCATGAGATTCCAGTGTCTAGCACATGCCAGATTACCCTCTTTCGTTCTACCTCAGACCCGAAGTTCAATCCAATTGAGGCGCTTTACATTCCGGACATGGCCTTCAACCTCCTCTCTGTGTCGAGTTTGGACTCTCAGGGAGCTGACATACACTTTGGGAGTGGCACAGTCACCATCTCTAATTCTACGTACTATCCTTGCACGCGGTGAGCGCGATGGTTCCCTATACTGCCTCACTGCTCTTCTGTCTAGGACCACGGAGTCTTCTTCTATGGCATGCACGATTTGGACATCTATGTTATCAGCAGCTTCAACAGGCTGCTAGGACCTCTATGGTGGAGGGTTTACCAATGATACGCTCCTCATCAGGCGTATGCAAGGCTTGCCAGATGGGCAAGCAACACAGGGTTGCCTTTTCGAAGCAGGCATCCAACAGAGCTTCAGCACCACTTGCAATGGTTCACATTGATCTATGTGGCCCGATGAACACTCATTCATTTTCTGGCTCACGGTTTTTGCTTGTGCTTGTGGATAATTTTAGCAGGGACACTTGGGCTTCGTTCCTAAAGCTCAAGTCGGAGGCTTTCAGTTTCGTTCAAAATTGAAAGACGATGGTTGAAAAGGAAAAGGACTTACACGTCAAATGTATTCGCTCAGACAGAGGGGGTGAGTTCACCTCGAAGGACTTTGCACAGTGGTGCAAGTCAGAGGGCATCCAGCGCCAACTGACTACTCCTTACACTCCTTCCCAGAACAGAGTTGTTGAGCGGAAGAATCGGACTATCATGGAGATGGCTCGTCCGATGCTTGCGCATGCTTCTTTGCCTCGGGTTTACTGGGCAAAGACGTGCAACATGGCGGTTTACATCCAGAACCGTTCTCCTACCCATGCTTTGCAGGACATGACTCCTTATCAGGCTTACTACGGGCGCAAGCCCTCGGTCTCACACTTTCGAGTTTTTGGGTGTCCGGATTTTGTCCATGTGCCAAAGGAGAAGCGACAGAAGTTAGACTTAAAGGCAAAGAAGCTCATCTTCCTGGGCTATTCACGAGAGTCTGACGGATACCGGCTTTACGATCCTGACACCAAGACCACCACAGTTAGCCGTGATGTGACTTTCATGGAGCTCTTCAGCACACTGCAGAGGGGGCAACATCCAAGCCTATACCTTCCCTACCTCCTCCTCATCCACCTAATCCTATCCCTCTTCTTGTTCCTCTACCCTCTACACCGCAGTCGGTTACTTCACCCAATCATGCCATGTCAGATTCCGATTCTGATGTGGATGATGGTTCTCCTTCGGTGGAGGCGATCCCACCTCGCAAGGAGAAGTTAGTTCCTGGTTGGCTTTACTCTACGGTTTCTTCCTCTGGAGTCACGAAGTTACCAGACTCGCCAGACCCTCGACAGCCTCGACGTTCTGCACGCCTCAAGGATAGGCAAGTTTATAATGGCGCAGAGTTCGTGAACTTTACACTCATGTCTCAGATTCAAGCTTCACCAGTTGAGCCTTCCTCGGTGGAGGAAGCACTCCAGCATGACTGTTGGAAGCATGCCATGCAGACAGAGATGGATGCTATCGAGCGGAATAAAACCTGGACTTTCGTTCCTAGGCCCAACAAGCGGAAGGTGGTTTCTACGCAATAAATTTTCAAGAAAAAGTACAAGGCCAATGGTTCCCTCGACAAACACAAGGCGAGACTTGTTGCTCGGGGTTTCACACAACGACCAGGCGTGGACTTTGACGAGACCTTTGCTCCCACCGCTCGCATGACTACCATACGCACAGTGTTTGCTCTCGCAGCCAACTTTGGTTGTTGGTCTATCTGCCAGATGGATGTCAAAAGTGCGTTTTCGAATGGAGATTTGGATAAAGAAGTTTATGTGGAGCAACCTGCTAGGTTTTGTATACCAAGCAAGGAGGATTGGTTCTATCAATTGTGGAAAGCATTGTATGGACTGAAGCAAGCTGGATGACAGTGGTACCTCACACTTGACCAGTTTTTCGTGAAGCGGGGGTTACGGCATACCTCATTAGATTCCAAATGTTATGTTGTCTCTGATGGCTCTTTGGTTGTGTTGCTAAATTGGCTTTATCTTACAAAAAAATTATTCTAAATGAATTATTGGATTTATAAGTGAGAGGGTTTTCTCGCTTGGAAGACCAAGGAAAAATAATTCTAAATGAATTATTGGAATTTTAAGTGAGAGGGCTTTTCTCACTGGAGACATCCGAGTACAGAGTATTCCTAGTGCGTCATTTAAAGTAATGACGGGAACACTGAGAACGGGAATATCTGTAAGGCCACTAGGAACAGGTACTTCTGATGCGTCACATCGGATGGGTGACAGGGAGCTCGGAAAGAAGTATCCGACCATCCGAGAACGGACATCTCTGATGCGTCATAGGATGGGTGACATAGAGCATCGTGAAGGAGATTGTACCGTAAGTTCGGTAGGAAGTGACTAGGTGATGGGTATTCCTGATGCGTCACAAGGTGGGTGACGGGTGCATCGGAAAGGGAATATCCATAGTCGAGAGGAAATTCCGAACTGTGTTAGAATTGTGCACAAGGAAAGGCAAGCACTTGAATGAAGATGGGTTCAGAGGAAACTTTGAGGAAAAACGGATGCTTTTTGAGAAAGCGGAATTGCTTTTCGGGAAAGCAAATACTTTCCCGCGAGGAAGTCTATGTCTGCATTGCAACTGTGCGTGTGATTGCATCCAGGGACGCTTGGCAAGTGCAGTGAAAGCATTGCTTTTAACTTATAAGGTTTTCTTGAGTTTTTGGACAGATTTCAGACCATTTTTAAAGGTGACCGGCCGCCCACTTAATAAGTGGGCAGCCATCTGATAAATAAGGCAACAGATCAGCCAGCGTTTTCTCTCTCTCTTTTTTGGCAGAACAACGAAAAACAATGAAAAAAAAATTGGAAAAAAAAAAACCGGCCGCGATCTCTACGCGAGCAGCTATTCGTGCCCGTGGCTAGGAGCTATAAAAGCATCACATGCCCTCACTCAGAGGGGAGGACCAATCTTTGCAAGGAGGAGATGCTGCTGCAGATTTCAGCCGTAAAGAAGACGTTGCCGGTGATGCCCATGGCTGCCCCAAGTGTACCAGATGTCGCCAAGACCCAATGCGCGAGTTCCCTCGCAAAGAAGTGCCTACGGAGCGTGTTTCCATCGCGAGAAGTTGCTGGTTTTCTCTGTTTTCAGCCCATAAACGTCGTAGACGGGGCTGATCTACGAGAAGGAACCCGAGAACACACCTCTTCTGTGTGTAAGATTGGAAGAGAGGATTTTCTATGTAGAGATCTCTTCCAGGGAATTGTTTTTCGAGAACGGAGTTGCGTTTCGAGCGTCGAGACTTTGAAGGTAACGATTTTCATGTTATGAACTCTGAGTATTTGTTTGCAGGTGCACTTCCTCTTTGTGAGGGAGTAGGAGCAGAGGAAGGTATGAGCCTCTGCAGGAGAAAAGCGCTCTGAGGAACTAGAGCCAGATCAGCCCAGGGGTTTCGTACCCGAGTTTGGGAAGTAGATCCACGGATCGGAGAGAGGTAGTCTCTCAAGTTGTGATCCGGAAATTGGGATTCCCAAGTAAGGACTTCATGTCCGGGAAAGCAGAGTTGTTCTGCGGGAAGAGGACTCTGGAAAGAGAGTTGGAAAAGAGTTGCAGGGATGCCATGCCCTGAGTCTGCAAGGTGAGATCCAGAGGCGAGAACCTTGATTCTCGAGGAATTGGAATAAGGAACGGAAGTTCCTTGGAATAGGATTTTGCCCTAGGAATCGGAAGCTGAGGCTTCCGGGAACCATCAAGTCTTATTCAAGAACGAGCATGGTAATACGCTCGGTTCAAGTGCTTGTATAGACTTCTCCTCAGTAATAAAGATACTATTACGGGGGGGGACCAGCCCTTCTTCTGGTCCCCAGTACTGTGTCGATCTTCTCACTCTCTATCTCTCTCTATTTATTTCTCTCTATATCCTCTGGCTTCAGTAATAAGTGATAAATCCTATTTATCCGAATGTATTTTATATTGTTATGCGCTCCCGTTTGTGACAGGTTGCGATCGTGATTGTCAATGTGGACGATCTCATTTTCACAGGCTCTTGGACCAGCAGGATCAAGTTGATCATGAAAGCTATGGAGACGCATTTCTAGAGGACTGATCTTGGGCTTCTTCACTATTTTCTTGAATTCCAAAAGGCCTTGGGCCTATAAATATGTACCTAGGGCCTCTCTTCCACTTAGATTGATGTCAAGCACTGAGCAATGAGGGCCCGCAGTGTAAGGTGCAGCGGAAGTGAATGTTGAACTTTGCTCAAGATGAGTGATCCGAACTGTGCTCAAGGGTTCCTTTTACTTACGGAAGGGAGAGCCTTCCGTTCCTTTAGTGAGAGAGTGCAATGGACACAAACAAAGTGATGAACACTCTGAATGAAGGTGTATGAGTCTGAGAGAGAGAGAGAGAGAGAGAGAGAGAGAGAAGGGAATACGACACCAGAGATGTTGTCAAACCCTCCTCCAAGGGCCCCACTCTCTATGGCGAGAGCGGTCTACTTTTGATTGCACAAATCTCTACAATGCTTGGACTTGCCGACAATGTCGACGAGGATGAGGACGACGACGAGACGGGCTGAAATCTGAAAATGCTAAGGGCTGAAATCTGCAAATCTTTATCTGCTGAATTCTGACTCTATGTTGGTGACAATGTCGATGGCGACGGTACGACGACGACATCTGCGTTTTCCGGGCTGAATCTGCAAACTTCGCGGGATCTGACCGTGCGGCGAGGATCTGCTGCGGGAAGGTGAGATCTACGAGGTTCAAGGGTTCTATTGCGGGGTCTGACTGCTGAAAACCGAAAACGCTGATGCTAACTGAGGTTCTGTTGCGATGAATCTGCAAAACGCTGAGTTGCTTTGTTGAAGCAAAAACGCTAGGGCTGATTTCTGTCTCTGATGCAAAAACGCTATGGATCTGATGCTTCTGCTAATGCCAGGGCTGATCTACAATGCAAAACGCCAGGGCTGGTTCTGCCATGCAAAAACGCTAGGCTTGGTTTTGTTGTTCCGCTACTGCCGGGCAGATCTGCTGTGCAAAACGCCATGGCTGAGATGATCCAGAAAACGCTAGGAGTTGCAGTTTGCAAAACGCTAGGTCTTCTAATGGGGTTCTGCTGAGAAGTTTCTTATTGAGCAAGGTGCTCCTGCTGCCTCTTCTGCCAGAAAGTGCTAGCGCTAGATTTCTATTTATACAACTTAGCAAAATTGCCCTACCTACTTTCCAACAAAAGTCACTTAAAAATAATAAGTGAAAAATGTCCAAAATAGGGAAAATAGGTCTATGCACTGTAAAAATGCTCCTGATGCATTCTGATGGAAATCTATGATCATGATGTGTGCAACCACAGGATATGCATCTATTCTAAGTATCTGGATATGCACGGTCTGCGAATAGACTCACAAAAGTGCAGATCACTTTCTATTCTAGACTGACTTGACTAAACTGAACCCTATTCATGCTGTAGCTTGTCCACGGACACATAGGGTTGGATGTGTCACGTGACATCCCCTCCTTTTCAAAGTGAGGTACTGCTACTGAACTGTATGGCATCGAGGGAGATCGCCAATAACATCCGGAATCCTAGAAAGGACTCTTCGCCGGCCCACTCTGATGTGTGAGTCGTGCGATACTTGAACTTCATAAAGGTCTGCAAAGTCTTCTTCTTTGGGCCGCGCCGAAAGCGACACAAATTCATATGTGTCATGCCAAGGAAGAGACATGGAATGCGACTTCCTTACATACCAACTTTTCAGCTTTTCATGAACAATCCGCATACATTCGTGCTCATCCATGAGAGAAACGTGCTCAACATGCAATATGTCATGCCTAGGAAAAGGGATCACATAACGATGCTGACTAAAATACAGGAAACTATCACGAATGAAACACTCGAACAATGCGTGCGTATCAATCATGCGAACACATAATACTTCCTGTGATAGTTCTTTGGACCAAGGCTCGAGAGCCAAGATCGCTTCTTCGGGGTCTATCGAATCTTCTTGTGGGGGATCTGTGGACCTCGACTCGAAAGCCAAGATCGATTCTTGGTGATTGATCGAATCTACAACGATGTTAGCTTCGCTAGAAAAAGCATCAACTAACACATCATCCTTGTGAACACTCACATCTTCTTCATGCAACTCATCATGCTTGTGAGAAATCACATCTTGATCATGCAAATCATCATGCTTGTCATTGTCATCCAAATCATTATGCAAATCATTGGCATCCAAATCATCATGCTTATCATTGTGCTTCAAATCATCATGCAAGTCATTGTCAATCAAATCATCATCATGCTTCACACAATCATGCAAATCCTGTGGGTCATGCTTTGGAGAAGAAGAGACTGAGAGAGTCTCCTTTTCCCGAATCTCTTGCATCGGTGCCGGCACTGGAGACAAGAGTCGCAAGAACTCTTGCATGTGTCGGTCGCGCTGTTCTTGTCTTGCCTTTCTTGCTGCTTCTCTTTCTACTTCTCTTTCTGCTTTTTCTTCTACGTGTCTGCGTTTCATTTCTGCCATTCTTTCCTTAAACATCTGCTTTAACTCCTCCATAGGAGTTAGTGCAATCTTTGTCGTAGATGGGGAAGGGTCGGAAAAACCTCCTGGTGGGGAAAATCCTTCGTCGCCTCTCTCATGCTCATCACCTGAATGCGAAGTATCCATGCCGCTTCGGGTGACGACCATGCACTATGATCTTGGGGTCTGAAGCTCGCAAGGAACTTGGGTTCTTGAGGGTCTTGAGGTTCTTGAGGTCCTTGATTCGTGAGAATCTTGGGTTCTTGAGGTTCTTGAGTCTTGAGGGTCTTGGGTTCTTGGGGTTCTTGAGGTTTTCTTTCGCTTGCAAATCGCGTTGGAGAAGGATCTTCTCTTCACCCGAGTTCTACCCTTTTCTGCGCGGGCGCACCCCTTGGCGGCCTTGCGCTCACACCAAGGTTGCTTTTTCCCACCTCACCAAGGTGGAAAGGTACGGAGTATACGGTACGTAATCAGTACGTAAGGTACGTACTTCTGTACGGATCGGCCTTTTAGGTACGTGACAAGTACGTAACATTTGTAACAACAAAAAGAATAGTGACTTTAGCCTTTTTCAACCTATACATACTAGGAACTACATAGAGTCTAGACATAGATACTACTTCAAACATACATTAGATACTACTTCAATTTGGTTCCTAAAAACAATCTCAACGGCTGTGTAACGCACAACAACGTTTTCTTCATCAAGTAGCCATCTCGAATGGAATATCTCGCTACTACCTCCCCATTCTGTATTCGATTGAATACGTTTAAAATTTAGAAACTAATGGCAAGATGTCCCTAAAAAAACAAAAGAACCACGTCGATTGGCCGGCCGCTAAGTGCACGGTCCGCTCTCAATGAGTGAAAAGAGACACAAAGGGAGGCAGGACAAGCCCTTCTTTCTTGGGATTCTTGTCACTCTTCAACAAAACACGATTAGGAATAGCCACGCCCAAGTAAACTTGGGTTCGTGCGATCACAACAAGCAAAAAAAAATTTGTGGTTCTTGTGGTTCTTCCCTTGAGTAATGCAGAACACTTCCAAAGCTCTGATACCAATGTTAGGTGCAGCGGAATAAATGTTGTATTTTCTCAAGATTAGTGATCTTTATTGCTCAAGGTTCCTTTTAGTTCTTCCGGAAAGAGAGAGCTTTCCGTCTTATGGAGAGTGCTATGATCACGAACAAAGTGAATGGATTGTGCGTGCAAGTGAATGAGACTGAGAGAAGGAGAGAGAAGAGATACGACACACGAGAGGTTGTAAAACCCTCCTCCGAAGGCCCCACTCTCGTCAGCGAGAGTGGTCTACTTTGATTGAACAAGGTGTACAATGCGAATGCAATGGACTGATGCAATGGGACTATGCCAATGACGACGACGGTGATGACGACGACGACTTGATGGCTGAAATCTGGGATCTTCTAATCGCTGAATTCGGGGACTGTTTTGGTGGCTGAAAATGACTGTTTTGGCTGCGTTTTTGTGGCTGAAAATGGGGGATCAATCTACAACTGAATGGGGGTGGATTGGCTACTGTTCTACTGCTGAAAACCTGCGTTTTTATCCCTGCTGAAACTGCTGATCAAGAACGCTGATTGCTGAAAATGAAAACGCTGAGATCTGCTCCCTTTGGCTGCGTTTTTAGGCTGCTTCCATGGCTGAGAAAACGCTGGACCAGCAGGTCTGCTACTGTTGATAAAACGCCAGGCAAGCTGAGCAAAAACGCTGCAACTGCTGGTAGTCTACAAGTCCAAAAACGCTATGCTGATTTGCTTCAAAAACGCTGGCTTGTGGGGGCTGATCTACAGGGAAATTATCGCCAGGAAGGGGAGACTTCAAGGCGATGGGTGCTATAGTGGGAAACACCAAGGGGATGGGAGATGGCGAGGGTCTACTGCTGAGGGGGGGGGGGGGGGGGAACTGCTGAGAAGTTGCCTGTTGAGCGGGAAGCTCCTGCTGCCTCTTCTGCCAATTACTGCTAACTTGGGTTTGCTTATATATTAACTTAGCAAAATTGCCCTACCTACTTTTGTAGGAAAGTCACTTAAAAATAATAAGTGAAAATCCCAATAAATAGGAAAATAGGCTAAATGCACTGGAAAATTCCCCTAACTGATGCTAATGGATTCTGATGGGAATTCCGATGATCATTTGTGTGCAACCGAAGGATATGCATCTATGCTAAGTGACTTGGCATGCACGGTCTACGAATAGACTCACAAAAGTGCCAGATCACTGCTAATCTAAACTGACTGGACTGACGGGAACCCTGCTATGGTGTAGCTTGTCCACGGACACATAGGGTTGGGATGTGTCACGTGACATCCGTGCTCATTCATGAGTGAATCGTGCTGAATGTACAATATGGCATGCGTATGAAAAGGGATCACATAAAGATGCTGACTAAAATACACGACACGATCACGAATAAAACACTCGATCAATGCGTGCTGACTAATCATGCGAATACATAATACTTCCTGTGGGGGTTCTTTGGACCTTGACTCGAGAGCCAAGATCAGTTCCTTGTGATCGATCGAATCTGCAATGGGGTTAGCTTCACTAGACAAAGTAACAACTAAACCATCATCCTTGTGAACAATCACATCATCTTCCTACAAATCCTCATGCTTGTGAGAAATCACATCTTGATCATGCTCATCATCATGCTCATCATTATCATTCAAACATCATGCTTATCATTATCATGCAAATCATGTGTCATGCTTTGAAGACGAAGAGACTGAGAGAGTCTCCTTTTCCTGAATCTCTTGCAACTGTGCCTGCACTTGAGAAAAGAGTCGCAACATCTCTTTCATGTGTCGGTCGTTCATGGCTTTTCTTGCTTTGTTCTCGCGATCCATTTCTGCTTTTCTTTCTGCACATTCACGATTAAATTCTGCCATTCTTTCTGCTCTTCTTGCTTCACGTTCTAACTTCCTGTCCATCATCATCATGTCGAAAGCCTCCATAGGAGTTAGTGCAATCCTTTGCGTAGATAGGGAAGGGAGAGGGTCGGAAAAACCTCTTGGTGGGGGTAATTCTTCTTCGCCTCTCTCATGCTCATCACCTCCAAGCGAAGTATCCATTCCACTTCGAGTGATGACCATCCACTGAAGATTTGGGTTCTTGTGAGTTCTTGTGGTCTTGGGTTCTTAAGTTCACGAGGAACTTGGGTTCCTGGGGTCTTGGTTCTTGGGTTCTTGAGGTTCTTCTTTCGCTTGCAATCTGTGTTAGAGAAGGATCTTCTCTTCACCCAAGCTCTTCTCTTTCCCGCGGGCGCACCCCTTGGCGGCCTTGTGCTCACACCAAGGTTGCTTTTTCCCACCTCAATGAGTGAAAAGAGGCACAAGGGGAGGCTGGACAAGCCCTTCTTTCTTGGTTTCCTGTCACTCTTCAAAACACGATTAGGAATCGACACGCCCAAGAGGTCTTGGGTTACGTGCGATCGCAACAAGCAAAAAAAATTATGTGGTTCTTTCCTTGAGTGATACAGAACACCGCCAAAGCTCTGATACCAATGTAAGGTGGAGTGGAAGTGAATGTTGAACTTTGCTCAAGATGAGTGCTCCAACCTATGCTCAAGGGTTCCTTTTACTTACGGAAGGGAGAGCCTTCCGTTCCTTTAGTGAGAGTACAATGGACACAAACAAAGTGATGAACACTGTGAATGAAGGTGTATGAGTCTGAGAGATAGAGAGAGACGAGGATACAACACCAGAGATGTTGTCAAACCCTCCTCCAAGGGCCCCAGTCTCTATGGCGAGAGCGGTCTACTTTTGATTGCACAAATCTCTACAATGCTTGGACTTGCCGACAATGTCGACGACGATGAGGACGACGACGAGACGGGCTGAAATCTGAAAATGCTAAGGGCTGAAATCTGCAAACCTTTATCTGCTGAATTCTGACTCTATGTCGGTGATGATGTCGATGACAACAGTACGACAACGAAGCATTAAAAACGCAGATGTTGAAATCTGCATTTTCCGGGCTGAATCTGCAAACTTCGCGGGATCAGGTGAGATCTACGAGGTTCGGGGGTTCTACTGCGGGGTCTGACTGCTGAAAACTGAAAACACTGATGCTAACTGAGGTTTTGTCGCGATGAATCTCCAAAACGCTGAGTTGCTTTGCTGATGCAAAAACACTAGGGCTGATTTCTGTCTCTGATGCAAAAACGCTATGGATCTGATGCTTCTGCTAATGCCGGGGCTGATCTGCAATGCAAAATGCCAGGGCTGGTTCTGCCATGCAAAAACGCTAGGCTTGGTTCTATTGTTCCGCTACTGCCAGGCTGATCTGTTGTGTAAAACGCCAAGGCTAAGATGATCCAGAAAACACTAGGAGTTGCAGTTTGCAAAACGCTAGGTCTTTTGATGGGGTTCTGTTGAGAAGTTGCTTGTTGAGCAAGGTGCTCCTGCTACCTCTTCTGCCAGAGAGTGCTAGCGCTAGGTTTCTATTTATACAACTTAGCAAAATTGCCCTACCTACTTTCCAACAAAAGTCACTTAAAAATAATAAGTGAAAAATGTCAAAAATAGGGAAAATAGGTCTATGCACTGTAAAAATGCTCCTGATACGTTCTGATGGAAATCTGATGATCATGCTGTGTGCAACCAGAGGATATGCATCTATTCTAAGTGTTTGGGCATGCACGGTCTGCGAACAGACTCACAAAAGTGCCAGATCACTTCCCATTCTAGACTGACTTGACTGAACTGAACCCTGGTCATGCTATAGCTTGTCCACGGACACATAGGGTTGGATGTGTCACGTGACACGAAGAACTTTGTACTTTGCACAAGTGTTAATATAAAAATAAAATACCGAAAGGCGCGCCAGACTTCGGGGCCAATACCTCTAGGCACGGAACTATGCCAGGCCATGTCGTTTCTTATCAATTGTGATTTAAGTTTATTTGAAGTAATTCTCTCGTGTGTCATGTCAGATTCCCGACTTGGGGTGTACAAGTCTCTTACACATTTCCCACCAAAGCCACGAATCGCGGCCTGATTCTTGGGCTGCCACGTATCATCTTGAGCTCTTCTATTCGGGTACTGGCTTAACATGTCATCACTTTGTAACATCGGGGAGTCCTCTTCTTTGGCTACAACATAGGCCCGCGCTGTTAGGTGCAGCGGAATGAATGTTGTATTTTCTCAAGATTAGTGATCTTTATTGCTCAAGGTTCCTTTTAGTTCTTAGGGAAAGAGAGAGCCTTCCGTCTTATGGAGAGTGCTATGATCACGAACAAAGTGAGTGGATATTGTGCGTGCAAGTGAATGAGACTGAGAGAAGGAGAGAGAAGAGATATGACACCCGAGAGGTTGTAAAACCCTCCTCCGAAGGCCCCACTCCTGTCGACGAGAGTGGTCTACTTTGATTGCACAAAGGTGTACAATGCGTATGCAATGGATTGATGCAATGGGACTATGCCGATGGCGACGACGGTGATGACGACGACGACTTAGGCTGAAATCTGTGATCTTCTATAGGCTGAAATTCTTGGACTGTTTCGGGGCTGAATTGGACTGTTTTCTTGCTGTACTTGTGGCTGAAAATGATCAAGTGGTCGGGGGTCTTGCTGGTGATGAAAACGCTGACTTCTTGTACCTAGCAGGCTGCGTTTTAGGGACTGGTGTACCTGTTGAAAACGCTGCAACAGCAGGCCTGTCCAAGGCTGAAAAACGCTGCAAGGGCAGCAGCCTAGCGTTAGTGGTTGCTAACAAAAAAAACGATGAAGGGGCAAAAACGCCAGCATAAAGGGAATGATGGCGATGTCTGCAAGAGGATGAAACGCCAGGAGGTGAGACCTGATGGCGATGCTGGATCTAGGAAAAAACGCCAAGGATGGGGTGATAATGGCGATGGATCTGATGCTGAGGGGGGGTACTGCTGAGAAGTTGCCTGTTGAGCGGGAAGCTCCCGCTGCCTCTTCTGCCAATTACTGCTAACTTGGGTTTGCTTATATATTAACTTAGCAAAATTGCCCTACCTACTTTTGTTGGAAAGTCGCTTAAAAATAATAAATGAAAATACCCATAAATAGGAAAATAGGCTAAATGCATTGGAAAATTCCCCTAACTGATGCTAATGGATTCTGATGGGAATTCCAATGATCATGCTATGTGCAACCGGAGGATATGCATCTATGCTAAGTGACTGGGCATGCAGGGTCTACGAATAGACTCACAAAAGTGCCAGATCACTGCTAATCTAGACTTGACTGGACTGACTGAACCCTGCTGTCGTGTAGCTTGTCCACGGACACATAGGGTTGGGATGTGTCACGTGACACGCTGTCGAGAAATTAGCGGTCTTGCCGGAAAAGCACCGGGCTTATGGCTGTGAGAGTTTGTGAGAGTAACTCAACAAAAACTATATGAATGAATTAAACCATAGATGCCATGAAGACTAGGGTTTGGAAAGAAGTGCAATCAAAGAAGACCCACTCTTTCTCTCTTGCACTCACACACACAAAGAAAGAACACAAAAGAGAATGTCAAAACAACACAAAGATGAAAACATCAAGGCTATGGTCATATCGTATCATGGGTAATATGAAAGGGTTAATAGATGAGTTAATGGCATCCAATCTTGACTGACCAAATAGGCTACGAATTGTTCTTTGGAATTGTAGTTTTGTGCTTACCATAATATATATATTTTGTCTAGTGATTGAGATTAATTGTGTATACAAAACCTCTTGGTTCATAGCAAGATAACTACGTTTACGTCAAAAGAAAAGTTATAGTCTATGAGAGATAGTATAATGGGGTCCGGTGATGGAAGTATTTCATTGAGCCTTTCTGGGCCAAAGAGAAACACTATACGTTGTTGAAAGTGTATTTTACGGCTAATCCATACGTTAATTCTAATAGATTGTACAGAGTGAAAGCGATAGAAATGATCATCATGTGGGTTATTCATCTAGGATAGTATGTGAGAAATGTAAATATGAGAGAAGTGAAGAGATGAGAATTTTCCCTCCCAAGCCCTATTCTTGCCCGTAGGCAATAAGGATACTGCGGGGAGAGATGTACCTGTAGCAAAGAGAACCTAAAATTTGTAGAGAGGATGAATTACTAAGAGTGAGAGAGATAGGTTTGGTTAAGGAGATGAGATTATATATATATATATATATATATATATATATATATATATATATATATATATATATATATATATATATATATATATATATATATATATATATATATATATATATATATATATATATATATATATATATATATATGTTGAATTAGAGATGAAAAGAAAACAACAAGAAATCAAGAAAACATCAATGTAGAACACATCTTACTTGACAAACCCTTTGGCACCATTATTGATGGAGAGAGAAGAAGAGGGGAGAACTCCACTTTGATTGATACGCCAAGTGCAAAACCTTCTTTGATTAGAGTTGATCTTCCAAGGATAGCATACAAGAATGGCTAGTCTTTCTCTAGGAGAAAGTGTAGGCTTGGGCTTATGTTAATGGGGCTAAGTACAATTAGGCATTACTACTCACTCCTTCAAGAATTCCTCTCATCAATGGCTTGAATGCTTGAGTTCCTTTTCAAGGAAGAAGAGGTCCCTTTTTATAGGTGAAGGGAACCCCCAAGGGTTTACACAAGAAGAGAGGAGCCAGTGTGAATAGGAATTGGAAAAGTTGGAAATGAGCTGTCCCTGCATGATGTGGGCACACTGGGGTCCAGTATTTTGATCATATCTCCTCAACCGTGGCTCCAAATAAAAAAGTAAAAATATGGGCAGAAACTTCAGCTCATTAGCTACGATTTTCATTTTAAAATCATTTTCCAATTCGGATTGGAACCTTGTGTAAAAAATTCATCAAAATAGGGTCCATTTCTGGCAGCAAAAGTCTTCCTGTGGTCCCCTTAGCCTAGACTTTCATTTAATTCCAAAGGTCACTTCATGCCATATGAAAGCATGACATTGCTCCTTGACAAAGTTTTGTAATCATGCTTGCAATAATGCATTAAAATAAGTGTATCTTTGAAATCATGCCACCTAGTGTCCCACTACGATTTGATTCCCTCTTACTAGCTATTTAAAAAGAAATATAAAAAAATGAAAAATACATAGAATATATATATATTGGAGTTTACCCTAGATATAAGATCTAGCTAGGGTGTGAGATGATAATGAGATAGTAGAAATAAAGAATCAATGCTTTTTGCCCAAGTTAAAAAGGCGGAGCTATTGACGCTTTTTCCATAGTATTTTCTAATAGTAAGTAAGAATAGATTACCCTTGAGATAAATAATAGGATGAGATAGAAAGCTTATTATTATACTTAAATATGCATATGTACATTATAGGAAAGATAATTATGTATCTAAAAAATTACAAGATAACTCTTGTAGGATGCGTTCCCACTATGTACGTGTCACAACACGACAACGCGCCTTTGTCCATCCAGAGTTGATGCCCTCGAAGACTTCTCCTACGACATCGGAGGTTGAGGCAATTCTTGCAATTAGACCTTAGATATTGGATCCTTGATGATGGTGCCGTGACATGACACCATCGAAGAATTTTTTGTCCGACGTGCGAGGACACAGTGGTTCTGTCTTTATTTGTCACGTAACACATCCAACCCTATGTGTCCGTGGACAAGCTACAACATGACCAGGGTTCAATTCAGTCAAGTTAGTTAGCTTAGGAAGTGATCTAGCACTTTTGTGAGTCTGTTCGCAGACCGTGCATGTCCAGACACTTAGATTAGATGTATATCCTCTGGTTGCACACAGCATGATCATCAGATTTCCATCAGAATCCATCAGGAGCATTTTTACAGTGCATAGACCTATTTTCCCTATTTTTGACATTTTTCAATTATTATTTTTGAGTGACTTTTGTTGGGAACTAGGTAGGGCAATTTGACTAAGTAAATATATAAGCAACCTTGGGCTAGCACTATCTAGCAGAAGAAGAAGGAGAGCAACAGGCACTCAGTGCAGCAAGCCTCTGGAGAACCTTCTCAGCAAGAACAAACCCCACTTCAACCTGGCGTTTTCAGCAAGGAAAGGCCAGCGTTTTCAGTCCAGCAGCTTGGCGTTTTCAGCAGTAGTTGCAGCAGCATTTGAGCAGTGGAATTCAACAAGAACCGAACCAGCAACCTCAGCATTTTTTGGACAGCCTATACAGCATTTTAGGCAGCATCTCAGCACCATAAAGACAGCGTTTTTAATGCCAGCAAGCCAGCGTTTTTAGGGACAGCATCAGCCTTTTTCAAGGGCGTTTATAGTCAACAAAACCATCGCTTGAAGATAGCCAGATTGGCATTTCCAATCAGCCGCATAAGCCATAGCATCAGATAGAAGTCGTCATCGTCACCGTCGTCTTTGAAGCATTCAGTTTTCAGCCATAGTCTCGTCCTTGTCGTCACTACCGTCGGCCTCAACATAGCCCCATTAGATTTGCATCAGCATCTTGTACCAGATTGTGCAATCAATAGTACACCACTCTCGCCGTTGAGTGGGGCCCTTGGAGGAGGGTTTTATGTCTCTGGTGTCATATTCTCTTCTCTCTCTATCTCTCAGTCTCAGCACCTTCACTCACAGTGTCCATTCACTTTGTTTGTGATCACTTGCACTCTCTCATAAAGAACGGAAGGCTCTCCCTTCCCTAAGAAAAAGGAACCTTGAGCACAGTTCGAAGCACTCATCTTGAGCAAAGTTCAACATTCATTTCCGCTGCACCTTACATTATTTGTACAAGTCAGTGATTCTTGAGGGCAATATAGAGTCGACACCAAACGGCAAAGGGGAATCCACTCCTCTAAGGTACTCTATGTTCCACAATGTACTTACATCTTATGTCAGTTCACAAGGTGTGCAAGTTAGCCATGGAAGTGGTCTTCACGGAGCATGCGGTGGCTATTCAAGATCTTGCCTCAAACAAGGTCGGAGGGTGCCACGGAGGAGCATGGACTCGACAAGCTCCGAGCTCTCTCTCCAATACACTTCAAGCATGTCAAGAGGTAGCAGAATCAACTAGTAGACAAGCTAGCTAGTAGTCATAGATGTAGCACGGTTACATGTAGCACCCACCACATATGCAGGTAGAGAGACTTTGAAGGAGATTGATGATCTTCTCAATACACGTCAGTGTTGTTGATATGTTCAAATCTATAGAGAGGAAGAATCAATCCAAAAATCTCACACGTCCACATTGGCGAATGAAGATATGATGATTTATCGTCGTGATGGGATGTTGAGAAGAGTCCTCTAGGAAAAGGAGAAAGGTATGGCTTTGGAGCAGTGCCATAAAGAAAATTGTAATCAAGGCAATGATCAAGTAATTTTTGCATTAAGGGTGGGAATGGCTAATAAGTCCGGGGCTAGGACACGAAGATTCTTTGTCAAACAAAATCTTGACAACTCTGTCAGATTCTCCTCAAGAACCTATGTGAACTGCCAAAGGGATCTGATCCTCCAAAGAAGAAGAATCTTTCTGAGCTCTAATACCACTGTTACAGGCTTGGACACTCCAAGCGAAAAATCAATAGCAACACACGAACAGAGACTTCAAAATCACTGAACTCTACTTAGAGAGAGAGAGAGAGAAGAAGAAGCAGAAGAAGAGAGTTTTAACGTCGTAGGAAACTATCCCGAGAAACCTTAAAGATCTAGCCGACGAGGAGTTGAATGAACTCAAGACCTGTTATTCAAGAGGGAAATGGCATAACCAATCTACCACACTTGGGTGATAGAAAGATTATACCATTTTCCTCTTTTTATTAGAGAGAGAGAGAGAGTCGACACGGCACGGCGGAGTTCTGCACCGAGAAGCACCAGCCCCAAAGACTGGCGCCCCTCTTGGTATTTCTTTATTATTGCTCACAACAAAGTACAACTC
The DNA here is from genome assembly GCF_014529385.1 of Adiantum capillus-veneris. NCBI lineage: Eukaryota > Viridiplantae > Streptophyta > Polypodiopsida > Polypodiales > Pteridaceae > Adiantum > Adiantum capillus-veneris. The sequence goes on along the minus strand of NC_140951.1, from coordinate 67,230,644 downwards.
CCGATGGTCCTCTTCTCTCAAACTCTGCGTCCAGATGCTCTACAGAGTGAGACCCCTGGGGCTCTAATAATCAGTACAAGGGATGCCCAGAAGCAATCAATTCAAAAGCACTTCTTCCCAAAAGCATCTACTCTCAAAAGCTAGCGCTAGAAATTGCAAAAAGCAGCCAGCGCAAATTACGGAAATCCGTATAGTCTACCACATGGCACCAGCAACGCAAAACGCAAAAATTGTGGAAATTCCATATTGTCGTGCCACGTCATCATCCATACGGACTGCCCCGTCAGCATGTCAACGCATTTTAAGGAAATCCTCCTCAAAGTTCAAGCTTTTGGTCTTTAGGGTTTTAGGCCCCTCAGTCAATGCTCAAACCTTCTTCAAAGTTCAATCTTCAATTTCTCTTGTCCACTAGCCATTTCTCTTCCCACGTCATCACTTTGTGACACCCTCAGATGTAGCTAATGCAATGAAGTATCCGGAACTAGGTGGCTCTCTCATTTGGTTGTTGAGTATTTCCTTATTTATTTCTCTTCACCGATGCAACTATCGGGAGGAGCACTCGCCACAACTCTGCAACTGCATGAGTGAGAGTGGTGCCCCCTAGGCTCAAATTTGTCAGCCCTTGGCCTACTTTTAAGAAGGCGTAAAAGCTTGTAGGCCAACTACTTTTAAAAGCTAGAGCCCAACAAACTTGAAAGTCAACTGCTTCAAAAAGTGACACAAAAAAGGTACCACATCACCTTGTTGCGTTTTCCGCCACGATTGGTGGCAGAAATCTCGTCACGTTTTATGGGCCAGCCAGATTTTGGTCCTTAGATTCGGTGCCAATCCAGGTCGACTCTGTCTCCTCTTCACATTCGGTCCAAGGTCAAGCCACATCATCGAGTTGTGACACTCCTCATTTGTTAGAGCTTTACCTTGAGCTTTTGGATTGGCAGGTTCATCTCCAAGAGTGTGGGCCGATTCAGTCGTTGAGTCTGGCATAGTGCATGTTGAATAAGAGAAGAGCCACTCCACTCTCTTGTTACAAATCAAAACAAATTGAGAAAAGAGCCAACCGACTATGTCTTTGACATGTTTGGGCCTCCTGAACTGATGGCACTCTGCCTCGTGACTGCTATATATGTGCATGTGTTAAAATTTGATATGAAAGTATTGTTCAAACAAGAATGTTTAGTCTTTCAATTGTATGTTCTCTGAGTATGTGCAATTTTCAGCCTAAAGCGACCCACACATCCTATAATTCTTTGCATCAATGCTGCATTTCTGAGCTTTGCAAAATTCAAATCAGCCCCAGATCTTCCTTTCCCACATCCAAGAGGACCCTTATTCTTTGAATTTTACTGGCTGTTTTACTGGTTATTGTTGCAAACCTGAGTTCTTGATTGCAGATTCATTTTTCAGCCTTGGATCATCAAGGGCAACCCCTCCTAGCAGGTGTCTTTACCGCCCCAACTATTCAAAATAGAACCAAGCAACAGAAATACTTGACATAGAGACCAATATATTAGGTTTCTACAAGATGGAGACACCTCATTGATTTTCACAAGTAGTATTCATGTATTGACAGTCGATTGCGTTTCCAAACCCCATTACAGCATACTAATTCACCATCTCTGAAAGTAATTGGTCTTCTCTCACAAACCCATCATAATTGCATGATAAATTATGGACGTCATTATATCATTACTTCTACTTAATGAATGTCTATGGATTCAACTGAAGTCTTTGCTACAAAGTAATAAGGGCACACTAATTCGTAGTAAATAGAAATTTTTCAACAGCCTCAAAGAGTAAACTCGAGCTGAGCTCAGTCAACCTACACAAGTCTTCGGAAGCTGCCACTCTAGCAATCACCATAGCAAACGCCCAAAAATGATAGCAGCTTAGAACTCAACTCCTCTAATAGCCATTGCCTAAAGTGGGTCGCTCAAATCAACAACCACCAATTTTCTTTCATTCCAGATGCTGCCTACAGCTCTCTTCACACCAATGCTTCAAAAAAGTAAATCCTCCTAGAAATCTGACAACACTGCTTGATATGGAGGGTACAAGCAAGTGCAGTCCTATTCCATGCCCAGAGAGAGAGAGAGAGAGAGAGAGAGAGAGAGAGAGAGAGAGAGAGTCTGTTTCAAATTTAAATTCTTTTATTTGTTCATTCTGCCAAAGTGAAACATCTCGCTCGGGAAAATCTTGAGTTCTACTGACTGCATTGATATATTTCACCATTAACTATGCATGCATCTCTAGATAAAAACTAGAGAGGTACATAAAACTTTACTCGGTAAAGACATTTTGCGTCAGAAAAAGCCTGAACTTACTACAATCAGCCTTAAGGTAAAGCTCAACGGAAACATCTTTACAAAACCATTAGGACTGCTTGAACAGCAAGACGCTTCAAGTAAATATTGGTTTTCTGTGAAGAAGCTACAACTTTTGCAGAGACAGATCTAGACAAAAACAAAAGCATTTAATTTGCTTCAAGTAAAGGCTAGCTCAACTGTCTGCAAACCTCATCGAAGGACGAGAGAGCCGCTTGAATGTACTTGGGGTCAAACGGGTTTCGGCGATGCCTGTGATGTTCGACATCATCCAGGCAGGAAAAGATGCAGGAGTACACAACGCTTCCATCGCTGGCCCTGCTTGACTTCACCTTGTACAACAGCCTCCTGTTGCGCCCCCTCGCTGATGAAGCCATCGCCAAACAATGAAGGTGGTGAGAATGTTCACTATGCAAGTAGTGAACTCTTCGGGTTCTTACTTGCAAACTGAGGTGGCTTAATTTACTTTCCGGTTCTTACTTGCATAATTTTTTCATGGCCAATTGAAATCTAGTCTAAATTTTGCAATTTTAAATGCACTAAAATCCGCAATTTCTGTGAACACTCGCACGATCTCAAGTGCCCATTGCCATACTCCATGAGCAATTTTCTCTATGCTTATTAGAGCGTCAAGCTATCTCAATTCTCGAACAGGGGTTTAAGCTTTAAACCACACAAAAAGCAACAAATTGCTTGACCAATAGGAGCATCATATTTTCATGTCAGCTAATTGCACGTTTTAAAAATGGTTGTGGCTCAACTCTTGGTGTGTAAAGGACACCCTCCCACCCAAACAAAAGTAGTTTTTGTGTGTATCCGGCCTAATAAATGAAGCACATTGTGCATTTCATAGTGGATTATAGCTCTCAATCCATGCACATACTGGTTCCAATCAAGCATTTAAAAGCTACATTTGACATGGTTTACATGCAATCGAGAACAGAGAAGGCAAGCTATGAATGGCTTGACGACGTAACTTGTGCGTGAGACCTTCTATCTCCCACTGTAATGTTTCACATTATATCAAATAAAAGAGCCAAAACTTGGAGAGTTGTCATATTTCTTATGGAGCTCTTTACTTCGTTAGCGTAGGAGGCATTTTTCTATCCTTGGCCTCTCGTTAACCCACTGGCTTCTCTTTTTTTAAAAAAAAAACCAGAGAAAGAAAAGCTACGCTGTCAAAAGCTACCAAGTGAATAAAATAAAAAAAGAATTCTCCTTTGCTCTCAGCAGCAATTCGATCTTCTCCACAAGCAGTTCACAAGTTGCAGCCACAAGCACTTCGCAGGCTGCCAGAAGCAGCTTCGAGCTTTGTCTACAGGTTTGTCTCTCGCGTTCTTGTTTTTTTTTTCTCTCGTTGTGCCTTTATAAAAAAAAAACGCATGCACTGCTTGGTCTCTCTCTCTCTCTCTCTCTCTCTCTCTCTCTCTCTCTCTCTCTCTCTCCCCAAACAGGGCATGAGCTAGAAGAACTGGTCATTGAGCTTCACAATAGTATAGACGCATATTCAACGAGCACAATGTTGAGAAGTTCTTGGTAGGCTTCTCATCCAGGATGTTGAATCTTGTTATGCAGTGATTGCCGGAATGCATGGCAGTGGCAAGAAAGCACTCTGGTGTAGGCCTCTCTGTTCCATTGAAAAGAATCACGCGTTTTGTATCCACAGTAAATCCACTACAGAGAAGAAGCAATATTCAGTACACAAGTCAAGCATAGACAGGAAGAGAATGCGTTGTTGCAATGCTTTGGTCTATATGTATGCCAAATGTGGTGCCATTGTGAAAGGATAAAAAGTTTTTGTAGGTATCCTCTCCAAAATGTCGTCACTTAGGTCGCATTGATTTCAGGATATGCCCAATATAGTTGTGGCAAGGAAGCTCTGGGCTTTTCCACCAACTCCAAAGGCAAGGCCTCCCTCTAGATGCAATCACTTTTCCTTGCGGGCCTTCTTCACATGGGCAAGAGATTTCATGATGAGATTTGTAGTCAAGGGCTATTGAAGGAAGATGTCCTAATGGTGGTGCTTTGGTCGATACGAATGCAGTCAAATGCAAGAAATGCCCAACATGGCTAGGAAAAATGAAACTATGGTTGTTCCCCTTAAAGATGTGGCAAAACCTTCACATGGGTGAGACTATTCACAATGAGATTGTCAGTCAAGGTTTGCTAAATGAAGATGTCGTGTGTAACAATGCATTGGTTGATATGTATTTCAAATGCAAGTGCCTCACAAAAGAACGAATGGTCTCAATGCACATTCTATTCAGGATCTCATTATTTGGACAGCATTGATTGCAGGATATGCCCCACCATGGATGTGGCAAGGAGGCCTAGGTTTTTTTCACCGGTATCGAAAGGAGGGCGGCCTCTCTTGAAATAAATTCATTTATGTTTCCACCTCCAGGCATGTGGGCATACACAAGATATTCATACGTGTAAGATAATTCACTATCAGATTTCTACTTAGGGGCCGTCCTTGCAGAAAAATGTGCTTGACAATGCTTGGTTTGATATGTATGCCAAATGTGGTGCGTCACAAAAAATTCTAATGGGCATCCTCTCTAGAAGGTCGTCAGTTTGAGCGTTGATTTTAGGATATGCCCAACATGGCTTTGGCATTAAGGAAGCTATTTCACCCTGATATGAAGGGAAGACCTTTCTCCATGTGGCCTTTGGCAAAAACTTCAAGTGGATGCAAGATGCTGATATGGGCACCAAAATTCACAATTATATTGTTAGTCAGAGGCTACTAAAAAAAGATGTTGTGCTTGGCACTGTCTTGGTCGATATGTATGCCAAATGTGGTGCGCTTGAGAAAGCACAAGCGGAATGTCTCCTCTTGGAATGCACTGATTTCAAGACGTGCGCAACAAGAGCAGGGATGGAGAGCTCTACGTTGTTTTTGACGGGTGAGATATTGTACTTGGCACTTCTTGGCTGATATGAATGGTGCACTTGAGAAAGCACGAAAAATGCTTGAGATCCTTCCTGTCCAGAATGTCACCTCTTGGAATGCATTGATTGCATGATGTGCTCAAAAGAGTGGGGAAGCTCTAGGCTATTTTCAATGGACGAGATGTCGTGCTTGGCAAAAGTGCTTGAGGTGCTTCTTGTCCGGAATAAGCACAAAAAGTGCTTGAGGTGCTTCTTGTCCGGAATAAGCACAAAAAGTTCTTGAGGAGCTTCCTGTCCAGAATGTTGCCTCTTGAAATTGCACTGATTGCGGTATGTGTGCAACAAGAGCAGGGCCAGAAAGCTCTAGGTTGTTTTCAGCGGGTGCCAAGCAAGTGTATTTCTCCAAATTCAGTCACCTACACTTCCGTCTTAAAGCCATGTGGCTCTATGCAAGTGCTCAAGGAGCTTCCTGTCCAGAGTGTGGACTCTTGGAATGCATTGATTGTAAGAATTTCCCCCCCTGTTTGGCATTGTGTTGGCCGACATGTATGCCAAATGTGGTACGCTTGAGAAAGCACAAGTGCTTCCTGTCCAGAATGTCGCCTCTTGGAATGCACTGATTGCGGGATGTGCAACAAGAGCAGGGCCAGATAGCTCTAGGCTATTTTCAGTGGGTGAGATGTCGTGCTTGGCACTGTCTTGGTCGATATGTATGCCACATATGATGCGCTTGAGAAAGCACAAAAAGTTGTTGAGGTGCTTCCTGTTCGGCATGTCACCTCTTGAAATGCACTGATTGCAGGATGAGCGCAACAATAGCAGGGCCAGAAAGCTCTCACCTATTTTCAATGGGTGAGATGTCATGCTTAGCACTATCTTGGTCGACATGTATGCCAAATGTGAGGTGCTTCTTGTCTAGAATGTTGCCTCTTGGAATGCACTGATTGTGGGATATGCGCAGCAAGAGCAGGGCCAAAAAGATCTAGGCTATTTTCAGCAAATGAAAATTCAGTCACCTACACTCTCGTCTTCAAGTCTATGCTTACATCTTTTAGGCACATGGCTCTATACAAGTGCTTGAGGAGCTTTCTGTCCGGAGTGTGGACTCTTGGAATGCACTGATTGCAAGATTTTCCCCACTTGACACGGGGCAGGGCTAGAAAGCTCTAGTCTGTTTTCGGTAGATGCGAAGCGAGGGCCTCTCTCTATATGCAATCACCTACTCATGCATCTTGTGATTATATGCAAGATGATTATATGGGCACAAAAATTCACAATTATATTGTTGGTCAGAGGCTGTTGAAAAATAGACAAGCAGAGCATGATGAGGAGTTAGAAGGAACGGTGTTTTCTTTTCTGATCGGACTCATTGCAAGATATACCCAACCTGGCTCTTGCAAGAAAGCTATGGGCTGTTTTTACCAGATGTGAAGGAAAGGCCTCTCTCTAATTGTCATTGTCAGGCATGGGCCAAAATAATGGCATCCCATGTGGAATCAGCAGGTTTCTTTAAATTTTAAAAACTTGATTAGATTGGGCAAGCAATAGGAGCAGGGCCAGAAAACTCTATGCTTTTTTCAGCTTCCTCTTCAGAGTGTGGACTTGTGGAATGCACCCATTGCAAGATTTTCCATAGGAGAAAGCTCTAGTCTGTGCACATCTTGAAGGCATGTGGCTCTACGAAAGATGCTCATATAGCAATAAAAATTCAGCCTGATATTGTTAGTCAGGGGCTGTTGGTGAAAAAGGGTTTCCTGCTTGGCAATGCCTTGGTCGATATGTAATCCAAAGGTGGTGCACTTGAGAAAGCACAAAAAGTGCTTGAGGAGCTTCCTGTCTAGAACGTCGCCTCTTGGAATGCACTGATTGTGGGATCTGCAAAACAAGACCAGGGCTAGAAAGCTCTAGGTTGTTTTCAGCGGATGCAAAGCATCGAAATACGGGTTGCGGGATACACATATCAAGGGCAGGGCCAGAAGCTCTAGGTTGTTTTCAGCTTCCTATCTGGAGTGTGGACTCTTGGAATGCAATGTCTGCATGATTTTCCCCACGGCAAAAAGCTCTAGTCTATGTTTAGCAGATGCAATCATATGCATGCATCTTGACGGCATATGGCTCTACACAAGATGCTAATATAGGCACAAAAATATAGGCTAATAATGTTAGTCAGGGGCTGTTGTTAAAAAAGATGTCATGCTTGGCAATGCCTTTGTCGATATGTATGCCAAATGTGGTGTACTTGAGAAAGCACAAAAAATGCTTGAGGAGCTCCCGTCCAGAATGTCCCCTCTTGGAATGCACTGATTGGGGGATACGCACGACAAGAGCATGGATAAAAAGCTCTAGGTTGTTTTTAGTGGATGCAAAACAACTATATCTCTCCAAATTTAGTCACCTTTACTTTCATCTTGATGGTTTCTCGCTAGGCAAAAGCTCTTGGAGTACTCTTATAGAAGTTTGATACCCAACTCAATCTTATTAAGAGAGCTTTGAACTCTTTCTTTGATGTAACACAAGGGCAGCTCATCAACATTGTTTATTGAGTCATTTCTTGAAGAGTATTGATTGACCATTGCAGTACATGCAAGTGTTTAGAGGAAGGATTTGTACCAAGTCAGGAGGATAAACAGTGAGCTCCTCAACAACGGGTTACTTAAAAAAGACATAGATTTAAGAAGCACATTAGTGAGTATGTATGCCAAATATGCTACCCTCACAAAAGGACAAGTTCGTTCTCGATGGGCTTCTTGAATTTCACGGCTTATATGCCCAACACAGTTGTGGAAAAGACGCACACCGGACGAGAAGGGAATGCCTGTTTACATATGAAAAATGACATGCTTGGTGACACTTTGGTTTATTCTCTCTAGACTTTTATCATTTAGAATGTATTGACCATAGGATATGTCCAACATGGCTATGGCAAGGAAGCTCTAAGTGGTTTTAACCAAATGTAAAGGGAAGACCTTTCTCCTAATTCAATCACCTATGCTTGCATCATGAAGGCCTATGGCCTAATGCAAGACACTCATATGTGGGAGAGAATTTATGACAAGACAAAGACATGCAAAATCTTTGTGAGACAAATGGTGGGATCCACTACTCTTTAAGGACTCGCGTTGGTCTGAAAATTGTAGTTTAAGGTAGGGTGCATTGGTGCCATTGAAACAGAGGGCTCATTGCTTGAAGGACTCCCTATCCTTCGACTGTACCATTGGAATGCATTGATGGAGAAGGATGTCATTCTTGTTGAATCTTTGCTCGCTATGTATGCCAAATGCAATTCCCTCACAAAAGCGCAAAAATTTCATGATGGGCATCTCCATGATACCGTCTCCCGGAGCGCGTTGATTTCAAAATATGTCCAACGTGGCTATGGAAAGGAAGCTCTAGTTTGTTTTTACTAATTGTGAAGGGAAGGCCTTTCTCTAAATGCAACCTTGATGTCATCATCTGATCATCCTTCAGTTTGGTCAGCTCTTTGATAGCTTGTGGTCTTACACAATACCTTCACATAGATGAGAATCCACAGTGAGATTGCAAGATATACCAATGTGAGCATGCAAAAAGCATATGCGCAAGCTAATTCACAAAGCTTTAGCCAAAATCATCGTGTTGGTTAGAACAGTCGACAAATGAATGTCGAAACAGAAGGTACATAAAATACTCTATTCTTTACTCATTACTAAGAACGCTGTGAAATGAACACACTGAAAATTGCACAATGCCGTGGGAATGGCACGTTCCCTCATATTATAAGAATTGGGGAGGATTGTGCAAAGCTCCCCATGCAAGGAGACTTGCATGTTTTCCTTTTTTTCCCAAACATAAAAAGCGGACATCTAAACGACTCATATCATCTATATATAAAAATTATAACATTTGCATGGTTCTTACCAAAATTGGGGCTTCCATATTGTATTAAGGAAGGTGTCAATCAAAAAACAAGGAAACATGCTTTGATGAAAGGTAACAAGCTCTTTCTTTCTTCCATTTTCTTCTTCAACGACATATTCTCTTGTTGAATCTTCATATTACACAACCACACTTACACAAATGACAACAACGCATACAATAGGGCGAGATTGAATCAAAAAATTAATACAATCTAAAAACTAAGGACAAATTTAGACATAACAAAGTTCATGGCATTGTGAACACAAGACCATGTCAACTTGAGGTAACAAGATTTGTGGAAAACAAAGCACAAGCTCTCTCTCTCTCTCTCTCTCTCTCTCTCTCTCTCTCTCTCTCTCTCAAGCATCTCTTCTAGGTTCTTTCTTTCTCTTACTCTTGGACTCACTTCAATCCAATACAAATGCGGCTAACGAAGCACGCTAGTTTTACCCCTACTATTCCCTTAATGGACCTCAATACTTCTAGTGTTGATTGAGAGTATGCAAACTCACAGACTCAAGCACTACATACCAAGAAACTAAAATAAAATTTTGAGTGTCATTCAGCCCCATCCGCCCATCATGGCCCTTTTGCCCTCTTACCCTAGAGGGTTCTCGGTTGCATATGGATTCCTTTAGCTAGCCCCTTATATCCTATGAAAGTTGTGTCAACATAGAATAAAGTCCATGGGATCTTCATCAATCGTTTCGGATCTAGGAGGACTTGAGGTGTGCATTTCCCTCTCAACGACATCTATATCTATGTGTTTATAAGCACCACGTGAGCTTGAAGAGATCTCATCCTCTGCTTCTAAGCATGTTCACCATCCAAATGGTTTGTGTTGCAAATCTTTCTCTCCTTGAGGCAACTCTTCTTGCATAATAAATTCTTCTCCCTCTATAGTTGTTGGCTTTGGTGTAGGTTCCATTATTTTTTATGTGCTTTCTTTTTCTTGTGTTTCATTGGCTTGTACCTTTGCCCCAATGGATGAGCAAATTTTTGTTTCGATCTTCCTAGGCATTGAAGAGGTAAAAGCAAGAGGAAAAGGCAAGAAAGTGGCCAAATCACGGAGCCGAAGCCAAATAAGATCTTGAATTGGATTCTTAAATTCAACCATACCATCTATACAAAGAATATCATGTCCATACATGTTGGATAGATGAGGAGACAATGGCCTAGTAGTTTGCTAGCATTTTGCAAGGTATCTTCCAAGTCAAAGAAGTCCCATGTGCCTACTTTGTGGACTTGGAGCCTGCAAGCAATTAGCAAAGAGGCTAAGCATCTATGGGGTCTCTTTGGCATCCAAGATGATTTCAAGCTTGACCCTTGGGACCAAGATTACCAAGAGACTACCTAAAGAACCAATGAATTGGATGATGAAGGCAAAACACACCCAAGGTCTTACTAGTAGTGAATTTGCAAGGTCAACCATGCTTCCTAGAAGTAACCACTAGTTTGATTACAGAAGCACTCCACCTAAGGCAAGGATCCCATGCTTTAACACACATAGATGACAGAAAGACATATCAAGCCAACTCCTTTAAGCTGCATTGTAACTAATTATAGAATCACTCCACCTAAGGCAAGGATCCCATGCTTTAACGCAGATAGTTGACAAAAAGACATATCAAGACAACTCCTTTAAGTTGCATTGTAACTCATTTGTAACTTGCAATTGGATGATTTTGAAATAGTTGCACTAATTAATCATAATAATAATTGATTATCAAAACATTCAAGACAAGAAAAATTGAAAGGACTTTTCCTCTAGGAATAGAAATTGCAAGTACATGCACAAGAAATAGTAAACATCTCTTTGTTGATTAACCTGCTTGATGAAGGATTGAAACTTAACAAATCAGTAACTAGTAGCTCTGTTTCACTCGTTTTTCACCTGTAGTACTGGCCTCCCTCTCAAAGGCATTCCATTATGCAAATGAGGTATCCATGCGGGGAGGGAGAGAGGCTAGGTTTGGAAGATAAGTAAAATACATGACTATCTGACTTAAACAAGACCCTTTCTAAACTAATAAATTCCCACTTCTTCATTGTGTCTGTTGGGAGAGTGGGGAGACCGGTTGCTTGGATAATTTAACAATTCATCACATACTTCACCATCAACATGTCACCTTCTCACCCAAATCCAAGCACACATGCGCGCGCGCGCACACACACACACACACAGCAAGACTATGACATCACACATACACACACAAGAGAAAAGATTGACAAGGACAAAGTGTAAGAGACAATTAGGGAGTACACAAAATAACACAGCATCGCATAAGAGAGAGGGAAAGAAAAATTGAGAGCATCTACACAAGAAAGGCCTTAAATCATAGCCCCAAAATCTGGGGCACCCTTCTTGTGGAGTTTGGTATTTAAAGTATTATTTGAGTTATGGGTGCCAAAATTGGAGGTCCCTCTTTTACAACTAGTCCACTTTAGTACTTGAGTGGAGCACATCATTTATTGCATGTCCCCTAAGGGTGAGTTCTAAATAGAGCTATTTATAGCAGCCATATTGGCTTATTGAATAAAAAGTCTAAAATATTGTGTAAGGACAAAATGACCGAGAGGATTATTATTTGTCGAGCCTCCTTCTCAACTCCCAGAATTTCAATTTACAAATCATTATTAACTCAATAGTAGTAAAATCAAATAGACAGCACAAAATTAACCATTAAGCCAGCTATCCCAATTGCAGTTAACTACATACAACAAGAGGGTGCCCAGTCTCGTAACGTCCCTCCCACCAGGGATAACAGTTGTCATCAGTTTCTTAGTAGAGAATCAATTTGACTATTAGTGATGGAAAGTGTGGAGAAGGTATGGGAAGTTGCGAAAAAACTTTTCAGGCATCCATTTGGCATCCTCTCTAGGGTGGCCTTTGAAAGTCAAAAGATAGCGGTTATAAACCATGCCAATGCGTGTGATGCTGGTTTCGTGATCAATTATTTGTGCAGGGATGAGTGCTCGATACAATGTGTCCCAAATATTCAATTTTCGATTGGAAAAATAAACTCTTTTCAGGATTCAGATACAAGTGGTGTGTGCAAGCACATCAAATACGCGTGTTAAGTGCTCTTTATGCTCTTGTTCCGATTTACTAAATACAAGAATATCATCAAAGAACACAATCACAAAATCTTGATGGTCAATGAAAATTTTGTTCATCGTGCGTGTGAATGTAGCTGGTGCATTTATTAGACCAAATGGCATGACAAGAAATTCATAATGTCTCGTTTGTGTTTTGAAAGCAGTTTTGTAGAGACATCTTGGTCAAACATTTTGAATTGGTGATACCCTGATTTGAGGTCAATTTCGCTAAAGATGTTTTCCCCTTTCAATTTGTCTAACAGATCATCCACTCTAGGAATAGGGAACCTATTCTTGATGGTGATCTTGTTTAAAGCGTTGCAATCAATTCACATACAAAAAGTTCCAGTTTTCATCTTAACAAGAAGTATTGAAGCTCCATATGGTGAACTACTAGGTCTTACAAGTCCTCGATCAAGCAAGTCAGTGATTTGAGTTTGAATCTCCCTGTGTGCAGTTGGATTTACACGGTAAGGTGCTCTATAAGGAGGTTCACTACCCGATATAATATCTATTTTGTGGTCTTTTGGGCGTGGGTGGAATTCCAGGTTGTAGGTTATGCATGAAACAATTCTTAAATTGTGAGAGAAAATCATCATGTGAGGAGTTATGTGAAGTTTCAATTTCAATGGAGATTTGGTTTACCAACACCAAATATGTTTTTCCTTGCTTTTGAATTGCTCTTTTGGCTTGAGTGTGAAAGAGAAGTGGAAATGTTTGATGTGCTAGTGTTGCTTTGATGGAGAAATTTTGATTATTATAAGTGAGAGACATGGTATGTGTTTTATAATTAATCAACGGATCAAATTCATGAAGGAATGGCATTCTCAAAATCATATCAAGATCATGCAATGGTGCTACCAGAAATGTACGTGTTTGTGTAAATTCACCAATGCAAACTTCAACAGTGACTTGGGTTTTGCAATTAAAATGTTGATTATTAAAAACAATTTTGACTTTGTGAGGTGAAGAAATTTGAAAGAGAGAGAGAGTTTTTGTGCCAATCGTGTAGAAATAAAATCATGGCTATTGGCATCATCTAAAAAAATGGTGACACTTTCACCCTTGATTGTGCCTTGCAAATTAAACAAAGTGTGAGGAGATATAGGAGTACTTGAAGATGGGTTGTCATTGTGATCATACTCGGAATCGTATCCCTCACCGTAATTAGCTTCCACTTCATTGTCGTTGGGATTAGGATCTTTGATGAGGTTAACAGTAGCACCATTGGGGCCGTTGTTGTTGAAAGGTCTTTGGTTTGAATTTTGAGTGACTCCATTGGATTGGCCATTGCTCTTAGCAGGACCTTTTGGGCACTTATCTGCTTAGTGACCATACTAGAAACATTTGAAACACTTCACCTTTTTGTTACCATTAGAGTTTTGAGCAGGACGTTGGTTGGAAGGATTTTGGTTGCCTCGCTGCTGTGTGTGTGTGTTGTTGTTGTTGTTGTTGTTGTTGCCATAGGGTTGAGAAGTTGTAGCAGAGCTGTCAAATCTGTGTCTCTTGAAAAAGGTACGGCTTTGATGTTTGTTCCTGTCAAAGTTAGGAGAGAAAGAAGCTTTCTTGTTACGGTCAGTGTTAGCAGTTTGTTCAGTGTGAGAAGGTTGTCCACCTTTCTTCTTCTCCGCATTAAGAGCCAAATTAATAGCCTTTGACAATGAATCTGTTCAAACATATCTACCTCAGCACCAATTTGTAGTGCTAAGCCAGATATATACTTACGCTTCAATTTCCTACGATATGCAGCAGTTGGAACCCTTCGAGCTTTGAAAACAATTTAAAAAAAATACTTTGGAGCTTTTGAGTTCTTTGTTATTTGCTTCATCTTCTGCCTCTTCTCAATTCCTGACCTCTTCTTCTTGATTGGCCGTCTCTCTCAACTCACCACTTTTGTCTCTTCTGAACTCTTTTAATGGACTCCGTTGCCACGGCGGAATCACCAAATTTCTCAAAACTCTTCAAAATCACCGTCTTCTTGATTGCTCGCCGGCATGTCTTCACAAATCTGTCAGATTTAGCAATTATGTGGAATTAAATATTGCGCATACTGATTATGTTGCCGGTAAGCAAAAATTGTAGAATAAATTGCCGATTAATTTTCCAAGTTGAGAATTCCTTCAAAATTTTAAAATCCAGTGGCAAGTTACTCGAACCAAAGATTTGATACCATTGTTGGGAGAGTGGGGAGACCGATTGCTTGGATAATTCAACAATTCATCACAGACTTCACCATCAACATGTGACCTTCTCTCCCAAATCCAAGTACACTCATACACCTAGACTATGACAACACACACACACACACACACACACACACACACACACACACACACACACACAAGAGAAAAGATTGACAAGGACAAAGTGTAGGAGAGTGTGAGAGATAATTAGGGAGTACACAGGATAACACAGCATAGCATAAGAGAGAGAGAGAAGGGAAATTGAGAGCATCTACACAAGAAAGGCCTAAAATCATAGCCCCAGAATCCACGACACCTTTCTTGTGGAGTTTGGTATTTAATTTATTATTTGAGTTATGGGTGCCAAAATTGGAGGCCCCTCTTTTACAACTAGTCCACTTTAGTACTTGGGTGGAGCACATCACTTATTGCATGTCTCCTAAGGGTGAGTTCTAAATAGAGCTATTTACAACAGCCATAGTGGCTTATTGAATAAAAAGTCTAAAATACTGTACAAGGATAAAATGACCGAGACGATTATTATTTGTCAATGCCTCCTTCTCAACTCCCAGAATTCCAATTTACAAATCATCATCAAATCACTATTAGTAAAATCAAATAGACAGCACATAATTAACCATTAAGCTAGCTATCACAATTGCAGTTAACCACATATAACAACAGGGTGCTTAGTCTCGTAATAGTGTCAAGATGAATTATCTATTAAGTAAGTACAAGAATAGATTAGAGAGAGAGAGAGAGAGAGAGATGGACCTTGGATAGAGTTTTCCATTAATCATAAGAATGCTTTGATTGTGGAAGCTTGCTCTGCATGCGCGTGTAGGCACACTTGCATTTTGCACCATTTCCAAAGTTATGGTTTGACTTCATCTTTTTGAGTTAAGTTTGAGTAATATGTAGATCATGTACAACATGTGCACTTATCACAAGGTCCCGGAACATTGAAACCCGTTTTGAGATGAAAATTATGCCAAGTACCTTAAATAATTCCCACATCATAATGAATATTTCTTGAGCTTTTGACACCTTTATTCCCATCTCCCCATGTAACAGAAGATTCTCGCACAATAAAAATGCAATTTTAGGGTCATTTTTGACTCATTCTGTTTTTAAAACAATCCTTCATAATGCTTAAACCAAATCTCAATGGCTTGTGAATGTTCAAGGCTCTTTTAATACTTTAGCCTTAGTATTTTCCTTCTCACTTATGCCATAGCCGATTTAAAGTCAAATACAGGCATTTTCTCTCTCCACACTAGAGAGAAGATTACTTACTTAGTCTTATATTTTCATTTTGATAAAGCTAAAACATATTTAAGTCACCAAAAATACTTTTTATTACTTTCAAAGTAATTTACACTTACCGAAAATGAAATGGGGTGACCTTATCCTGCACTACTTGGTGCTTGAGAGAACATGTCTACTGCAAGTGTTTTATTTAAAGTAATAGCAATACACCACTCCACAATAGTATGCTACATTATCTAGCACTTGAAAAGTAAAAACTTGCCGCAAGCATGAAAACATTGTATTCGTACCAATATCATTGTACCAAATGAAGATAATAAACAAATAAAGAGGCAAAACATTGACTTCATGAAGCATTTTCAAACATTGATGTCTTGTGCATTACCCAATCCGTATGAATGGTTATAGTCTTCAATGGAGAGAGAGAGAGAGAGAGAGAGAGAGAGAGAGAGAGAGTCTTTAACTTGAAGTTCCATCATTCATTTTGCACCATTCAAAAAGTAATATTTGAAATTAATAGGATTACTTACTCAAAACTTTATACAAAGGAGGTTATCTTCATGTCTTAAAATGACTTTTGGTTGGAATATTTTATCTACCTCATCAAATTCATAAGGATCTTTGTGAGTTGGCTCTATAGAAGGAGACTCTTTGTGACTTTGCTCTATAGGAGGAGACTCTTTATATAGATGTAGTAGCTAGTATGATAAATGTTTTATATCTTCCAATGGTATTCATCAACAGAAAAAATCTTGTTATGTGTTCTCAAAATGTGAGGAATCTCATCATTCAACAACCCAAATGGAGACTTCATAGTAAAAGTATGCACTAGGCTATAAAATATACATGTTCTACAAGTGGAACATGCTTCTCCCATTGAATTCTTTGGTCTACTTTATTTACATAATGCATAAGTAGATCCAAAATAATGGAAATAATAATTTTATAATACCTATCTATTTGTGTGTGATAAGTTAAGGACACGTTTAATGTTGTAGCTAAATTCAAATCATCCTCTCCAATAGAGACTTTTCATATGTGGATCTCTATCCAAAACAATTGACTTTGGCAAGCCATGATACTTAAAGATTTGAGAGATAGAAAGGTTAGGTATATGATGAGGTTTGATGCTCTTCTTAACAAGTATAAAATGTTATCGTTCGCTAAACCTTTCTACTAGTGGTAACTGCAACAGTTGAGATGCCAAGGGGTTGTAAAAGAACACGCAACCAACGATAAAATCAACAGATCCGCATACCTGAACGATCGTATACACATAGAATCCACATCAATTCCAATATGAGAGGGGCAGAGAGCAAGAGGAAGAGGGGAAGAGAACGTGCAAGTGCCCCTGCTAGAGCGGAGTGCTGCACAGGCACGGTGAGAGAGGAGAGGTGAGAAGAGAGAAGAAAAACACAGACACATGGTGCAATCTTTCCCCGTGCAAGAGTGAGAATTCTCCTCTTGCAAGTATTTATAGATTTTTTGAATGCTCAAAATGGTTACACGCTGCCCGCATGGACGTACAATGACCATAGCTCATAAAGAGAACTTTAGTGATAAAATATTCATAAATATGCTATCCTTTTGCATAGTCCATTGACTACTTATGCTTTTGCAACCTATCAACTGCAATAAATAGATATATTTCAATTTCCATTACATACCTCACTGTTAGAAAAGCAATTGTCCTCAGTTGCTAAGTTAAGTGGCACAAACATTGCCATCGCAACAAAACAGTGTGGGAAACCCAGGGAAGACCTGCAATTAGGTAGACACAGATGAAACTGCATTTGGAAGATGGGCACATTGAAAAGCCCGTGGGATTATTAGAAAATGTGATAGCTAGCCCTTACGTGATTGACTATCAACACACTTTTGCAATTGTAGATTTTGGAAAAAAAATTGAACAATGAAATCATCTTGGGATGACCTTTTATGAGGCAAATTTAGTTGATCCAAGATTGGGGAGACTATCTCTACTTGAAATGGGTTGGATCAATTACGCGAGTAAATTTGAAAGATTACTCATATAAAAATGCCCCGAAGACACCAAATTAAGAGTTGTATTCAAAGAATTTAACCAAAATTAAATTTCCATCATGGTTGAACATAAACACACCAATTTGGACGTGTGTATTGTCAGAGAATGGTAGTTTACAGCGAGAGGATTGCATCTTGGATTGAGATGTAAATGACACTGATTATATACCGAACTCTTTTTGGAACATTTGTTTGAGCCATTTGAGTGGACCCGAATTTTGACCAATATGGATGTGTGTGTCAATGAGTCCACCACCACTCTATTTTGTGATGAAGAAGGCAATGACCTTCTTCCCATCCAAATGGTAACAATCAAAATTTTGGATGAATAGGAGGTTTTCTCATATCACTATTAGGATGCAACTGATAAGCTAGAGGAGAAAACACTCAATCACAACTGAGGAATCCGACTTTGAAAAAGAGCACGTGAAAGAAAAACTACTATTGTGGAGAAGGGAAAAAAGTTCTTTTAATTTTCAAAATCAGCACCGGAGACACCAATAGAAAAATCATAAGAAACGGGAGAATAAACCAAGAAGACATTAGGATGTGCCAAAATTAGGGTATAAAACTTATTTTTTTATGATGATAGATGCAAAAGATTGTATCAAGGATAAGATCATTGGCATGTACCCCATCTCATAAAAGGAAAAGAGTGTGAAACAACAACTCAAGACAAAACAAAAACTAGAAAAATTTGATGAAATCAAAGAAAAGAAACCTTCAATGACAAAAACGGAGCGGAAAGATAAGTATAGGGAGTTGAAGAGAACCTCGAAGGAGGTAAGAACCACTGAAATGGAGTCTGATAGCAACAAACTAGGGGATATCAATGTTCCATCACATTACAAGAAATACACTCTACAGGATCAACATATCATAATGGAGCAACCAATGGTGACAACCTAAGGAACCTAGAAAACCCAATGAAGGCCCGGAGAATGCCAAGAAGATTGGAAAAACCTAGGGGAGAACCAAGACCATCATACATAGCTAAAGACTTCTCTCAGGATGAAGAAGAAGTCCTTATCAAAACTTTGAAAGAGTATAGGGCCGTTTTTGCATGGTCGTACAAAGATCCTAAGGGAATAGATCCTGAAATTTTTCAACAACTATTTCTATGCAGGACGATGCCAAGCCAAGTAGACAGAGATGTCTTACGTACAATGAGACATTTTCCAAAAATATAAAGGATGAGATAGAGAAACTCCAAGAAGCTGAGCATCTATGAAATATAACACACCGATTGGGTGTCACCAATTGTGGTGGTAGCAAAGAAAAACGAGAAACTCAGAGTACGTGTGACCCTCAATAAGGTGAACGCTGCCACCATACGAGATAACTATATTCTTCCCATCATGCCAATCACGTTTTAAAGCGAGTAGCTAGAAAAGAAGCTTATAACTTGGATGGATTTTTGGTAACAATCAACTAGCCATTGATCCAAAAGACGAGCACAAAATGGCTTTTGCCACGGAATGGGCGATATTTGCTTATCGAGTCATGCCTTTTGGACTGACCAATGCACCAATAACATTTTGATCTAAAAGACCAACACAAAACGGCTTTTGCCACAGAAGGGGAGATATTTGCTTATCGAGTCATGCCTTTTGGACTAACCTATGCACCAACAACATTTTAAAGACTGATGAGCCACACATTTATAGAATATTTGAGAAATCCCCTGGAAGTTTATATGGATGATCTTTGCGTGCATTCGTAAAAAAGAGAAGACCATTTTGAGCCACGCATTCAAAGAATATTTGAGAAATCCCCTAGAAGTTTATATGGATGATCTTTTCGTGCATTCGTCAAAAAGAGAAGACCATTTTGAGCACCTCAAGTGTGTCTTTGAGAAATGCCGTCTATATAAGATTTGTTTAAATCCTAAGAAATGTGTGTTTATGGTTAGACACGACAAGATTCTTGAACACATAGTCTCAAAAAGTGCCATTGCAATCGATATGAAAAAGGTGATAGTAAATGTTGAGATGCCTAGACCAACAACTGTCAAGAAAGTTTAGGCATTCATGGGACATTGTGGATACTATTGTAGATTCATCTACATCTATGTAGCCTTATCACTCACTTTGAATGGACTAAAAAGTGTGAAGATTCATTTAAGAATCTTAAACAAGCTTTGTCTTTAGCACCGATATTAAAGACTTCGGACTAGAATAAAATTTTCCATGTGCATGTAGATGCTTCAAAATTTTCTATTATTAGCATATTAGCACAACCAAGAGAGGGGACCATGAATTTTTCTACCTCACATGCTAGCAAAAAATTGAACACAACGGAAAAGAACTACATCACAACCAAAAGAGAAGGACTTGGATGGTCTATGCGGTTAAGAAATTCTGGCATTACTTATTGGCTAATTAGTTTGTCTTCTTTGTGGACCAGCAAGCCCTACTTTATCAGGTGAAAATGACATGCAATATTGGTAGAATTGTGAGATGGTTTATCATCCTACTCGAGCTTGATTTTATTGTAGTAGTCAAGAAGGTCGCCACACATCAACAAACAGATCACCTTTTGAGGATCTCTTCAAAAGAGCTTCCCATAGGAGTTGACGACGATTTGTCAGATGCTTATTGTTCTTCGTTGAAATGATTCCGAGATGGTTAGAAAATCTTGTCTCCCTGATGAATGTAGCTTAAGTAGATTCACAGATTCCACATCCAATCACAGTGATTGATTGAGAAATTGGCTATGTATCAGCTGTTGGCTAGACGATTGTATACAAAAAACAAGGATGGGATTCGACTTCTATGCATAAGCCCCAAGGAACAAGCTAACTACTTAGATCAAGCACATACCAATGTAGTGGGAATCCATTTTGCAAAAGACCAATGGTTGGGAGTTGACTAGCCTACTATGAAAAGGGATGTTCATGCCTATGTGAACAGTTATTCTCAGTGCAAAGAAAAAGCAACCGTTTCACATGCTACTTTGTTCCAGATATCCGTTACACCTAAGTGGAGTAGAAATCTGGTGGAGTACTTGACAAATATAAAAGTTTTAGAAGACTCATGAGGAAACAAAGACAAAGAGCAATCGAAGCCAAAGTAGCCAATTATACCATGATCGGCCAACAAACTCTACAAAAGAGGGAAGGACCAACAACTTTTTGACAGTGTGCCAATGAAGATGAATACATTTCTATTTTAGAACAAGCATATGCGAGGCTAGTGGGGGGGGGGGGGGGGGATTTCTCTCATGAAACTACGGCTAGAGCAATACTGATGGTTGATATATGGTGGCCTACTTTGTTCGCCAATGCAAAAGAAGAATTTGTTAGATGATGTGACTCGTGAGAGAGCAAAAATGTTGATCAGAATTGACAACATGTCATTGCAACCAATAATGGGAGCACCAACATTTGTTAAGTAGGGTATAGACTTTGTTAGTCCAATACAACCACCTGCTTAAAAAACTCAGGTACAATACATTATTGTGGCCGCATATTATTTGACTAAGTGGACAGAAGCTAGAGCCACTAGGAAGAACGATGCACAAACCACTAATGCATCCTTTTATGAATGTATATTCACGCAATACGGGCTTCTTATTGAGCTTGTGAGTGATCAACGAGGAACACTTCTTCAACGAGGTGATAGAGAACCTGCTTAACAAGTTTATGGTCACTCACAACAAATACATGCCCTATCATCCTCAGGCAAATGGCCAAGTAGAACATATGAATAAAATTCTAAGTTTGATGCTTACTAAGATTGTAAGTTCGGGAAGACCAGACTGGGAGACGAATCTTCATTCAACTCTATAGGCTTACACGATTTTATTCAAAAAAACTATGAATACCACTCCATTCAACTTGGTCCATGGACTTGATGCTATATTGCCAATGTAATTTTTATTGCCAGCCTTAGAGTTGCACACGGATTAGAGTGGAAAGGTCATGAATTGGTGGAATGACTTGAAAATCTAGACCAATTAGATGAGCAAAGACAAGCTACTGATATCGCACAAATCTATGGTCAGAAAAGGAAACAAAAATAGTTATTTGACTCACATTTGTTAACAAAAATCTTTAACACTAGAATGGTAACAGGACACTTTTATGTCCTTGGACACTTTTGTGTCCTGTTAAGTGACCATTTTGCTTGAATTATTTGAAGAGTATGAAAATGAATTTCTAGGTGCTGTATATCCACAAAGTTGCCTTATGAGCTGAAAAAAGCTTAGCATATTTTTTTTAGTATCGATCTCACCATTAACCTTACTCTTGCACAACATTTTTAAACCTAAACTGTGTGAAAAAACGGGTCCTGTTTTTGGTTTTTTTTCATTTTTTGGCAGCTATACCACTCTAAAATTCATGTTTGTGAGGTTTAGATCGCTAGAGGTTAGGCCTTCATAGTTCTCAACATGTTTTGATGCTTGTAGGGAGAGCTAAGTGTTAAAATTGAAAGTTATGACCAATTTACAAGAATTGCATGATCCTGTTTTTTGGCCAAAATTAGCACTTTTATGATTTTTTTGGTGGCTTTCTGGTTATCCAAATTCAATTTTGATTGTGTAAGTGTAATGTATAACATAAAGCTAATCTTCCTTGAGTTTTGGGGGACCTAATATGCTATATAGCATAGTATATGATGATGGTTGAGTTTTTTGATTGTTGAAGAATACGATACATTTTAGAGTAGAAAGTATAACTTTCTCAATATTGCTATTTTCTTAGGACAATTGTGTGTATTTTGTAGGTAGTGACCATATCTAATCATAGACTACAAACTTGGCTAGATATTGAGTAGTTTCTATGGGTTTCTAGAGGTCATAATGCTAAACACAGTTTTTTTCATGTTTGCTGTAATTAGCACTTTATCATTGCCCCCAAGTTCCAATTGTAAGAGATCCATTATCCTTTTGACATGCTCCATGGCTCTTTTTGAATCCAGAGGCCAAAGGGAACTAAGAAAACATGTATATACTATCTGTATTGAGCATGACTATAGAAACTTTGATGATAGGTCCGTAGAATGGCAAAAATGCAACTTTTTTGTACCTATTTTTTTTGCCCAAAAAAAATTAGTGAGGTAAAAGCAACCATATGTTTTGGTCACCAACCCATTGAAGTTAACAGGGCATTTTATCTCATGTCCTACAAAAATCTCCACTCTTATTTATATGCAATCACCCGTAAGAAATTGTTGTTTTGGGCAAAATGCACTGGTCCATCAACTTTGGAGGCTTGTAGTGACCAAGGGATGAAAAAAATTACAAGTTTCTCATTTTTTCCATATGTAGTAGTTATTGAACTATAAGCTCATGAAAGGATTTTTCAAAATGAGTGGATCTACTATGGTTTTGGAATTTTTTCCCAAAACCCTAAAAGGACACTTTTATGTCCTGTTAGGTTACCATTCTAGTGTTAAGCAAGGAGATCTGGTCTTAATCTACTCATTGAAACAACACATCCCTAAATGTAAGAAAAAGGGACATGGTCCTTTTGTAATTGAGTGTTTCACCAAGTGGGGAGATTAAATTGGCCCCCTTAAATGGGAAAATAATGGAAAATTGGATTAGTGGATATCAAGTGAGAAAATGCCGTATGCCATTGACTATGATGTCTTGCAAAGAATATATGGAGCCAAGGAACACAAGCTCAAACATTTGGAAAAATATGAACCCTCTAGGAGTCCTTTGTGATTAAGATTAATTAGAGACTAGCCAATGAGAAGAGGGTGGCGGACACACTCTATGCCCTCAAAAAAGTAGGGGGACAAAGTAGTTTTACACTTCTAATGGCCTCTTACCCAGTGAGAAGGTGGGGGGGGGGACTTGGAACCTCTAAGTTTCCCTCCTTTTTGGCCCGGTTTTGAAAAACCCCAAAAATTTGAAAATTTTCAAAATTTTTAAAAATCAAATCTTATCTTCTTAAAAGCATCTTCTGACCTCCAAAAGTCAAAACGTGCATCAAAAACCCTAAAATTCAAAAAAAAAATCAAAACTTTTGAAACATCATCTACTATCCAAAGCCCCCCCAAAACTATTCCATACCTAAAAAGTGATTTTCTCTCTTTAGAACCCCTTTCCCAATCCCTCCTTGGTTGCAACCATCACACTCACCCTCTACTCCAACGCTATCTTTCTACTACCATCTCCATTGTTGCAACAAAGAAGCTCCTCTCTCCTTTCCTCCCACCTCCCATTGCCACACCAACAAAGGGTCATCCACCTTCTCCTATCTCCATTGCTGCCACACTCCTCCCTTCCTCTACCACTACCACCTCCCATTGGCACACCAAACAAACTCATTCCCTTTCTTCCACCTGAATTGTAGCAACAAGCAAGGTCCTCCTCCTCCTCCTCCTAATTTTATTTGCTCACACATGGCCAACTCTACTCTGCAAACGCGGCCAAAGGATGAGGTCACAACACTTGCATGCCACAATACAAGAGGTATAGATGGTGAGTGGGTGCCACAAGAGTTCACTAAAGGTGCTTGGGTATACATGTAGCCATCTGCTATTGGCCCTCACCGCGTTCAAAATCGTGCAAACTTGGATTATCATTGGAAAGGAAAGCTCCTTGGCTTCAAAAATTGCAAGGACAAGGGGACCATAGCCATTGTGCAACATGTTTTCTCAATGTCAAGCATGCAATTGCAACAAACAACTTGATTCCCAACACATTGTAGGTACATGTTCTGAGAATACAAAGCTGGGTGTGAAGTCATAGTGGAATGTTTTATGGATTCATAATTATGATTTGCCATGATTTTGCAGTCACATTTTCATACACATTGGTGGATGAGTAGCCACTTCATAGGCTCTCCGGCACATTCAATGCTATACATGCGGATATTGGATCAACAATTTTTGCACACCTTTGCCCAACCAAATTGGTTCAAAGAAGAATTTTCTTCTATTCTCACTTTTATATTATATCCACTTCTACACACGGGTATGGAAGCTTGAACCCATCAAAGTATCTTCCTTATTCAATATGGAGTGGCTTTGGAGTGGCCATGGCCAAATTTATGGTTGGTCGCATCTTTCAAGAAAAAGATGGTAATAGATGTCCAAAATTCCTTGAAATTCTAAAGCTTCTAGCTCTATGGGCTTGAGTTGGTGTTTCCCTATTCACTGTTTTGTGCATATCTTTAAAGAGTTTGGATTTGTGGAGACTACCACAATGCTTGTATAAAAATATGTGCATTATGAGGATTTAGGGAGGCTTTTAGAAGAGGGCTTGGGTTTTGTGGACGCATGCACAATAGGGATAGGTACCGTTGTAAGGTTGGAGCATAAGGTATTGGGATGCGATATTTAAAATCCTGCACCTCCTTGTACATATGATTTCACTATGATCGTTGGATGTGCAAGCTTGGAGTGTGGAGTCCCTTACAATGTGTATATGGAGCTATTGTAAGCTTTGACATTATAGTGAGGATGCCCAATGATGCTTTGGAAGCTGTCCAAGTGAACAAGCATTGGAATCTTAGCAATGTACGAGAAAATTTGGCCATTATGGTTTTTTTGAGGATCTTCAACAAGCTTAATTTTGTCTACAAGGTCACAAGGAGAGAATGCTTCCACCAATTTTTCACTCCATCAAAGTGTCGATCATTGCCTACTTATTGTTGAGAATGTTTGCAGATTGCAAAGAGAATGGAAGACAAAATGAAGGTCCAAGATGATTGGGGCATGAATGCAACTATGCTATATGCTGTTATAGCTTTGTAACTCTTACATTTTTGGAAACAATCCCCTCTGTAATCAATTTTCTTTGCTTCAACAAATTTTTAACTTTGAATATAATTTTTCATTCCACAATAGTGGTCTTGTGTACAACTTGTTTCAGTACCATTTTTATTATTGTTGAAATGTACGCGTCACAATGACATGAAAGTCCATTTTTGGTGAAAGTGCCTTTTTTAAAGTGTTCTTTTTATAAAAAAGTGTCCTCTTTAAAAAACGCACCATTATAAAAGGGTGGGCTAGATAACTCATTCTAGCTTTTCACTTTCACAACCCTTGAGCTCTTCCACTTTTTGTCTACACCTCGGACTAGATATGGATGCCTCCACAGCCTCTGCATCTGCACCGACATCCACCCCTTTGACATGCTTCACCCTCTTCCGAGGACACCAACTACAAGGGAAAGTTGGATCTTCACACCTTCTTCACCCATCTTCCCAACCTTGAGGCCATAGTTGCCCTCGACGTGGACACATTTGCCGAGATTTCCGTGTTCAAGGAGGAGTACATCTTAAAATATGCCTATATATCCCCCCCCACATGCAAGGATATGGGTGCCTTGCAATCTCTTGCGCTACATCTACAAAGGTGATCGCCCATTCTCCAAGCGGTTGAGACGGTTCCAAATAATTGCCACCAATGCATGCCATTTCTTGGACGAGCAAGCCCCACGGGTGCTTGTGCTAAAGAAGCACAAATTGGGGGTGGAGTACCTTTCTTGACTAGCTACATTAGTCTTTCTTGTCAGCAAGGAACCCGATTTGGAGGAGCTGTACCTTGCACACCTTTAGGTTGCGTCCATCATCAAGGATGCCAAGGAGCAGGAGGGTGTCACCATGACCCTTGCAGAGAAAGGCCAGGCACTTCAGGTCAAGTACCCTAGGGGACTCGAGGAAGTGATTGAAAAATCCATCGTTGTGGCTGGCGCTAGTGAAACTCTAGAGGATGCACATTGATGGACGAGGCTATCCTAGAAGTAGATATTAGCCGCTTTTTGTCAATTGTAGTGGATGGGAAGGAGTATCTCTTTTTTCATGACTTGGAGAAATAATTTGGCATGTGCATGGATGATTGCCTGAGCGTGCTATGCAACAACATTCAATTTCCCTTAGAAAATAGGCTAGCAGATGCCCTTGAAAGCAAGCTCCTGCCACTCAGTGACTCTATTACTTACTCTATTGCACGTGTGTGTGTGTGTGGAGGTCCTGGCAGCAGAGCAGTTGCACGTGGCCAAGGAAGATTTCCAGGCCACGCAAGCCAAGGTTGTGGTGGAAAGGATGTCTACTTCAATGCAGCACCCCCTCTGATGAGCCAAAGCTTGTGGATGTGGTGACGTCATGCATCGATTTGGATGCCAAGGACAATAGAGAGGAGGAGGACAAGGAGCAAGAGGTAAACTCTACCCTACTTTCAAGGTTGTTTGTAGTAATCTTAATTATCTTTTTATTACCCTTGATTGGTTTATGATAGGACGTCTTGGAGCTTGATGAGTTTGCAACACGGATGGGTGGCAAGCAGACGGCCTTTAGACCACAGTCTTCCCTTGCACATTACATAGGAAAACTCCCGCATGATGATGTTGCCATTGTACACAATGAGTTTACTCCCCAAGGCCATTTCATGATGTGGTCGTTGAAAGCTATGAGCAAGGTTTTGTGTTTATGCACCATTGCCCAAACTGCACATCTTGTGTTCCTAGAGCATAGATCCCTTGTATGCACAACATTTGACACTAGCTCCCGTGGCAAGGTGCTTGCCCATATAGGAATACATGCTTCTGTTTGCTCAAATGACCGTAAGGAAATAGCACACTCCCTCCTAACTGGGAATTTGCCTTACGCGCAAGAGAGGCACCAAGAAATGGCTAAGAAAATTATGGGCTCCTCAAATGATGATGTAAATTTCTCTATTCTCAAAAGCAATGAAATATATGGAATCTCCTCTCTATCTTGTACATTCTTTTCAATGTCGTCTCTCTATCTTGTAAATTCTTGAATATAGTGTTGTGATTCAGTAAGTGGTGTACTTTTTGCTTTGTGCAATAACTCATTGTAAGTGGGGCCACTGCCAAGGGGGGGGGGGAGTGGAAGTGCTACATAGAAATTTGAATTCAAGCTATAGCACTGATTTTCTGGTGTCCTGGGTGTAGACAATGTTAAAAAAGGCCATATGCAGCAACTCAGTGTTGGCTCCAACAGAGGGGGAGTAAAGTGCATGGACAATCATATTCAAGTTGTAGCAGTGATTTTCTGGTGTCAGACAATGCCACAAGGACTCGTAGATCAGCCAAACATGTTTGGTTGATTTACGTGCCCTTGTTTTCTTCCCCCTTCACACACCGCAAATGCCCTTGCTATTTTGCAATGACGCTAAGGTTGTCTAGGGGCACTTGCACATTTGCTGGTGAGTGGTGCTGGGGCTTCTTAAAAATTTAGATTTGCAACAATTTACATGCTTTTCCACTGGTGGTGCTATCACCTTCGGCTCCTCATCGTCCTTCTCTCCCCTTGCCTCTCAATCTTCTGCTGTAGGGAGAGCTCCTTGGCCATGGGGTAGTGTCTTCCCCGCCATTGGCACCCGGTGTGTGCTCGGTATCTCAGTACACTGCCATGGTGGCTTTGTCTCTGACTCACTATCTGTATACACCTTTTGAGCTCTAGATGGTCCTATTTGCATAAGGTGGCATGGTGGCTATTCCTTGGCAGTCTCTGATGATAATGGTCTCTCTTCTTCTTGCCATTGCTTGGCCCGTTGCTTAACTCTACGCCATGGTGCCTCCTCACCTTGCTGGTGCTGTGATTGCTGCTCTTGTGCCCGTGACGAGTCTTCTGCCGATTCTTGTGTCGAAATACCCTACTAGTGCTTGAAGAGCACCAAGAACGGCCAGGTGTTCACGGGTTTTTTCTTGTGCTTTGAAGCCATGCCAGCTTCTTGTATATTTGGAGAGTGTTTGTGTTGGCAGGCGGATGCTCTTTGGCAATTTGTTCGGTGCGCGCCATTGAGTATGGTAAGAGCGCACATGTGCAAAAGAAAATAAGTAACTAATGAGTGGATCTAATATTTGTAAGGGCCCATTTTAAAAGAGTCCGTTTTAAAAGCACGCTTCACACTAATTTTTTTACAATAAGCTATTATTTTTCAAAAGGGTGCCTCCAAACTACAAAAAAAATAAAAATAAAGAAGATCTGGACCATGCGTTCATGTGTAATCACTCGCATTGAATCCACATTGACCCTTGCCGCACCCTACGTTGGTGCCATGCAACATGCTTGGTAGGGCCTTGCGAAATTTGCCACTTGTTGCTGTGCTCTTGACGACTCAATTTGTGCACTTCCCTTGCAATCTTGGATTGTCATGCATGCTCCGTGGTGAGCTTACGAGAAAATGTCATGTGGGAAAACCTGTTGAACATCTCTTCCAAATAATTAGATTGTACCATACCACCACCATGTCGAGTATTTTTAAAGTACACCCCCTTTGCTCGGTAATGGGAGTTCTCCATGCCTTGAGTGCTAAAAATCTCAAGTGAACCATATTTGTGCATAGAAAATGCTCCATACGCAAATAAGATACGCTGTTCACATGAGAAAATGATGCCCATTTTTAAATTAAAACAATATCTTGTAATAAGTTCACTATGTGAAATGGCTTACCATGTAATGTGTGATGTTATTTTCACCCCAAAGCAAGGGTAAAGACCTTGGTGAAATCCGCCAACACTTCTTGAAATGATTGGTGTTGCTCCTCTGTTGTGCTGGTAAGACCCATAAGCTTGACCATTTTATCAAAAGTTGCACAAAATTACTTGCTCTTGTTTACAAGCTTGCCATTCAAGTCATTGTCAATAGTAGCTTTGCATAATTCATTTTAGAGTTCCCAAAGGTTAGTTGCCTTGTGGTTGGAGTTGTTTTGAGCATCATGTCAGCTTGGATTTCCCTCAATCGCTTTCTTCAAAAAGTGTCTAGCTTTTTGTCCACTCATTGACACTTATTGGGCGATCTCATGGGTCTCCCTTGTGTTCTTTGCATCAATAATTGACACATTTCCACCGTGACAGCCAATGGAAATGAAAAGTGCCTCCACCCTTTCGATCGCCTCCTGGGACTTTTTCGATGGCTTCATTATGAAAGCATAGTCAATGTGGAGCTTCAATAGCATATTAAAAATTTGCATGAATATGTCTAATGTACAAAAATGTACATTAGATAGAGAAAATAAAAAGATTGGATTCCAAGCCCTGTTCTTTTGTGCACGATATTGGGCATTGAGGATGGGGCATCTCAAAACAAATGCTTCCCATTCTCTGCCTTCATCTCCAACATCAAGATTGTCAAATGCTTTGTCTCCACCCTCTTGCCATGGAAGCATTGAACCGCCCTTTCTAGAGTTCTTTTATGCTTTTGGTCTATTAGGTTTGTACCCCTGAGTGCAAAATGGACAAAGAAAGAGATAAGAAACCCCTTGTTTGCAGCCAAGCAAACACTGTATGGTCTTTAAGTCCCCACCCAGATGCCACTCCACATCAAAGCTACCAAAACCCTCAACCTCCAACTTCTCACCTATAAGTTGGGAGTGTATTAGTTTTGTGATCCATGGAGTTCTCTCAAAAATCCCTGAAAGTAATCAATTTGTCTCTTTGGGCACTTCAATAGCACCCAACCACCAAATATCTTACCGAAAGACGGAGTGGGAGATGGCTTGATTGAATCCCTTCGCTTGGTTTTCAATAGGGCTTCATTCATTAGAGTGACACTTAGCCTCTCTAACCTTCGACCTTTCACTGTTTGACACTCATCGAGTTTCAACACAAAAGCGACCTTTGTGCCAAGCACCACAAAATAAGTAGAGGCAAGACCTTAGACTTCAAATTCTATGATATGCAGAGTCTATGATATGCAAGAGCTTAGACTTCAAAGTCTATGATATGCAGACCACAACCAAAAGAAAGAAGTATATTGTGTCACCTTCTTGAGGTAACTCGTAGAATCGAAGCATAGCTTGTGGAAGCTTTCTGAGGTCCACAAAATATTGTTCCACATTGTGGAAACCCTTTTTTGAAGGTCTTATTGAGTTTTGCCTACCTTTGTCCTTTGCCTTTGGTGTGCATGAAACATAGAGTGAAGCTGGCATTGTGTCCTCAATGCGTCGGTATGCCCCAATGCAGAATAACGCATCTTTGTTTGTGGCCTTCTTTGCAAGCTTGACCTTGTGCGGAATGGGAAATAGGTTCTCCATGATGACAAACTCTCTTAGGGCATCCTTTAGGAGTTGAAAAATAGCCTTGTAGGCTTTGGTGATGATCCCAGCCTCATCACAAGCTTGTTGCATGTCATCTTCAATAGCCACATATGTCAATTTGTGCATAAGGTCCTTGATGACTACCTGTGCTATCCCCAGGTGATTGTAAGATAAAAATCACATTATGGGTATTGCGACAACTAGTGAGAAGGTTGACTCCATCATCTTGGCTTGTTCCACCGCATGCCTCCTTGATGAAGTTTCTAGCAACCAGCAAGATAAGTGTTAGCGAATAGTGTGAGGTAGAAATGTACCTTGCAAGTGAAGAAAAAATCACCTTGCGGCTGTCACTCATCATTTGCATGCTCAACTTGTATGTACAAGTGTTTCAATGGATGAAAACATGCGCTTGCGTTTCCTTCCACCAAGGGGTGTTTAAAAAAAAAATGTGATGGTGTTGGCAAGCTTCATAATGTGGACTTCATTTGTTGTTGGAGAGTTTCAACCTCCCTCTCTGAAGAGGCAATACTTTCTTGTAATGCCATTGTTTTGAGCTGAAGAGCTTGGAATTTGTGCATCCATAAATGCAAAGACCATACCCAAATGTCGACATTCATCTCGCCGATGGAGCGGTGATGACCTCTGCTCACCCTCACATGTAGCCTTCGGTGCAAACTCTGTGGGCAAGTGAATATGTACGCTTTTGTTGTGCAGAGTACGTGGTGGTGGAGCTACATGATTTGTAATGTTTGTGAGCACCATGGCAGCTGATGCGTGTGGAAGGAAAGGATGAAAAAAGAGGGGGAGAGAGAGAGGGAAGGAGATGGGTGGAGAGAAATGGGCAGGTGGGAGAGAAAGAGAGAGGGGAGCAGTCCGAGAGAGAAGAGGGCAGTGAGGGAGAGGAGAGGGAGAGAGGAGGAGAGAATAAAGGCTTTTTTATTTTGTTGAGAAAAGATTTTTGAAAAAATGGACTTTCAAGTGGTTGTAGGTTAAAAAACGGTCAAAAATGTTTTTTTTGATATCCATATATGTTGGGGGGGAGTTTTTGTCGATGTGACCACACTCATTTACTCCCTTCACTTTCAAAAAGCTAGACATAGAAAGTGACCTCCTAGGTCCACATCCTACAGGTGCTTAAGAAAAAGGATAGAAAATGTTGGAATTAGGGTTGCAGAGAAACACATAGAGCTTGGAGAAGACGAAGGAAGCTCAAGGCACACAATAGAGAGTGTTACTTAGTGTGCAATGGGAAGATAGATAGCCCTAGAGTGATGGGCGTATATACAATGCATGGGGAAAAAACCTCCTAAAGAGGGGAAAAATGCCCCGGGGGTCCTAGTGTGTTCACACACATCACTACCACATGTATATGGTAACAAATCCCCCCTAGAGTGATGCGGTGAACGAGAGTTGGCACATGAGTAAAGGAAAGTGCCATGCCTTGAGAACATGATCAGTCCACAAAGGGGAGTAAGCCCAAAGCTTTGCGGAAAGCTTCGAGCTTCTCACGAGACAATGACTTTGTGAAAAGATCTGCAAGGTTGTCCTGTGTTGGCACATAAGCCAAGCTGATCTCTCCTGCTAAGAGCCTCTCCCTGACATAGTGGTAATGCACCTCAATGTGCTTTGTGCGAGCATGAAAAACTGGGCTCCTCGCAACTGCCAATGCACTCAGAGTGTCAGTGTAGATAGTGTTGGCAGTGTCCTGTCCAACACCCAAATCAGCCTTAAGGCGTTTGAGCCATACACACTCAATCGTAGCTATGAAGAATGCCCCGTACTCAGCCTCACAACTCAAAGTGTCCACAGTAGGTTGCTTCTTGCTCAACCATGATATACATGAATTGCCAAGCATGAAACAAAAACCACTCATGGACACTTGCGTTTCAAAACAACCAACCCAATCTGAGTCGAAAAAAGCATGTAAATCTGGCGGCAATGATCCCCCTTGGGATAAAACAAGCCACGATGTAAAGTACCACTAAGATAGCAAAAAATCCTCTTGACAACCTGCCAATGCTTAGACCCTGGGATATGCATAAATCTGTTGACCTGTGAGACTGCAAACTGAATATCTAGCCTCGCGTTGCATACATAAATACAACAGTTTGGTAAAGAGTGACATCAGCAGGATCACCAGCATCATGTAAACTAAACGTCAAACCTGTTTCCATGGGAGTGGCAATAGGTTTGCAATCCTCAAGTCCAAACTTACATAGCAATGTCTCTATGTAACTTTTCTGACACAAGGAAATTCCACCATCACACTGCTTAAACTGTATGCCCAAATAATGATGCAACAACCCCAAATCTTTCATCTTGAAAGTAGCATTCGAATCAGCCTTAAATTCAGCAATATGTCTCTCATTTGGTCCAGTGATTAGCAAATCGTCTACATAAAGAACACAATGAGAAGTACATCACCCTCACATTTTACATACAATGTGCTTTCTGTTGGATTTTCACGAAAGCCTTGTTTGACCAAATGAGTGTGAGCTTTCTCATACCAAGCACGAGGAGATTGCTTCAATCCATACAAAGCCTTGTTACATTTTCACACTTTGTCCTCTTGTCCTTTCTTGACAAAACCACGAGGCTGCATTACATAAACTTCCTCAAATATGTCACCATTCAAGAGAGCAGTAACAGTGTCTGATTGATATACATCCCAACCAAAATGAGCTGCCAATGCACATAGAAAATGCACAGTAGTCATACGACAAGTGGGAGCAAAGGTCTCTTCATAATCTATGCCTTTTTGTTGTGCATAACCCTTTGCAACAAGTCGAGCCTTATGGCGATCGATCTCACCATCCGGCTTGCGTTTCAACTTGTAAACCCACTTTGTACCAATGGCCTTTTTGCCGGGAGGCAAATCAGATAAAGTCCATGTGTCATTTTCTATAAGTGCATCATATTCCGATTGCATGGCAGCCATCCAATTTTTTGAATTATGTGCTTCATCAAAAGATAGAGGCTCCTCAACATCATGTAAGCTAGACACAGCCAAAGCATAACAATCTGATGCATAAGATGCATGGTGAGAGCCTGAACAAGTATGACTATTGGAAGAGCAAGAACACCTCATTGAAGGAAATGTGCTTCAGAATTAAAGGCATGTTAAAAAAGTTTGAAGCATGGAGCATCAGACACATTGAACGTGCTCTAAATGGAGAGGCACATGAAGCAGCTCAAGGCATGATTAGGGAGCTATTTGTGTTGAGGACCACTTTACCTCTTTATCATGGCCGGGAAAGTTTGGCTCAAGAAGAGGAGTTTTTGCTAACAGGAATCATTCCAAGGAGATTCAGAAGTCTAAGAAGTATGGCTTTGTGCGTAGAGCATACAGGTACAAATTGATTGGTGATGCCTTATACATGAAAGGGGCTGATCTCGTGTTGAGACGTGTACCTTGGCGGGAGGAGCTTTACAGAGTGTTGGAAGAGAATCATGAAGGCGCATGTGGTGGCCATTTTGCTCTAAAGATCACCTTGCATAAGATTTTGCAAGAGGGGTATGTATGGCCTAGTTTGCACAAGGATGTTCACCATTGGTGTAGGTCTTGCAATAAGTGTCAAGCATTTGGGAAGAGAGTATTGAAGCCAGAGCTACGAAAAACCATTATGGCGTTTGATGTGTTTGAAAAGTGGGGAATTGATGCAATAGGCCCGTTACCTATCACAAGCAGGGGCAAAAGCTATATCTTGACGGCAATGGACTATCTCTCTAGATGGGCAGAGGCTATAGCAGTAAAACAGATCACTGCAAAGGATGTGGCAAAATTTGTGTATGATGAAATATGTTGCAAGTTTGGGGTGCCATTAGAGCTACTTTGAGATAAGGGGCCAGGATTTAGAGCTAAACTGCTAGACTTCTTATGCACAAAGATGAAGATTAGGCACCAGCATACCACTCCTTATTACCCACAGTGTAATGGCTTAAATGAAAGATTCAATGGTGAGTTGGTACAGATTCTTTCGAAAGTGACAGAGCACCAAGGAAAGAATTGGGATTTGGAATTGCCTAGTGCATTATGGGCTTACCGTACTTCGGTGAAGACAGGTACAGGGTTTACTCCATTTCACTTGGTGTATGGAAAAGAAGCACTATTGCCTGTGGAAGTAGAGTTGCCTGTGGTCAAGATGTTAGAGAAGTTGCTTGGGCCGCCTAGTGATGCATTCGAAGAGAGGCTCTTACAACTACAAGGGGTTCAGTTGGATAGGATGAGTGCATTGGAACATTATGGGCAAATGCAAGATAGGGCTTTGGCAAAGATAAATGAAAAGGTCAAAAGTAAGGGTATCAAGAAACATGACTTGGTTTTGCGCTACAACAATAAGCTGGACAACACCTTCCAAAAGAAGTTTCAAATTAAGTGGGAAGGCCCTTTCAAGGTAGTGGAGTGTTTTCCAAATGGCACATATCAGCTGGCTAACGTGGATGGTGTTCTACATAAGTCAAGGGTAAATGGGTTGCGTCTTAAATTGTATCATGCTAGATTGATGATGGTGGAGCAAGATGAGCTGTCTGTGGAGCAAGCAATGTTGGTGAAGGATGAGGAGACCTGTGATGCTACGAGTCTCATATCTCTCTTTGCTGCTGCTGATCATGAATGATCTAGCAGGCTAGTAGATGGGCAAATTATGTCAGGAGTTTTTTTGAGCAAGAGATTGCGCATATGTACATACACATGCATGGTGCATCGAATAAAGGATTACCCAATTTCCATAGCCAGATGGTTACGTGGGGCCCACATGTGTACAGGTAGGACAACATGTACATAGTGCAGCGATTTTCACTATTATCAATACTAGTGTGTTTTTTCTACAATAAGGAGGAGTTGGTAGCGCGTAAAACTTCTCAAGGAAGCTATCCGCGGGCCGAAGACGTGAGGTCAGCAGGTGCGTCAGATGGCATCTAGTGGCGTCAGGAGGGCGAACGAGGTCAATATTTGCACGCAGATGAGGACGGACACAACGTGGGTGTTTTCTTGTGAGAGTTATGCAGAAAGGTCATCATTAGGACCACTTTTTGGGGCCACTTCACGTGGTGGCGAGATGCATTATTGGAAAAAAGCTGAGTGCCCGGTGTGCGAATGATGCAAAAAGGTGACAACTATGCACTGCGAGGTCAGTTTTTGGCATGTTTGGGGTCCGTTTGAGGTCATCTAAAAGGCTAAGGGTGCCCAACTAAAAAATCTAAGTGTGGGAACTAAAAAAACAAGAGAGAAGACCAGAAAAAACGTGGAGAAGAGAGGAGGAACAGCCACAGGTGTGTTTTTGCTCATTTTGGAGCCTGTTTTGGCCGTAAACTGCTCATCCGAGGTCGGATTTGAGCACTTTGACATTGTAGACTGGGGTTTTGGGCCGCTCCGGACGCGATGGAGCTATCCATTTTGCCAAATTTCTCACTCTTTTCCTGCTGTTTTTCTGTGTAAGTTTCTCCTATGAGCGAAGTTTCTGCTCCAGTTTGTGATTGTATCTGGTATCTTTTACCCATATTGTGTGAGTTGTTTGCCCCATTGGTGTTGGCCCAAGCTCATTTGTATCTAAACGTTAGAAATTCTCCTCTTTTGAGCTGAGTTTTTTGGGTGTGTGTGTGTGTGTGTGTGTGGAGTGGGCAAGTGGATAGTCTCTCTCCTCTCACTCCAGAGGTGTGTTCCCTGTCTCGGCCAGGTGTGTTGTGTAAGCCGAGTGGTGCTCCCTAGTGTGTGTGTGTATCTTCCCAAGAGTGTGTGCCGGGTCGTTATAGAGGCGCTGTGTGTGTTTTCATCCCGCTCACACCGTGAAACCAGAATACGTTTTGTTTACGGATGATACAACTTGTAACCTTTGCTTTCAGCACTATAACCAACAAAAATACATTTGACATCCTTATCATCTAATTTTCTTTGTTGTGTTTGTGGCACCAAAGCATATGCCAAACAACCAAAAAAATGCATGTGCTCAATAGAAGGCTTTCTATTACGCCATGCTTCATATGGAGTAATAGACTGCAAAGATTTTGTAGGACACCTGTTTAGTACATAAATGGCACACATGATGGCCTCAAGCCAAAAAGAATGCGAAAAATCTTGACTTTTGACCATACATCGGGCCATTTCCGTAAGTGACTTGTTTTCTCTCTCAGCAACACCATTTTGCTGAGGTGTATAAGGCATTGTACATTGGTGTTTTATCTCACGACTAGCCATAAATGCATTAAATTCATGAGACATATACTCCCCCCCTCGGTCGGAACGGAGGGTGCCCATAGTATATTTTGAGACATTTTCAGCCATAGCCGGAAATTGTTTGAAGTGAAGGGGATCGGGGAGCACCACAGACGGAGAGTGAGAGAGAGGAGGATACACACACACGATGTGGGTGGGGAGACTGTGAAGTGGCAGCTCCCCCTATACAGTATACTCACTATAAGTATAGGGTAACAGTGGGCGGGCGCCCATGACTTGGGCGATCGGTCAAGGCACATAGGCCTTAACCCCAACAACCTCCCACTTAAAGGCCAATGTGTCTTTAAGCAAGATCTACTAGTGTACAACCAATAGAAGGTGAGAGATTCTCTCAACCTATGCCCACTGACTGTCGATGAGCAAGTGCATCCGGCTCTACTGATAGACAAACATCCCGCTGCGGAAGCCACACAGAGCTAGCTCCAAGCTCTGCAAAGAGTCTACAAGAGCTCATGCACTCCTTCAAGTATCGGTCCAATACCTGCAAACCTCCCCTATGCTCTATGCCGAGATCAGTCATCGAATAACTAATCAACCCTGCTGCAAATGCTCCCACTGCAGCTGCTATGTCAGGCCTCGAGATCAGCATCTCGTACATGAGGACACCGAACGTTGATGCAACCCTGGAAACCTCTGCCACCTCCAACTCAGAACTCAACTCATGGCAATCCTGTCCCCTATCATAGAGACCATGGCACTCTGACTCCGAGCTTTGGAGTGACTCCTCGTGCCCACCACATATCACATGTGTACCAAGAGTATCCATCTGTGCTGAATCTGCATCAAGCTCTGGCATAAGCATATCAAGAAATGACTCCCCAATAGCCGACATCTCAGCATCCATGTGAGTCATCTCTGTCATGACCTCTGATGACTCATCCTGATGTGACTCACTAGAGCTGTCCAGCTCTACCTGTGCATCCGTAGACGCAACCTGCACAACAAGGTCACTGCTCTGCACTCCATGCAAAGCATCCTGCAACCCACAAGCAAAAGAGACTCGCCTGCTCTCTCGCTCTCTACCTGGCTGCATGATCACAGAGACAACACCGTCTCTCCCGTGATCCACATGCAATGGGTAACCTGTACCACTCCTGGCACCTCTCGCAATCAGTAGCGAACCCAAATGCATCACAAAATCTCGCTCTCGTAGCGAAATCTGACATCCACAATCTCTAAGCTGACCAATCGAGATCAAACTCACTGTCAAATCTGGTACATAGCGCACATGTCGTAACAAGTAAGATGCACCACTCGGTAATGACAGTGTCACATCTCCTGCACCTGCTATCACATGCACCGATCCATCGGTCAAACGTACACTGCCAAGCATCCCGCTAGAATAGCTACAAAACCATTCACGATGCGGCGTGACATGAAACATAGCATCTGCGTCTAGCAACCACTACGAAGGGAGTGCACTATCCACATGTATAGCATCTCGTGCATAGCTCGAGGTAAAAGTGACATCCCCGTCACTAGTATACTCCGACACTACATCTGCCTCAATTGTCAAAGCAACTGAATCCATGGCATCACTACATACATCTCTGAGACTGCCATGTCTCCTACGATGTTGCATACGACAAAAATAGCGCCGTCTAACGTGTCCAAAATGACCACAATACCAACATGTCACCTGTCGGCGTGCTCGTGAATGTACATGTCTCACACGAGTCCATGATGACTCAGATCTATCATACATATCATGTAATCTGCGCCAAAGTGCTCTTGAAGTAGTCTCATACATAACAAGAGCATATACAGATTCCGCAAGGTGCAAAGAGAGTGTAGATAGTGCCATCTCCTCTAGCTCCTGCCCACTGATCGTCAGACATGTTTGAAGGTCTACTTGCATCACCACTCAATGGTCGATGCAACCCTCGCTGTGTCAGTGCATCAAGCATACACTCTCTCCATGCTGCAAAGTCTGACCCATCAAACATGCACATTTCAGAGAGATCATAATCTGAGCGATCACCTGTCTCTACCATGAGCACAATGTAGCAAACTAGAAAGCAAAACCACCTCACCAACAACACCTGGAAATTGTCTACAAATATGGCCAGAAACACAATGTAAAACCTGTGAGACACACTCCAAAATAGAGCTCCCACAATGTCAATACAAGCCTCGCCTGCTCTAGTATCACACTGCAATCTGTGAGCTAATCACCAAGCCCACATTATGCGGTATCGATGCATACACACGCACAAAAGCTCCCACCTGCAGAGAACACCGCACGCAAATGCTGAGTGCAACCCGCAATCTCTACCTAGATCGCATAAATGATACGCATAAAACTCATGGGAAAATTTTGCCAGAGTTTCGACGCACAATGGCTATCAACACAAAATAACCATTGTCCTGCAAGCTCAATACAATGAGCAATCAATGCGCATCAAACTACACTCAACATACATGCATAGGCTCTGCAAAACTATGGAAAACAATGCTCGAGATCATAAGACTCTCCCACCCGAGAGCAAACCACTGTCTCAAGCAAAGAAACATACACAACTCCTCACTCTTGCGAGACTGGATACAAAAACACAAAACTGTGTCCAAACTGACAAAACCTGTCAATGTGAGAGACAAGCTCGATCACAAACTATGGCGAGTAATCTCCAACCACTATCCCACAAAAGCATACACAGAGCAAAAGCTCAAGACACCTGCTGTGTCGAAACCGGTATGCAAGCCAAAACACTGCAGAAGATGTCGTCAACTGCAAATGGCAACACTTGTGGGAGTACTAGACTCAACCTGTAGCCGGGAGTCAAAAACTGGAAGCTCCAAATGGCCGAGCACACACAGCTCAAGACCAAAAAAGTAGAACAAAACATGCTCGCAATGCACCACCCAAAAGGAAAAACACTGCACACAAATCCTGAGTGCTATAAGCAATCGCAATCTCGATCGCACCAACAATGCGCATAAAACTCCTGGGAAAATTTCACCAGAGTTTTATCAGTAAAACGACCACAAAACCAGTAACCAAATTGACTACACGCTCAAAACCATGAGCAACAAAAGCGCATCAAACCGCACTCCAAATGCATGCACCAATCTCCACACTTTGCATACATCATTGCAAACACTTGCAAATCTAGTACACAAATATCTGCTCTACCTGTGACTGCCAAAAAACATGCTCGAGGCATACATTGCCGAGCTCAAAATGCAATCACATTAGTCTCCCTGAGCATCAAACCACATAAGGCATACATCGTATCCTCCCACCTGTGAGGAAACTTGCAGCAAATATCACTCTCACATCTCCTCGACACACAATAAACAACTACTATTGCAAAAAATTCAGCGTTCAGAATTTTAAAATTTTGATATGAGGAGCGTGTCCGGAGCATGCCAAAACCCAAAGGTAGACTCCTGGATCACATGTATCCGAGTCCGGGTGTGAAAGCTATGCCAAAAACCTCCGTTTCGGCCCAAAAACACAGCATAAACTGCCAAAAGAGGGTTGAAAATGCAGCTCCTCAACCGTAGCTCGAATGAGGTTTCTAATGGCTCGAATGGCTTTGAAAGGGGGGTAAAACGGTAGAACACCTGCAGGAAACACTCTCGAAAAGCTGAATTTGTCGATGCCAAAGTCGAAACCCTGTTTGCACTCTTGAAAGTGCGCGCGCGCGGATGCGAAAACAGTAAGCACAAAACCTTGCTCTGATACCAATTGAAGGGGATCGGGGAGCACCACAGACGGAGAGTGAGAGAGAGGAGGAGACACACACACGATGTGGGTGGGGAGACTGTGAAGTGGAAGCTCCCCCTATACAGTATACTCACTATAAGTATAGGGTAACAGTGGGCGGGCGCCCATGACCTGGGCGACCGGTCAAGGCACATAGGCCTTAACCCCAACATGAAGCACATCAAAAATCCGGACTTCTCTTTAAGCAGAAATACCCATGCATGCCTGGAGTAATCATCAGTGAAAGTCACGAAGTAAAGGTAATTTCCCAAGGACGGGGTTTGCATGGGCCCACCAACATCACTATGCACAAGCTGCAACCTGCATGTGGCCCAAACTTAACCATCCTTTGGAAACTTAGAACGCTGCATCTTACCCAAAATACAGCCTTCACAAACATGTTTGATAGGTACTTCAAGAGGCTGCAAAGAAGCAACCATATCAGATTTCTGCAAATGCAGCAAACTGGCAAAATTCAGATGACCAAAACGTGCATGCCAAAGTTTTTCATTTGAAATAGCCCTTGAATCTGCAACTGCATTTGCAAAATTTTGTCCACACTTGTCATACAAAGTGAGCTTATATAGCCCATGGCACAAAAGCCTAGATGCAACTATTCCATCACCAAAACTGAGATCATGAACTGTACATCTATCATCCACAAATTTGACTACAAGTCCAAGTCTAGCAAGTGCAGTTATAGACAAAAGATTCTTCTTGATCCTAGGTACATAAAGTGCATCAACAAGTGTGAAAGAACTGCCATTAGCAGCAGTAAGCACAATCTTTCCAACTCCTTGAATCGGATAAAGGCATTGTTGGCACAAGTGACTGAATTCCCATGAGGGACAGAGTCGAGAGAGGTGAACAATTCACAATGTGAGGTAATGTGCTTTGTAGCACCACTGTCGAAATACCACACATGTGAATCTGCAGCAATTGACAAGCATGCATAATGGACAACAGGGTTGTAAGTGCACTTTGCACTAAAAGCCCATTATGCATCAACATCAGCAACAGAGTCTCCTTTCACAGAAGACTCAACAATGGCTGCATTTGTAGTGGAACCAGCATTTGCAGTGGAGCCACCCTCTTTCTTCTTAGCCTCTTTGGCCTTCAACTTAGGACACTGCTTGATCAAGTGATCATTAGCTTTACAATAATGGCAACGCATCTTCTTTTTGCCCTTATCACCAGAATTTCCAGACGAATTGCTGCCAGTAGAAGCATTAGGAACAGAAGTTTTGCCACTCGCAGCAGAACCATAAGAAGTGGTTGAATTGCTGTTACCACCTTTTCTTTGAGAAGCAATAAAAGCCTCTTCAACTGCACACTGTCTAGTCCTGTTTTTTTTGGAAAGTGACTCTTGCAACAGCAATGTGCATAATGCATCAAACTTGACAACTTCTGGATTTCCTTGGGTCATAAGTCTCCAAGTACTAGCAAAAATTTGGTAAGAATCTGGTAAGGTATCAAGAATAGTTTGCACAAGGGAACCGTCTGAAATGACTTCACCTGCAGAAATACGTTGCTCATTGATATCCTTGACACCAACAAGAAAAGTGTCCATATCATCTTCCTCATGCATAATCTTCGACTCCAGCTCTTTACGCAGCAAAGCAATTTTAGCCTCATTGCGGCTTGCATAAAGACCTGCTAGAATATCCCAAGTCTATTTTGCAGATTTTGCTGAACGGATGTGAGGAACAATGGTGCGCTTCACAGACAACGCAATCAATGCATGAGCCTGCGCATCCTTTACATCCTAATGAGCTTGCTTTGCCGTAGGCAAAACAACTCTAATAGCAGCAATCCTTGCTGCAAGATCTGCAACATCCTCAACATCGCCTACATCTTTAGAACCAGGACTTACATCAATGCCATGCACAATATTCGAGACGCCCTTTGACACAAGAATGTGTTGCATCATATAAGCCCACATAGGGTAATTGTCCCCATCCAACTTGTCCTCAGTAGCAAACAACTTGAAGACATCTGTGTTGTTGTCAGCCATGGTAAATGCTGCACCTGATGTGAAAAATGCCTGAAAATAGGAGAAACGGAGTGGGAACAACACGTGCTATATAGCACAAACCGTAGAAGACTGTAAGGCACCTGTTATGCAAAAAATAGCACTGAAAAAAATTCTGCACAAAATGACAAAATTACCTGTGCAGACCTACCTGTAGTGGAAACGGAGGCCAAAATGAGCCCGAATCAAAAATCTGAGCAGACTAAGCTCTACGAGATCTCCCGAAATATTTGTCGACCTGTGAACGCTTGCCAAACCTTACTGTAAATGGAGAAAGTGAGCAGGCGTGTGCTGGAGCAGCTGGCGGCTAAGCCAGGGAGGACGTAACCTGCTCTGATACCAATTGTTGGAATTAGGGTTGCAGAGAAACGCATAGAGCTTGGAGAAGACGAAGGAAGCTCAAGGCACACAATAGAGAGTGTGTTACTTAGTGTGCAGTGGGAAGATAGATAACCCTAGAGTGATGGGCGTATATACAATGCACAGGGGAAAAAACCTCCTAAAGAGGAAAAAATACCCCGGCGGTCCTAGTGTGTTCACACACATCACTACCACATGTATATGGTAACAAAAAAGCCTATTCAAAACTAGCTTGTTGAATGCCCTTGTCCCCTTAACCTTACACAATATTTTCCTTAACCCCTAAAAATAAGGATTCCTTATAGGGATCATGCAAAGTCCATATTTTTTCCTAATGATGACAACATGTTGTTGAGGAAGCTCAGGAGGAAGGACACATCCAAATCTTAAAGCGAAAAGCCGTAATGCGCCCGATCCCTGATGTTTCACCAGTCAATATGCTTCAACTTCAACCTCTTTATTTTAGTCAGTCTTTAGCAGAAGATGAAGTAGAGACCAATGATAAATGGCTAGATAGATTGGACATGAGAATAACAGTAACACTAAAAGATGGATTCAAAGTCAAAGCACTAGCAGACACATGTGCCATGATAAATATAGTATTAAGCTATTCAATCTACATGGTGTCTTTGACTTTGGTGTAGCTTTTGGTAACCACTTGTATAACAACTTGGTTGTTTAACATATGGATATTTGATAAGAACCAAGATTTGAACAACATATCCCAGTAGAAACAAATGGCTGTTCGATAAGAACTATTAAGGAACAGGCACAATTGCTCCAAGATTTACTCTTCAAGAGAGTTAACCACCAATAGGATGCTTTGACATCAACAACCCTTGAGCCATTCACTCAAGACTCTCCTCTTGCATCGCATTGTGTTTCGAATTGCATTGGCATCTATAGTAGGGTAGAGCCAATCAATGTTGTGCATAGTCACAACTTGACCACCCATGCACTGCACTACCCAAGCTACACCCTGTCGTCTTCGAGGACTCCAATCAAGAGGGGGAGAGGCATTCTAAATGCGGACACAAAAAATGATATTGACTAGAGAAAGGGCAATGTTTGAAGTAGTTGTATATTAACATGTGAATTTTTACAAATCCATGAAAGATGTTCTTATAAGTAAATAGAATGGGGACAATGTAATATGATAGCCCCTAGGTGCGTGTAGATAGTATAAATATCATCAAAAAAGTCTTTTTGTATGTTTTTCGGTCAGAATAGTGATCAAAATGGAAAAATCCACAAAAATATGGCTTAGTATAATGTCTATGTGTGTTTAAGTAATTTTTGAATTGGGTTTTTATTTTTTTGGATTAGTCTCATATTTTTCTTTAAATTTTTTCAATAAAAAAGATAAAAATAGAAAATAAATAGTAAACAAGCTTAGATGGAGACATGAAAGATACCCTAGTGATTAGGAAGAAGAGACAAACAAGCATGGAAAATCTTGTTCAATTCCGACAACAGTGACGGAAAGCCTACATTGGACTCGTGAAGCCTGATTTGGTGAAATTCTCGAAAACAGGGCAATCGATGTCCAACAAAGAAATTTTCAAAAGGTAAGTCTATCGCAT
Source organism: Adiantum capillus-veneris (assembly GCF_014529385.1). Lineage (NCBI taxonomy): Eukaryota > Viridiplantae > Streptophyta > Polypodiopsida > Polypodiales > Pteridaceae > Adiantum > Adiantum capillus-veneris. The sequence continues at coordinate 67,186,056 of NC_140951.1, read as the reverse complement.
GGTCTAGTAGGACCAAGCAGAGAGTTTGAAAGAAAGTGAGTTGGGAAGCCCAGGTATGTATGTCTCATTTGTACTTTGCATCCTCGGAGAGAGCACTCAAAGCCAACTTCGTGCGGGTTTTTTGCTATTTTTAGCAACCTCACACTACACAGTCTCGCATGAGACATGAGGGGTAAGTTCATAACCTACTAACGAGCATGCTTAAATGTACTTTCGGGGTCAGTCTAGCCCAACAAAACCCTAGGTTAGCATAACCTTCTCATTGAGTCCCCAAACACAAGAAATCGGCTCAGACAACTACAACGCTCATTTTGAGCTATGGATTCAAAACTACTCCAAAGGGAACCAAATTTGACCAAGAAACTCCCCATGACATATGGGACACTACCATAAGCTTGGATGCAAGAAAAGTGGCCACCATCAAGTATCAGAGACAAAACCGCCAAAGTCAGAAGACCAAGTATAGAGAAGAACCTTGGGAGACCAAAATCAATTCAATTAGGGCTCAAATTTACTAGACTTGTACAACAAGTGTATATTAGGGGAATCACTTCAAATTCAAAGTTGTGCAAAACCATATTCAAGGCAAAGAGAACATCATGTACAACCACTCCATGTCCAGAAAATGCAAAAAAGATGAAAAACTAACAAAACAGATTATAAGCACACTTGGTGATGTCAAATGAGCCCATTTTTGTAAATCCTTGCCACCATCAGCTCCAACATGTCATCACAAGCCTATACATCCATTTTGGAATACTTTGGACACTCCAAATATTTGCACTAGCACTTAGTCATTTTCAGAAGCCTTCTAATCAAAATGTGACCCCAACCAGGCATTTTTGCATCCAAAATTTCCCAAAATCCAAATCCATATATTTTCAATGCCTACAACCCATGTACATAGCCAAAGTCCAAATATGCAGCCACAATCATGCGTGTGTTGTGGACGACCCAAGCTAGGAGGGGGGAAATGTTAGCCCTATCTCTAACATCAGGGTCTACACAGCTGAAATGTAGTTTTTTATCTTTTTGAGCAATTTGGTGTGAAGGAACAGATTGTAGGCCTGCGTGTATGCAACGAAGATGGAGAGAGAAGAGAGGGAGAGAGAGAGCACAACATAGGGATGTGGGGTGAGCTTCCAAATCTCAGTGTATGAGCATAGTGTGAGAATTAGTGAGATATCCTTATTCTTTGTATGTATAAAGAATAAGGAGATAAATATGGGCAACCGGACATTGGCTGGTGGACACGGCCAAAGCACGGTGAGGACACCGCCTTTACCTAACATTCTCCCACTAAGGCAGTGTGCTGATAAGTGGAGAGAATACTAGCCTACAACTAGTGTATACAAGAGGTGAGAGAAGACGGCTCTCAACCTATGCCCATTGGATCACTCTAAATGTCATAATAACTAATATCTAATTCTCCTAAATGATTTTGTCATGTTAAACTGATCATTTAATATGGGGAAGTGCTAGCGGAGAAAAAGCTAGAATATTGGTTAAGCTGGCAGACCGGCCACAGTAGGGATCTAAAGGAGGGAAAATAGGGATCCAAAGGAAGGGGGGGGGGGGGGGGGGGGGCATCTGCAAAAGAGAGCAATGTGCAACAATGGGCTTTAAAGACCCTAAGGTTCAGCCCATTAAGTCTTCCAGCTAAGGTTCCAAAATTCAAAGGTTGTGTCCAATGGTCAAGCTTAGTAAAATTGGATGCTTTGTGAGTGTGTCAAAAAAGTCTTCAAGGCTCCTACATAGGAGGGGGCGAGCCTTGTAAGTAGGGGATGAGAGAGAAACACACACACACACACACACACACACACACACACACACTCACATGATCCCTTTACACAAAGGGAATGAGGGACACATGTTAGCTCCCTAGGCCAATTTCTCACAAGGTGCAGTCAAATCCTATTGGATGGCCATGGAGGTGGACCAATGAGAATTAGACTAGAGTAAATCTAGTCTAATTCATTTAAAGACACTCAATAAAAGAACCAATAAGAATTAAGATCTCTAGAAGACTATTGGACAGTCTCCCAAGGGGTCCAATGAGCTTTCAACAGCCCAATGGCTTGCTTGATTCCTATTGGTCAAAAGACAAAGGGGTCCAATGAGAGTTTAGTTGCATTGATTAATTACCTAAAGCTCTCACACAAAGGCAGAAGGCTATCACTTATGCTACTTAATTCTTACTGGCTAAGCCTGGCATGGGCCAATGGGGTGCCTGCATGAGTAAAATGCAAGAGGGGTCCACCAAGAGAGAGAGGGGGCTGAATTTGTCAAGGCATTATCACTTACACACACACAAGCTCATGTGTGAAGCAAGAAGACTCTCTCTCTCTCCTTCTCAAGATTTAATGGAAAGCTCATCATCTACTCCAAGATTGTGAGAAGGGAGGCCTACACCACAACTCATGGCTTTGTGATGCAAATCCAACCAAGCACTGACGGGAGCAAAGCGAACCCCGAACCTTGAGGACCTCTAAAACGCATGGGGCCGAATGGCACGCGTCAAGTCTGTCACGGTAAAGCGAATAGGGGGCACCACCTAGCTTTGAGCGGCTAGGACGTAGACCACGATGATATGAACACCGCAAACTTACACACACACACACACACACACACACACACACACACACACACACACACACACACACAGAGAGAGAGAGAGAGAGAGAGAGAGAGAGAGAGAGAGAGAGAGAGAGAGAGAGAGAGAGAGAGAGAGAGAGTGAGAGAGAGAGAGAGAGAGAGAGAGAGAGAGAGAGAGAGAGAGAGAGAGAGAGAGAAATGACGAAAACCCTCGGGGGTGTGAGGGAGAATTATTTTTGCAGTATTTACAGTGACCTTCCTTCTAGCGAGGTGACACACCGTGGTGATAGAGAGGTGGGGAGAGAAGATGGTGAAACTACTTGGTGCGTTCTGTAAGACGACTCGATGATTGTGAAACTTGCTACCAAGAACGTGTGTGTGTGTGTGTGTGCGTGCATTGACCATTGGAGTCGAGAGGTGTACGTGGCTCCCTTCACATGGTGCAATTCCCAAAGCAAACCATCACACAAGCCCTCTCCCCGTGATGCCAATAGTGTCAACTCTTCCCACTAAAACTCTACCAAATGTGACCTCTCATGAATTGCCCCCCCCCCCCCCCCCCCCGATAGTAACCTCTCAGTGCCCTTTTATAGGTGTTGGCTACTTGGATTAGGGTAATCCCGGTTTGATTAGGGTAAGCTAATCGGGGAGACAAAGCAAGTGGTGGGCCCGGTGTGGTTGACCCTTGCTTTGTCTTGAGAGTTATTAAAAAAATGAAACCTCTAGGTGGGCCTTTGTAACCATCACCTAGAGAGAGGGAATTTACAAATTGGGAATTTTACAAGGCTTGGGTGAAAAACTGAAGAAATGATGATGATAACCTACAAATTACTGAAAATGGCATTGTGGTTGCGTGATGCCGGTGAATAGTGTGTTGCCGGTGCACCGGTGTAGCATGTACGTCTCTTCGGGGTCAGCCGGGGTATGCCTTCGGCGCATTTCTTCTTTTTGTTGTCAGCGGTGCATGCTTTGGGTTCCTCCTTCTTTTTGTCGATGTCGATGGCCTTTTTCCTTCTTTTTTGTATTTGTTTTATGGTATGTGTGGTGCGTGAGTATATGTGTGTGTGTGTGTGTGTATGTATGGATGCGTGTATATGTATATGGAAGCGGGTGTGTGCGTGGGAACGGGGGGTGTGTGTGTGTGTGGTGTCTATATATAATGTATATATATATATATCTTTTTTTTTTTTTTTTTTTGGTTTTCGGCAGTGCTGTGGGCGATGCAGGAAGGAGGGGGGGGGGGGGGGGGGGGGGGGGGGGGGGGATGGTAAATGGGGGGGTGAGTGTGGGCAGCGTGTGTGTGTGTGTGTGGTGGTGCCTGCTCGGGCTGTGTACAGAGAGAGTGTATGAGTGTCGGGAGCCGGGTGCTGCCTGCGGTGGGCGAGACAGAGCGCGAGAGAGAGCATGAGGGTGGGAGAGATGGTGAGGGAGGGGAGAGGGGATAGGGGTTGTGAGGGGGGGGAAAAGAGAGAGAGGATATGGTGGGGGGGGGGGGTTTAGAGGATAGAGGAAGAGAGGGTGAGAGATAGAGATGGTGCTTGCCCTAAGGCCCACTGTGGCTACTCCCAAGAGAGAGAGAGAGAGCTAAGGCTAGGTGTAGATAGGGGGGGGGGGGGGGGGCGTGCTTAGGCCAGTGGTCCGCCAGGGTGGGGGGGAAGGAAGAAAAAGGGGGGGGGGGGGGGGGGGGGGGGTGCTTAAGGCCGAAGGGAGTGTGGACGAGAGGGGGTGGGGGTACAGCCCGACGGGACTGGAGTGTGGACAAGCAGAGAGAGAGAGAGAGGTAGAATATTTGGAAGAGAGAGAGAGAGAATAATATTTGTGGCGGCCCGCCGTGGCTGGATTATGATAGAGATACCAATGCACCTATCGGGCCGGATGATGTAGCGGCAGAGTATGAGAGAGAATATTAGCGGAGCCGGGCAGTAAGAGAGAGAGAGATCGTCTTTTGGTGATAATGGAGGGGTGTGGCCAAACCGGCGGCGCCCCACTGGTGGTTAACCTTGGGGGGGGGGGGGGGGGGGGTATGGTGAATGGTAAAGGGTTTTTTTTTGTTTTTATTTTCTTTTTTTTCTTTTGGTAACAAACCTTTCCTTCCTTAGGGTGTGGTTCTCACGGGCACGATTTTGAAAGCCGGCCATCATTAGCCCTCCCATCTGGCTAGAGGCATTCATGCTTCTAGCCCTTCCTCTGCATCTTTAGTTGTGGAGTTAGAGGGTTCTCCCTCTTCTGGAATGTCTAGCATGAATTCTGGATCAAACCTAAGAAAATACCTTTTCAGCCTCCATCCATTGACCCTAGTCTTGTGAATTCTCCCATCTGCTTCCATCAACTTATAGCTGCCGTTGCCATAGCGTTTCTTGATGATGAATGGTCCCTCCCATCTGGGTTGAAATTTCTTGTCCTTCTTGGTGTCGAATCTGTTGTCGTATCTCAGCACTAACATACCTTTTTCCAGTCCCTTTTCTTTAAGCCCTTGATTGAAAGTGAGCCGGCGTTGTTCTGCCTGTGCTGCATAATGAATGATTGCTTCTTCCCTATCTAGTTGGAGTCTCTCCAGATCCAGGATATGGTTTCGGAGATTTACAATTGGACGTTGTATCTGGCTAGCCAAGACTCGTAAGCTGGCTATCTGTACCTCAATGGGTAGAATTGCCTCCTTCCCATAAACTAGATGGAAAGGGGTGAAACCTAGTGATGTTAGGAACGTCGTTTGGTAGGCCCAAAGAGCTGCCATGAGATGTTTATCCCAGTCTCCTATGTGATTGTTCACCTGCTTTGTGATGATTTTACAACTCATTCCATTTACCTTCTCTACCAGACCATTGCATTGTGGATAGTATGGTGTGGAATGTCGGCGTGTGATGCCTAACTTCCTCATCGATCAGTTCTCCCACCAAATCACCTTTGAAACCTGGTCCTCTATCTGATTATCTCAAGAGGAGTGCCAAAACGGCAACAGATATGCTCAAAAATGAACTTTGCTACCTCTTGGGCTGTAATGCAGGTGGTGGCTGTTGCTTCTGCCCATCGTGTCATGTAGTCTACACCCACTATGATATACAGTTTACCTGATTGGGCCCTTGGTAAAGGATCGATTGCATCTATTCCCCATTTTTCAAATGGACCATATGAGATGATAGGAGTTTGTGGTTCGTAGGTTAATGTGCGATCACTGGCCACTTGACAAGCCTTACATGTTTTACACCAATGGTGTACATCCCTGTTCAAGCTAGGCCAAGAGTATCCTACTTGTAGAATCTTCCTACTGGTGATATCTAGAGCAAAATGACCATTGCAGACGCCATCATGGCAACTTGAAATTACCTATGTGATCTCAATGGAGGTTGGCACCCGCCTGAGAATTTGATCCTTGCCCCTACAATACAAGTGGTCATTTACAAGGCGGTATCTGGTAGCCTTCCTGACCAGCCACTGCTTCTGGCCTTTGGTGTATCCTTCCCGACATTCTCCTGTATCTAGAAATCTGACAATATCAGGCATAGCATCACTACCTTGAAAAAGGGGTAGCTTCAGTTTTGATTGCTCCTACGGGAACGTCTTGAATTCTATCTTTTGCTAGAGCATCTGCCTCCTGATTTTCTGCTCTGGGGACATGAAATAGTTTCACTGCTTCAAACTTCCTTAGAAGATCCTTAACTTGGCGTAGTTGACCAAGTAAAACCTGATTTTTACAAACCCAAGTGCCATTTATCTGCCTTATCAAAAGCAAAGCATCACCAAACACATTTAGGCGTTAAATTCCTTGTGAAATACATTGTTCCAACCCAAGAATTAGGGCTGTATATTCTGCTTCATTGTTGGAGTGGGAGTGTAATAACTGCTCGATGGAGAATACTCTTTCTTGTTGCTCATTGAAAATGACTATGCCAACTGCAGATTGGTCCATTGTTCTCTTGTATGCTCCATCAAAGAAAGGAGAGTGAGCTCTTTCTAGCCTAGGACTCTCTACTATTGGTGTTTCTTCCTTTGCTTGCGTGTTGACCTTCAGCTTCTTCTCATAATGGCGATGAGTGAGAATTCCCGCTAAACTTGCCCTGGTGGAGTTTTCTACTTGCATGGTGTAGTCAAACTCTTGTAATCTAATTAACCACTTAAAGATCCTAGATGAGACATCCATGTGTTGCATTACATATGGGAAAACCTCCTCCATTGTCAGGATTACAAAGGGTCTAGGCAGGAGATAGGAGCGGAACTTTGTGGTAGCAAACATTAGTGCCAGAACCATGTGTTCTACTTCGGTAAATCCTTTTTTTGACGGGGTCATGAGACGACTAGAGAAGTAAATAGGACGCATGAAAGAAGTTTGGGGGTCCTTTTGCATTAGCACCGCTCCGAGTGTATCACTTCCTACACTAGGGTTCACATAAAATGGCTCGTCCCACTTAGGGGGTGAAATGGTGGGAAGCTTAGCTAAGATTTGCTTTACCTCGGTAAATTGCTGCTCATTCTCTTCACTCCATGAGAAGACATCCCTTTGGGTGAGTTGTTGTAGGGGAAGGACCACTTGAGATAGCAAGTGAATGAACCTGCTTAAGTATCTTACCTTTTGAAGGAAAGAAACCAACTACTTAGCGGTGGTGGGTGACGACAAAGATACCAGGGCTTGAATCTTGCTAGGGTCAGCTTCAATTCCTTTTGCTGAAATTACATGGCCAAGGAGAGTGACTTTGCTTTCACCAATGTGACACTTATCCACGTTGAGCTGGCCACCCAAGGTTTGCAGCCTGGTTAAGCCATCATAGACTTTGCTTAAATGAAGGACTCATGAGCTACATATGCAAAAATCATCTATGAAAACCCGTATTGATGTTCCAAAGTAGGGTTGGAAAACAAAGGTCACATAGCACTGAAATGTGGCTGGAGCGTTAGTGAGGCCAAAAGGCATCACCCTGTAAGAAAAGCATCCCCAAGGTGTGATGAAGGTTGTCTTCTTCCGCAATGCTAATCTGGAAGTATCCTGAGTAGCCACGGCACACTGTGTATTGTTTGTGACCCGCCACTTCATTGAGAATTTCATCCTGGAATGGGAGGGGAAAGTGATCCCTCTTCGTGGCTGCATTGAGAGGTTTATAGTCCACATAGACTCTCCACTTACCATTTTTTTTTGGTGTGACTACTACTGGGGAGACCCATTCTGAGTCTTCGATAGGGTAGATGAAACCTGCTTGTAGCAAACATCTCACTTCTTTAAGTAGTGCCTCTTGTTGGATTACTCCAAGTCTTCTGAGCTTCTGCACTACAGGTTTACCTTCCTTGAGTTTTATGTGGTGTTGCACTACTATAATTCCTCTGATCTTATCATAGCCATCGATGAACAAAGTAGCGAAGTTACCTAGCATGGAGACATATTCCCTCCTTTCTTCATTGGTTAACTCATTTGAGAGCATTTTTTGTAACTTACCTGCATCCTCTAAGGACTGCGTACCTGATGATTCCTCTTGGTTTGTCGGGGGTGTTTTAGATTGTGTCAATCTTTTTGGGGGTCTTTAAGAATGACCTCCATCACTCCGATGATACTGTCACTTCCGTCGGTGGTGGTTGTCTCTTCTCTTGAGGTAGACGAATAGCCGCTGGTGGACTCATCTTCTGAAGTCTCCAAGATCATGTTCCGTTGCTTCCCAGTCCTCATGTCATAGAATATGGATTTCCCTTTAGCGTCCTTCATCTGAATCATTCCGGTGCTCCAGTCTTGTTTAGCCTCCATAGCCATAAGCCAAGGCCTCCCAAGAATGATGGGGTAGCCCTCCCCTTTGTGTGGCATGACAAAGATATCTACCTCCACTTCTGTATTGAATGCTTTTACTTTGACCGCATTCACAATGCCCACGCATTTCACTCTTACATTGTTTGCCATTTTGGCTTGGCATGGTGTCGGCCTGCTTACCTCTAGACCTAGATGGTGCATCATCTTTTCACTCATGACACATATTTGTGCACCACCATCTATGTAGACGTTTGAGATTCGTTGCGCCTTGATGTGGGCATCCATGGTTGGTAGGATGTCGTCGAGATCCCTTCTAGAGATAGCCCCAGTTATCCTGGGCCTTGATTTTCTGGTACTTACCATTTTTGTCCATTGCCTCCTCATTCTTGGTGCAAGGTGGAGTAATTGGGGCCAAGTTATCTTGGGGCCCTGCATTAACACATCCTGAACTAAGTCATAGGGTTTTGCATACTCACCTAGTGAGAAGTCCACGATGTCTATCTTCCGTCGCGGTTTAGCTGCTTGCTTGCTAGACTCGGCCTTCCCTTTCATCTTCTCTTCTCTTTGAGAGGCTTCCTCGTGCCTGGCACGCTTCACTCCCATAGCATCCACTTCTTCTACCTTCGCTTTTCCTTTATGCTTCTTTAGAAATGATTCTTCTACCTTTGCCTTCCCTTTAGCCTCCAAGCTAATAACAATCACCGCTTGGTTCACAACAGGTGGTGGGGGTAGTGGTGGAATGAGAGGTTGGGGTGGTGGTGGTTGTTGTACAGGTGGTCGAAGGATCTGGACCGGTGGGATCGGCTCTGGTTGCCTAGGTAGTGGTGGTCTTGCTCTTGGCGGAGAGATCTGATTCTGTCTCCCCCCTCTATTGAAATTCTGCCTCCTTGGATGTGAGTAGTACATTCCATGGCCGTCTTCCCCGCAATTGTAGCAATGGTACTCTTGGTTCTGCTTCGTTGTCCTCTTCCTTGTTTTGGATTCCTGACAGGTGCATGCCCTTGCTGCACCACATGCACGGATAAACTCTCTTGTTGGGTGGTGATGCGACTCAGTAGGTCTTGCTACTCTTCCGATTCCTCTTGCGGTTGGGCTCTATGACTGGCTGTTGCAGTCACTGGGGTTGGTCGGGCCAGGCTTGTTTTCTCTGACTCGTTTACTCTTGCTTGCATGCGCAGCTTCTTGTCTTTAAGGCGGGATACTTCTACTGCCAACTCATATGTTGCAGGAAACCTTCCCTTCACCTTCTCTCTAAGCGGCGACCATAGACCAGCAATGAAACGGTCCTTCTTTAGGAAATTAGGCGCTCCTTCCCATTCCTCCAATAAGGCAACCCATCTCTCCCATAAGTCCACAAATTTGGACTCGTAGGTGCCGCATACTCTAGCAGACCTCCCGGCTTCAATTCCGTCAGTAAACTGCCATAGCTTCTCCGAGGTTGTGCCTCCACCAAACCTCTTTACAAAGGCAGCCCTTAACACATCCCATGCATTTTGGTAGCCTGGGGCAATGCATTATACCAGGACTTGGCCTCTACTTTCATCAGTAGAGGAAAAATTCTAAGTCGTGAAGCGTCGTCATCTTTGTTGGAGACGACACAAGCAATGTCGAAATCATCCAAAAAGTCGGTGGTGAGATCTTCTCCCTTCTTTCCACTGAATGTGGGGAAAGAAAAACTTGCCATGGTAGTGACTCAAGAAATTACAAACCCTTTTTTTTTTTAATAGCAACAGTAGCAGCTCATAGCGGCTTTTTACAGGATTAGGTGGATAGGTTAAAATAGGATAAAGATAGAAACATTAAAGGAATGATGGTAATCCAATATGGGGAGAATGATAGGGTTTGGAGAATTAAGGATTTCTCCTAGTACCGCCGCACCGAATAGGTACACGATCTTCTGTTGGTAGAAGATTTTCCTATCTACATAGATATTTACATGCATATGTTGAAGGAATCTGAACGAGAATGCCGTCGGCCCATTTTCCATCATGTATAGAGGGTGGAGTACTTACTTATACTCTTACCGTGCTAGAGTTGATGAGTCGGCACATCCACAGGAGGTCGTCGCCTTTCATGGGTTCTACCTTTCCTTCGTCGCTCACACATACGGGGTGATGGCGACGCGTCTCACCACTCTTAGCCTCTTGGCTAGTAGCAATTGTAGATAATTTCCGTAGTCGGCGTGTTGCATGAATTCTACTCCATTCAGCTGTAACTCGTCTCCAGCCCACTGGGTTTTGCCGGTGGAGAGCTTCTTTAGGATAAGTTGTACAGGGAGAGGAGGAAGACCCTCTACCCGTCTTCCAAAACAGCGAGAGCAGTAGCCGGACCACTCTTCCCTAGGACATGGGAATCTTCTTACCACTTCTTCTTTAGGATTGTCGAAGTGGACCGGTAGCACTCGAAAGCGTCGTGCAAATCGGTAGGCGACCTTCCGCTGCTTAGCTTCGGATGACTTCCTCTTTGGCAAGCTCGGTACAACCCGGCTTTCTGAGCTTGAAGCACTTGCTTGGCTAGATGCTTCTCCCTTTGGGGTCACATGTTTCCAGACTGGCTTATCTTTTCCTTACCTTTGGCTCGAGCAGCCCCTTTAGGCCATTTTGGAGTAAAGGTTATAACTTTGACTGCAGTTTCTTTAGGGAAGAGAGGCCTTACCGTTTTCTTTTCTTCTTTGATGTGAATGACTTCTTCATGATGAATGTCGATGTAGACGATTTCAAGCCCTTCATTGCTGGCACTCATTGACAATGTGTTTTGGTTGACAACAGTGATGGCCCTTCACAGATCTTCCACCTGATGCTCTCAATTTGTAGTTAGAACGAGCAACACCAGATGAAGAATTTACCCCTTGAATACTGACGACAAGGAGGCTAGTGCCTCCTTAGTCTCCTCTTCTTTCGTCCTCCAATTAGAAAATTCCTTCAGCCATTCGTCCATGATTGATGGCGTGCGTTACTTTCAGCATTGTAAACTGAAGGGTTCTTAGAAGCCCTCCTCCGTGGGGGCACCAAATGACGGGAGCAAAGCGAACCCCGAACCCCTAAGGCCTCTAAAACGCCGGGGGCCGAATGGCACGCCTCGAGCCTGCGGTAAAGCGAACAGGGGACACCACCTAGCTTTGAGCGGCTAGGACGCAGACCACGATGATATGAACACCGTAAATTTACACACACACACACACACACACACACACACACACACACACACACACACACACACACACAGAGAGAGAGAGAGAGAGAGAGAGAGAGAGAGAGAGAGAGAGAGAGAGAGAGAGAGAGAGAGAGAGAGAGAGAGATTGACAAATGACGAAAACCCTCGGGGGTATGAGGGAGAATTATTTCTGCAGTATTTACAATGACCTTCCTTCCAGCGAGGTGGCACACCGTGGTGATAGAGAGGTAGGAAGAGAAGATGGTGAAACTACTTGGTGCGTTCTCTAAGACGACTGGATGATTGTGAAACTTGCTACCAAGAACGTGTGTGTGTGTGTGTCTGTGTATCGACCATTGGAGTCGAGAGGTGTATGTGGCTCCCTTCACATGGTGCAATTCCCAAAGCAAACTATCACACAAGCCCTCTCCCCGTGATGCCAATAGTGTCAACTCTTCCCACTAAAACTCTACCAAATGCTGACCTCTCATGAATTGCCCCCCCCCGATAGTGACCTCTCAGTGCCCTTTTATAGGTGTTGGCTGCTTGGATTAGGGTAATCCCGGTTTAATTAGGGTAAGCTAATCGGGGAGACAAAGCAAGCGGTGGGCCCGGTGTGGTTGACCCTTGCTTTGTCTTGAGAGTTATTAAAAAAATGAAACCTCTAGGTGGGCCTTTGTAACCATCACCTAGAGAGAGAGAACTTACAAATTGGGAATTTTACAAGGCTTGGGTGAAAAATTGAAGAAATGATGCTGATAACCTACAAATTGTTGAAAATGGTGTCATGGTTGCGTGATGCCGGCAAATGGTGTGTTGCTGGTGCGTCGGTGTAGCGTGTATGTCTCTTCGGGGTCGGCCGGGGCATGGCTTCGACGCATTTCTTCTTTTTGTTGTCGGCGGCGCGTGCTTTGGGTTCCTCCTTCTTTTTGTCGATGTCGATGGCCGTTTTTCCTTCTTTTTTGTATTTTTTTAATGGTATGTGTGGTGCGTGCGTATATGCGTGTGTGTGTTGTATGGATGCGTGTATATGTATATGAAAGCGGGTGTGTGCGTGGAAACGGGGGGGGTGTGGTGTGTATATATAATGTATATATATATCTTTTTTTTTAATTTTTTTGTTTTCGGCAATGCTGTGGGCGATGCAGAGACGGAGGGGGGGGGGATGGTAAATGGGGGGGTGAGTGTGCGCAGTGTGTGTGTGTGTGTGTGTGTGTGTGTGGTGGTGCCTGCGCGGGCTGTGTACAGAGAGAGTGTATGAGCGTCGGGAGCCAGGTGCCGCCTGCGACGGGCGAGACAGAGCGCGAGAGAGAGCATGAGGGTGGGGGAGATGGTGAGGGAGGGGAGAGGGGATAGGGGTTGTGAGGGGGGGGGGGAAGAGAGAGAGGATATGGTGGGCGGGGGGGGGGGGGGGGTTTAGAGGATAGAGAAAGAGAGGGTGAGAGAGAAGGTGCTTGCCCTAAGGCCCGCCGTGGCTACTCCCAAGAGAGATAGAGAGCTAAGGCTAGGTGTAGATTGGGGGGGGGGGGGGGGGGGGGGGGGGGGGTGCTTAGGCTAGTGGTCCGCCAGGGTGGGGGGGAAGGAAGAAAACAGGGGGGGGGGGGGGGTGCTTAAGGCCGAAGGGAGTGTGGACGAGAGGGGGTGGTGGTACGGCCCGTCGAGGCTAGGGTGTGGACAAGCAGAGAGAGAGAGAGAGAGAGAGAGAGAGAGAGAGAGAGAGAGAGAGAATATTTGGAAGAGAGAGAGAGAGAGAGAGAGAATAATATTTGTGGCGGCCCGACGTGGCTGGAGTATGACAGAGATACCAATGCACCTACCGGGCCGGATGATGCAGCGGCAGAGTAAGAGAGAGAGAATATTAGCGGAGCCGAGTAGTAAGAGAGAGAGAGATCGTCTTTTGGTGATAATGGAGGGGTGTGGCCAAACCGGCGGCGCCCCACTGGTGGTTAACCTTGTGGGGGGGGTATGGTGAATGGTAAAGGGTTTTTTTTGTTTTTTTTATTTTCTTTATTTTCTTTTGGTAACAAACCTTTCCTTCCTTAGGGTGTGGTTCTCACGGGCACGGTTTCGAAAGCTGGCCATCAGCACCAAGCTTCAATGCATGCTCATCTCCTCTACCATGCTAATTATAAGCTATGCTAAGCTATTATGAGTGATTATGTGAGGAGATGTACTTCTTTCTCGTAAGACTACTCCTTCTTCCTCTCAATCTACTCTCATACCCCACTAGCTCTCACCATCTTCGAAGGTGTGTGAGGTCTCGGGTCTGAGAGCGTAAGGGGATTGATGTTGTGTTTTATAAGTGTTTGCTTAGTTCTTGAAGCTTCCATCTTCATTGCACTAGATAGTTATTGAAAAAACACAAAGAATTGTATTGTAAAATGTCTCCCTTGATGGGGGAAACCTATAATACAAAGCCTTTTGGAGGGGGGACCGTATCCATGTAAATCTGGTCCTCAAATGTTGTCAATAGCTTAATTTCTCTCTCTTTTGCAGTTTATTCATGCCTATCTAACTAGGTGTTATGCCTTTTGTTGCTCTCTCCACCCAAGCACTTTTGTTATGCTTATTAGGATTCTATTCTAATGAAATGCTCACTATGTTCATGCTGTTTGCTGTTACACACAAGTTTGTAGGCCATTAAATATTACATTGGTATTAGAGCACAAGGTTTCTCTTTTCTTGCTCAAGAAGGGAGGTCCTCAAGTTAGCTATAAATGGTTGGTATTATTAATTACAATTGAATAAGTAGAATAGGGATTTTTCATCCTTGCAGTGCACCTGCCTTCGTGCAGATAATGGGGCATCACCGTCGAGAGCTATGGTCTTGATAGTGGAGTCCTACGGGGATTGCCTACGGCTTAACCACTATTGAGCTATTAGAAGCTTGATAGGAACTGGTGTTGTTTTGGTGTTGAAAGACCCTCTCTTCTATTCCTTGCAATTTATGATATTCAAGCCACGGGTACAATAGCTTGAGTGTTTTCTAAAGGGGTAAAGAGGACTAGCAACTAGGGCTTGAAGTACCAAAGTACACCTAAAAAAGTTTACACCTAAAAGTTGTTAGAGTGGTTGACAATAGTAAAGAGAGTGAAATTCATGTTGATAGCTTTGATTGTGCTAATGAGCAGGCTACTAATGATGCCCCTATGCTTATTAACTACCTTGTTTCTAGGCTTCAACAAGCCATGGGCAATCCATCCCTCCAAAGTGAAGTGCAATGGCAACTTCATTCTCATGGGATTCTCCAAACTCCCCACCATGACGAGAGAGTACCTAGGAAGCCTCCTTGCGAGACTCCCAAAAGAGGCCTCTCTCCGATTCGGGAAGAAGAAGAGGATCCATACGAAGGGCTCAATTTTTTTTTTCTTGATGACGCATCTCCTTCCCAAAGGAGAACTCAAGGGCCCCCACCAAAGGAACGAGAAAGAAGTGAGTCTCCTGCCACCCCGGCGGAGATGGCTCCATGAAGATGGCGGGCAAAACGCTCTCCATCACCTCCTAAACGGAGAATACCATCGCACACTTCTCCACACCATAATTCAAAGAGGGATGACAAAAAGCAAGAGAAGAAAAAGGCGAGAAAGAGGTCACCCTCTTCTCCATCTTCTCCATCCTCTTCCTTTTATGAAGAAAGTGATGGTGCAAACAAGGAGGACCAAAGCAAGAAAAAGGTGAGAAAGAGGTCACCCTCTTTTCCATCTTCCTCAAATTCTTCATCTTCTGAAGAAAGCGATGGTGCAACCTTTGAACCATAAAAAAGAAGAGGCCATAGGAAATCCTATGCCACGAGGAAGAGATTGTCCAAGCTCAAGAAGTTCAAAGAGGGAGGAAAGAGCATCTCTTTCCTCACCTATGATGGCACCTTTGATGCTACGGACAAAGTCTTGGCTTTCATCCAACAATTCAATGCGGTGTTTGGAGATGAGGGCTTCACGGAGTCCTCTAAGGTACGCCATGTAGCTATGCATTTTCAAAAGTCCGCCAGGCAATGGTGGTCTAGCCTAGGGAAAACGGTGAAGCCCCACGAACATGGAAAGCTTTAAGAGCTTCCATCATGAAGCAGTTTTTGGCCACCGATGCCAAAGACAAAGTACTCACCGAATGGTGAAGCTTGAAGCTCTCTCCCTGCAGATCCATTCACATATACGTAGAAAAGTTTTGGGACTTACATCTCAAAGCAACTGTCTTCAAAAACATGGATTTTGGAGAGCAAAAACAACAATTTTGTGCGGGCTTAACTGAAGAAATGGCGGATTATGTTAACTCCCAAAGGCCACGCACCATATCTGCGGTTATACACCATACCATGGTGGCTTCACGACTCAATTTCCAAATAGGGGCTAAGAGAAATCCCAAGCCCACGAAAAACAAGGGTTCTAATGAGCCTAAGGGAAAGGACAATGCCCAAAAGTCTCCTAAGAGAAATTCCAATAACAACAAAGCTAAGGAGAAGGGAGTTTACAAAGGCAAAAGCAAAGGAGAAGGGAGTTTACAAAGGCAAAAACAAAAACTCCTCCAGAAGAGCTTGAGCTTATCGCAAGGATAACCATTGTTTCAAGTGCAGGGAGCAAGGGTATGCGTACCGCGCTTGTCCCCAAAAGAATGCCTGCCATGAGCCTCCTAGAGCTACCTTGGTTGAAATCCAAGAAGAGGAAGCTCACCACAAAGGATCTCCTCTATGCCATGCTTGGGGAAAGGTAAGAGAACATGATGCTTTTATTCTCTTTGACCCTCGTTCTACTCACAATTTCATATCCATAGAGTTGGCCACCAAGCTAGGCATCCGAGACTATGAGATGGGAGATGTCCTACCCGTAGATGGTGCTTTCAAGGGGCAAGAAGCTTCAGTCACTCCCTTAATCAAGAAATTGAGTCTCCATGTCCAAAGCTATGTGGACAAAGAGGACATCTTTATCTCTCCTCTCAAGCACAAGGATGTAATCCTAGGGGCACCATGGTTTGATTGCATGGCTGCCAATGTTAAATTCCCTGAAAGGAAAATCTACTTTAATTACAAGGAAAAACATATGTACATAGATGCTAAGGAAATGGGTAACACCATACCCATTGTACATACGCAAGCTTTCAATAAGTCAATAAAGAGCTCTATTTCTGTGTACATGATTTTTGTTAAAGATTCTCAAAATGAACCTAATGCTTTAGCAAAAGATTTTCTCAGGGGGTTTCAAGATGTTTTTATTGACGACATCCCTTGTGGACTACCTCCTAAATGAGGCAATGATGACCATGCAATTGAACTTCTTCTAGGAAGTTCACCGCCTAATGAACCTCCTTATAGAGTTTCTCAAGCTCAACAAGAGGAGATTATGCAGCAAGTGCATGAGTTAGTTGAAAAGAGCATGGTTAGGCCTAGCTCATCTCCATTTTGCTCACCCGTGTTATTAGTGCAAAAGAAAGACGACACAGATCGTATGTGTGTCGACTACAGAGCACTAAATAGGATCGCTATCAAAAATAGGTTTCCCGTTCCACGGGTAGAAGACCTATTTGATAAGCTACAAGGGTCAACCTGCTTTAGTAGGATTGACCTAAAAAGTGGCTACCATCAAATAAGGATAGTTGATAAAGACATTGTAAAGATCGCATTTTGCACTACGTTTGGTCTTTACGAATACATTGTCATGCCTCTTGGCTTGACCAATGCACCAGCCACATTCAACTGCTTGATGGAGAAGCTATTTAGGCCTCATCGAACCTTTACTGGAGTGTTCTTTGATGATATTATCATCTACTCTATTTCACTAGACGAACACAAGCAACACCTCCAGGTAATATTTCAAGTCTACTCTAATTCACTAGACGAACACAAGCAACACCTCCAGGTAATATTAGAGTAGATGATATTATCATCTACTCTAATTCACTAGACGAACACAAGCAACACCTCCAGGTAATATTTCAAGTCTTAAGAGAGAATAAAATTTATGTTAATGGAAAGAAAAGTGAGTTTTTCTTACAAGAGATTCAATATTTAGGTCACATTATCTCTCAAGATGGCATCCAAATGGATCCGTCAAAGCTAGAGGTAATAAAAGGATGGCCTAATCCAAGGAATCTTCATGAACTAAGAAGCTTTATAGGTATGTGTGCATACTATAGATGCTTCATAGAAAAGTTCTCACTAATAGTAGGACCATTACCTGACCTAAGAAAGAAAAACGTTAGGTATACGTGGTCTACCAAGGAGAACAATGCTTTCAAAAAGCTTAAAGAAAATCTTATCTCTCAACTTGTGCTTACACTGCCGGATCTCTCAAAGCCATTTGAGGTCCAATGTGATGCTTGTGGTGATTGCCTTGGAGCTGTTTTGCTCCAAGAAGGGCATGCCATAGCCTATGAAAGTCAAAGGCTCGACCCTGTTGAGCAAGCTCTAGGCATATATGAAAAGGAACTCCTCGCAGTTCTTCATGCCTTGGACTCATGGAAGCACTATTTATTGGGAACTCCTTTCATTCTGCGGACGGATCACCAAAGTCTTAACTACTTCATGACGCAGACCAAGCTCTCCGACAAACAAATCAGGTGGGCAAATTTTCCTTCGCAATTTCATTTTCATATTGCTCACATTGCTGGCAAGCATAATCAAGTAGCCGATGAACTCTCAAGACGGCTGAGAGTGAATGCGGTTTCCATAGCAACACACAATGATCTATCTTCTATGATAGATAAGTATGCTATTGATCCCGATTTTAGAGATGTGATTTCAGCCCTTGCACTAGGGAAGAAAGAGGAACCATTTACTTTACAAGATGGTTATCTTCTCTATGGCAATAGACTATGCGTTACTAACTCACTACGTGAGAAAGTAATGTATGAATCTCATGCTCCTCCTTATGCGGGGCATAGAGGGATTCAGTCTACCCTAAAAGGGATTGAAACATAGTTCTATTGGCCTACCATGACAGCAAACATACAAGAGTATGGTTCTAAATGTGTGGTATGTGTTGGAGTTTTTTTTGGTCTCGACGAGCAACTACTACAGCATGAACATTTGCTTTAAAACAAAAAAGGGTTTATAATATGTTGTTCCATTACAATACTCTCACTTGATCTGCCTTAAGGAGCGTTTTTGCAGGAAATGAAAGCTCAAAGATGAACGCAATGAGCTTTGGAGTTGTCATAATTCGCAAGAGAGAAGCAAACTTCTTGAAGCTTCTAAAAGGGTGGTGTCAAGGAGTTTGAATGAATGTGTGAATATGAGCAATCGTTTAGCCCTTCAAGGTGGTGGATGTTGCGAGGCCCATTGGTGACGAGCTGGCGAGAGGGTGGCAGAGTCGAAGAGAGGTGTCGATTTGCAAAAACTGCCGTTTTGATCGCTAGGGGTATCGTGTGCACAAGGGAATGTCGAGATTGATAAGGCTGCCAGGAAGGTGTGTGTCTATTGGGAGAGGGTTGCCTTGTTTGAGAATGCCACGCCTTTGAGAAGGCAGTCGGGATCACAAGGGAGGTCAAAGTGAGAAGAGTCGAAGAAGAGGGGGTCGTTTGAGAGGAGCCAGTAGCATGAGAGGGGCGCCGTTTGCAGGCAGGGGTGGTATGCAAGCCATGATCGAGAGCAGGAGAGAGAGATCAAGAGAGGGCGCTGCCCTGTAGCAAACCGACACGAGGAGCAGGAGATGAAATAAGAGAAAGAGCTCCAGTTTCGAGTTGGGCCGACTGAGAGGGCGTGCAGGCCGTAACCGAGAACAAGAAGAGAAACAGAGAAACCTCTGTTGTGAATCGAATGAGAGAGAAGAGAGATGTTCTTTTCTTTTATTTTAAGCCTTTGACTTTATTAAAATCCTCAAAGGGGGGATCCCATAGTCGAAAAGAGGAGGAGGAGAGAGCGAGACTCTCTCTGCATGATGGCATGAGAAGATGCCATGATTGAATGAGGAGGGAGAGAGAGAGATTTGAGAAGAGATCAAGAGAGTGAGAGAGATTCTCTCTCTCTCTTTGGGTTTGCATAGCAAATGAAGGCAAAAAGAGAGAGAATGTGGGCACTTGCTTGGGATGTTGAAAGAAAGAGAGAGAGAGAAAATTTTCCATGAGGTTGTTTTGTGTGTGTGTGTGTGTGTGTGTGTGTGTGTGTGAGAGAGAGAGAGAGAGAGAGAGAGAGAGAGAGAGAGAGAAAAGAAAGAAACGAGTCATCGCACTGCGCTATAGGGTGTAAGCCAAATACTTGCGCTGCCCTATAGGGTGTAAGCCCTGATACCTTCAAGCAAAGTGGAAGCCTACGAAGATGCATCGACAAAAGGTTTGGAAGCCAAAGATAAGTTTTGTAAAGCTTGCTGTAGTAACAATATTTTCACTATTCAAATTGCTCAATAATTTCACAATATGTCGTTCTCGTCTCGATTTTCGTCTCTCTCTTTTCAAAGTAAAAACAACATTCTCTCTTTTCCTTTTTGATGAACTATTAAGTGATCATGTTCGTGGATAATCATTGGTGATATCTGACACTGAGACTGCATAGCACATTCCTTGGCAGCAGATTTGAGCAGCACATCTCCAACCATAGTTCCTTGTTGGTGGGCTTGGGTTAGGAGTTTGTCTTTTTGTCTTTGCTTGGTTTTTCTTGTCTGGTCCTGCTCCATGGCTGGAATTGGAACTGATCTCTTGAGACAACTAATTCCAGTGTTAGAAGATTTTAGCTACTAGTGTGAGAAGAATTGAGACAGTAGACTGGACAGAAATCAGAAACTAAATTGGAATTTGGATACTGGAATAAGAATTAGACTTATGTACTGGAAATAATGTTCAGATTCAGATTTAGAATACTGGACGAGAAGTAAGTGTAACTGGAATATTTGCCATGATTGGGATTACAGATAAAGATTACAGCGAATATGATTTACAAAGAGAGTACAGTCGACAATACTGCCAATGATTCTCAAGTAGAAGTGTAGCCAAAGTGCTAACCCAAATGATAACAATTGCCAATCCGATTACAATGTAATGGACCCTATTTATACACTTCGGGTTTAGTGTAGTAATTACCATAGTAACTACTAAGTAATTCGCTGCCCATCTCCTAGAGGACGTTCCCACATAGTGAACTATCCACCCGTCTACATCCTTCCCTTCTTTCTTGAATTTTGGAAAGATTCCAATTTTTTTAAAAAATTCCCCTGTCTGATTCTGATGTGAGAATGAAAAATGCACCGTCTGGTTCTGATGTTTGGAATCGGGCTTGACCACTGACAGAGTGGTCATACAAAGATTGCGAGAGGTAGCTGAAAAGGCCAAGGGACTGCAAGAGGCAGCTGAAAAGTCCAAGGTAGGGCTCTCACCAGGGCAAGGTAGAGCTCTCATCTCCACCTGCCCGTTGAAGAAGAAAAGTCGCCACTGAATTCTGAGATGGAACTACCCAGTATCCTTCCGTTGGACCGTCGTCCGTTTGCCCTTTGACTTGGAGGGTGCCTGAGAAGTCCCAGTACCAGCATTCTCCTTCTGAATCAGTCGGTAAATGGCCTCCTGCTCAAGATGATCCCGCCTTTCGGTGGTCATCTCTACTTCGTAAGGCATGAGGGAATGATAGGTTTTGGTGTCAGGATCATAGAGTGTACGCCTGCCCTTGGTAACCCTGGTTCTGGCCAGCTTATGACAATGCGAAGCAGTATGGATCCATCCTTCTGGAAGAGGCTGATTAGTTTTGACTCGAGCTTCAAAAAGAATCTCAACCATCTCCCTATACTGTGGTGCTAGACCCGCCTTTGCTGCAACATACTTTTCAGGATATTTAGAAGATTCGACAGTAAGTTGCAGCTGTTGATTAGTAATCCTGGTCAGGACTCTGATTTGAATCTTCCATTGGCCCATACACATCCGGATCCTATGCATCTCCTCTTTTAGTGCCTGAATATCATTGATTTGGATAGCATCATTGAACAGCGTTTGCCAAGTCTTCCATTCCACAGTCGATCGCTCATACCAATACTGAAGCTCATCAGTAATCTTGAAGTATGTAAGGCGATCACTGGTTCTGGGTGTTGAGGATACAGTGTTGGAAAGAATCTTGGCAGCTCTGTCTCTCTTGCTGGAAAGGCATACAAGAGAACTGGAGAATCAGGCACGAATTCTAAAAAATTGAGAACAGCCTGATTCTCTTGCTGCATCATCTTTCTGGTGATTCTCACTAGCTGGAATAATTTTCGAAGAGCAGTTGCTTGTGCTCCGACTGACATTCTAGTCTGAGGTCCTTTGCTAGTGGTTGTCTAGTCCTCAAGAATGGCTCCGACTCTCTGATCCAAAACTCCTATGGCAGTTTGCATTTACACCAAAACTTCCTTTAGCTGTTCCCTAACATCCTTCATACATCTGTAAGTTGGTTTGTTTCCCAGCAAAAGTTCTAATTCCAGGGCAAGAGAGCGATAATCTGCAGTAGACTGCCTTTGCAAGTGTGGGTTTGTCACTCTCTCTTCAGTAGTGAGTATCCATTCAGGAACTCTTTCCAGTAGCTGGACTGTACTGAGATGCGCAGGTAAATGGCAAGCTTCTTTATCATGGAAAGCTGCTGATTTCCAATGCTCCACCATTTCCCTGGCTCCAACATACAGCCTTTAAAACCGTTCCAAATCAGACAGGAGATCACCATCCTCCAGATACTGTCTGGTTATGGAGGCCTGTTGATGTCTCAATTGCCTATTCAGGGTAATAAGCCGCAGTGAATGTTGATGATCAGCAGAGCTGATCCCTCATCCTGCACTTTCATTTTCCCTTTAGCATCCCTACTGAGCTGGGTTTGATCAGCTGGCTGATTCCCAGTGCGACTGGGCTGCTGTTCTTCAGTCTGCTGACTATCCGACTGGTGTCCTTCATTCTGTCCTTCCTGCTGGCCCTCATTCTGGCCTGACTGGTCTGGCTGTGAGACTGGCCTTCGTCAGTTGGCCCTGTACCACCAGTACCAGGTCTTGCAGGTGGAGATGGTGGTGGGGAATCATCATCATCATCATTTGTATGCCCTTCTTCTTGGTCATCCTCCTCCTTATCAGCTCCATCCTCCTTGTCTTCATCTTCCTTGTCTTCTTCTACCTCATCCGGAGAAGTCTGCTGCTCAATATAATCCAATATGGCTTGATTCATCAGAGCAGTATTATACTCAGTCACCTTGTCCTGCAAATCACTCTGCATACTTTCCATCAAGGACTTCAAATTCTCTAAATAAAAAACAACATTGCCTGCTGGATTTAGAAGTTCAGCCAAGCTGTTATAGATGTATCTTTCAGTAAGAGAAGTCTTCAGAGCTGTATGGCGAATGAATAGGGAGTTGAATTCCACCCGCTTCATTTTGAGCATTGTTTCAGCCCGTTCTGTAGCTCTCAGTGCTTCATTCTATTGATTCTTGATGATCATTATCTTAGATTCAACCTTAGCTAGCTTCTTGTTTAATAACTCATTAACCCTTTCTGAATGAGCTTCCAGTACCCTGTGTTGTATGTTCTGCTCTTCCTGTGCTTTTTGGAGCTTTTGAATCTGATCTTCAGCCTCCTTCAAAATAAACTTTAAGCTTTTTCACTTCATCTTCTGACCAAACAACCTCCACCAGTTGTCCCATACAACTGACAATAGTATTCCAAGAAGACTGTATGAGAATTGAACATCTGTCCTTAACTGTAGCTAGATCAGAATCAATAGGCTCATATATTGTCATTGGAGCCATGTAAGGTAAAGTTGCATAATTAGCTTTGCATAGCAGAAGATGCCCTTTCAATTGATGGGTCTGCATTTTCTGCAACTTGTCCTGTTTCACCAGGTGCGGAATGTGTTCAGTATTTGGAGTAGAAACTCCCCCTGGCAGAGTCAAAGAAGCTGGGCCTTTGCCTTTGTCCACGTGGCCCTGGCCTTTGTCCACTGACTGGTCTGCTATCTTCTTAGAAGTTGCTGCCTTGGCCTGATCTTTTCCAGAACCAGTAGCAACTGCACTTTGTCCCACTGACTGGCTAGGCACAGTCCTCTGAGCAGGTTGCTTCTCTGTTTGGCTCACTATAGCTTTCTCAGTATTCAAACTGTCTTGACTTGTCTTTCTATCTGCCTCAAAAACGCACTGCTCTTTGTCAGTGTAGTCTTTGGCTTCTTTGAACTGCCAGCCTGTTCTTCAGTTGCTTTCCTTTTCAGGTCTGTTGAAGTAGTCTGACTGTCCGTTGCTTCGTCGTCAGAGGACAGCTCAATGTTCTTGGGCTCAGAAACCGGCTTCTCACTCCAAGCCTTTTTTGCATGCTCATGAGCATCTGCAGCAGTGGCCCAATACAGAAATTTCCAAACATACCAAGCTTTAAAAACATTTTGGGATTTTAGCTTGGTAGTTTGCTGGAGCACATTGTGTGACAGGATTTAAAAAAGGTTAATAGAAACCTTTGGATCCAATATCTTGGCCAATACCATAGCAAAAAGTTTCTCGGATACATACGTTGGGTTGTTCTTAAGGCTTACTGCTTCAGCTACAAACCTGTAAGCAGTGGAAGCTTCCAGTCCTGCTACTGGAGCACCTTGACCACTTGCCTTGCGCTTACGTTTAGCCGCTTCATCCTCCTTCAGGGCTATACTTATATGCTGTGGAGTTTCCACAGATGGTTTGGGCTTGTCGGGCATTCTGAATGCAAAAGCTATGGTCTTTGATGTCATCGACACCTTTCTACCATTTACCATGGCACTGCCATCTTCAGCGTTGAAAGAATCAAGAACTTGCTTGATGATGTCAGCGTCAAAAGCAATTCTTGTAGCTTGCAACACAACTCAGAGATCCCATAGTTGTAGCAGAGTCATTGCTTGGTCAGTGAATACATAACGCTGGATTTTACTGTACGGTATGATGGGAAGGATTGCCTTTGTAGCAGAGCAACTATGGCTTGGGTTTCCTCAAGAGACTCCTGCATCTTGTCTGAGCGTTTCCTTCTACCCATACACTGTGAAGACGATGAAATAGGCGAAGGAGAAGAAGACTTACTTGACGTTTCAAAACCGTACCCTGGTGTCGCTGGCAAGGCTAGCTGACAGTTGACTGTCTCTTCAGAGGTCGAGGTTTGCGGCTGTAGCGAAGAAACCTCGGAGCTCGGAGATGGCGAATGATTAACAGGAGGAAAGCGTCGCGCAGGGGATTTGTGAGGAAAAATGCCAACTCTTCTGACTGTTATACGTGTTCGTGCCATAAAAGCTCCACCACTCGCCGTTCCTAGACTTGTGTGCGTCGCTATTGTCGTGGCAGACATGCATTGGACAAGGTTGCGACCCATCCTTAAACACTACAAGAGGCTCTTCACATTAGCGACGCTCACACAGCGACGCTCAAAAAAAAAATCCGGGCGTCGCTATGAGCGTCGCTATAAGCGTCGCTATGAGCGTCGCAAATTTCTTTGTAAATTTGCGACGCTCATAGCGACGCTCATAGCGACGCCAGCT
Organism: Adiantum capillus-veneris; assembly: GCF_014529385.1. Lineage (NCBI taxonomy): Eukaryota > Viridiplantae > Streptophyta > Polypodiopsida > Polypodiales > Pteridaceae > Adiantum > Adiantum capillus-veneris. Next base: position 67,161,185 of record NC_140951.1, on the reverse strand, counting down.
GGGGTAAAAAAAATAACCGAGCGCGCCCAAAAACTCAGATCTCAGATCTGAGTTTTTCGGCGCCCTCAAGCAAAGAGCAGGTAACGCTCTCCCTCACTCTCTCTCTCTCTCTCTCTCTCTCTTTTTCTTTTACACACACACACACACACACACACACACACACACACACACACACGAGGAGAGGAAGGAGAGCCAGGTATGCTCCTTCCCTCTCCTCATTCTCATGTTCCCTTCCCCTCTTTCTCTCTCCATCGCGCTCTCTCTCACACACACACACATACACACACACATATAGTGTTTTTGAGAGAGAGAGAGAGAGAGAGAGAGAGAGAGAGAGAGAGAGAGAGAGAGAGAGAGAGTGCAAAAACGCACACACATACATAAACAAAGAATGCACACACACATTGAGAGAGAAAAAGAGAGAGAGAGCATGCATAAACAAAAAACGCACGCATTGAGAGAGGAAAAGAGAGAGAGAACATGCATAAACAAAAAACGCACACATTGAGAGAGGAAAAGAGAAAGAAAACATGCATACGATCCAAAAAAATGCACACACATTGAGAGAGAAAGAAAGAGAAACTAAGGGAGCGTCGTAGGAAACTAATTAAAATTAAAAGACCTAAAGATCTAGCCGACGAGGAGTTGAACTGAAGACCTATTATTCAAGAGAGAAATGGCATAATCAATCTATCATACTTGGCATGGGTGATAGAAAGGTTATACCATTTATCTCTTTTTATTGGCACACACATCCACACACGCGCACACACACAGGAAGAAGAGAGTTATAACGTCGTAGGAAACTATTTTAAAAGACGTTAAAGATTAGGTTATATGTAGACTTACATTAAATTAGATTTAGGTTTATTTTTAACTAGATTTACATTTATTTAAGCTAGATTTAGATTTATGTTATATTAGATTAGATGCGGGTCTCCATAGACTGCGATGCCTGCATGAAGCGGGTGAAGAAAGCCCTCAATGGAATATAGGGTATTGCTGCCTTCACTCATAGTGGGCTCCGTCGATCCAAAAGTACTGGTGAAATGTCTTCAGAAGATAGGGAAGAAGGTGGATCTTCAGGGCGGCAAGAGTCACTACATCCCCGACACAATGACCATCTAGACAACCTCTAGTCATTAGACTTACGTTAAATTAGATTTAGCTTTATTTTTAGTTAGATTTACGTTTATTTAGATTTACGCTTATTTACGTTAGATCGAGTCCACGCAAGAATTACTTACGGTTTAGGGTTTAGAGTTAGACGAACAGTGAAAAGATCTACTGTGAAAAGATGTTAAGATGAAGTGAAGTGCTACAGCTAGAGAAGAGGCAAAGGGATTTTGTCCACTACATGCAGTATCATGTAGACGTGGGTGTCTAGATTTCTTGTACCCACAAATATAGGTATTGACCAATAAAGACGAGATTATAACCCGGTGGTTCTGATCTCCGTGCACCTCTAGACCGAGGTGTGCGGGGATTGGACATGACTAGAGAATGTGAGGTAAAGAGAGAGAGAGAGAGAGAGAGAGAGAGAGAGAGAGAGAGAGAGAGAGAGAGAGAGAGAGAGAGAGAGAGAGAGAGAGAGAGAGAGAGAGAGAGATAAGATGAAGAATGCCAATAGAATATTAAATTTGTTGTCTAGGTTATAAGTTTTTTATCCTCATTATGAGTAGCGACGAGGATGTGGGACCGTCCAACCGAAACACCTATCTCTCAACGAGGGTCTTATGTCCTTGTAATCAATGCAAGCATGCTGTGCGACGGACAAGACGTGTTTCTTTGCAGCACGTTCGTGAATTTGGCGAGTTCGATCCATCTATTATAGATCGAGTTGTTGCCAATTATAACTCGTCGGACTCTGACGCTGGCCAACAAGCAGCAATCTTGCAACCCAATAGACGTATTCGCAGGCGCTTTGGTCAAGCAGCATATGTGAGGCCACAAGATGTAGCCTCTGACAGCTCGGGGGATGATCATGCAGAGCACATTCCCAACGAGGCAATGTTTGAGCCCGAGATTGATGAAATGATCGAGACGATCATGGATTCAGAAAGGCTTATCTATGATGATATGAAAAGTGAAGCCGATACATCATTGTATAATGGAGCACGTATGTCTAGATTGAAAGCACTCCTGGTTCTTCTCAACATGCAGGCAAAGTTTGGATGGAGTGACACTAGCGTCACAGCGCTTTTCAGGTGATCTATTACAATTAGTTTACTTTAATAGAACTCATGGTGTATAATGATCTGATAGATTTTTACACGACTGTATCATATTTTTATGTTGTGTAGATTGCTGAAAGAGCACATTCTACCAGCTGACAATGTGATGCCAGATTCCCGAGATGAAGCAAGAAAGATTTTGCGAAACTTGGGGATGGATTACAATTCTATCCACGCTTGTCCTAATGACTGCATTCTTTTCAGAGGGGAATACACAGACATGGAGAAGTGTCCGAAATGTGATTCCGAAAGATATCGAGTAGATCTCCACGGGACAAAAATTCCACAAAAGGTTTTGCGACATTTTCCTTTGCTTCCTCGCATCAAGCATTTCTTCGAATGTAAGTCCATGGCCGCCCTAGCATCATGGCATGAGGAGAATAAATCTTCGGATGGTGTGCTACGAATTCCTGCAGATTGCGCAGCCTGGAAACATATAGATGGAACATGGTCGGATTTTGCCAGGGAAGCTCGAAATTTGCGCTTAGGCCTGGCTATGGATGGCGTAAATCCATTTGGTCAAAGATCAACATCTTACAGTGTATGGCCCGTTGTCATCGTCAACTACAACATTCCCCCGTGGTTGACTACGAAGAAGGGGCACCTATGGCTAAGCTTGATTGTGCCAGGGCGATATAAAGTGGGGAATATGGATGTGTATCTTCGTCCACTATTGGAAGAGCTACAACAATTGTGGATTGGCATAGAGGTGGTGGATATGAGCCGACACACAGGACGACGGAATGCTTTGATCAGAGGTATTCTAATGTGGACCATGCATGACTATCCCGGGCTAACAGAATGCTCAGGTGATCTATTGACACTCCTCTCTCAGACACTGTAAATCTTGTTTTTCCCCATAGTTGATCTATTATCATGTGTATACATGCAGGGCTTCAAACAAGCGGATACAGAGCATGTGTCACATGTGGACCTAGACTGAATGCACGTAGGGCACCCTCACTGAAGAAGCAAATCTACGAAGGTCATCAAGCGTATCTTCCGGAGAATCATGTGTTACGCGACGGCTTTTTGGGAAGAGAGCCACCAAGGATGTCTGCACAAGCATGGTTAGAGCAGAAGGAGATGTGCGATGACGGATTGCCTCCAGGGATGAAGAGACTATCTCTATGGTACGAGTTACCATACTGGCCTCGACTCGTGATCAATCACTTGCTCGATCCAATGCACATATTCAAGAATGTGGGTAATCTACTATGGGACCATTTGACCGGCAAGAAAGATACTTTGGGAGCCAGAGTTGACCTTAGAAATGTGGATCGTATGGAGCAATATTGGCCGCAAACAGCGTCTGATGGATCGATAAAACTTCCTAAAGCACCATGGATTTTCACAGGAGCCCAAGAACGCAAAGTAAAAGAGGCCATTCGATCTTTGCGGACCCCCACTGGCGTAATGCACTCGCTCCGAACGTGTTTTACTAAAGAAGGAAAGCTTACCGGTTTGAAGTCACACGATTGGCATAAAATGTGTCAGGTACGTTCATAGTGGACTTTAATATCATTGCATAAAATGTGGACTTTAATATCATTGCTGCACATACTTTACAGTTTATTTTACCGGTTGCCATTGAGGGATGTTTGTCTCTCGACATCCGTAACACAATCTACAAACTTGCAAAGCTGGTGCAATGGATCTCACAAAAGGAGATCGACGTAGACTCCATACCATTCGCCAAACTAAATGCTGCGGAGCTTGTGTGCATGTTTGAGAAACATTTTCCTACTACAATGCTAACCATTCAGGTGCATCTTCTTATTCACATAGTTGATGAGGTGGAAATAGCTGGCACAGTTCATTCCAGATGGATGTTCTTCTTAGAGCGTTTCATGAAAACGCTTAAGGGATATGTGCGTCAAAAGGCACGTCCGAAGGGTAGCATGGCAGAAGGTTGGTTGGTATCAGAGTCCCTAGTGTACATTGGAGAGTGGCTAGACGGATTTGATAAATCCCGGGACACGCTATGGCGAACCATAGATGATGAGCGCATATCTGGGATTGTCATGTGCAATCTCGGTGTTGAGAAGAAGATGACGGAAGATCTAGAGGCTAAAATCAACCGATTTTGCATGCTTCACAATCCAGTGATGCAAAAGTGGATTTCACAATATGAGGATGCAAAGCAAGAGCGACAAAGGGCACGAATCGAGTGGAGACGGGGAAGACGACCACCGATGCACTATCCAGCGGTTCTGGAGAGCCTACCAACCTTCATGAGCTTAAGATGGTTGCACAACCAATTGAAAAGCGCACAACAACGCGGTGACGAAGTGACTGAAGAAGAGTGGGAGTACTCTCGGGGTTGCGCGACCAAGGTAAGTTTGCAATGTACGACTAGCAAGTGCAAGGACGTATGAAGGCTACCATGTGCCAATCACAACGACATCAATGGAGGAGATCAGAGAAGATGCTCAATCAGAAGCCGCTGCGGTGGTGCCAGACGAGCATCAAGATGCTACTACTCTATATGGGGTGCATGCAGAGGAGCTACAAAATGAAACAGAGGATATGTGTTTAAACGGAGAGCTCTATATAGATATAGGAAGTTATGCTGAGTTATGCGAGGATGAGAGAGAGATCTCTTAAAGCCACAAATATTGTATTTGAACAATTTTGCTCCGTGCTGTAAAAGCTCTAGCTCTCTAAGTAGCTTCCATGGTGTGTAACGCTCTTTTCTACTCGCGCTCACATCTTTTGATTGAAAATTCTGAGTTTTCGACTTGCCTCTTCTACCACTCGATTCATTGCGTCATTGTATTTATATGCGTCATTACGTCATTGTATTTAATGGTCTTTGCGTCATTGTCTACTCTATTCATTCAATATTAAGTTTAAATATTCGTGTGTTTAATGCAGGTATGGATGATGAGGAGTTTCTTTCTTCTTTGTCACCGCAGCAGAGACAGTGGTACGTGGAGCGTCATCGCTCTGGCGCATCATCGCGCGTTCCTACACCATCCGCATCTCCCTCTCTTTCGGAGCATTCGGCGCGCTCCGAAGCTTCGGCGTCGACGAGACGAGCGTCACACTCTTCTAGACACCGGCGCTCTAGTGGTGGCGGTGGCGGTTGTTGTGGGGATTCCGCCACCGATGCCTCCACACCGCCTCGTGTTCGACGAGGCTCTTTACCCTCCCCTTCTTTGCCCGCCCCCACACCAGCCACAGCATCGCCGTCTACGCCAGGTTTTGCACGGCTGACTGTTCCTAGAAGCTACACACCTCTACCTACTCCGCCAGGAGCCACCCCACTCGACACTCCTCGCTTCGGGGCCCAGACGCCGGTGGAGACACCTGACGTCCGTACCCCCATCGACACGCCGCTAGAGACCCCTGCCGGGACACCCAGGTTCACGCGTCACCGGCCAGAGGGCTTGCCTTACTCCGTCGACATCAGCGGCGGCATCATCATGGATGATGACGGCAAGAGGTGATCTCGCGCATGCGTGGTCTTTGCTCTCAGCTGTTTAGACACTATATACTAAACAAATGGAGTGAAGTACCAAGTGATTTAAAAAACAGAGTCATCAGCATACTTCATGATGAGTTTCCCGTTCCAACACGGGATCAGCGCTTCAATGAAGACCTGATGAAGATTCGAATGCGCGAATACTGCAAACACAAGCGTTCCGAAGTGCAAAAAGCAATCAAGAATGGGTGGAATAGGCCAGATTGGCTGGCCAAAGAAGATTGGAAGAATGCGAAGAAAGCAGCGCGCGAGAATCCCGACAAGTGGAAGCAACAAAAGGATGCAGCCAGAGCGCGAGTAGAGGCAGGGAGCTCGCACCACTTGGGGAGCGGTGGATGGGCATCATTTGAGGCCGATTTTGTAAGTCTTTTCACATTGCTCTTTATGCATGTTCGATAGTTTAGGGTTTATGAGTTTTTTAGTTCTAACATAATGAAATCTTTGTATGTTTTGACAGTGGTCGATGACAGGACGTGATCCCACACCGTACGAGCGCGAGTACGCAGGCAGGAAGGGCTTAAACGCCCTGATGGACATTCTCAGTTCTCGCGGCGGCATGGTTAGTATTAGGGTTTACTCTTTTTTATTTTTTGTATTGTTTTATAAATGTCGTTATATGTTTATACTTACTGAAAACTGTCTTATTGTCTTTTTTTGCAGAATCCGACAGATACGCCTCTTGGACGCGATGAGACGTCTGATTAGACGACGTCAGTTTAGCCGTAGCTAGATAGCATTAGTTTAGGGTTTCTCATAGCTTATGTATCATGAGACGGATTTTATACGTCTTTTTGAACCATGTATATTATTACATTTGTCACCGCAATTCCTTTTGCCAATCAATTCTTTATGCCTATGATGTTGTACAATTGTCATTATTACATTTGCCAATCAATTCAGTTTGTCTATGATGTGTACAATTGTCAATTTTGCAAACAATGCGTCTTGTGGGTGACTATTTTGGGTCTATTATTTACCTTTGCACTTTTTTTAAAAAGTGAATCAAGTACAATATGGTTGATGGGTGGCAGGGCATTCAATGCCCTGCCACCAAAAAAATATTCTCTCAGGCGTCGCTATAAGCGTCGCTATTTATGGCTCTGTAGCGTCGCTATATGCGTCGCTATACTCTTCTGTGAGAGCGTCGCTATAAGCGTCGCTATAGGCGTCGCTATAAGCGTCGCTATATAGCGACGTCTATAGCGACGCTTATAGCGACGGCTATAGCGACGCATATAGCGACGCTCTCGTAGCGACGCTTTTAGCGACGCTTATAGCGACGCCGGGGGTTATAAAAACCCAATGTATTTCCGTCGCTAAGAGCGTCACAAGAGCACATAACCTCTTGTAGTGAAAATGATTACTACTAGCATGCCATCTGACCGTTGGGCGCTTAAAAATTGAAAAGTGTGTCCCCAATGATAGTGGACTTGTTTCCAGTTTGGCTCGATCATACTGGTACTTCTTCTAAGATCAGTCTGATCTGGTTCTTCTGGTACTGGTTTTGAAATTGGAATTGGTTGCACATGAAAAAGCCCAAAAATATATGATTCTGGTATCTCTTGATCAACAAGTCCCAGTTCCTTAGTACCTTGTTCTTGCCCATTTTCTCTAGCCTCTGAATAATAAAGCTTGATCTTTGCACCATTATATACTCCTGGCAACAATAATCCAGATAAATCTTTCAGTCTGACTGTGCCATTGAAGAAGACCCAATCTACCTCAAATGGTCCTGCCCAGGCAATCTTCAGGTTTGGCTTCTTTGGACCCAGTCTAGACTGATATAGAAGCACCAAATCTCCTTTCTGAAATTCCCGAACTTTAATTTGGCGATCATGCCAGTGCTTCCTTCATTGTTGAACAATTTCTTGTTCCAACATAGCCCGTTGCATGAGTTCATCTAACTGCATCAGTTCATCTAGCCGTTTTTTTTAAAATTGTGGTTGAAGTCTAAGCCATACTTCACAGCCATTCTCAGACTTGGGATCACAAACTCCATAGGAACCACAGCTTCAGTGCCATACACCATTCTGAATGGTGTCATTCCGGTAGTGACCTTATAAGCTGTCCTATAAGCCCATAGAGCAGTCTGGAGTTTCAAATCCCATTGGTCTGGTTTCTTTTGCACCACCTTAGTGAGAATAGTCTTTATTGTCTTGTTGCTACTTTAAGCTTGTCCATTGCATCTGGGATAGTAAGGAGTAGATTTTCGATGCTTGACTGAAAGCATATCCAATAGGATTTCCATAGTGTCATTGATAAAATGTGTTCCTTGATCTGACACAATCTCTACTGGACATCCATATCAGAAGACAATATTCTCAAATAGAAACCTTGCAGTTGACTTGGCTGTGTTGTTAGGAAGAGCCTTAGCTTCAACCCACTTGGTTACATAACAAGTAGCCATTACTATGTACTTGTTCTTCCTGGGGGTAACCTTCTTAAAAGGTCCCATAAAATCTAGTCCCCATTTCATGAACACTCCCAGTGGTTGTACTGGCATCAAAGGAGTCATATCTGCAACTGTTGGTCGACCCATTCTTTGGCATATGTCACAAGTTTTACAAAAACTTCTGACATCAGCAATCAGTGTTTGCCACCACAGACCAGCTTGCAGAATCTTCTTGTAGGTTACTTCGTTAGAAAAGTGTCCACCAGATTCACCATTATGCGCTTTTGACATCACTTGCATTCTTCCTTCCATAGGGACACAACGTCGAAGTATACCATCAACACCCAGTCGATAAAGTAATCCTCCGATGATAGTAAATTTTAGGCTTTTTATGATCAGAGCTTTCTTCTGGTTCTGCTTCCAATCCTCTGGAAAGGCACCTTGGGAAAGAAATTGATAAATATCGTACCATTCAGGATCAACCGATTCTTCTGCCTCTAATTGAAATAAGTCAGTGTCCACTGGTTCATCTCTCAAGGGTGATTCTGAATAACCTTCCGTACTTCTTGAGAGAAAATCAGCTCCACAATGGTTTTTGCCAAGCTTATGGAAAATTCTGAATTCAAACTCCATTAGGAACATCATCCATCTTATCAGCCTGCCTTGAATAATGACCTTATTAATCAGAAACAGAAGAGCCTGATGGTCCACATAAAAATGGAATAATTTCGCAACAGGTAATGCCTGAACTTTGTAGCGCTGAAAACCATTCCAAGGGCTTCTCTCTCAGTAGTTGTATAGCCTTGTTCAGCCTGACTGAATCTGCGGACTGGAAAAATAAACCGGATAATCAGTTCTTCCGTCTGGCTGAGCTAATATTGCCCCCATTGCCAATCCCGAAGCATCTACATGTACATGGAAAATAATATCCCAGTTTGGCTGCCTAAGGACTGGTTTACTGATAATGGTTTTTTTCAGATTCTGGAAGCTCTCCTCACATTTAGCAGTCTAGTTGAACTTACTCGTCTTCTTTGTAAGCTCATATAGTAGTACTGCTTGAGAAGCAAACTTATGTACAAATCTTCTATAGAAATTCACATAACCCAAGAAAGAGCTCAACTCTGAAGCAGTTCTGGGTGCTTTAGCTTGCTGAACACACTGAATTTTGTCATTGGCCATCTCTATTCCATTTCGGGAAACCACATGTCCCAGTAGCTGTCCCTTCCAGACTAGAAAAACAGATTTAAATGGATTCAAACAAATCCGCTTCTCCTGACAGCATTTGAAAACCATTTCTAGGAATAGGAGGTGTTGTTCCTCATCTGCATAGACAGTAAAGTCATCCATGAAAATGGCAAGGAACCGATGAAGGAATTCATTAAACATCTCCATCATACACCGCTGAAAGGTAGCTGGTGCATTGCACAGGCCAAAAGGCATCACCAGATACATGAAAGCTCCCCACTCAGTGATGAAAGTGGTCTTGGATCTATCTTCAGGAGCGATCTGTAACTGGTTATAGCCACTGTAACCATCCATGAAGCTATACATTTCATATCCTGTGATCTCATCAAGAAGCATGTCAGTAAAAGGCAAGGGAAATGGATCTTTGACAGTTTGGGCGTTTAGTTTCCTATAGTTGACACAAACTCTCAATTTCCCACTCTTCTTGGGAACGACGACTATGGGAAATAGCCAATCGCTACTGGCCACCTCTGTGATGAACCCAGCCTTGAGAAGATTATCAATCTCCTCCTTGACCTTCTTTGCATAGTTGGGGTTCATCCGATATCTTTGTAGTCATACTGGCCTAGCATCTGGCCTCATCAATATTCGGTCCTGACATACTTCAGGATCCACTCCCTTCAGATCTGTATGTTCCCAGGCAAACACATCTTTATAGTTCTGGAACATCTTACGTGCCTTCTCCTTCATTGCCGGGTTGAGGTGCTTGTTGACCTTGATCATCCTAGGATTGTCCTCCGATCCTAGGTTCCACTCTTCCACTTCTTGGTCGTCTGGAAGCAACCAATTAGGCCCGCCTGCTTTTCGTTTGGTCAACTCTTCAGCGTAATCCCAGGATGGTCCATTCATTTCTGAATCAATATTATGATCCATTGGGTACTCTTCAGAACGTACTGGTTCCTCTACCATACTAGTATCAACTAGTTCCACCATCCTTCCAGTTAGCTGAACTGTTCTTTCCCTTGTGTTGACTTCAATAAACTGATCAGGGAATTGTCTTTTCTGCTTGTCAGCCTGCTCTTTATTCAACAAGAATGCATTCAAGTCAATCTCTGCCAAAGGGAATATGTTCATGGCCGCCAGTATTCGCTCGATCTTCTTGGCCCTGTACTTCTGACATAACTCCTTCGGCCTCAATTCCTTTCTCCAGCTCCTAGTATTGTTTGTCTGGATTTGGATTCTACCACTGGCCCCTTCTATGGTTAATGTTTGGTTTGCATAGTCATGAACATCATGTGCTGTTCTTAACCATGGGCGCCCTAGTAGCATCCCATATGCCCCTTGCACATCCAAAACTAAGAAATTGGTTTTGAATTTCTCCCTCCCAACTCTTATCTGCATATTTTCAATCATACCCGTCGCCTGTACCACTCTATGATCTGCCACTCGTACTTTGAATGGTGCTGGTTTCATATTAGTGATACCCATTCTCTGTTGGAGATGAACTCCCATTATGTTGACTCCTGCTCCTCCATCCAAGATAACACTTGAGAGAGGTTCCCACTGCTTCCTAGCTTTGTCGTACACCTAAATAAGTGGAACTTCATCATCTCAGACGGCCGTCAGGTCCACTGTTCTGGCCTTCGCCTCAGCTTTCCTGCGCTGTCTGATAAAGTTGGCCACTTCAGGCAAGGTTTTTATGATATCCTCCAGCTCTACAGTCAGCTTCTGAATTCTATCACAAATTTTCCCATGAATTTCTTCTCTTTCTTGGTCAGACTGATTGTCAGAGCTTGAAGAAATGGTATCTTCACACTGCCATTCCTCTTTTGCAGTGTTTCCACTCCTTCCATCTACTCTTAGTTCATCAGCTAATCCATGTACCGCAGCGAGCATTGTCTCAATTATGGATGGTACTGGCTGATCTTTATCAGTCAATTGGGCTGGTATCCTCTGAATGGCTCTAGCTTCAGAACTTTCTAGCTGCTCTAGCAGCTTCTTGGCTAAATCCTCCATGATTTTAGCCGCTAGTTCCCTCTGCTCTTGTCACTCATCTACCACCTTCTATTTACCTTTGGCCTTCCAAATTTCTCTTTGTTGAGCCCACTTGATGCTGGTAGGATTGACTAGTGCTTCTGTGTCTGGAATTTCTTCAATGACTACACCCTTGCTTCTAGTAACTACCCTGACTGGGACTGGCTCTGGTGCCTTAGCCTCAGTAGTAGCAGGTGCATCTAGGCATTGGGCTGCAAAATGGCCATACTTCCCTGGTTGGAATCGGCCACATCCCTGACGAGTACCACTGGTACCTGGTTGGAATCGTCCATGTCCCTGACCAGTACCACTGGTACCTGGTCTCTCCTCTTGAGCTACTTTGACTGGTTCTACCTTCACTGGTTCAGTGTAGGCAACCACTGACAGATCTTTGCCTTTCTTAAAGTGGTGGATCCTGATGCCACAATTGTTCCATAGATGACCAAAAGCCTTACAGTAGGTACATTGTGGACATTCATTGGAGATATGGTCCTTGGATTTACATTTCGAACACCAAGTCTCCATCTTCCGAACTGGCTGTCTTGTGTGGCTAATTTCGGCAATCTGTCTAGCCATTTCTTCAATTTTCTTGGTCCAAGATCCCTTCTTTCATTTCTCATTGGCTTGTTCATTAGAGCTGCTCTCGGAGCTACTGGATACCTCACTGGAATCAGAACTTTCAGTAGCAGAGCTACTGCTACTGGCCCCACTTCTTGTGGCTCTTTTCCTTCTTGGCCTGCTGTTCCAGCTTTAATGCCCTTTGGACCAGATCATTGAATTTCTTGGTAGGGGATGGTACCTCTTGTTCCCTAAGCTTTTTTCTTCTGAACCCATTCAGAAACCATGCCCTCAAACTCTTCTCAGATGGCGGTTCCTGTAACTGCCTGGTTAGCTCCTTGATCTTTTCCACATAACTGCGGACTGATAAATTTCTCTGTTTGATCTTATCTAGTTCACAGAGAATATCATTATCCCCTCTGTTGTCGGAATATTCCAACCTGAAGGCTTTAAGAAATTTGTTGTATGATCTGAGCTGGCAGGCAAGGTAATGGTAATACCATTTCCTCGCTGCCTCCTTCAAGGTTTGTGGAAAATAATCCCCCCAATCATCTTCATCAATATTTTTCAGTTCAGCATACTGCTTGAAAGCCTGTATGTGAACGTTTGGATCATCCTTCTTACCTCCCTTGAATACTGGAAAAGAAATTTTCAGGGAAGCTCTGTAATCATTTCGATTACCACTGATCCTGCCACTTCTCTTCTTGGATTCAGAAAGGCGCTTGGGAGTCTTCTTGCAATTGTCAGTGTCAGCATCCCAATCAATCTCTGTCTTTGACTCAGTGTCAGTACCTTCTTTGGTTTGTCTACTAGAAGTACGGTGACTACCTTTACTTCCCTTGGTACCGAGAACTCTTGGAACTCTTGGCTTTCCGTGCTTCTCGTTCTGCCCGTCGGCGTCGAGAATGACTGGAGTGCTGTGAGTCCTGCGCCTCATCAGCCCGACTCTGCTCCTCGTGAGCCTTAGTGTTAGTCATGTTCTCTTGCTTGGGGTCAGACTCTCTTCCTGACTCCTCAGGAATGGGATCAACACGCATGGTGGATTTCCGGCCACGACTGGATTTAGGTGCCATTGCTGAAAACTTCCAACTGGGAGAAGAGTCTTTCAGTCAATGAGCTTCAGCTTGAGCGACAGTGATCGCCAAAATAGAATTGGATCTGATCTCTTGAGACAGCTAATTCCAGTGTTAGAAGATTTCAGCTACTAGTGTGAGAAGAATTCAGACAGTAGACTGGACAGAAATCAGAAACTAGACTGGAATTTGGATATTGGAATAAGAATCAAACTTATGTACTGGAAATAATGTTCAGATTCAGGTTCAGAATACTGGATGAGAAGTAAGTGTAATTAGAATATCTGCCATGATTGGGATTACAGATACAGATTACAGCGAATATGATTTACAAAGAGAGTAGAACCGACAATACTGCCAATGATTCTCAAGTACATGTGTAGACAAAGTGCTAACCCAAATGATAACAATTGCCAACCCGATTACAATGTAATGCGCCCTATTTATACACTTCGGGTTTACTGTAGTAATTACCATAGTAATCACTAAGTAATTCGCTGCCCATCTCCTAAGAGGACGTTCCCACATAGTGAACTATCGAGCCGTTTACAATGGCCCAGGTATAGAAAAATATCCATTAGTGGCACGCCCGGTGGGACCCAGCTTCTAGCGTTCTCGCTTGAGCGAAGTACCTACAATTCTCAGAGATGGAGCTAGTTTTTCCTTTTTGCTTGTATTTGATTTTTAGGATTCTTTCTTTCCTCGCGGCCATCTGGGATGCATTCATATCTAGGCGGGGGGATTTCAAAAAAAGGGTTATTATGACGTCTGTTGCTACCCAGACCTTGAATATTGATGTGATGATTTTGGTGAGCCTTTAGGTTTTTATAAACTTTGGGATGAGTTTTTAGCCCATTTGAGCGATGAAGTGGATGAAGATGAGGGCATTTCCCTTGAGGATATTGCTTGGAGCGAAGCATTGAGAGAGAATGTGACTCTTGACGAGTGCATATGGGATGGCTTTTTGGCCAATGTAGTGGATGATGCCACTTTTATTGAATCTTTTCTTACGGAGGATAATGTTGATCTACCTCTTGTTCTTTCCCACCCTCCCACCCTCGTTGAGGAGGTGTTGTATGGAGTGGGGTTTACACATTCTTCTAAGCATATCGATGACGAGATGCAACCTTTAGAAGGGGTCGGGTTTGTCACAGGGGATAAGCCTGTGATTACAGCCACACATTTTAACGATGTTGTGCTTATTGAAGATGTTTGTGATGGTTCTAGTGTTAGCTCTCTTGATGTTTCTGATGGCGATGTGGTTCCTATTGAAAATGTCTTTTTGAAAGAGAAGCATGATTCTCTAGTCGCAGATCATGTGGTTACTAATGCTTATGATGCTTTTAGCCCACCACCTATTCCCCAAGCTAGGGAGTGACCTATTGACCAGTGGATGTGAAGTTGATACCCTTTGATGGCATTGGGGTTGTGACAATTGACTCCCATTTACTGCAATTTGTGCAAGCTTGTTGGTTTGAGGGTTATGACACGCCCGAAGATCTCATGAGGTTATTTCCTGTTTTTCTCACTTGGGTAGCTATGCAATGGTACCTTAGTATGATGCGTCATTCTCCACATTTGATGCAGTCTTGGGATGGATTGGGTAGCGCTTTTGTTGCCAGATTCTCTCCTATTTTGCCTTCTTGTTTAGTCTTTGGGACCCTGTTAGAATTCTTCCAAGGGGAGGGTGAACCAATTGATGAGTATGTTAAGCGTTTTCAAACTTTCAAGATGAAGCACTGTGATCCCTATGGTTTTGATGAGAGAGTTTTGTTGGAATGTTTTCTTACGGGTATGTTGAGGGATATTCAATTTGATGTGAGGTTGTGAGATCCAAAGAAAGTTGATGATGCATATGCACGTGCTAGGGTTGTGGGGGAGGCCTTTGAAGATACCGCCCTAGCAGTCCAATGGAGGGTAAACTTTGAGGCTGAGCGAAACCACAGAGAGGGTTGTTTGAATGCTATGACATGTGCTTCTAATGTTCGTATTCCACCATCTCTCACTCCAACACCTTTGCAAGCTAATGAAGCACCTGTTTTTAAAGATGACACTTCTTCTCTACCACATTGGGTACCACATGTGCCACAACGTGAGTTTGTTTCCCATCCAAGGGGGTTTTGGCAAGATAAAGAAAAGAGGGAAAATAATAGAAAAAAGGATAAAATTTAAATAAAAGCCTAAAGGCAAGCTAGACTCAAAAGTGACATGCCCGTCACATGCATACTCTCTAGCATTCCGTCCTCATATTAGCACCGTGCATTTGCATTTTCCACTGCCTTGTACGTCTGAAGCAACGATGCCTATTATGCCCATTGTGGCCGTAGTTCCAACATGTGAGTCACGATCGTGAGCGAGAACCGCCTATAACCTGAACCGCCACCATATTCATGCCAAAAATATGGCAAACAATGCTCAAGATCACAAAACTCTCCCATTGAGAGCAAACCCCTCTCTCTGGCAACGAAAGTGAGAAAACGTTCAAGCTCACTAGCCTCTGCAATAGGCATACATATCTGGCAAAATTTCGACAGAGTCTCCTCTGTAATTGGAGCAAAAAACTCAACAGTAAATTGCAATAGAGACAACAACAAATACCCAAATGGCCAATCCGAGAATGTACTCGTTCGGAATCACCTCACAAAGTCATACACAGAGCCAAAATGCTCTATCCGCAGTATCACTCAACGGCGCCACAAATGACATGCATATGTGAGTGAAAAACTGCTGCCAAAATGTGTCAACAATGAATGAACAATGTGCTAGAAAACCATAGCATACACAACCTGTGTAAAAGTGGGAGTCAAAACTCAACCACTATCAAGAGTAACAAGAACTATACTTATAGAGTAACATAAGTTCGTGTATAGCTAAAAAATATGACTACAAATCAGCCCCAAATTTAGCTCTCAAATTGTTAAAGAAACAGGTTACAACTGTGCCGCAATTTAGCTTACAATTGAGCCATACATAGGCACCTGCAAAGAGGAAATGATGCCTGGAAAATCAACTCACAAATGACCCTCAAACCTGCATGTAAACCTATCAATGTGAGAGCTAATCTCGATCACAAACTATTGCGAGTAAACTCCAGCAATTATCCCACAAAAGCATACACAAAGTAAAAGCTCAAGACACCTGCTGTGTCGTAACCGGTATGCAAGCCAAAACACTGGAGAAGATGTCCTCAATTGTAAATGGAAACACCCGTGGAAGTACTAAACGTAACTTGTAGTAGCTGGGAGTCAAAATTGGGAGCTCCACATGGCCGAGCACTCACAAATCAAGACCAAAAATGCAAAGCGAAACACGCCCGCGATGCACCACCCAAAAGGGAAAACACTACACGCAAATCCTGAGTGCTACAAGCAATCACAATCTTGGTTGCATCAACGATGCGCATAAAATGGCTACAAAACCAAGAACCAAAGTGATTGCACACTCAAACCCATGTGCAACCAAAGCGCATGAAACCGCACTGCAAATGCATGCACCAATCTTCACACTTTGCATACATCATTGCAAACACCTGCAAATCTAGTACACAAATACGTGCTCTACTTGTGACTGCCAAAAACATGGTCGAGGCATACATTACCGAGCGCAAACTGCAATCACCTGAGTCTCCTTGAGCATCAAACCACATCAGATCATACATCATATCCTCCCACTTGTGAGAAAACTTGCAGCCAATACCACTCTCAATATCTACTAGCAAACCATGTGTGGAATCCTCGACACAATAAACAGTTGCTGCTGCAAAAATTTAAGAGGTCAAAATCAAACAAAATGGACATCACCATTGCATCCGAAGTGTGCCAAAACCCCAGGTTACACCCTAACCTTGCATAAAAGTATGTAAACGTTACGCAAAAAACACTGTTTTGGAGCCCAAAAAATGACATACGAAAATATGGCTGTAAAAAAGCATACACACTTGCAATACACCCTCCTCTCAAGCTTGGGAATGTCCCTCAAGCTTCCTTGAGCACAGATCTAGTGGTTGCTGACCAATCTCAAGCTTCGATAAAAAACAAACTCACCATAGCCGAAAGCTCACTTCTCTGTAGCACTCCATCTGTCATGAAGCCAAAGCTCTGATACCAATCATGAAGGAATGGATCGTAGGCATGCGTCTGTGCAGTGAAGATGGAGAGAGAAGAGAGGGGGAGAGAGAGCACGACACAGGAATATGGGGTGGAGCTTCCAAATCTCACTGTTTGAGCACAATGTGAGAATCAGCGAGAGCTCTTCATTCTTTGTATGTATAAAGAATAAGGAGATAAATGTGGACGGTCGGACACTAGCCGACGGACACGGGCAAAGCACAGTGAGGTACACCGCCTTTACCTAACATTTGGGTGCCTCTATCCTTAAGCCTTTGGAATTTATTGATTTTTGGATTTAAATTAGTAACAATTATGTGATTATGAGCTAGACAAAGTGGGGCTAAATGCTTCTAGATTGTATCAGTGAAATTTCAAGCTGTAATAGAGTTAAAGGCTCTTTCCATTTTTGACCCAAAATCTTTGGTTCAGGTATAAACACCAAATTTTGTAAAGCCTAAAAAAGTTCTTTTGTATAATAAGCATTACTACAATTTTGCAGAGCATTGTATACTCTCCTGCTTTTGTCTCAAGCTCATAATGCCCTCATGAAGTGTCTATTTGAAGTGCCGTTTGCTTCGTCGCATTCACAGCTGAAAGCTCTTCGCTACATTGTGCATCTCTTGGAGTAGAACTATGTTTTTGTTGCTACTAATCTCCTTCTAAATCTACTCATCACTTAGGATTTACATAATAAAACCGCATTTTATGCATAGGGGTGATAGTGATAACCATGAATGTAAATGTCATAAGGAGGGACGGAGTCGAATTGACTAGTGCATGGAGGCTACGAGAGGTTTTCATTCTCTCAGAAACACACTCAATTTCTATCTACTCAAAGCCACACTTAATTGTATATTAGGCAACAAATGCTAATGACAACACCACAAGTAAATCTTATCGATTTACTAACCAAACAAAGTCCAGATAAGATGAAACTTTTAGGATGGATACGCTAGATCTAAAGACACATGCTCATGCCCTCAAATCTCCCTTTTGACTATTTACCAAAATCGCACTTATCATCTACATGACATATTTGACCTAGCTGTTTTTCGGCACTGGATGTACTCTAGAGATTAGTAATGATGTCCCAACACCCCTCTTATGCATAAAATACAGTTTTATTATGTAAATATTGAGTTATGAATAGATTTAGAAGCAGGCTAATAGCAACAAAAACATAGTTTTACGACGAGAGAAGTAATGTTGTGAAGAGCTTTCACGTGTAAACACGATGAGGCGAATGACACTTCAAACAAACACTTCACGAGGGAATTATGAGCTTGAGAAGAAAGCAAGAGAGTACACAGTGCTCTCTAGAAACGTCGTAATGCTTATTATCCGAAGGAACTTTTTTAGATTTTAAAAAAATTGGCTTTTTTACCTTGGCCGAAGATTTTGGGTCAAAAATGGGAAGAGTTTTTAACTCTATTATAGCTTGCAATTTCTTTGATACAATTCGGAAGCATTTAGGCCCACTTTGTTGCTCATGATCACATAATTCTTTACAATTTAAATCCAAAAATCAATAAATTACAAAGGCTTAAGACTAGAGACGTCCAGATTGCTCAAAAAGATTAAAAATTACATCTCGGTTGTATATAGATCCTGATGTTGTTGGGTTCAAGCCCTTTTTCAGTACCCGTGGAAAACTCCTCTTACATGCATGCATGTAAGATTTAGTTAAGGTAAGTTTTGCATGGCAAGTCTGCCTTATATATGTAAGGTTATTTCTCAATTAATCATAGCGTGTGTTTTGTTTTGCTATTGAATATCGTCTCTCTCTCTCTCTCTCTCTCTCTCTCTCTCTCTCTCTCTCTCTCTCTCTCTCGTTTCATCTACTGCACGCTATGAGTTTTGCAGATCACCATCCACCATAGGCTTCACCTATCAACCCTATCAAATGGTATCAGTCTACCTGCATGAAACAAAGCAAACATAGTTGCTATCGGGGTCACCCTGGATTTTTGACCATCTTCTGACTCTAGAGCCTCTTCAACTTCTGCCTCCTGGGCCCACTGCAAGTGCATCTTGTGCCTGCCATCTCTGTCTGTGCTGTGCTACACAGAAAGCTTGTTTTTTGCTTTGTGTTCACACCTTATTAAAGTGGCCGATTTTAAGAAACCCCTTAAACTAGAGGATTCACACCTTGCGAGTTATGTGCTCGATGCTCGATGCTCAGTGTTCAAGTTTAAGCGGCTGCAAATGAAATTTAGTTTCAGCTATGGAATGCAATTGAGTTTCTGCTGACTCTTCCAAGCAGACTTGAAGGTTTGCTAGTGATATGTTAAAAGGAAATTTGACATTCTATTAACCAAGGTCGATGATCGTTATTCGTTTGCAAGCATACCAAACAGGACCAAGATATCCTTGACATATCGAATATGGCCTCAAAGGTGGATAAATTCAACAGATCCGGCTTCCACACCTGGAAAATTAAAGTGAAGGGATATTTGATGTGGAAAAAATTGTGGAATGTCGTCAAGCCGCTATCAGCCGACGAATCTGGCACATCCGCTGCAGTTACCAAAGCATTATCTGCCGAGCAACAACGCAAGGACGAGCAAGCATTAGGTATAATTCTGACATCTCTCGAAGATGATTTTATTCATTATCTGGATTACATGCAATCTGCTAGCGCTGCTTGGATACAACTAGAGAAGATTTTTGGTGCTAAAGCCAAGTATTTAATGATGAGTCTAAAGATGGAATTGTACTTTCTTGCTATGCATGCTGATGAAAATATTACATCTTTAGTTAACCGGCTGAAGAGTATTAAAACTCAACTTGTTTATGTCGAAACCCCAGTACCAGAAGAAGATCTCATAGCCGTTTTATTAAAAATTTTGCATGAAAATTTTATCAGATTGTTACTGTGTTAAAGGAGAAAGATCCGCTGCGCTCCTTGGATGGTATCATCAATTCATTGAGGGTACCTAGTACCAATTCTACCATTTTTCCCAGTGCATATACAATCTCCAATGCACTATCCCCCATTAATTCTTCTGATACTTCCAGTGCCTATGCAGTCACAAATTCTGCTGCTACCTCAGCTTCATCTCGACCATTCAGTGGAACTAGATCTTGTGCCATTTGTGGGCGTAACAATCATCAGACAAAAGACTGTTTCAAGAAGAATCCTTGTGTTCACTATGGTAAAACAAATCATCCGTCAACCAAATGCTTTTAAAAGGGTAAAAAACAAATTCATATGATTGAGGGAGACACCGAGCCTGCAATATATTCTGTTGACAATGATGTTCTTTAGTTAAACTCTTTTCATGTGTTTTAGTCAAAATAGACACTGCCACACATGAGTGGTAAGACCTCCCAAATTATCAGTTTTTTCCCAAGTCCTATTTTATTACCGCTTCTCATGAGGTTACTGCGTACACCTTAAACCCAAGGTTTGGCATTGAACCAAAAACTCCATTTTTGGCAGCTAAATATGTGGCCTACACCCTATTTGTTCAGGGGGGTTACTGACATAGCACCAGGTTATGGATACACCAGAAATCCTTGGTTGTGGGAGAACTTAAAACTCACGGTTGACGAGTACACCAAAAACTCGAGGTATCATGAGTTACTTGTCTAGTTCGGGCTTGAGGGGGGGATTGTTGGGTTCAAGCCCTTTTTCGATACCCGTGGGAAATGCCTCTTACAGGCATGCAGGTAAGATTCAATTAAGGTAAGTTTTGCATGGCAAGTCTACCTTATATATGTAAGGTGATTTTCTCAATTAATCATAGCGTGTGTTTTGTTTTGCTACTGAATATTGTCTCTCTCTCTCTCTCTCTCTCTCTCTTGTTTCATCTATTGCACGCCATGAGTTCTACAGATCACCATCCACCATAGGCTTCACCTATCAACCCTATCAAATGTTAGCCATAGGGCTAAGAATTTATTGGTGTACTATCTAAACCGATGAATATACATTCGTGCTACCTAAATCCACGAATTTGCATAGTTAGTTGGTGTTGCCTAAATAAGCGAATATACAACAAGAGTGAGCATTTACAAACTATATAGATTGGTGAATCTATGTGCACGTGACCAATGGACTACGCAAGCATTAAAATTTTATTTTACTATTTGTTTTTGACATTAAATTGGAGCATGTTCAAGTAGCAAAGTACTTACAAAATTGTTGTCCATTATTCGAAAGGACCTTAGTTCATGCGAATATCTTTATAGCTTACTGAAAATTCATCTCTGAAATAATATCATTTAGTGCAAGTACAAGTGATGTAAGGAGAGATGTTTTGTTTCATAGTTCATAAGACAATGTAAGTAAAGCAAATATGAAAAGAGGAGTGAGGTATTTGATGTACATACTTGAAGAACATTTAGCTGTGTGCATGGAGAGAGGTAATACTTGAAAGAATCATAATTTGGATCTCAAGCTTTCCCAAAAAGAATTCTTGTACAAGCTAGAAAGAAATGCAACTATCAAATCCATACCAAAGTGTAGTTAAGAAGTCAAGAATGTGTCAATTTTGTACTAATAATTGGTTATCAAATAGTGTATTGGCCTATTTAAGGTAAACTTGTTTTTGTCCAAGAGAATACTTAAAAAGAATAACAATATCATTTAGTCTCTAGAGAAATGCATCTCTATAAGAAATTCAAAACTAAATATATGAATGTATATAACACAACTTAGAAAAAACAAATGTTTAAAGACTAGTCCTCTATATAAACATATCTTTTGAGGATGGGCATGATTGGTAAATCACTATGTATATGAATCTTATGCAATATATATTAAAGATGACAATGAGAAGTGTTAAGGTTAAGTACAATAGGTACAACACAATAGTAAGTGCTTGCATTGCTATGAGGGGATTGGCTCTCCATGTTGTTCAATATAGACACAATTAAGTAGAAGGTGACTTTTAAATGTTTTATCAATAACCGTATCATGTTAAGAAAGTCCAAGATAGAACAATATTAAACATGAGGTATTCCAAGAGAATTTATAGAGAGAAAGTGCCTCCTCATGTAGAAAATAGGTGATTTTTTAAATTTATCATCCAACACAGAAGTACAAAAGTTTAGCACTTGGTTAAAAAATCAGTGAGAAAGCGTTGTCACCCATCGTGCAATCTTGACATCTAGATTAAGAAACAACTAAGATTTTTTTTTTTAATGTTTAAGCACAAATGAATAAATAAAATAGTCCCTAGTTATGGAAACTTAAATTTCTTAAAACCTAGTAAGAAGAAAATTCTCCCGAGCATCCTTGATTGTGCCTTATGTGCTGGTCTTCTCTTGAATGTAAGTGTCCAACATTGGCAAGGTGCATATTTAGTGGAGTGATTCACTACAAGAGGTTGTGTGCTCTTGTGACGCTGTTAGCGACGGAAATACACTGGGTTTTTATAACCCCCGACGTTGCTAAAACCGTCGCTAATAGCGTCGCTACGAGAGCGTCGCTATATGCGTCGCTATATGCGTCTCTATATAGAGGCGCTCATAGCGACGGTTATAGAGACGTTTACACAGAAGTCTATAGCGACGCTCATAGCGACGCTACAGAGCCATAAATAGCGACGCCCGAGAGAATTTTTTCTTGGTGACAGGGCATTGAATGCCCTGCCACCCATCAACCATATTGTACTTGATTCACTTTTTAAGAAAAGTGCAAGGGTAGATAATAGACCCAAAATAGTCACCCACAAGACGCATTGTTTGCAAAATTGACAAGCGTAAAATTGACAATTGTACACATCATAGGCAAAATGAATTGATTGGCAAATGTAATAATGACAATTGTACAACATCATAGGCATAAAGAATTGATTGGCAAAATGAACTGCGGTGACAAATGTAATAATATACATGGTTCAAAAAGACGTATAAAATCCGTCTCATGATACATAAGCTATGAGAAACCCTAAACTAATGCTATCTAGCTACGGCTAAACTGACGTCGTCTAGTCAGACGTCTCATCGCGTCCAAGCGACGTATCTGTCGGATTCTGTAAAAAAAGACAATAAGACAGCTTTCAGTAAGTATAAACATATAACGACATTTATAAAACAATACAAAAAATAGAAAAGAGTAAACCCTAATACTAACCATGCCGCCGCGAGAACTGAGAATGTCCATCAGGGCGTTTAAGCCTTTCTTGCCTGCGTACTCGCGCTCGTACGGTGTGGAATCACGTCCTGTCATTGACCACTATCAAAACAAAGAATTCATTATGTTAGAATTAAAAAACTCATAAACCCTAAACTATCGAACATAAAGAGCAATGCGAAAACACTTACAAAATCGGCCTCAAATGATGCCCATCCACCGCTCCCCAAGTGGTGCGAGCTCCCTACCTCTACTCGCGCTCTGGCTGCATCCTTTTGTTGCTTCCACTTGTCGGGATTCTCGCGCGCTGCTTTCTTCGCATTCTTCCAATCTTCTTTGGCCAGCCAATCTGGCCTGTTCCACCCATGCTTGATTGATTTTTGCACTTCGGAACGCTTGTGTTTGCAGTATTCGCGCATTCGAATCTTCATCAGGTCTTCATTGAAGCGCTGATCCCGTGTTGGAACAGGAAACTCATCATGAAGTATCCTGATGACTCTGTTTTTTAAATCACTTGGTACTTCACTCCATTTTTTTAGTATGTAGTGTCTAAACAGCTGAGAGCAAAGACCACGCATGCGCGAGATCACCTTCTTGCCGTCATCATCCATGGTGATGCCGCCGCTGAAGTCAACGGAGTAAGGCAAGCCCTTTGGCCGGTGACGCGTGTCTCTAGCGGCGTGTCGATGGGGGTACGGACGTCAGGTGTCTCCACCGGCGTCTGGGCCCCGAAGCGAGGAGTGTCGAGTGGGGTGGCTCCTGGCGGAGTAGGTAGAGGTGTGTAGCTACTAGGAACAGTCAGCCGTGCAAAACCTGGCGTAGATGGCGATGCTGTGGCTGGTGTGGGGGCGGGCAAAGAAGGGGAGGGTAAAGAGCCTCGTCGAACACGAGGCGGTGTGGAGGCATCGGTGACGGAATCCCCACAACAACCGCCACTGCCACCACTAGAGCGCCAATGTCTAGACGAGTGTGAAGCTCGTCTCGTCGACGCCGAAGCTTCGGAGCGTGCCGAATGCTCCGAAATAGAGGGAGATGCGGATGGAGTAGGAACGCGCGATGATGCGCCAGAGCGATGACGCTCCACGTACCACTGTCTCTGCTGCGGTGACAAAGAAGAAAGAAACTGCTCATCATCCATACCTGCATTAAACACGCGAATATTTAAATTTAATATTGAATGAATAGAGTAGACAATGACGCAAAGACCATTAAATACAATGACGTAATGACGCATATAAATACAATGACGCAATGAATTGAGTGATAGAAGAGGCAAGTCGAAAACTCAGAATTTTCAATCAAAAGATGTGAGCGCGAGTAGAAAAGAGCGTTATACACCATGGAAGGTACTTAGAGAGCCAGAGCTTTTACAACACGGAGCAAAATTGTTCAAATACAATATTTGTGGCTTTAAGAGATCTCTCTCTCATCCTCGCATAACTCAGCATAACTTCCTATATCTATATAGAGCTCTCCGTTTAAACACATATCCTCTGTTTCATTTTGTAGCTCCTCTGCATGCACCCCATATAGAGTAGTAGCATCTTGATGCTCGTCTGGCACCACCGCAGCGGCTTCTGATTGAGCATTTTCTCTGATCTCCTCCATTGATGCCGTTGTGATTGGCACATGGTAGCCTTCATACGTCCTTGCACTACGAGGGGCTACCTCTATGACGTACCACCAGTTTGATGTAGACTTTGTAGGATGAAATATTACCTGCCAGAGCCACATAACTTACATGAGAGCTTTCAAGCACATAACTTGTAAAAGGGGGATGTTAACTATTTACATACTTACTTGTTCACAATGCTCGGGTAGTACGAAAGTGTCTCTTAGGTCAGTCCATTTCTTAGTAGAATCCACCTCAAGAAAACCAGACTCTCCTCTACGCACAGTAGCGTTGCGACCCTCCATGATTATCTTGAACCATTGCACGTCGAACAAGTCGACAAAAAATCCTCTGTAATCGATCCTCAAAATCTCTTGCAGCGTGCCGAAATAAGTGAGTTCCGCCACCACAGGATCTGCATCAGAGGAACGTCGTCGACTAGACTGTTCAAATTTTGCTATGATTCCACAATCTTGAGTAAAACGCTTTTTGTCGATTCGTTCCACCCTAAAATGTCGACCTTTACACCATGCTGCTGTGTATGACTTATACTACAACGAACAAAGATTATGAGTGGCCGTTCAAACGTATAGAAATAAAGTCACTAGCTAGTCGTACATTGCAAACTTACCTTGGTCGCGCAACCCCGAGAGTACTCTCACTCTTCCTCAGTTACTTCGTCACCGCATTGCTGTGCGCTTTTCAATTGGTTGTGCAACCATCTTAAGCTCATGAAGGTTGGTAGGCTCTCCAGAACCGTCGGATAGTGCATCGGTGGTCGTCTTCCCCGTCTCCACTCGATTCGTGTCCTTTGTCGCTCTTGCTTTGCATCCTCATATTGTGAAATCCACTTTTGCATCACTGGATTGTGAAGCATGCAAAATCGGTTGATTTTAGCCTCTAGATCTTCCGTCATCTTCTTCTCAACACCGAGATTGCACATGACAATCCCAGATATGCGCTCATCATCTATGGTTCGCCATAGCGTGTCCCGGGCTTTATCAAATCCGTCTAGCCACTCTCCAATGTACACTAGGGACTGTGATACCAACCAACCTTCTGCCATGCTCCCCTCCGGACGTGCCTTTTGATGCACATATCCCTTAAGCGTTTTCATGAAACGTTCTAAGAAGAACATCCATCTGGAATGAACTGTGCCAGCTATTTCCACCTCATCAACTATGTGAACAAGAAGATGCACCTGAATGGTTAGCATGGTAGTAGGAAAATGTTTCTCAAACATGCACACAAGCTCCGCAGCATTTAGTTTGGAGAATGGTATGGAGTCTACGCTGATCTCCTTTTGTGAGATCCATTGCACCAGCTTTGCAAGTTTGTAGATTGTGTTACGGATGTCGAAAGACAAACATCCCTCAATGGCAACCGGTAAAATAAACTGTAAAGTATGTGCAGCAATGATATTAAAGTCCACATTTTATGCAATGATATTAAAGTCCACTATGAACGTACCTGAGACATGTTATGCCAATCGTGTGACTTCAAACCGGTAAGCTTTCCTTCTTTAGTAAAACACGTTCGGAGCGAGTGCATTACGCCAGTGGGGGTCCGCAAAGATCGAATGGTCTCTTTTACTTTGCGTTCTTGGGCTCCTGTGAAAATCCACGATGCTTTAGGGAGTTTTATCGATCCATCAGACGCTATTTGTGGCCAATATTGCTCCATACGATCCACATTTCTAAGGTCAACTCTGGCTCCCAAAGTATCTTTCTTACCGGTCAGATGGTCCCATAGTAGATTACCCACATTCTTGAATATGTGCATTGGATCGAGCAAGTGATTGATCATGAGTCGGGGCCAGTATGGTAACTCGTACCATAGAGATAGTCTCTTCATCCCTGGAGGCAATCCGTCATCGCACATCTCCTTCTGCTCTAACCATGCTTGTGCAGACATCCTTGGTGGCTCTCTTCCCAAAAAGCCGTCGCGTAACACATGATTCTCTGGAAGATACGCTTGATGACCTTCGTAGATTTGCTTCTTCAGTGAGGGCGCCCTACGTGCATTCAGTCTAGGTCCACATGTGACACATGCTCTGTATCCGCTTGTTTGAAGCCCTGCATGTATACACATGATAATAGATCAACTATGGGAAAAAACAAGATTTACAGTGTCTGAGTGAGGAGTGTCAATAGATCACCTGAGCATTCTGTTAGCCCGGGATAGTCATGCATGGTCCACATTAGAATGCCTCTGATCAAAGCATTCCGTCGTCCTGTGTGTCGGCTCATATCCACCACCTCTATGCCAATCCATAATTGTTGTAGCTCTTCCAATAGTGGACGAAGATACACATCCATATTCCCCACTTTATATCGCCCTGGCACAATCAAGCTTAGCCATAGGTACCCCTTCTTCGTAGTCAACCACGGGGGAATGTTGTAGTTGACGATGACAACGGGCCATACAGTGTAAGATGTTGATCTTTGACCAAATGGATTTACGCCATCCATAGCCAGGCCTAAGCGCAAATTTCGAGCTTCCCTGGCAAAATCCAACCATGTTCCATCTATATGTTTCCAGGCTGCGCAATCTGCAGGAATTCGTAGCACACCATCCGAAGATTTATTCTCCTCATGCCATGATGCTAGGGTGGCCATGGACTTACATTCGAAGAAATGCTTGATGCGAGGAAGCAGAGGAAAATGTCGCAAAACCTTTTGTGGAATTTTTGTCCCGTGGAGATCTACTCGATATCTTTCGGAATCACATTTCGGACACTTCTCCATGTCTATGTATTCCCCTCTGAAAAGAATGCAGTCATTAGGACAAGCGTGGATAGAATTGTAATCCATCCCCAAGTTTCGCAAAATCTTTCTTGCTTCATCTCGGGAATCTGGCATCACATTGTCAGCTGGTAGTATGTGCTCTTTAAGCAATCTACACAACATAAAAATACGATACAGTCGTGTAAAAATCTATCAGATCATTATACATTTAGAGTTTTATTAAAGTAAACTAATTGTAATAGATCACCTGAAAAGCGCTGTGACGCTAGTGTCACTCCATCCAAACTTTGCCTGCATGTTGAGAAGAACCAGGAGTGCTTTCAATCTAGACATACGTGCTCCATTATACAATGGCGTATCGGCTTCACTTTTCATATCATCATAGATAAGCCTTTCTGAATCCATGATCGTCTCGATCATTTCATCAATCTCGGGCTCAAACATTGCCTCGTTGGGAATGTGCTCTGCATGATCATCCCCCGAGCTGTCAGAGGCTACATCTTGTGGCCTCACATATGCTGCTTGACCAAAGCGCCTGCGAACACATCTATTGGGCTGCAAGATTGCTGCTTGTTGGCCATCATCAGAGTCCGACGAGTTATAATTGGCAACAACTCGATCTATAATAGATGGATCGAACTCGCCAAATTCGCGAACGTGCTGCAAAGAAACACGTCTTGTCCGTCGCACAGCATGCTTGCATTGATTACAAGGACATAAGACCCTCGTTGAGAGATAGGTGTTTCGGTTGGACGGTCCCACATCCTCGTCACTACTCATAATGAGGATAAAAATCTTATAACTTGGACAACAAATTTAATATTCTATTGGCATTCTTCGTCTTATCTCTCTCTCTCTCTCTCTCTCTCTCTCTCTCTCTCTCTCTTTACCTCACATTCTCTAGTCATGTCCAATCCCCGCACACCTCGGTCTAGAGGTGCACGGAGATCAGAACCACCGGGTTATAATCTCGTCTTTATTGGTCAATACCTATATTTGTGGGTACAAGAAATCTACAGACCCACGTCTACATGATACTGCATGTAGTGGACAAAACCCCTTTGCCTCTTCTCTAGCTGTAGCACTTCACAGCATCTTAACATCTTTTCACAGTAGATCTTTTCACTGTTCGTCTAACTCTAAACCCTAAACCGTAAGTAATTCTTGCGTGGACTCGATCTAACGTAAATAAGCGTAAATCTAAATAAACGTAAATCTAACTAAAAATAAACCTAAATCTAATTTAACGTAAGTCTACATCTAACCTAATCTTTAACGTCTTTTGGGATAGTTTCCTACGACGTTAAAACTCTCTTCTTCTTGTGTGTGCGTGTGTGTGCGTGTGTGTGTGTGTGGGTAAACCTAAATAAACCTAAGTCTAATATAATATAACATAAATCTAAATCTAACGTAAATTATGTTATATTAAAAACAAAGAACTAAACTAACAGGGATTATAAGAACCTTAAAACTGATTTAACACATAATTTTTCACATAACTCGGCAAGAGTTGGCATTCTCATCACTAAAGATGTGAGAGTTAACTTCCGGCGGTGACGCTGCCTTATCTCCATCCACATCTGACGACAGCAATTGGCCCTTTAGACCGTTCTTGCTCTTGTTACTAACTTTGAAGTTGCTGTTGAATGACTAGAGGTTGTCTAGATGGTCATTGTGTCGGGGATGTAGTGACTCTTGCCGCCCTGAAGATCCACCTTCTTCCCTATCTTCTGAAGACATTTCACCAGTACTTTTGGATCGACGGAGCCCACCATGAGTGAAGGCAGCAATACCCTATATTCCATTGAGGGCTTTCTTCACCCGCTTCATGCAGGCATCGCAGTTTATGGAGACCTAAATCTAATCTAATATAACGTAAATCTAAATCTAGCGTAAATAAACGTAAATCTAATTAAAAATAAACCTAAATCTAATCTAATTTAACTTAAATAAACCTAAATCTAATTTAACGTAAGTCTACATCTAACCTAATCTTTAACGTCTTTAGGATAGTTTCCTACGACGTTATAACTCTCTTCTTCTTGTGTGTGTGCGCGTGTGTGGATGTGTGTGCCAATAAAAAGAGATAAATGGTATTACCTTTCTATCACCCATGCCAAGTATGATAGATTGGTTATGCCATTTCCCTCTTGAATAATAGGTCTTGAGTTCAACTCCTCGTTGGCTAGATCTTTAGGTCTTTTAATTTTAATTAGTTTCCTACGACGTTAAATTAGTTTCTCTCTCTTTCTCTCTCAATGTGTGTGCGTTTTTTTGTTTATGCATGTTTTCTCTCTCTTTTCCTCTCTCAATGTGTGCGTTTTTTGTTTATGCATGTTCTCTCTCTCTTTTCCTCTCTCAATGTGTGCGTTTTTTGTTCATGCATGCTCTCTCTCTCTTTTCCTCTCTCAATGTGTGTGTGCATTCTTTGTTTATGTATGTGTGTGTGCGTTTTTGTTTATGTTTGTACTCTCTCTCTCTCTCTCTCTCTCTCAAAAACACTATGTGTGTGTGTATGTGTGTGTGAGAGAGAGAGAGAGAGGGAGAGAGAAAGAGGGGAAGGGAACATGAGAGTGAGGAGAGGGAAGGAGCATACCTGGCACTCCTTCCTCTCCTCGTGTGTGTGTGTGTGTGTGGAGAAGAAAGAGAGAGAGAGAGAGAGAGAGAGAGAGAGAGAGAGGGAGAGCGTTACCTGCTCCTTGCTTGAGGGCGCCGAAAAACTCAGATCTGAGATCTGAGTTTTTAAACGCTCTGTTATTTTTTTAGCTTAGTCAGCGTCACTATGAGCGTCGCAAATTTCTTTGTAAATTTGCGATGCTCATAACGACGCCGGGATTTTTTTTTTGAGCGTCGCTGTGTGAGCGTCGTTAATATGAATAGCCTCTTGTAGTGATTGCAGATTAGTATGTGAAAGTGAGTGTGAGAGCTATCCATAAATTTGTATTGGTGATGTGTGTTTCAGTTGCAATTATGGATTGTTGTGGTGGTTACTAGGTAGGTGATTCGATCCAAAATACAAAGAAATGACTATGTTGCCTATCATCAAATCATAAATAGCTTGCAATTGAAACAAAAGAAGAACGTAGATGAGGCTTTGTGAGAGGCTTGTTGAAATGTGACTCTAATTTGAGTGTTCTGGCTTTAAGATAGGTCAATGCCAAGGGAACTAAATCTTGCCAGACAAGGCCATGTGTCCTAAAGCCCTACTACAAATTTTGCATTGGGTTTGACAATTAGTCCGCCATGTGGGGGCTTCAACATGAGATCCAAGACGGCTCAAGAGGCATTGTTGCTGACCACATTATAAAAGTCTGCAATACGGAAGCTACTGTAACGTTCCTTTAGCAAATACAACTGTGTCTAACATGTCATGCCCTCTACAAACCATGTGATCATCGATAGGGAAATAAATCCTTTATGGAGAGTAGTGTTGCTCGATATTGAACGAGTAGGGGGTACCGGTTGGAGTAGATTCGAAAAAGAAGCCGAATCAAATCAAGATACCCCTGATCTGAAAAGCTAGAAAGCCGGATCAGGCTATTACGTGGGGAAAGGTAGCTGGAAGGAGCTCGCGCGTAGGTCATAGATGTCGCAAGAGCGTGTAGGTCATTGCTGTGGTGGGAGGTTCAGTGGCGGATATTTTTTAATGTTGGAAACTACAGGCTGCATCATCGAGGGCTCTTGTCTTCATGGTGTAGATTGGCGTTGTTTGGAGTAGACATCTCCATCGGCTGAGTTCGAATCCCCCTAGCCTGCGGTTTTGCGAAGCCTTCAATAGAAAGCCTCGGACAGTCGAAAGCCTTAGGGAAATGGAATCTACAAATTTCGACTTAGGGAAATGGAATCTACAAGAATCTGAGAACGAAACAAATATAATAACGTAGTTCCCAGTATGTGCCAACGATGTTCGAAAATTATCTTCGCACGATTCCTCCTCGGAGCTGGTCGTCGGCAGGCGAGGAAGGCAATGACCTCCAGCTGCAGTATGAGACCAAAGACAATGGGCGCCGTCGCATCCAGATGACGAACGATAGGAGGAGACACACGCGGTGACGAGGAGCCGACAATGGTGAGGATGCGCGCAGCAAGAGGAGGCCAGCCAGGCCGCCTTTTTGTTTCTTATTTTAAAAAGTGGAAATATTGTCATCGTCCGACCACAGTCGTATGGTCAGTTCGGAATGATTTGAGACGTTATATTCCAGCACCCGTATTCGAATCTGCGCAGAGTCTCTTGGAAACTGCCTCAGAAGGG
This sequence comes from Adiantum capillus-veneris, assembly GCF_014529385.1. NCBI lineage: Eukaryota > Viridiplantae > Streptophyta > Polypodiopsida > Polypodiales > Pteridaceae > Adiantum > Adiantum capillus-veneris. The sequence continues at coordinate 67,129,420 of NC_140951.1, read as the reverse complement.
GAGAAGCAAAGGGATTTCGTGTATAATCCAGCACCCCTGTTCGAATCTGCGCAGAGCCTTTTGAAAACTGCCTCAGAAGGGGAGAAGCAAAGGGATTTCGTGAGATTGGTGAGGGGGATCTCGTGAGATTCTAGTGGATTATAAACCAGTAAGAAATTCTATTGTCGGCCTGAAGGCGCAAATGGTACCTGTAGTGCATCCTTCAAATTTTTGCTTGCGCACAAGTGTGGAAAAGAAACATGATGCACAAGCCATAGCATCGGACCTCTCTACAAGATGCTCGACTTGCCATGCTCACCACAAGATCACATGCCAGCCGTTGCGAATTCATGTGCCTTCCTACTAGCTCGCATGCAGTCATGTTGGTGGATTATTGTTATTGATAATCTCAATGCCACGGCCGGATAGAGTGTGGATGTTGAAGTCAGTGGGAGTAAGGAGGCTCGAGGAAGGTGGATGTGCAAATGCGCACATCTGAGTCATGAGTCAGCACGTCGACGTATAATTCAACAGGAATCATCAATAGCTTGTTGTCGTAAGTAGCAATATAGCAGACTTTGTGCAATCAGCATGAGCTGGGCATTTTTCAGAAGCTCTTGGGCAGGATCATGCATGGCTCATAGTTGGGAATTAGGATGTGGGGCTGCCCACGTGATGCAAAGAGAGACAGAGAAGAAGACCCAATGCTGGTGCGCGTGAGCAGCTCATGCACAAGCTGGTGTCCCGGTGTGGTGATGTAGAGGAGAAGATGCACAACGATGCAGGAGGGGGGGGGGGGGGGGGGGAGAGAGAGAGAGAGAGAGAGAGAGAGAGAGAGAGAGAGCGAGCTAATTTGATGGCGCATGAAGAAAAATAGAAAGGGAGATGGTACTCAACGAGGGTGTGCATGTGTGTGTTTTTTGAAGTTGTATATTGCTGGGCGTCGACGTCAAAAGCAGGGATAGTAGGTACGGTGCGTGATCGCCATGCAAATTGGCATGGGTGGCTGTTGGATTGCGTATGTCCTAAAGTAGGTCTCCGGACGACGGAGAGTGCTGTTGTAATTGCTGTGGCTGGTACAACTTGTTGCAACTCGGAGCTGTTCGCAACGACAACCAACACTTACACCGCCAGTGGGCAGCTGTTGGTTTCAGGACGCGGTAGATTAGAGGTGATAGATAGGGGGAAAATGGGGTGTGCACTGCATGGAAGTCCCTTTTATTGCTGCTCATGTTCCCTAGTGGCTGTCGGCGATGCTGCAGTCCATGCAAAGATTAATAAATGGCCATAAGGTGCTAGCTACACACAAGCTATCGTCAGTGTCCCGAGCATTGGCGCATGCGTTAAGCTGCTGGAGGGGTCGACTATCAGAAATAAAAACTGAAATCAGTTAGTGAGACTCAAGTGCTTCGTCTTCGTCTTCGAAGGAGGGTGTTTAGAGTGTCGTCACTTGGGCCTGTAAGATATCTCCCCTAATTAGATTCAATCATCCCAGCATCCTTCTTTGAGCTGTTCGACTCCGTCATAGAGAGATGCATCAACCTTCTCCATTTCTCCTTGATTTAAACTATACTAAATATTATTAACCTTCTTCAAATTTTTCTTCGTCTTTTCCGTCTCCTTATTGTACTACTTCATTAGGCTTTCTCCCAGCTTGATACCCACATTTTTCTACCTAGTATGGATACCAAGAAGGTCTCCTATGGTTACTTTACACAATTAATGTAAAAGAAATCCCCCTCATGAGCAAATTAAGGTCTCGAGTGCAAGACTCATTTGGCTAAATATCTTGGGTTCATTACCACTAAGTCAAAAAATGTTGAAGAATCTGAGATCCTCGACTTCTTCTTGAATAATAATGCTCAAAAGACCGCACTAGTATCTCTCTTTTTCTTGTTTAATCAAACTAGTCAAAGAGAAAATTTTCTTCTGCTTCTTCTTCTTCCTTCTCCAAACCTCATTCTTTCTTCTATAAATTTGACATGCTACTACATAGTATGTACATACTAGATTTTTATTATTGTTTTAATTATCTCTGGTTTATACCATTCTTACTTGTGAGAAGAGAGAGAGAGAGAGAGAGAGAGAGAGAGAGAGAGAGAGAGAGAGAGAGAGAGAGAGAGAGAAACCCATACAAGATAATAAGTAAAAGGAAATTCACACAAGGGGCACACAAACTCATTATCAAAAGGAAATAAATAAATAAGTCACTAGTGATGAGAAAACCACAACTTATCTTTGACCATTGTAGGATTAGGTCTACACAGCCATAGCTTTGATACCAAAGCATGCAATAGTCAAGGCACTGAGAGCATGGAAAAATACTCAAATTGCACATGACTGATAATAAAATCAACGGATTCGCATACTTGAACGATCGTGTACACACAAAATCCTTAGCAAGATCGATACAAGAGGAGCTGAGAGCGAGAGAAAGAGGGAAAGAGAACGTGGCAACTGCAAAAAATAAATATATTTCCTTTTCCATTACAAATAATAAACCTGGTTGCTTGCCTTTGTCATGTTTTATTTTTTGGCTCATCATACATTGTGTACATAACAATGTTTTTTTTCTTTGATGGGTTACATTTATATGCCCATTTTTTTCAAAAATATACGGATAAAATACCATTATATGCCGTATTTTTGAATATTGCCCGAATACTTGTATTTTTCCGTTTCGATCGAAAAAGACTTTGATGGAATACTTTTTTGAAGGAGTGTTTTTCGATCGAAGAAATTATTTATATAAAAAACAGTCACAGATTTTGATCGAAATCGGCGACTATCACTTTCATCGTAAGATTTTCAGAGATTGCTAGTAGGAGTGGTCACCTAGGTACAGTATGATCACCCACATGTAGAGCACTATTGAGGTATAATTTTTCACTTATTTCAGTGTGCTAACTTGTTTTTCTTGTGTTGTGCAATACTCTGTGGTGCTGTTATAATAACTAATATCTAATTCTCCTAAATGGTTTTCTCATATTTAATTGATCATTTAATATGGGGAAGTCCCGAGGAGAAAAAGCTAGAATATTGGTAAGGCTAGCAGAGTGGTCACAATAGGGATCCAAAGGAGGGAAAATAGGGATCCAAAGAGGGACCATCTGCAAAAGAGCAATGTGCATCAATGGGCTTCAAAGACCCTCAGGTTCGGCCCATTAAGACTTCCAAAAAGCTTAGGTTCCAAAATTCAAACGAAATGTTCAATGGTCAATCCTTAGGGAAATTGGATGCTTTGGGAAGACCACAAAGTCTTTCCATATCCCTAGATGGGAGGGGGTGAGCCCTAAAGGTAGGGGAAGAGAGAGAAGAGGTGAGAACACACACACACACACACACACACACACACACACACACACACACACACACACACACACACACACACACACACACACACACACACACACACACACACACACACACACTCACACACACTCAAGGCTTCCATTTACACAAAGGACATATTAGACACATGTCGGGTTCCTAGCCCAGTTGCCCCCAATCCCCATTCAAATCCTATTGGATGGCCATAGAGATGGACCAATGACAATTAGGGCGCTAGAGTAAACTTTCAGTCTAATTAATTGAAAAACACTTGATAAAAGAACCACTAAAAATTAAGTCTCCTAGAAGATTATTGGACAGCGTGCCAAGGGGTCCAATGAGAATTAAGTAGCCTAATGGTTTGCTTAGTTCCTATTAGCTAGAGGGCAAAAAGGTATACTGGGAATTTAAATGCAATATTTGAATTACCTGAACTCTCATTAAAGGGGAAAGAGGGACACTTGTCACAAGGCTCTCCATTTGACCTTCTAATTTCCTATTGGCTAAGCTTGGCATGAGCCAATGAGGGGCCAGGAGGAGGAAATAGCAAGAGGGGTCGACCAAGAGTGAGAGGGGGCTGATTTTGTAAGGCATTATGGCACACACACTCACACAAACTCATGTGTGAAGTAAAGAAGACTATCTCCTTCTCAAGCTTTAATGGAAAGCTCATCATCTACTCTAGGCTTGTGAGAAGGGAGGCCTACACCAACAACTCTTGGCTTTGTGATGCGAATCCAACCAAGATCCAAGCTCCAGTGCATGCTCATTTCCTCTACCATGCTAATTACTAAGCTATGCTAAACTATTAAGAGTGATTATGTGAGGAGAAATACTTCTTTCTCGTGAGAATACTTCTTCTTCCTCTAGATCTACTCTCATACCCCACTAGCTCTCACCATCTTCGAAGGTGTGTGAGGTCTTGGGTCTGAGACCGTGAGGGAGTTGATGTTGTGTTTTTCAAGTGTAAGCTTGGTGCTTGAAGCTTCTATCTTCATTGCACCATCAAGTTATTGAAGGTACACAAAGTATTGTATTGTAAAATGTCTCCCTTGATGGGGGAAACCTATAATACAAAGCCTTTTAGAGGGGGGACCGACTCCATGTACATCCGGTCCTCAACTTTTGTCAATAGCTTAATTTCTCTCTCTTTTTGAAGTATTGTTCATGCCTAATTCTAACAAGGTGTTATGCTTTTTTTGCTCTCTCTCCAACCAAGCACTCTTGCTATGCTCATTAGGAATCTATTCTTAATGAAATGCTCACTATGTCTATGTTAATTTCCGCTACACATAAGTTACTACCCCATTAAATGTTACATTGGTATCAGAGCAAAAGGTTTCTCTTTTCATGCTCAAGAAGAGAGGTCCTCAAGCTGACTATAAATGGTTGGTATTATTAATTGCATTTGAGTAAGTAGAATAGGGATTTTTCAGCCTTGCAGTGCGCTTACTTCATGTAGTTAACGGGGCAACACCGTCGAGAGCTATGGTCTTAATAGTGGAGGGCCTATGGGGCTTGCCTACGGCTTAACCACTATTGAGCTACTAAAAGCTTGACAGGAGACGGTGCTGTTTTGGTGGTGAAAGAACCTCTCTTCTATTCCTTGCAATTATGATTTTCGAGCCGCAGGTATAGGAGCTTGAGTGCTTTTCTACTAAAGGGTTAAGAGGAGTAGCAACTAGGGCTTGAAGTGTCAAAGTATACTTAAAAATTTTACACCTAAAATTTGTTAGAATGGCTGACAATAGTAAAGAGTGAAAATTAATGTTGATAGCTTTGATTTTGCTAATGAAAGAGCAACTAATGTTGTCCCTATGCTTGTAAACTGTCTTGTTTCTAGGCTACAATAAGCCCTGGAAACCCATCCCTCCAAGGTGAAGTGCTACAACAACTACGCACCCATGGTATTCTCCAAACTCTCTACCAAGAAGAGAGAGTACCTAGGAAGCCTCCTAGTGAGACTTCCAAAAAGAGGACTCTCTCTGATAAGGGAAGAAGAAGAGGATCCGTATGTCGAAGGGCCGAAAAATCCACTACTTGATGATGCATTTCCTTCTCAAAGGAGAACCCAAGTTTCAACGGTAGAGCCCCCACCGAAAGAACGAGAAAGAAGTGAGTCTCGTGCCACCTCGAGGGAGATGGCTCCATGAAGACGGCGGGAAAAACGCTCTCCAACACCCCCTAAATGGAGAAAACCATCGCATACTTCTCTACACCATAATTCAAAGAGGGACGAGAGAAAACAAGAGAAGAAAAAGGCAAGAAAGAGGTCACCCTCTTCTCCATCTTCTTCACCCTCTTCCTCTTTTGAAGAAAGTGATGGTGCAGACAAGGAGGAACAAGGGAAGAAAAAGGTGAGAAAGAGGTCACCCTCTTCTCCATCCTCCTCATATTCTTCCTCTTCTGAAGAAAGTGATGGTGCAGCTCTTGAACCACCTAAAATAAGAGGCCATAGGAAATCCTATGCTGCCTAGAAGAGGTCATCCAAGCTCAAAAAGTTTAAAGAGGGAGGAAAAAACATCTCTTTCCTTACCTACGATGGCACTTTTGGTGCTACGGACAAAGTCTTGGCCTTTATCCAGCACTTCGATGCGGCGTTTGGAGATGAGGTCTTCACAGAGTCCTCTAAGCTACGTCATGTAGCTATGCATTTTTAAAAGTCCGCCAGGGAATGGTGGTCTAGCCTACGAGCAAACGATGAAGCTCCACAAATGTGGAAAGCTTTAAGAGCTTCCATCATGAAGCAGTTTTTCGCTACTGATGCCAAAGACAAAGTACTCACCTAATGGTGAAGCTTGAAGCTCTCTCCCAACAAATCTATTCACAAATATGTAGACAAGTTTTGGGATTTACATCTCAAAGCCACTGTCTTCAAAAACATGGATTTTGGAGAGAAAAAGCAATAATTTTGTGTGGGTTTAACTGAGGATATGGCGGAGTATGTTAACTCCCAAAGGCCATGCACCATATCTGTGGTCATACACCATACCATGGTGGCTTCACAAATCAACTTCGAACAAGGGGTTAAGAGCAATATTAAGCCCATGGAAAACAAGGACCGCAACGAGCCTAAGGAGAAGGACAATGTCCAAAAAGTCTCCTAAGGGCAGCTCTAATAATAACAAAGCTAAGGAGAAGGGAGTTTACAAGGGCAAAAAAAAACTCTCTCCAGAAGAGTTTGAGAGTTATCACAAGGATAACCGTTGTTTTAAATGCGGGGAGCAACGCCATGCCTACCGTGCATGCCCCCAAAAGAACACACGCAATGAGCCTCCTAGAGCTTCCAGAGTCGAAGTGCAAGAAGAGGACGCTCATCGCAAAGGATCTCCACTATGTTATGCTTGGGGAAAGGTAAGAGAACACGATGCATTTATTCTCTTTGATCCTGGCTCTACTCACAACTTCATCTCCATGGAGTTGGCCACCAAGCTAGGTATCCAAGCATATGAAATGAAAGATGAAGTGAACGCGGAAGGAGCCTTCAAGGGACAGGAGGCCTTTGTTACTCCCTTGATTGGGAAGCTAAGGCTCCATGTCCAAAGCTATGTAGATAAAGAGGACTTTTTCATATCTCCTCTTAAGCATGAAGATGTCATTTTAGGGGCACCATGGTTTAATCGGATGGCTGCTGACATCAAGTTCCCTAAAAGGTGTATTTACTTTACGTACAGAGAAGACTATGTATATAGATGCTAACGAGTCGGGTCACACTATACCCCTTGTACATAAACAAGCTTTTGATAAGTCAACTTAAAGAGATCTATTTCCGCGTATATGATATTTGTAAAAGACTCTCAAAATGAACCTAACAATTTGTCAACTAAAAATGAAGGGAATAAAAAAGAACTAAAGTTGTTCAACTTTCTTAGTGGATTCCAAGTTTTTTTATTGACGACATCGCTAGTGAGCTACCTCCAAAACGAGGGGATGACAACCATGCAATTGAACTTCTTCCAGGAAGTTCTCTGCCTAATAAACCTCCTTATAGAGTTTCTCAAGATCAACAAGAGGAGATTATGCGGCAAGTGCATGAGTTAGTTGAGAAAGGCATCGTTAGGCCTAGTTCATCTCCATTTTGTTCACCCGTGTTATTGGTGCAAAAGAAAAACGGCACATATCGTATGTGTGTCGACTATAGAGCACTAAATAGGATCACTATCAAGAATAGGTTTCCCGTTCCACGGCTAGAGGACATATTTGATAAGCTACAAGGGTTGACCTACTTCAGTAGGATTGACCTAAAAAGTGGCTACCATCAAATAAGGAAAGTTGATCAAGAAATTGTCAAGACCGCATTTCACACTACGTTTGGTCACTACGAGTACATTCATGCCTTTTGGCTTGACCAATGCACGAGCTACCTTCAACCGAATGATGGAGAAGCCGTTTAGGCCTCATCGTAGCTTCACTAGAGTGTTCTTTGATGATATTATCATCTACTCCATATCTTTGGACGAACACAAGTGACATTTCCAGGTAATTTTTCAAGTTCTAAAAGAGAATAGGCTTTTCATAAATCAAAAGAAAAGTGAATTTTTCTTGCAAGAAATTCAGTATTTAGGTCACATTATCTGTTAAGATGGTATCCAAATGGATCCATCAAAGCTGGAGGTAATAAAAGGATGGTCTATTCCAAGGAATTTGCATGAACTAAGAAGCTTTATAGGTATGTGTGCATACTATAGGCTCTTTATAGAAAAAATTTCACTAATAGTAGGACCATTGCATGACCTAACTAAAAAGAACATTAAGTTTACATGGTCTGCAAAAGAGAACAATGCTTTTGAAAAGCTCAAGGAGAAGCTCATCTCTCAACCTGTGCTTACACTTTCGGACCTCTTAAAGCCATTTGAGGTCCAATGTGACACTTGTGGTGATTGCCTTGGAATAATGCCTAGGATTTATCGTCTCTACCTCATAGTCAAGCACAACAACGATTTTAAGAGAGAGGTAATGTCATAATAACTAATATCTAATTCTCCTAAATGATTTTCTCATGTTAAACTGATCATTTAATATGGGGAAGTACCAGGGGAGAAAAAGCTAAGATATTGGTAAGGCTAGCACACTGGTCACAATAGGGATCCAAAGGAGGGAAAATAGGGATCCAAAGAGGGACCATCTGCAAAAGAGCAATGTGCATCAATGGGCTTCAAAGACCCTAAGGTTCAACCCATTAGGACTTCCAAAAAGCTTAGGTTCCAAAATGCAAATGAAATGTTCAATGGTCAATCCTTAGGGAAATTGGATGCTTTGGGAAGACCACAAAGTCTTCCCACATCCCTAGATGGGAGAGGGCAAGCCCTAAAGGTAGGGGAAGAGAGAGAAGAGGTGAGAGAACACACACACACACACACACACACACACACACACACACACACACACACACACACACACACACACACACACTCAAGGCTTCCCTTTAGACACATGTCGGGTTCCTAGCCCAGTTGCCCCCAATTCCCATTCAAATCCTATTGGATGGCCATAGAGATGGACCAATGAGAATTAGGCTAGAGTAAATTTAGTCTAATTAATTTAAAAACACTTATAAAAGAACCAATGAAAATTAAGTCTCCTAGAAGATTATTGGACAGCCTGCCAGGGTCCAATGAGAATTAAGCAGCCCAATGGCTTGCTGAATTCCTATTGGCCAGAGGGCAAAAAGGTCTAATGGGGATTTACATGCAATATTTGAATTACCTAAACTCTCACTAAAGTGGAAAGAGGGACACTTGTCGCAAGGCTCTCCATTTGACCTTATAATTTCCTATTGGCTAAGGCTTGGCATGAGCCAATGAGGGGCCGAGAGGAGGAAATAGCAAGAGGGATCGACCAAGAGTGACAGGGGGCTGATTTTGCAAGGCATTATGGCACACACACTCACACAAACTCATGTGTGAAGTAAAGAATACTATCTCCTTCTCAAGCTTTAATGGAAAGCTCATCATCTACTCCAAGCTTGTGAGAAGGGAGGCCTACACCAACAACTCTTGGCTTTGTGATACAAATCCAACCAAGAGCCAAGCTCCATTGCATGCTCATCTCTTCTACCATGCTAATTACTAAGCTATGCTAAGCTATCAAGAGTGATAATGTGAGGAGAAATACTTCCTTCTCGTAAGAATACTTCTTCTTCCTCTAGATCTACTCTCATACCCCGCTAGCTCTCACCATCTTTGAAGGTCTGTGAGGTCTTGGGTCTGAGACTGTGAGGAAATTGATGTTGTGTTTTTCAAGTGTAAGCTTGGTGCTTAAAGCTTCCATCTTCATTGCACCAACAAGTTATTGAAGGAGCAGAAAGTATTGTATTGTAAAATGTCTCCCTTGATGGGGGAAAGCTATAATACAAAGCCTTTTGGAGGGGGGACTGGCTCCATGTACATCCAGTCCTCAACTATTGTCAATAGCTTAATTTCTCTCTCTTTTTGAAGTATTGTTCATGCCTAATTCTAACGAGGTGTTATGCTTTTGTTGCTCTTTCTCCAACCAAGCACTCTTGCTATGCTCATTAGGAATTTGTTCTTAATGAAATGCTCACTATGTCTATGTTAATTTCTGCTACACATAAGTTACTACCCCATTAAATGTTATAGGTACAATAGTTTCTCTCTTACCACAGAGCTGGCTTGCATGCTATAGGCCACTTTGTGGTGTGCTGCCATACGGATCACTCTAGTAGTTAGTGGGATTTAGGTGCTCTTCCTGTGCTGTGCAGTCACGTGGCTCACTTTAGGGAATGGTTTTAGGACAGATTTAGATTCGTACTAGTTTGTTGCAGTGGTTTATCTCTTACCATAGAGTTGAGGTAGAAGTTAGTGGGTGACTCGTGGAGTGTAGTAGGCATGATTCTACACATTCCACTTCAAAGTGACCTATAGGATTTTTGATTTTAGATCAAGACACAACATCGTTTGTACTACATAGAAACACAAGAGTGCAACTAGCCAAACAGAGAGTGGAGAGATGCATACTTCATACCCTCTTCATCTTTGTGTGATGCACCATTGACCCTTGTGATTCAAACTCCATGCACTCACTATTGTTGATCACTAGATGACTTGGTTTTTTCTTGGATGTAGATACATACGATATCTGACCTTTATCTGAGATTTTAAGTTGTTCACTGATGCTTGTGTTGTGAGTTCCACACACTTTATCAGGGATTAGATTAGGTCACATTATTGTTATTACTACATAGAAATATGAGGGTTACGCTCGTCAACCTGAGAGTGGAGAGATGTATACATATGCCCTCTTCATCTTAGCATGACGTGCATTACCCTTATAATTTCTAATCCATAGATACACCATTGTTCATCACTACATGACTTGGTGTTGTCATGGATATAGATACATACAATGTTTGTCATGAATCTGACATTGTTAAGTTGTCCATTGATGGTTGTGTTGTGAGTTCCACGCACTTCATTAGGGATTATATTGATTAAATTATCAATCAACATCACAACAACATCCAAGACTTGTGCTATGTGTACCTCCACAAGCTGGGCTTTTTGCATGTACGCTCCTTCGATCAATTATGTGTATTCTCTAATGCTCTGCATTCCCCCCAACACACATAACAGGGTCTAATTCTTGTGATTAGCATACCTCACACTCTTGAACTTCTCACCTCTCTCTCTCTCTCTATCTCTATCTCTTTGTGTGTGCTTTGTTTTTCCTTAAGCTTTCAATCATTTATTGTATAGTGTGTGATTTGTAATCATAACATAGTATTTTTGGTTTCAAATTATTTCATTTTTTATGGTTCAAAATCATGACATGATTCCAATATTTTGCATTTATATTTGAATGTTTAAGCTTTGAAATTATATCTCACAGATATGGCGAACACCAAGCTGGCGAAACATCAATGAAAGTTTGTCTTTGAGGTTGCAGTTCGCTACTTTCACCACATGTTAGAGGCAGAGCTTCATCACTGCCTCAACCCTTCAAGTCCAAAACATTGTTACCAATTGAAGAGGCTTAAATGCAATCTCGTATTTGCGCCCACTCCTTTTGACTATCTCTAATGACATCATGTTCATTATTGAACCTGGTTAAGCATTCTATTGGGTGGATCTCAAGGACTTTTAGGAGCTAAAGAATCCCAAAATTACCACTTTGCCAAGCATAACTACTCCCATAAAACTTGTGCAGCAGTTGTATGCTGAGTTCAACAACAAGGAGAAGCTTGAAACATCAACAAAACGTATGAGAGTGGGAGTGAGATCTTCCAGTGGTGTTACCAAAGATTCAGGAACTAGCATTAGAGCGGAGCTAGGTGCTAGTGCCGCTATCACTTTAGACCAGTCAATGTACCCTTGTATTATATCTTTTTCCTGATACTGCAATCTTCAACATATAGGCTTGACAAGTGGGAGAAGGAATATGGGCACACGTGAAGTGTGTAGGTGTCACTCATCCTCCATTTAAAGATCCACTGTACGTATACTGCGAACATCTTCAAAGTCCACTTGCATGGACCAACAATGGATCAACAAGTTAAAGAAAAAGCCACAGTTCTGGATATTGCTCATCACGACATTATTTATCCACTTGCCATGGTTCGTCACGTGGAGTGTGCAATGCTTGTTTCACATTTTTGGAATGGCGGCCATGTAGAGCAGTGGATAAAAGAGTGCAATGTAGATGGCAGTCAATTGACCATTGGGGATTATGTAACCACTAAAGGAACAATAGAGATATTTTAAAGTAACATTTCACAGATAATTAATGCTCTTCTTCAAATCTTGAAATATCTACATGTGCATGAGTACGTCCACAATGGCAGCCATGTAGACCAGTGGATAAAAGAGTGCAATGTAGATGGCAGTCAATTGACCATTGGGGATTATGTAACCACTAAAGGAACAATAGAGATATTTTAAAGTAACATTTCACAGATAATTAATGCTCTTCTTCAAACCTTGAAATATCTACATGTGCATGAGTACGTCCACAATGACCTGCACTCCCGTAACATGATGATCCTTTTTGGACAGAAGGGCGTCTATGCAAGCATTATAGATTGGGGGTCATGCATAAAGACCAAAACAACATCTTCCTTTCCTCCTCTTTGCGCTCTGCAGATAGAAACTAGAAAAAAAAGTGAGAGAGACTTTTTGTGGGCCGCCCCCGAATGTATATCTACTAATCCCCCCACCTGGACTAAAGCCATGGACGTTTTCTCCATGTGACGTACTTGTAAACAAATCTTAAAGCGTATGTCCGTGTCCTAAGAGCAAAACAAAAGGGATTTTTTGAGTAATGTACTTACACACCTTGAGAGTGGCAAGCAAAATAATCCATCAACTTGGCCTAACTCTTTTGATCTCTCTCTATCTAAACGATGCCCATAGAGTGGGTTATGAAATTGTAACGACTTTTGGTCTATGACCAGCTAATGAGTAAAGTGATGAATTGATTTTTGTCTTGTCTCTAGTGGCAACATGATTAAGTACTCTTCTCTTTCTTGCAACTATATAAGTGGTATTCAATAACTGGTTTTAACGCAATGATTTATTAACTTCATATTCAAAATCTCTAATCATGACATGTTCGCTTGATTTGCAGATGGGAGAAGAACTTAACCACACTGAAGCTCATGCAATCTATAAAGAAAAGAGAGAGAGAGAGAGAGAGAGAGAGAGAGAGAGAGAGAGAGAGAGAGAGAGAGAGAGAGAGAGAGAGAGTGGTATGATAAGGAGAAAGACCCGTAGCTATTATCAACATCAAAGAGGATGAGTCCTGGCTGCAAGGCGAGCCACTTAGCATCAAAGAGTGCAAGAAGCTATGACCAAACCACTTTGTACGTCAACAACTATATCAAATCAGTGGCCATGCAAAGGATTCATCTCCAGTAAACCTGTGAAATTTGCATCACAAAGGGCTGACACGAATTCTGCTATGAAGATTCATACAAAGAGAAAGCATCATGCCCAACAATAACGAGATGGCACTTTACTTCATATAATAATGTTATGTTTATGACATAGGACATCAATAATTCTACTTGTTACAATTTTATGGAAGATACTTGCTAAGTGCATTTGTATGGTATTCTTAGATTATAGCCTAGATTTAAATGAACTAAATGAATGTTTTGTTGTGGGATATTTGAGTTTTTTCTTAATAGCCGAGCATATCTTATAGATAGAGGCTAACTTTGTGAAGATAAGCCACCTATGTAGAAAACAAGATAAAGTTCATTGCAAATAATATAAGAAATTGTAGATGCATTCAAGTGCTACATTATCAAGATCATAGGACACATTAAGTACCTTCATTTCTAGGCAAGCCTTGGTAATCTTGATTATACAAAACTGGCAATAAAAGGCACAAAAATATGGCCAAAGTTCAGGTCTTTTAGGGAAAAACTACATGTATTTTAAGAGGAGGTGGCTTGAAGGAAAAACACATTGTTTCAAAAGAATAAACCTTAGTTATCTAGTTCATGTTATGTCATATTATCACACATATTTTAGCATTTTTCAAAGGTATATGCCCAAGTATTCATGTTCTCATCAATGAAATTTCACAACTATGTCTAGTACTAAAAAGTGAGTCAAACATAAAAGGATATTAATGTTGTTGCTTTTCAAACTTGCACTACTTTAATAAGATCCACTTATTGACCATATCTAAAAATAATAGTAATGCATCTTGGTGTAAAATTTTTCATGTTTTTATAGTTTTCATCATAATAGATTCTGTTTTATTGTAATTTTTGCGTATATGTGAAGTTTCTTAAGATTACAGTTGAAGTTTTATTAATTTCTCAAAAAATGATTTTATGTTCTATTCAAGTCATCGATACAAACAAATAGAGGATGCTCCATGGAAGTATCTCATGGAATTATATCCCATAATGCATACTACTCTTTCCCAAAAGCAAGCATGATTATGCTCATCACTAAGAGATAATTCTAGCATCCATGCTCAAAGAGATGTCCTCCACCAATAAAGCATGTGATAGAAGGTTACACATTTGAGTGATGAACCACACTCCTCTCCTCTTTGATGCTAATTGATGTTGATTCTTTTGGTTTGTTTAGCTACTCTTGAACTTATCAAAGATAAAAAAAGAACACAACCCCCCATGAAATTGTGTCATGGATATATCCTTCATATACATGTTATTCAGTTGCAAAAGCAAGCATGCTTGTGCTTTTCATAATAGAGAATTCTTACATTTTGTGCTTTTCATAATAGAGAATTCTTACATTTTGTGCTTTTCATAATAGAGAATTCTTACATTTTCTCTCAAAGAGATTCCCTCTACAATCTAGCACATGACAAGTAGTGGTTTATTGGGAGTCATGAACCGCCACCCTATCCTCTTTGATATGCTAGATAGTGATGTGTTTATATTGGTCTATTAATATTTAAGATATACAAAGTAATCAAAAGGTATGAAATCCATGAAAATTGTCTTATGGAATCAACCTATATTTTCATATTATTCAATTGGAACAATAAGCATGCTCATGCTCTTCATAAGAGAGAGTCCCGTCCCTATCTTTGTGATTAAAGAGACGCCCTCTACCCTTATGTAAGTGAAATATGCACAAACATAATTCATTTTTGCAAAATTGTGGAACCTATCAAGTGGAGATTAATTTTTTTTTGAGGGGAATAATAATTGCATGGCTACCTAGATTGATATATGCAAATACAAGCAGGGATATACTTGTAGCACTCTGGTAAATGAATTGGTTTGCAATAGAGAAACCGAGTATGTAAAAGAGGAAATACAATGTTTAAGGACACTATTGTATTAGGTTAGTCCCTTGATATTGCTTTGAATCTCACATTTATTTTATTGTAAATATAAATTGCCTACATAAGTAAGAGTACTTTTTAATATCTTTTTGTCTTCATTTGTTATCTTGGTGTTTCTAAGCACCATCCTCATTTGAGATCCCCTCAACATGAAAATTGATGTAGTAATGTCCATGAACAAATCCATTTTTGTTGCTCATTTGTTATCCTAGTTTCTTAACTTGTACTCTTTGGTGACACTTTTGAATTCATTGGTCTTTCTGGAGAATGTCTTGAATTTGCAAATAATATTATTTTGTTTTGATTAGTGCAACGTTTGATAAAAGTGCTATTCATAAAGTAGTTATTCTCCATATCAACAATGTTAAAGTCATGTTTCCAAATTTGTCATTGTATATATAAAAAAATAAATATATCTATGTGTTGAGGCTATTGCTATGTGTTAAGGCTAAATTTATGATACCAACCTCTAGTCACATAGAGTTGTCTTGAAGTAGGTTTGATCCTCATGCCCACTTGCTAGTTTAAGTGAGGCATGTGATGCTTGGAATAAGGTTCAACCCTCATATTAATATCCTATAGAGCAATAATAGGTGAGTCTTAAATTTACATTTGAGCCTCACAATCCATGTGCTAGTGCCTTGAACTACGTTTGAGTGTGTCCACATGCTAGTTTAAGTGAGGTATGTGAGGCTCAAACTCAAATTAAATACTCTTCTTAATATCCCACATAGTAGTAACAAATGAGGCTTGAACTTAAGTTTGAACCCTCGGTTCATTGACTAGTGTTAACTGAGTCGTCGGTTAACAGAAGCTGCTAAAGACCGAAGATGTACAAATGCACATCGAAGATTAAAGTGAAGAAGCAGTAAAGGTTGGAGTTACACATTTTCCTAAAATGGTCATGTATTGTAAATTTTTGATTTATTTCAAGCCATTGTAATATTGTTAATGTATTACGGGCTCAATAATAGTTCCAAGATGTAAAGAATATGTCACTTAGTGTACCTGGGGTGCAGATACAATAAGTGTGGAGCCTCAAAGGTCTTGGGCGCTGGATATTACACATTTTGGACCTTGGCTAAGGTATAAAAGCCAACTTTGTAAAGTTTATTATTAAGTTTTGGATAATGAATACATAGCGTGACCTAACGGCGCTCACTTCTCTCATTCTCGCGCTTCCTACTCGCTCCCGGTTTGTCACATTGCAGTCGCGTTTGTTGCATTACAACTGTAGGTAAGAGCTCTATGCATTGACATAAACACATCACCATATTTCGTAGCTTTTGGTATCGTCGATCCGTGGCCTAATTTCATCATAAGTAGAAATTTACACTTCCAAATAAAAAATTAAGCATAGGCGGGGTATTGGGGTAGCATTATTAAGCACTTAGATGCATTCTGGGTCGAAAACGACTAGGTCAAAAATCCACTGCTGTTAATAATCGCGATTTTGGCACTTGACCTAAAGTGGGGTTTGAGACCTAAGCATGTGTGCTTAGGTCTTATAAACATGTCATTTGATGCTGTAACGGATGTGATATGTTTGCCGACGATAAGAGATTGGCTTTTGGTGATTTTAATCACTTGAGTGTAGCTTGAGTTAGATGTGAGTTGTTAGTTGTTTTCCGAGAGATTGACAGCCTCTTGTAGCCTATATGGACTAGTCGAGTCAGCGTTGTCCCATGGATTGACAATTTAATCGTGGTTCTTGCTAAAACTGCAATAAGATAGGATAGTGAGGTTAGATACGCGTCCCACATTTGGCACCGCTACCGGGGATCGAAGAGACCTAAACTAGGAAAAAACACGAGCGTCTTGTCAAGTTATCATTTAACTTCCTCTAGGATCTCATAGAGTTAAAAACTTTCTTTTAGAAACTGCATAGCTTAAGATTGTCGTCTTGCAGAGGTAGCTTAGAGGTAAGTTGTACTTGCTGAGTGCCTTTAGGATTGTAAATCTAGATCAGGATTTTGAGGATGATTGATAGACAAGACAAGTCTTAAGATCAATGCTCAGGAAACCATAAAAAACAAGAAAACGAGTGTTTGTGGACACTTTCCACAACCCCATTACATAAGAATCTAGGAGTAGGGTAAGTAGGATCTGAGGTGGATTTCAAAACATTGCTCTCTCCAAAAGAATCATTGTGAGTTGTTTTTGAAGTTGCAGAATTTCAGGTCTACGGCTAGAAATAGCACGAAAAGACTCCAAAGCACTCAATCCGACTGGAGCGTAAGCTTGAAAGTTGTATGAACCAATGGGTAAGCTCAAGGACACTTTGAGGTAAAAATTTCAAGAGTTGGCCAAAACTCACATCATTTACTTTTTCTTGACATTTTAGGCCAAACTAAGTTTTGACTTGATTCATAGGCTTAAAACAACTCATAAAAGGACTATCCTTGAAAAAAGTGCAAAAATTGGTTCATTTCAAGCATGAAGCTAATAATCGTGATTATTAACTTTCAGCTCAGATTTGACCAAGGTTCATACCATTGACTCATTGCATGTGTACAAACAACTTTTGTAAAGGGCCATAGAATTTGGATCACCAAATTGACAAAAAACTGGGTAAAAACTAAAGTCTGTACCGACTTTCGGGAACTCGAGTGTAAAGTGGGAAAAATTTTGTTCAATCTCAATGAAACTTGATTCATAGGCTTATATTGATGTGATAGACATGTGCACATGCTCAGTTGACCAAAAAGATTAAAAAATTTGCCAGTTGTAAATAATTGCGATTATTTACATCTACCCCATTTTTCAATTTTTTTGACCAAATCAGTATACCACTAGTTTTACCATGTTGTAATAAGCGCATAAAACAAATTTGGTAAGTTTTGGATAATTGGATTGAAAATTGTGATCAAATTTGCAATGTTAGTTTGCGGACAAAAAATTGATGACCATTTGACCAAAACTTGTCCAAACTTGGCTATAGACCTTCAGTTCAAGTGCTTAACATATCTGTGTCAAAGTTGGATAAAAAAATAGTTGGAGTAAATAATCGTGATTATTTATATTTGCTTCAAAAATTGATAATCTTGTACATTTGAGTATATCACAAGGTCAAGCATATCAAGTAGGCCACACAAATCAATTTTGGTAAAATTTGGATCACAAAAGTGAGACTTAAGCCAAATTCTTGAAAATCGAGTCTGCGGACACAAAATCGTTAATAAACTTGAATAAATATGGTCTAAATTAAGTTTTGACTTGACTCACATGCTTAAAACAAGTCATAAAAAGACTGTCCACTGAAAAAGTTACAAAAATAATTCATTTTAGGTCAAAAGTAAATAATGACGATTATTTACTTTTGGCTAAAAACTGATCAAGGTTGATATGAGAGACTCTATGCATGATTAAAACCATCTTTTGTGAAGGCTCATAGAGTTTGGATCACAAAACAGGCCAAAAACTTGATAAAACTGAAATCTGTACTGATTGTTGAGAAATTGAGTTTGACTTGGTAAATCTTGTCCAAATTTAGTGAAACTTGACTCAGAGGGCTTAGATTAAAGTGTTAAACAAGTATATATGCTTAGATGACCTAAGATGCAAAAAAAAATTCAAAAGTAAATAATCGTGATTATTTACTTTTTAACTTTTTTGACCAACTAAGGATACCACCAGTTTTATCATGTTATATTGAGTACACAAATCAAATTTGGTAAGATTTGGATCATTAAAGTGAAAATTGTGGCTAGATTTGTAAAGTTAGTCTCCGGACAGAAAACTATTGACAAATTGAGCGACAAATTGAGTAGGGATTATCCAAGCTTAGTGAAACTTGGCTAGGGAGCTTAAGTTGTGTTGCTTAACGAGCTTGTATTAACATTTTGGCAAGAAGTTGTAAAAAAATGCGAGAAGTAAATAATCGTGATTATTTATATCTGCTCCAGAATTGAGAAATTTTGCACAACTGAGTATACCACAGGGTCAAGTATATCAAGTAGACTCCATAAATCAAATTTGGTTAACTTTGGATCACAAAATTGAGACTTAAGCCATATTTTTAAAATCAAAGTTTACGGACACTAAACAGTTGATAACTTGGACAAGTCTTGTTCAAACTCAAACAAACTTGTCCAGAGACCAACAAGAAGGTGATTACTTGGCAAAACAGGCCTAAAAAGTGTAAAAATTGAGAAAAGTAAATAATCACGATTATTTACTTTTGAGTCCCATAGACAAGATTTTTTATTTTTAAGCTTTTATAGTGCTAGAATAACATAATACAAGGCCACTGGTCAATTTTGGGTTCCATCGGATCCAAATTGGTACGTGTTAACTCAATTTCAAGTTGCAGATTAGTCCTTTAGCTCCTTCCAAGGATAGAATTTGGAAATCTCATTTGCTGACTCACTTAGCTCAGATTGAAGAACCAGGTTGCAAACAAAGAATTGGGAGCTTGACAAGAGCCAAATTCAAGTCAAGTGGAAAAAAAGTGGATAACAATCTAAACTGCAGGTTAGGTTATTCAAGGACTAGATTTTCATCATTTCAAAGGCTGCAATCAATTCTGACACTTTTGAGCTAGAGTTAATCAGCCCTTGTGAGTCTAAGATCAATCAATTGCCAAAAGTACTTTGGCAAAAGCAGCCTTATCAAACGCGAGCAGGAAATTTTTTTGCTAATCAATACCAAAATCTGCTAGGAGATAGTTTTTACAGAACTAGTCGACATGGACTCATCTCGAGCTGAGAGTTCAAGTACAACAGTGCAAGCCAGTAGCAGTGGTAACACATGTACAAGTGCAACAGAGCAGATTTTACAGCTTTATGGCTACATTGGAGATAAGGTTTTGTATGCAGATTCAGAAGGCCATAGATACTTGATGAGCAGTAAAAACAACACAGAAGCCAAGATTCTATTGATAAGAGTAAAGCTAGATTCAGAGAACTCCTAGATGTTCACAGACTTCAATGGAGCTAGGTATTGCAAGTTCAAAGATGAAGTGCAGATAGAAGTTTAAAAATTCAATCCAAGTGTTTATCCAAAAATATTCACAAGTCCGCAAAGCATCTATTTAGTGCATATGCAATCAGGATCATTGTATATGGATTATAGTGGTCAAATCTATAGTCGAGAGCCAGAAATGCAAGTTCCAACAGATCAGCCAATAGGAGCCAATCTAATTGGAGAACCGAGCCAAAGACAGTACAAAGGTCAAGATGGAGCAGTCTACAGCTTGATGCTTAGTGTTTTAAAAGAAGATGCCGACAACTTGGCCAACATAGAAACAAAAACTTCTCAGCATGAGCTTGACATGATAGAACCAAATGAAATACCACCAGTCATGGTGTATTGCTCAGATTGTGGACGAAAAGGTGGACATTTTTTTGAAGATTGTCCAAGAAATCCAGACAACAGGGACATATTAACTGCCAAGCAAGGTACAAAGAAAATTGAAAATGTGAATTCGATGTAAGTGCAGTTAACTCATCGATTTTAATGCAATCAGATGATTCTGCATTACCATTAGAAGCACCAACAAAAACACTGCAAGTTCAAAATCAGCATAAAGATGTACAGGCACCTAAAAAGCTTAAAATTGATTCTTTGAACAACAAATTCCTGCATGAACTTAGTAAAGGTGTCGAGATATCACCGAAGGTTGACAAGATTTTTAGGTTTGCAAATGATTTTGCATCCACTGCCACAAGTGTGCATCATTCACGAGTCTAAGGGACACATCAGACAGAATGATGTTAGCTTTGTATGGTACACATAATTCATATGCACACTATGTAGACCAAAAACGGAAACTGTACAAAAAGGATTAATTAGTGTTTGAACGGCCCACATACCAGCTCATTGAAGTGCGTCTAGTGATAGATCAGAAAGGATGGTTCATTTCAGAGGAAAGAATCTATTATAGCCCATCCTCTCTAGAGACAAAGGATATTACCCGAGTAAACCTAGAAATCTATTTAGAGCCAAACTCTCCTCCATCAAAAATCAAGCTTCGATGTTGTGACCAAACGAGCATATAATTTGACTAAAACAATCGTAGATATAAATGAGAGTCTAGCATCTATGATGCCTTGGGTCCTGAAACCATAGAAACTCATATCATAGGAGACCCATGGGATAGAAAATATCAGGGCAAAGATAATGCTTTCTACAGCTTGACTTGGGGAATAATTTTTCATGTTTCACGGACATACATAGGAAGCTATGTAGAAGGCTTACAGATGCCAACAATGCTACCCACGTGTACCTTCACAGTTCCAAAAGGTGATACTAAACCAGAGTCAAACAGTTTTGGACTCTCACAATGAATCAGGCTATAGTGATCACCCTAGGAAGGGGGGAGCTGCAAATCCACCAAAATTAGCTCTTGTACCAGGAATCACAATGTCAGTTAGAAGCCCTAGAGCCTCTAGCCAATAGACCCCTTAAAGCAAAAACCATTGAAAGATTATATGGTTGTTGGAAGTTCCCCACTAACCCAAATCCTATCAAAATTTGCAAAAAATTCTTCTACGAAGATCATCAAGGGCAAAAGTTTCAACTGATCTCCATGAGTCAAAGCCAAAAGCCAAGAAATCCACCAAAATTAGCTCTTGTACCAGGAATCACAATGTCAGTTAGAAGCCCTAGAGCCTCTAGCCAATAGACCCCTTAAAGCAAAAACCATTGAAAGATTATATGGTTGTTGGAAGTTCCCCACTAACCCAAATCCTATCAAAATTTGCAAAAAATTCTTCTACGAAGATCATCAAGGGCAAAAGTTTCAACTGATCTCCATGAGTCAAAGCCAAAAGCCAAGAAATCCCATAGTGCTCAAGCAATTGCATGAGACCAAAATCACATATGCATATCGAGATGCACATGGTAACGAATATTAGCAAGATCATGACATTGTACAAGCCCCTACGAATGCTAAACCTGAAGTCAAGGACTATTTGAAGATGATGCAAAGCCTCAAGCTGCCAGAACAAGTGACAAAAATGTCAAAATCAATGAAAGCTAAAGTCCAAAAATCTACACAAAGGTCACCACCAAAATCTCCTCCAAAGAGACAAATTCTACCAAAAAGTATAGTGGATCTTTTAAGATCAAAAGTTACTCAAATGCAGACACACAATGCTCAACAATTGCAAAAAGTTACAATATTACAGCCAATGGAGCCAACATCAATTGAACCAAGTGATCAAAGAAAAAATACATATAAAGCTCAACCAAAGGACACTACCACAACAAAAGCAGTCAATTCAGACACAAATCCTGAGACGATCAAGTGCAACATAACCAATGAAAACAAAGAAAAGCTGTCAAGAGAAGTAAAGCTAGATTTTTAGTTAGACAAGAACCTCATGTCTTTTCACACTTGGAAAAGATGTGGTCAACCACAACTGGACGATGCTCTTGAATTTGTAAGCATATCTGGAGACAAACGAGCAGAATACTGGGGAATCATCTACGCCACCATTAAAGTAAGTTCATAGATCACCATAGATCAATTCCAGGTGATCACATCAAAGGATATGCCAGACAACATCATAATGGGAATGCCAATGGCTCAGAAGATATCAAAGATACAGAATTCAAACATGAAGGAGTCATCACAAACAACTTATAATGAAGACCAACAATGGTCACCTGCAAACGATAGCACAAAGTCCTCAAGCACAATTCAAATGGAAGATCTTATTGAAGATGATACATCTCCATCAAACAAAACTTCAGAAGAGCTTAAAGCAAATTAGGCAATAAGAATGCAGATCAAACAGAGCAAAGGGCAACCACGATAGCTATTGAGCAGAGAATGCCACCAAAGCGAGAAATAAAGAAGAATGAGGCTGCAAAAAATCAAGACAAAATAGGAAGTCCAAAGATCCAGACATTGCCAGCTAAATCAGCTGAAGAAAGTCACATTGAAAAAGAGAGTCTCAAGTTTTTTTTTGCATAAATGTGGCATTCAGGTTGTTAAGTCGGCCGCATGAACACCATATAATT
Organism: Adiantum capillus-veneris; assembly: GCF_014529385.1. Taxonomy (NCBI): domain Eukaryota; kingdom Viridiplantae; phylum Streptophyta; class Polypodiopsida; order Polypodiales; family Pteridaceae; genus Adiantum; species Adiantum capillus-veneris. The sequence goes on along the minus strand of NC_140951.1, from coordinate 67,106,353 downwards.
TGTATGTGCATGTGTAGTTCATTTTTTAAAGCATTAAGTATATGAAATACTTGGTCGATAACGCGGCCGTGAAGAGTATTTCATATAAAATTTTTGAATTCTCTGAAATTGTTGTTTTTAAGTGTTTTTGTAAAAATATATACTATCTAATCATATTCAAAAGAATCTTTTATTCATCAATCATCGTTGCTATTTTAAATGCTACATTTACATAAGTAATATTCACACTATACTATATCTCTATGTCTACAAATAGCTAATATACTTTCAATTTAAAAACGTATATGCACATATTTTGCATGTAAGACATTCATTTTAATCTTTCTAAAGAGCAAGACGTTCTTTGTAATTTATGGATGGTTTGTTAAAATTGCACCAAATTTTCAATGTTTTCTCACGAAATTGTATACTATTAATGTTTTAAAGTGAGCTAAAATGAGATTGCTAATATGTATATCACGATGCACATGTCTTTTAATGTATCACACTTTTTTGAAGTGATAACGTGTAAAATATAAACTCATGTTTTATGGTCTATCACAATATTTTGAAATGTTTTGGGCTTTTAACCCGTTTTGTTAGATTTGGATGATTTTCTTAGGAGTTACTTGTTTTTACTGCATTTTGCACGATTGAACATAGAATTTTAAAGTGAAAATAATTATCAACCTAAATGAATATAATCTTGCACAATTTTTTGAAGTATTTAACTCATGTCTTATGGTTTATCACAATATACTAAAATAATTTGTGTTTTTAACCTGTATTGTTTGATCCGGATGGTTTTCTTAAGAGTTACTTGTTTTTTTTGCATTTTACACGATTAAACATAGCATGTTAAATTGAAATGGTTTTCAATCTATACGAATATAATCCTGGATAAGTTTTTGAAGTCTTCAAGTCACGGTTATGGTTTGCCTGAACTAGTGTGAGAGTGCCAATGCACCCATGAAACTGTATTTGATATGCTGTTTTATATTGTCCAATGCAAAAATGACTCCATAGCAAAAGAAAATTATATGCGTGCCATTCTAAGATACTATGGCTGATGAAGAACAAGATTGTGACATAAACAATACCAAATGATGAACATCAAGCGGCTGTTAATGCGCTTCAGTGCATGAAATCTCTAGCACACAGTACGTTGACACTGTTGAAGATGATGAAACAAGAAACAGAAGGAAGATAGCAACTCAGAGTAGGAAGAAGATGGAGAAGGAGAAGACACAGAGCTTGTGTACGAGATCTCTCTAGTCTATCTCTCTGTATTAGAATAATAGAGTATATACAAACTCAAAGCTGCAAAGCTTATATGAGACCCTAAGAGACAAGGTGTCCTTTCACACCAGATGTCCAGGGGAAAAAACCTAGTGGGAGAAAAGTGCCCCTGGTGAAGCGCGTATACACACTAACACTACTACATGTCTACAAATCCCCCCTGTAGTGATAGTGTGAATCCGTACAAGGTAGCAGATCATCATGTGTATGAGAGTAAGCCCAAAGCTTTTCGGAAAGCTTCAAAATTTTCTCATGATAACGCCTTCGTAAATAGATCTGCAATGTTATCCTGTGTAGGACAGTAAGTTAGTGTGATCTCCCCTGCATGTAGCCTTTCCCTGACATAGTGGTAGTTAACCTCTATGTGCTTTGTTCTTGCATGAAATACTGGATTCCTTGCAACTGCCATAGCACTCTGACTGTTAGTGAAAATGGTAGTGGGTGCCTGTTGACACTCACAAAGATCTGCCAATAACCTACGTATCCATACACAATCAACTGTTGCCGTGAAAGCTGCCCTGTACTCAGCTTCACAAGTTGATGTAGCCACTGTGGGTTGATTCTTGCTTAGCCAAGATATACATGCATTTCCCAAGAAAAAACAATTCCCACTTGTGGAATGTCGTGTGTCAAAATCAACAGCCCAATCTGAATTGCTGTAACCAAGAGGCTGCATAGAACTGTGCTTTCCATACATATCCCCCCTTGGAAAGAACATGGAAAGATTAGGGGTACCTGAAAGGTAACGAAGTATGCGCTTCACAGCCTGCCAATGATGCATACCTGGGCTGTGCATAAATCTTCTTGCTTGTGAAACCCCAAATTGAATGTCTGGACGAGTGTTGCCTGCCAAATATATCAAGCAACCAACCGCTGCTGCATAAGTATGTACATCAAAAGGTTCTCCAGCATCGTGCATGCTCAACTTTGATCCAGTTTCTACGGGTGTAGAGATTGGTTTACAATTTTGCATACCAAACTTGTCCAAAATTTTATGCAAATATTTTGCCTGCAACATGTATATGCCATCCTCTGATTGCACAAACTGAATACCCAAGTAATAATGTAGCAAACAAGATCAGACATCTCAAAGGTTTTTCTCAAAGCATCTTTAAACGCTTCAATTTCATCTGCAGTATTTCCGGTAAGAAGCATATCATCCACATAAAGTGTTAGCATAATGAGAACTCCATCTCTCTTTTTGACATACAAAGTACTTTCTGTTGGACTATTCTGGAATCCCTGGCCAATCAAATAAGTATGTATCTTCTCATACCATGCTCTTGGAGCCTGTTTGAGACCATACAAAGCTTCACGTAATCTACATACCTTTTTCTCTTGACCTTTTACAACAAAACCACTTGGTTGACTTACATAAACTTCTTCCTGCAAATCACCATTCAAAAAAGCAGTTTTGATATCCAATTGATGCACTTTCCAACCATGATGAGCAGCAATTGCAACTAGTGATCTAACTGTGGACGCAGGAGAAGTAGGAGCAAATGTTTCATCATAATCTATGCCTTTCTATTGCGCATAGCCTTTTTCCACAAGCCTTGCTTTGTACTTGTCGACAGTACCATCTTGTTTCCTTTTTACCTTAAAAACCCACTTTGTACCAATAGGCTTTTTACCTGTAGGCAAGTCCACTAGATCCCATGTATGATTCTTATGAATAGAATCAATTTCTTGCTGCATAGCATCTTTCCACTGAACACACTCTAAAGCTTGTTCAAATGAATCAGGCTCATCTGCATCACAAAGAGTGCTAAAGCAAGCCAAATCTACTTGCTCTCTGCCAAAAGTAGTACCAACACGTGTTTTTCATGGCAACGGTGCATCCAACTTGCTATCTTGCAAAGTTTTTTGAACCCATTTAGGCAAGGTTCTTTCTTCCCTGAGAACTTCTTGCTCTTCACGCACAATTTCCTCTACATCATGAGGTGTCACATGCTGATCAAAAGATTGATCAAGATTATCAACCTGTTGTGATTCTTGATTCTCCACAAAAGAAGGAAGCAAACCTTCAAATACATCATGTGGCTGCATATGAGGTACATCAAAAGCAACCATAGGTTGAGCAGTAGTTTCTGTAAAAATTACATCACGACTTTCAAAAATCTTGTTTGTAGCAGGATTGTAAAGTCTATAACCTTTACTTCCACTACTGTACCCCACAAATATACATTTGATTGCCTTATCATCAAGCTTCCCACGTAACTGCTGAGGGATGTGAGCATAAGCAAGACAACCAAAAACACGAAGATAACTGACTGAAGGTTTTCTGTCATACCAAGCTTCATATGGAGTAATGGTCTTCAAGGCACGAGTAGGACACCTGTTCAAAACATGTGCTGCACAAGCAACTGCCCCCATCCATAGCTTATGAGGCAAACTCTTAGCCTTGCGCATACATCTAGCCGTCTCCATTAAAGACCTGTTCTTCCTTTCTGCAACACCATTCTGTTGTGGTGTGTATGGCATAGTGCATTGGTGTTTAATGCCTTTCTTTCCCAAAAAATCCTTAAATGCACCTAACATGTATTCACCTCCTCAATCGGTACGAAGAGTTTGTAATTTGCAACCTGTTTCATTTTCAACCATGGCGACATAATGTTGAAAAATTGCAAACAAATTTGACTTTGCTTTGAGTGGATACACCCAACAAAACCATCAATGAAGGTCACAAAATAAAGGCTGTTTCCTATAGATGGCGTCCTCATAGGACCACATACATAACTGTGTACAAGCTGCAACTTTCGTGTCCCTCTAACTGAACCATCCTGCAAAAATGAAAATCTGTGCATCTTTCCAAGAACGCAACCTTCACATACATGTCTTGGTGGCATCTCCAATAAAGAAAAATCATGCACCATATTATGACGTTGTAAAGTCATCAAACTGCCATAACCAACATGCCCAAATCTAGCATGCCACAACTCAGCATCCTGCATGGCCTGAGTCTTTGTTTCTGCAATACATACCTGAATCTACTTTTTAGAACGATCTAGCATAAATAGTCCATTTTCCAGCGTACCTATAGTGATAAGAGAATAACCATTCTCTCGATCTCGTACAACACATTTGTCATCCTCAAAAATGACCCGAAGACCATTTTTTGCAAGAGAGGATACATACAACAAATTCTTCTTGATCCCTGGAACATAAAAGACATCTGGCAAGCATAAATCTGAACCATCTGAAATGGTAATCAAAATTTTACCAACGCCTTTGATTGGATAAGAAGCATTATTTGCACATGTCACCTTCTTTCCTTCTGGAGCTGCATCCAATGAACAAAACAAATCCTTCCTTGAAGTAATATGCCTGGATGCACCACTATCAAAGTACCAAATCATTTGTGTCTCGTCAACACTGTAAGAAAAAAAATCTGAACATACTACGAAAGCATAAGAATCTTGCACAAAGTTTGCAGAGTCTTCTTTAGATGTAGAAGAATCACCAGAAGCTGAAACAACCAAACTTGACTCTTTCTTCTTTTCTTTAGCAATTCGCTTTTTACACTCACTAATGTAGTGACCAGGTTTCTTGCAGTAGTGACATTTACCTTTCTTCTTGGACTTGTCGGAATCACCTTTAGACTTCTCTGAAGATTGTCCTGCACCAGACTTGGAGTGATGAGCACTCTCTTTACCCTTGTTTTTGTTCTGTACAACAAGAGCATGATCCATACCATCCACCTATAAATACTTGTTCTTACGTGATTGATTCTCCTGCACTAGCAAAGCCACTAACTCTTCAAAATGAAGAGGCTCAGGATTAGCTCGCAAAGACAGAGTCAAAGAAGTCTGAAAAGTCAAATAAGATGGTGGTAGTGAATTGAGTGTTTTGGAAACCAAGTCCTTCTCTGGAATCACTTCATCAATGCTAAGCAATTGCTCTTTAAGATCCTTGATTTTTGTAAGATGTTCGACGATATAGTCACCTTCGTCCATCTATATTTTGTCAAGTTGTTTCTTCAAAAACTCTATTCTGGCAGCGTTTCTTTCTCCAAACATAGCTTGCAGAGTGTTCCAAGCATCCTCAGAAGTTTTGCAAGATCTGATATATGGTGTGATTGTCCTCTTTATGGTTAAGGCAATCACAGCCATAGCTTGTGCATCTTTAGTATCCCATTTCTTTTGCTCTGGAGTGACTTGTGAGGGTCTTGCACCAACAGCTGCACCACGACCAGGCGTGGCAGGTGCAATGCTACCTAGACGAACTTCATCTCCAGATACATAATCCCACAATCCTTTACCAACCAAAACATTTTTGGCCATAAAAGACCAAAGAGAATAGTTGGTACCATCCAATTTGTCTTCGGATGTAAATGCACCAAAAATCTCTTTCTCCGTAAATTGAGCCATACCGTGGATGCACACAAGAGAGCAAAAGAACCTCCAAGAGATTCACAAATATCCTCTCCAATGCAAGCCAAACTCTATACAAAATCTTAGCACAAATCTAAGACAAGCTGCTTCCCAAAAGAACTGTTTACCTGAAGAAAATCTGTCAAAAAGCACACCCTCTTGATCTAAACGCCTCCGAAAAGTAACTTCTGCTATGCTGCTTAAAACAAAATTTTGAGGGCTCGAACGACTTCAAAAGGGGGGTAAAACGGCAGGTCACCTGCTCAGAATACTCTCAGAACGTCGAGGATGCTCCCACGAGCAAATTTTCCGAAAACTGCCTGAAAACTGTGATTGCGCGCGCGGATGCGAAAACTCAATTAGAGGCTCTGGAAATCACCTTGCTCTGATACCAATTGTTGAAGATGATAAAACAGGAAATAGAAGGAAGATATCAACTCAGAGTAGGAAGAAGATGGAGAAGGAGAAGACACAGAGCTTGTGTACGAGATCTCTGTAGTCTATCTCTCTGTATTAGAATAATAGAGTATATACAAACTCATAGCTACAAAGCTTATATGAGACCCTAAGAGATAAGGTGTCCTTTCACACCAGATGTCCAGGGGAAAAACCAAGTGGGAGAAAAGTACCCTTGGTGAAGCGCGTATACACACTAACACTACTACATGTCTACAGACACAAAAGCGACGCCCAGTGCTCGCACGACTATCAAATAGAGAAATTCCAAACCATTTGCAATGGAAAGATATCAATAACTAAGTGACCAAGATATGATTGAAACAATATGGCCAAGTGAGGACGCAAAGATAAAGAAAGGACGGTGGAAAGTATCAAAGTGCCTTCACCAAAAGATTGAAGATAACGTTGAGAGGATATACTTGGAAGTTTTTAGCCATCCATTGCAGAATGCAGATTGTGCGTTATAGTTTGCAAAAATGCTATACATTTTGTGCAGCAAAAACCAATAGACTTTTCCACGAAGGAGACAATTGTAGTAGCCACCCATGATATCAGGGAGATTTGTGTCACATTCACAAGGGAGGAGCTGGCATGGATAGTTGAATAGACCGACATACAATTAAAAAAGGAGAAAGATATTTTAATGACACAACTAGAAGAGAAAGATGCAAAAATAATGCGGATACCTGTAGCAACCAACACACCCCAAGCATTCAAGGTTCGAATAGGGAAAAGTATTCATCGCTTAAGGTAGGATATTCAGAATTTGACACAACGAGTGAATCCTCCGCCATATAAATTGAAGCACTAGTTATGGGACGCGTGTCTAAGCTCACTATCCTATCTTATTGCAGTTTTAGTGAGAACCACGATTAAATTGTCAATCCATGGGACAAAGCTGACTCAACTAGTGCATAGAGGCTACAAGAGGTTGTCAATCTCTCAGAAAACAACTAACAACTTGCATCTAACTCAAGCGACACTCAAGTGAGTGAAATCACCAAAAGACAATCACTCATCGGCAAACATATCACATCCGTTACAGCATCAAATGATATCCAAATGTAACGAAACTTCTAGGACATGTTTATAAGACCTAAGCACACATGCTTATGGTCTCCAATACCACTTTAGGTCAAGTGTCAAAATCACGACGATTAATAGTAGTGGATTTTTGACGTAGTCGTTTTCGACCCAGAATGCATTTAAATTCTTAGAAATGCTACCCCAATACCCCGTCTATGCTTAGTTTTTTATTTGAAAGTGTAAATTCCTACTTATGATGAAATTAGGCCACGGGACGACGACGCCAAAAGCTACAAAATACTGTGATGTGTTTACGTCAATGCATAGAGCTCTTACCTGTGGTTGCAATGTGACAACTGGGGGAGGGAGTAGGAAGCACGAGAAGGAGAGAAGTGAGCGCTGTTAGCTCTGGCTGTGTATTTCATTATCCAAAAATTAATAATAAACTTTACAAAGTTGGCTTTTATACCTTAGCCAAGGTCCAAAATGTGTAATGTCTAGCGCCCAAGACCTTTGAGGCTCCACACTTATTGTATCTGCACCCCAGGTACAATAAGTGACCTATGCTTTACATCTTGGAACTCTTATTGAGCCTGTAGCACATTAATAATGTTAAAATGACTTGAAATAAATCGGGAGTTTACAATACATGACCATTTTAGGAAAATGTGTAACTCCAATCTTTACTGCTTCTTCACTTTGATGTTTGATGTGCATTTGTACGTCTTCAGTCTTTAACAACTTCTGTTAACTGACGTTGACTCAGTTAACATTCCCCCCTTCTGATTTTAGTGATCGTCCTCAAGCACTATTGAAAAGTGTCCGTGGAGGCTGTGGAAGTTTTTTGACTGGTTGTTGATGGGTTGATTGTCTTCATATGTCATTGAATTTTTTGATGGGGTTCAATTTGCTGCAACATCTTGGTTGGTCTAAATATGTCGGATGTGAGAGATGATGTTGCATTTGTCCGTTGTAATAGCATAATGAGGCTTCTATTTATTTATGAAAGTATGTAGAAGAGAAGTAAAATGATGAGGATCTAAATTAGGGTCTAATATCTGGATGACCAAAGGAAAAAAACCTAGTGGAAAAAAGTGCCTTTGGGATAGGCGCATTATTGGAGTACTTATTTAGCATGGAAAATATTAATAAAGTACTCAAGGGATTATTTTCTGATAGATATGGAAATAAAGAGACAAAAATTATGAAAGAGTAGTCTTTGAATAGGTGTGTCCCCTCTCGGGGATTGCCCCCCCCCCCCCCCCCCCCCCCGTATCTTTCTTGAGTTGTAAGTGTAACGGCATGTAATCAGAGAGGCGTTTTGTTGAGATTACCTTCATCTCCAACGTTGATGAGATCCAGTCAGCTTGATGAGAGTAGTAGCATCTGTCTAGCTCGGAGGTAGTGCAAGCATACTAAAGGCTTGTGTAGGTGAATCCAGGCATGCTATTCCATGGGCCCACTTCTCACATAAGCTCAACCATTTAGACTTTTTTGACCCAGCCAGTATACTGGCGGGTCCTGTTCTGTCCTTGATTTTCTCAACCATATTGAAATCTCAACAAATCAGCCACTCCCCTTCGATCGGAATATCCCTAAGCTGCATCCACAGTTAGCTCTATCCTTTGCGTTTCAAGGGCCGCAAACATTTACTATGGTGATAGGTTGATTGTCCCATCTGATTCTAACACCAAGGACTCTTCTGGAGGGGTGGTTTAGAACCATCTTTGGCTCCAAATCTCTGTCAGCAATGAACAAGACACCACTGAAACCGTCACTTCCTTCCCCATAAAAGATAAGTTTTTTTCCTACAGCTTGTTTTCTCTTGCTACGAGCATCCAAAGGGTGCTGCTTGGATGGCCCAGCAATTGACTGCCTTCTCTTTCTTCACTTCTTCCTAGAAGAGAGTGCCCTTCTTTTGGGTTTTTAATCCCTTCACGTTCCAAGATGGAATAGAGATAGTATTCATCATTGGGTAAGGGGGACAAATTCTTTTGCCTCCAAGAACTCTTCAGTTGAGTTCCCATTCAGGTTGTCCTCTTCCATTGGCTCCTTTTCTGCTGGAACCTGCATGGTATCCATCTTGGAAGTGACGAGGTCCTCTTGATTCGTCTTCCCCAAAACTTTGAATAAGTTGTCATATAGGAAGGGAGACTTTGGGAAATCCGGCGGGAGACCTTTAATTTGTCCCAAGGTCCTAGCCTGCGCTTTGAACCATTTACATGAAATATGAGATATTTGTTTCCAGCCCTGATCTTTTGACCTAAGAGTCGGAGTCATCACAATTCTGCATTACTAGGGTGGCCGTTCTTTGCTGAGGGGTGGATGAAAATCTGTAGCCTTGGGTGGTCTTGACCTTACCCGGTTTCCATGATCTTGTTTCTCCACATCTTTATCCGAGTTGACTTTATTTTGACCACCCTCTGCCTTGCCAAGATTTTCAATAGGCTTCTTTGTTGGATCTACTGTATTCGTGCCACCTTGTGGGGTAGCCTGTAATTCGCTTCTCTCCATCATCTGGTCTGTAGGCTTTAACACCTCAGCGGGACACGCCCTTGTATAATGCCCGAATTTGTTGCATTTGAAGCAGGCCCCGAAAAAGGTGTTAAAGTTCAGAGGAATGATCTTTAGTCCTACCCCAACATTCACCACCAAGCTCTTTGGTTGTGGCTTTCGTAGATCCCACTAGATACATACCTTGTTTGCTGCTACACCCGAGGCTTTGGCAGATGGGACAAAAAGTGGATCACCAAGTGAAGCTGCAAGGTCCTTTAAGTTCTTCCTAAGCAAACGGGGAGGTTGACAAACTTCACCCATACTGGGCAAAAATTCTTGAATGCCTCGTTAGAATCAAACAGAGGGTCCCAAGGGAGCACACACATTGGCGCGCGATTGAAGAACAACGGGCTTTTTGCCAAAGCCCTCTCAACCATTGCAATGTCGTTGAATTGAACTGACACAAATCCTTTTGCTATATATTGGGTGAACATTACCAAGCCGTGCTGATTCAAAACCAGTGGACTGCAGAGCCAGTTTTTGAGCTCAGTTCTATTGAGAACTCTCCCCATAAACCCGAAGACCAGAGTGGAATTTGCAACCTCCGCAAGTTTTCTTTTCACAATGGTAGGGGGAACAACCACCGTAATGGCATCTTCCACCTCGACACGCTGCGGGAGCACCTTCTTGAGTGCTTGGAAAGCTCTGTGACCTTTGGCCACTTCAACAGCATCCTCTTGCGTCGCTGAATCTGCATGCGACCTTTTGTTCAATGATAGTGCACAAAGGATTGTCGCTAGGTCTTTTTCCACATGTGTCTTTCTTTGTTTTAGTTCCTCCTTACTCAGATTAGTAAGGGATCTTTGACCGCTATCATCGGCGCCCGGTTTCGCAAAGTTGCCTGTCAGATCGATAGCCTTCAGAGTGTTGGACTGCTCTTTGCCTGCCACCACTGCTTCAGCGTAGGACGGCCTAAAGGAGCTCGTCATGGCGTGGTGAAAGGTGATAATACTGGCTTCCCACTAGGTGGTGGTGAAAAGCCTAGAGGGATAAATATAGGCTCAATATGCAAATGCGATTATTAACTAAAGGCTCAATATGCACATGCGATTATTAACTAAAGGCTCAAAGTGCGATTATTAAAAAGATAATAATCACGATTTCGGGCTAACCCTGCAGTAGCGAGCACTTGCACGACGCACAGAGCCGACTGAGGATTACATGCTAGGGGGCAAGAGGGGGGCGAGAGTGGACGCACAGAGGCTCCTGGCCTGTAGAACTGGGTCACCACTAGATTAACGATGAGCAAGCTCGTTCAAGCAAAAAAAAGCGAGATTGCCTCAGCTACCTGTGTGCTGAACCACCTTGTTCTGTTGCCTGTGAGCTCGCAACTGTCGCCCAAGCTTCGCAAGAGACCTTGAGCGCACCGCGTCAGACCTTCATCCCTTGTTACCGAAGATTATTGCGAGCCATACGTCATCACTCCAACCCACACACATTTTCATCTTAATCATGCGGGACTCAGAAAGTCCTTGGGTCCTAAAGGAAGGGACCATTTGCAGACTAAAATCTTTTTTAAAATAAAAAGTTGAATTTTTTTTCATGAGGCTTTTCAATGAAAGGAACCATTTACAATTAAAACAAGGTTAAGGATCGCATTGGCAATCTAAAACAATAAAATTCAAAAGAAATCGAGGCCCATGTGAATGAAGGGCCCCGTAGACAAGCATAAAAGAAAAGAAAATTTCAGTCAGTCATTTGATCAAGTCGGTGTAAGAAACAATGAAATTTCAAATGTATGCCTTAACTCTCTTCTCCTCTAGGCTTGTCTTAGAAAGGTAAAAGAAAGAAATTAAAAAATTCACGCTTTTTGCAGGTCCTCTAGGGTAGAGGGGCCAACAGCGAGACGGGTGCCAATAATGACACACGACACCCCCCAAAAGAAGCACAGTGGCGTTTGGGTTGTTGGCTTAGGTGAGCTGATGTGGGGTCATGCCATTCGTTGAAACCCTGGTTTAAGAACAGAACAAGATCCGCCAGTCTGTTGGCAAGTACTGAAAAAATTAAATGGTTGGTTCTTTGTGAGAAATGGGCTATGATGGACCTATGGGAGGTGGGTCCCTGAAACAACACACCGAGCTTCACATACACAAGCCTTCAGTATGCCCACACAACTTCCCGGCTTGACATATGCTACTGCTCTCACCAAGCACATTGGATTCCGCCACTACTGGAGATAAAGGTGCTAACAACGAAGAGCCTATCAAATCATCTTCCTCTAGTCCTAAAATTCAGTAAAGCTAAAGAGGAGGGGCAGGTCCTTAGAGGGAGTAAGAAGCCATTGGTTACTGGGGCACACCTTTTTAAGGACCCTCTTTTTAGAAGGCTAACTAAAAAACATTTGGGTAAACTAAATAAAGATGTTGGTTTGATAAAACCAAAATCTTGGAACCTCTTTTCTCGAAGCATATTGAAAGCGATCAAAAGTTCAGGCCCTCGAGTGAAAAAAGCCCTATGTGGTCTCTCATTGAAAACGTGATTAAATCAATGGGCTTTGGGCCTCGTCGACTTATACAAACTCTAGGTGCAAGCAACCAATTTGAGCTACTATTCAATGATAGAATTGTGGGCTCCTTCAAAGCCAGACTAGCTATTAAGCAAGGATTCCCCTTGGCTCCTCTGCTCTTTGCATTGGGTCGCATTCTCTAATAACAATGCTCAAAGATGCTACTACGTGGGGGGAAATTCAAAGGTCTAACTTTGCCTGGCAATGATCAGCTCTTGGCCAAGATGTTCACAGACGACTCCCTCCTCTTTTTGAAAGCTTTCCCTCGGGTTCTTAGGAAGGTGCTTGAGATTGTGTAAACTTTTGTTGTGGCTTCGGGGTCAAAGTGTAGAATTGAGAAGTCCAAGCTGATATCCCTTTCTAAAAAAGACTCGTTTGACCCATCGGTCTGGACAGGGGAGATTGTGTCTAGAGGAAGGATTTTTTGACATTTGGACGTCCCCTTGGGGGTGGATGTTACACACAAGCAAAGATTCCAGTGGGTCCTGGAAAAGATCTAGACGAAAAAAGAGAAGGTAGTTGTATGTGTTGCTTCCTTACATTGCCTTAATACAACTTTATATGTCTCTCATATTTTCATGCATAGAAATATACAATGAATTACTTTTTGTAGGGATTATATCATCTTTATCTCTTCCTTGGGTGATATATGAGGCACATGGATGCTTCATTATAAGTAAAAAATTATCGAATATTCCTTTGTTTTTTAGCTCATACTTTGTTGTTTGAGGACAGATCGTCCGGGCACCCAATTGGTCGGACACTAGCCGGACACCACATTTGTACTCTATTAGTTTTCCGAGCTAGTGTTATAATACTCTGTGTAAATCCTGATTCCAGAGTAGTGGATCAATTCCCTGAGTTGTAATGCTGTAATGATATTTGTAAAGGTCCATGTGAGTCGGCCACTGGCCATTTTGAATGCCCTAGGTATAAAGGTCAATAACCTTAATGTGAAAGGGGGCTTATCTTTAGAAGAAGAAAGGAGCTTTGAAAACGTACGCTCAAGTTACGAGCTGCTCCAACTTGTAATCGACTTTTCTAATGATTGGGTAATCCGTTTTTAAATCCGAAACTTGCATTGTGTTCCTCTCTCTTTGCTCTTTAAATTAAGCGTAAGCATTTTTAGTTTTGTTGTGGTTTGTGACTATATATTTGTGAGCCTTAATTACAGATTTGAGTGCTTAAATCATTGTTTTTAGTCATTTTGACCATAGGAGAGTGTTCCTAGACCATAGGGAGACCTTTTTGGACTGACCTATTGTAGTTTTTAGGACCTTTTTCGATGGATCGTGATTTTGGTATCTTGTCGGATTGCGACCAGACTTGGTAGGATAGCGCCCCTAGATGTCTTAGACCACCTCCTAAAGTTTTGTTGCATTTTGAGTCCATTCGAGTGCCGAAATGGCGTGATGACCTAGAGTTGTGAGAAAGGACATAGGAAGATTTCCCTGATCATTGAGTGTTGGTTTGCTTGTAGAGTTGTTGTGTTTTCTTGTTAAGGTGTTTGAGACCTTGGGGACTGAGGCCGGGGATGGTTAATGCTTTTACAAAGTTTATGTTCTGCTCGTGATATATGAAGCTTTCCATCTCCATAGCATCACCAAGGTCACAAGGAACATAAAGATTGTATTATACCAAGTCTCTCTTTATGGGATAATCTATAATGCAAAAGCCTATTGGAGGGGAGACCCGCTCCACATAAATCCGGTCCTCAACTATTGTCAAGTTCTCTAATTCTCTCTCTCTCTCTCTTGCAAAAGTATTGTTCATGCCAAGTTAATTAAGTATAATGGTTATGTTGCTACCTCTAATTAAGTAGACCCTCTATGTTCTCAAAGTAGTCTCACAAAAATGCTCTCTTTAATTCTCCTAATTTGGATATTCTCAAAGTTCATGGGACAATTTACATTACATTGGTAATAGAGCTATTGGTTTCTCTTTTCTTGCTTAAGAAGAGAGGTCCTTAAGTTTTTCATGAAAGGTTGGGCATGTCTATTGCAATAGGGTAAGTGGGACAGGGATCTATTATCTTGGTTGAGAAAGACTTAGTTCGAGGTACACCGTTGGAAACTATAGTCTTAATAATGGAGTCTCTCGGGGCTTGCCTTTGGCTTAACCATTATTGAGCTACTAGCAAGCTCAACAAGAACTATAATCAACCGAGCAATGTTAGAACCCCTCGACTAGTCTTGCAATCAACAGTGTCTTAATCACGAGTGTGCTGCTTGAGAACTAATTTCCAAAGATAAGGAAGAGTAGTGACTAAGGTTTTTGAGGATACAAAAGCACAAAGTAATTTTATACATAAGTTTAATTAGCATGGCTGACAATAACCAAGAGATTAGAATGAACATTGACAACTTTGATTTTTCACATGAAGGTGCTAATGATAATGCCCCCATGTTTGTTAATTATCTTGTTACTAGGTTGCAACAAGCTATGGGAAACCCTGATTTGCAATCCGGAGTTACTCAACCACTTCGTGCTTATGGGATTTCCCTTCCTCTCCAAGAGGAGAGAGAGCTTAGGAGGCCCCTTTTGATGAGACTCCCAAAAGAAGACTCTCTCCCATACGAGAGGAGGAATCCAAATAACGAGAAAGTGATGAATTCCTAAGTTCCTCTGAAGATCTGGCTCCACGAAGATGGCGGTCTAGATGATCGCCAACTCCTCCTAAGAGGAAACGGTCAACCCACAGTCCTTCTCCTCATCACTCCAAAAGGGAAGAGAGGAAAAAAGGGTAAGAAAGAGGTCACCCTCTTCTCCTTCTTCTTCACCTTCCTCCTCTTTCGACGAAAGCAATAGCTATTCTCCTAGAGAATACAAGAGGGGAGGACATCGCAAATCTTACCCGGCATGGCGAAGGTCCCAAAAGCCCAAATGTTAACTGAGTCAACGTTAGGTAACAGAAGCTGCTAAAGACCGAAGACCAAAGACGTATGAATGCACATCAAGGATGAATACAAAGAAGCAGTGAAGATTGGAGTTACACACTTTTCACATTTTTCCAAAATTGCTATGCATTGTAATTTCCTGATTTATTTAGCCATTGTGATAATTGTAACGTGCTACAGGTTCAATAAGAGTTCCAAGATGTAAAGAATAGGTAAGTTAGTGTACCTAGGTTGCAGATACAATAAGTTGTGGAGCCTCAAAGGTCTTGGGCGCCCAGACATTACACATTTGGGACCTTGGCTGAGGTATAAAAGCCACCTTTATAAAGTTTTAATTACGTTTTGGATAATGAAATACACAGCGTGAGCTGACGGCGCTCACTTCTCTCCTTCTCGCGCTTCCTACTCCCTCCCCGGTTTTCACACTGCAGTCGCGTTTGTTGCATCGCAATCACAGGTAAGAGCTCTACACATTGACGTAAACACATCACAGTATTTTGTAGCTTTTGGAGTCGTCGACCCGCGGCCTAATTTCATCATAAGTAGAAATTTACACTTCAAAATAAAAAATGAAGCATAGGCGGGGTATTGGGGCAGCATTGCTAAGCATTTAGATGCATTCTGGATAAAAAAACGACTAGGTCAAAATCCACTATTGTTAATAATCGCAATTTTGGCACTTGACCTAAAGTGGGGTTTGAGACCATAGGCATGTGTGCTTAGGTCTTATAAACTTGTCATAGAAGTTTTGTTACGTTTGGATGTCATTTGATGTTGTAACGGATGTGATATGTTTGACGATGATCGATTCACTTTTGGTGATTTCAGTCACTTGAGTGTAGCTTGAGTTAGATTCGAGTTGTTAGTTCTTTTCTGAGATATTGACAAACCTCTTGTATCCTCTATACACTAGTCGAGTCAGCTTCGTCCCATGGATTGACAATTTAATCGTGGTTCTTGCTAAAATTGCAATAAGATAGGATAATGAGTTTAGACACATGTCCCACATTTGGCTCCTTTGTCGGGACCGAGTAGACCTAAACTAGGAAAAACAAGAGCGTCTTGTGTAGTTGTCCATTGACTTTCTTTAGGTTCACCTAGAGTTAAACTTTCTCTTTAAAACTGCATAACTTAAGAGTATCATCTTTTGCTTTGTAGAGGTAGCTTGGAAGGTACTTGCTGAGTGCCTTTAGGATTGTAGGATTAGATTAGGATTTTGAGAATGATTATAGACCAGACAAGTCTTAAGATCAAGGCTCAGAAAACCATAAAGAACAAGAAAACAAGTGTTTGTGGATACTTTTCACAACCCCATTGCAGTAGAACCTAGGAGTAGGGTAAGTAGAATCCGAGGTGGGTTTCATAACATTGCTCTCTCCCAAAGAATCACTTGTGAGTTGTTATGTGAAGTTGCAAAATTTTAGGTCTACGGCTAGAAATAGCACGAAAAGACTTCAAACCACTCAATCCGAATGGAGACTATGCTTAAAAGTTGTATGAACCAGTGGGTAAGATCAAGGACACATTGAGGTAAAAATTTCAAGAGTATGCAAAAACTCAGATTATTTGCTTTTATTGACAATTTAGGCCAAATGAAGTTTTGACTTGATTCATAGGCTTAAAATAACTCATGAAAAGACTATCCAGTGAAAAAGTTCAAAAAAGTGTCAGTTTTGGGCCTAAAGTAAATAATCGCGATTATTTACTCAGCTCAGATTTGACCAAGGTTGATACCAGTAACGCATTGCATGTGTACAAACAACTTTTGTAAAGGACCATAGAATTTGGATCACCAAATTGACAAAAATCTGGGTAAAAACTAAACACTGTACTGACTTTGGTGAACTTGAGTGTAAATTGAATTTTTTTTTTGTTCAAACTCAATGAAACTTGATTCATTTATATTGATATGATAGACATGTGTACATGCTCAGTTGACCAAAAAGATCCAAAAATATACTAGTTATAAATAATCGTGATTATTTACATTTGTCCCATTTTTCAACTTTTTTTATCAAGTCAGCATACCACTAGTTTTACCATGTTGTAATAAGCCCACAAACCAAATTTGGTAAGATTTGGATCATTGGATTGGAAATTTTGGCCAAATTTGCAAAGTTTGTCTGTGAACATAAAACTAATAAACATTTGAACAAAAATTGTCCAAACTTGGCTAGGGAGCTTGTGTTAAGATACTTAACAAATCTGTGTCAAGATTAGTACAAAAACTTGCAAAAAAATTAGCTAGTGTAAATAATCGTGATTATTTACATCTGCTCCAAAAATTGATAATTTTGCAAATTTGAGTATACCACAAGGTCAAGCATATCAAGTAGACCACACAAATCAATTTTGTGAAATTTGGATAACAAAAGTGAGACTTAAGCCAGATTCTTGAAAATCGAGTTTGCGGACACGAAACAGTTGATAAACTTGAATAAATCTTGTGCAAATTAAGTTTTGACTTGACTCACAGGCTTAAAACAAGTCATAAAAGACTGTCCACTGAAAAAGTTGAAAAAATTGTTCATTTTAGGTCAAAAGTAAATAATCGTGATTATTTACTTTTGGCTCAAAAATGATTAAGGTTGATACAAGAGACTCTATGCATGATTAAAAACATCTTTTGTGAAGGCTCATAGAGTTTGGATCACAAAACAGGCCAAAAACTTGGTAAAAACTAAAATCTGTACTGATTGTCGAGAAATTGAGTTTGACTTGGTAAATCTTGTCCAAATTCAGTGAAACTTGACTCAGAGATTTAGATTAAAGTGTTAAATAAGTGTATATGCTTAGGTGACCTAAAATATGCAAAAGAATTTTAGAAGTAAATAATCGCAATTATTTACTTTTGTCATATTTTTTAACTTTTTTGACCAACTAAGAATACCACTAGTTTTATCATGTTATATTGAGCACACAAATCAAATTTGGTAAGATTTGGATCATTCAAGTGAAAATTATGGCCAGGTTTGTAAAGTCAATTCCGCGAATAAAAAACTATTGACAAATTGAGCAGGGATTATCCAAACTTAGTGAAACTTGGCTAGGGAGCTTAAGTTGAGTTGCTTAACCAGCTTGTATTAACATTTTGGCGAGAAGTTGTAAAAAAAAACCAGAAGTAAATAATCGTGATTGTTTATATCTGCTCTAGAATTGAGAAATTTTGCACAACTGGGTATACCACAAGGTCAAGCATATCAAGTAGACTCCACAAATCAAATTTTCTTAAATTTGGATCGCAAAATTGAGACTTAAGCCAGATTTTTGAAATCAAAGTCTACGGACACTAAACAGTTGATAACTTAGACAAATCTTGTTCAAACTCAATCAAACTTGTCCAGAGACCACAACAAGGTAATTACTTGGCAAAACAAGCCTAAAAAGTGTAAAAATTGAGAAAAGTAAATCATTGTGATTATTTACTTTTGAGCCCCAGAGACAAGATTTTTGATTTTTGAGCTTGTACAGTGCTAGAACAACATAATACAAGGCCACTGGTGAATTTTGGGTTCCATCGAATCCAAATTGGTACCTGTTAACTCAGTTTCAAGTTGCAGATTAGTCCTTTAGCTCCTTGCAAGGATAGAATTTGAAAATCTCATTTGCTGACTCACTTAGCTCAGATTGAAGAACCAGGTTGCAAGCAAAGAATTGGGAGCCTGACAGGAGCCAAATTTCAGCCAAAGAGACTGACTCGAACTCTTCTATGGGTGTTTTCATGACATCTCCATAAGTGTGATCTTTTAGATTAACCCTTGTTATTGATCCCACTTGCTTCAAGTACAGATAATTGTTTTCCCAATCCTAGATGAGTTTTACTTGGCGCATGAAAGGTCTTCCCAAGATGATTTCATAATTGAGTTTCTTTCCAAAGTCCACTATTGCAAAAGTGTGTTGATAATCAATCCCACAGGAATTAACTATCACTTTTTCAAGCAGTCCTAAGGGTCTTTCGATGTGTCCATTATCCAAGTGCAATTTCGTTCGAGTTTGTCTAATGGTTGGTTTTTCCCATGATTCCCATACTGCTTTCGTGGCTATGGCTATGCCTACCCACTATCCAGTATTGCATGGTTTCTATATCATTATATCTCACCGGAATGGTTGTGTTTCCTTCTTCCCCTTCGTAGTATTCTCCAACTTTGCTCATTGGAGCAGATCTAATCTCTTTGTTCTCGAATTCGCGTTTCAATTTTCCCAATCTTTTTGCGATTAGCCTTGTTGTCCCCACCTTCTCTAGAGTTTTTTGTAGGTCATTCCATAAATATGGTTTGATTTTTAATAGTTCTCCTAAGATAAGAGTGCATTGATGGGTGTAGACATGATTGAATGGATGTTGTCTGCCTCTAGGGTCTGTTCTGCTCTTTTTACCTGAGTGGATTTACACACTATTAATTCATCTTTGTTATCTCCCAAGTAAGAGGGTAGTGTTTTCAGAGTCATTGGTTTAAACATTCACGAAGCTTCAGAGACGCAATCCCCATACAAGGATTGTACATCCATGTCCATATCAGGAGGCAAATAGTCTAACCAAACTTTCTCTATAGGAGCTGACTTCAGAGTTAGGCTCCCATTATTAATCTCTCTAAATTTTTCCCATAAGTGTTCTGGCCAGTATTCTTCTACGAACGGAATTCCATCTAAGGCATATTCACTGTCAGGCACTACGAGTTCTGGCTCCTTAGTTTCAAGGTGGGGTTCTGCCACCACTTTGGATTTCTCTTTACTGGTTTCTACCGCAAGCTCTTTAGGTTGTGCCCTACTCTTGAGCTTGGGTTTTTGTTCTTCCAGCATTTCTTGAGTAATTCTTACCAAATTTTGATAAGCTTCAAGCTTAGCTGCTTCCATATCTGGAGAAGGATAGTTTTTCCATTTGTTTTCCATGTTTTGATCTGCTTTAAGTCCCGCTTGGTAAGCTTCCAAGGTTGCATTGATTGGATCAAAAATTTTGTCTACCACAATTGATCCTCCAGATTTCACAGTGGTTTCCTTGATTTCACTTCCAATTTCTTTCGCTTTTTTTTGGAATAGTTTCTTGGCTTTCTCCTCGATTTCAGCCCTTTGTTTTTGTTTTCTCATCTCATACCTTTTTCTTCTGCTTCTCTTGGTCCTTTGAGAGGAAATTTTAGTATTCTCCAAATCATCAGAGGAGTTATGTTTCTTTTTCTTAGCCTGGGCTTTGGTGATTACCTTGATTGGAACAATAGGTTCACTCTCAGATGAGCTACTAGGTATCACTTGGACTATGTTCACTACTGTTTTATCCTTGTTTAAAGGATTTTTTGGACAATCTTCAGGGAATTGTTCTTCCTTTTTGGAACATTGCATACAAAAAGCTTCAACTGGATTAATGTTTTTGTCAGGCTCTAGACATTCATTTTTCCAGTGATCATCTGCACCACAATTCCTAGTTCTTGGCTTAATCATGGGTCTTACCATCGGAGGTCTAACACCTTGATTAGCTGCATAGTACATCGGTGCAAGCTCTGGTGTAGTATAAGTCACAGGTTCTTCCATTGGTGGTGGGTGTGAATTATACCAATCTCCTTCTATCATTATTGTAGATGGACTAGGCTCAACATAGGGTGTAACAGGCACTAGTGCTTGTTCATCTATGAATCCCTCTGAATGCATGTACTTTATCAGCACTGCATTATGTCTAGGATATGGAGGTTGTTGACCCAACACGGATTGAGGTCTTTCCATACGCATCGGTGGTCTTTGAGCTGGGGCCATATTAGGCTGATATCTTTACATGGGTTGTCCTTCTGGCCTCATAAGCACATATTGAACATTCCCATCATACTTCGGTCGATAACAGCACTCATTGGTCTCATGCTTGGTTTTATTTTTTCTCGATTGCACACCATTTATGTGGCCTAATTGATTGTTCTTGTTCAGGTATCTCTTGTCCTGGTCCCCTCATAGGTGCTTTTTGCATGTTATTCATCATTTCATTCATCCTTTTGAGCATGTCTTCTATGGCTATAAGTGGTGCTGCGGTAGCCGTGCCCACTTGTGTTGGTTTGGTGGATGTTGTTTTTTCACTTTGATTATCCTTAGGGACATCTTCTTCTAATTGTCTCCTAAGTCAATAGCACCTGACACACACTCTTCTAGGGTCGTATGTTTCTTGCTATACAATATAGCGTGAAGTTCTTTGTTTAGCAGTCCCTCTAGAAACAATGATACTAATCTTTCTTCTACAAGTATTTCTAGTTTTGGGACATGCAGCTACAAGTCCTTGAGCTAATGTAGTTAAGTCCATGATTGACCTTGGTGGAATGTTTTGGAACCATGTCAGTGCTTTTCCTTCTAATGTCATTCAAAATCCCTCAAATTGAGTATGTAAGTCAAATATGCATTCAGCTCTTAACACTTGTTTAAAGCTTGCTAATGGTCATATGGATCCCCAAATCCACTGTATTTTTTGACCCATTTTTGAAAATCAGTTGGTCTGACACGTCTATTTGGTTCAACTCCGGGTCTCCTGGCAGTTGGTTTTGTTCCGAGTCCTTCAAACCAGTCTATTGGAAATAGTGACTCATGAAGCCCTGGACTGGCTTTAGTGTCACCCGATTTTCTTCGTGATGAGGTAGTTTTTGGTTTTTTTGAATTGCTCTCAAAATCTCTTGCCTAGTTCATCTCTTGGAATAGTTCCTGGTCCTTGGCCCAATATCCAATCCCTTATGGAGTACCCTTGGTATTTAGTTTGTTCCACCTCTTCAGGACTCATCATAACAAAGTTATTATTATAACAATCCCTAAATAGGTAGGTTGGTAGATCTGTTGAACCCTTGTCTTTGATTTTGAAGATATAGATGATCTTCATGGGTGTAAACTATCCTGATTTGGTATGAGAAGTCCATAGAAGATCTTTGACGTTTCTATCCTCCCAACGATAGACTCCGATCCTAGGATTATCCGTGCTTAGCCGTTTCAAGGGATTCAAATCAACTTGATCATATCCCTTGAATTCTAAAGTTGGTGGTACTTCTTTTTCCGTCATATCTAGAATTATGGTATTTACTTCTAATCCCCATTTTTTTATCATGTCAGGGTTTTCAACTTGTAAATACTCAGTTTAGTTTTTATCCATATACATTTTTCCTTGTTTGTTTTCCATGATTTCCTCTTCAAACTCTATGTCATGGTCATCAACGCAAGTAGCATACTCTTCATTAGGATCCAGGTAAGCCTGAGCTCCATGGCGATAATCTTATAAAAGGTGAGTATGTGCTTATAACGCACTGTCGTTCCAGTTTTTGAATGAGTCGAATGGGAAGACATTTCAGATGTTGATTCTAAAAAAGTGTCTGAGACTTCTTCAAAGATAGTGTCCAGTGATCCCCTTGATTCACACTCTCTTTGGTGGATACTCTACTAGCAGTCTCTCCAAATATGCCTTGATTTGCTAGTATACGACCAGATCTAAAGTTCATATAGACTTGTGAAGCCCTGGGTAGAGTACTTACCATCAGATTGACTTGTTGTCAGCTTCTTTCTCTTGACTTGATGGCAACTTTTGTCAAGCTTTCAATTCCTTGTCTACAACTTGATTCCTGTGTATTAGTTTTAATCAAGTTAGCTATTCTTTCACAAAGACTGTATAATTTTTTGCTAACTATTCTGATTGTTCTATGTGTATCTTTTCAAATTGAGCTCGATGAGTCAGCAATTGAGTCTTTCAGATTCTACTTTTGCAAAAAGCCAAAGGACTAACCTGCAACCTGGAAACTGAGTGAACATGTACTAATTTAGATCCGATTGAACCCAAAATTGCCCGGTGGCCTTGTATTATGTTGGTCTAACACTGTACAAGCTCAAAAGTCAAAAAGTTTGTCTCTCTGTATTAGAAGTAAATAATCGTGATTATTTAACTTTTTACACTTTTTGGCTTATTTTGCCAAGTATTCAACTTGTTAAAGTCTCTAGACAAGTTTCACTGAGTTTGAACAAAATTTGTTCATGTTCAAGATATGCTTGACCTTGGGGTATGCTCAAATGTGCAAAAATGTCCAATTTTGTAGTAGATGTAAATAATCCCGATTATTTACTCCTGCTATTTTTATGCAATTTTTTGTCACAATATTGACACAAAATGGTTAAGTAGCTCAACTTAAGCTCCTTAGCCAAGTTTCATCAAGTATGGATAATCCATGTTCAAATGATCAACAGTTTTGTATCTGCAGATTGACTTTATAAATTTGGCCACAATTTTCACTCCAATGATCCAATTCTTACCAAATTTGATTTGTGGGCTTAATATATCATGCTAGAACTAGTGGTATACTGGATTGGTAAAAAAATTTGAAAAATGAGACAAAAGTAAATAATTGTGATTATTTACTTTTGATAAATTTTTGCATCTTTTTGGTCAACTGAGCTTCTACACTTGTTTAACACTTCAATATAAGCCTATGAGTCAAGTTTTACTTAGTTTGAACAAAATTTTTCCAATTTTTACTCAAGTTCTCGACAATCAATACAGATTTCAGTTTTTACCAAGTTTTTGGTTAGTTTGGTGATCCAAATTCTATGGGCCTTTACAAAATATGTTTGTACACATGCATAGAGTCTCTGTTATCAACCTTGGTCACTTTTGAGCTGAAAGTAAACAATTGCGATTATTTACTTATGGCCTGAAATGAGCACTTTTTTCAAACTTTTCAGTGGACAATCTTTTTATGAACTATTTTAAGCCTCTGAGTCAAGTCAAAACTTAATTTGACCTAGAATATCAAGAAAAAGTAAATAATCTGAGTTTTTGCAAACTCTTGAAATTTTACCTCAGATGCGTCCTTAAGCTTATCCACTGGTTCATACAATTTTTAAAGCATAATCTCCACACGGATTCAATGGTGGACAGTCTTCTGGTGCTATTTCTAGCCATAGACATGAAATTCTGCAGCTTCACACAAACAACTCACAATTGATTCTTTTGGATAGAGCAATGTTTTGAGACCCCACCTCGGATTCTACTTACCCTACTCCTAGGTTCTACTGCAATGGGGTTGTGGAAAGTGTCCACAAACACTCGTTATCTTGTTTTTTTATGGTTTTTTGAGCCTTGATCTTAAGATTGCTCGTCCATCAATCATTCTCAAAATCCTAATCTAATTCTACAGTTCTACAATTCTAAAAGGTACTTAGCAAGTACAACCTACTTTCAAACTACTTGTACATAGCAAAAGACGACAATCTTAAGCTATGCGGTTTTAAAAAGGAAGTTTTGACTCTAGATGATCATAGAGGAAGTTAAAGGATAGCTTCACAAGACGCTCGTGATTTTTCCTAGTTTAGGTCTCTTTGATCCCCGACAACGGCGCCAAATGTGGGACGGGTGTCTAACCTCACTCCTATCTTATTGCAGACATAGCGAGAACCACGAATATTATTGTCAATCCATGGGACAAAGATGACTTAACTAGTAGTACTCTCCCATTGTGATCGTTGATCTACTTCTGTAACATATGTCTTTAGTAGATCGAGTATCGTAAGATTGGCTATCTCACTTTGGCCATCCGTTTGTGGGTGGTAGGCCGAAGACCTGAAATTTTCTGCACAAAGTCAGTCTAAGCTGAATATCAACAAATTAGTAAAGAATTTGCATATGGTTTCTTCTGTAAAGTTGTAGATCACGTCGAACAGAGGAGAATTGCGAACGAAATTTTCAGATCTGCATTCTACAAGGAGAAAAATAATTTGCAAAACAGTGTTGCTACACAAAAGTTTTTAGGGCAGCACCTTCACTTACACACTTTCTTCCACATTGTCTTTTGAGCCTCTACAAGAGCATACATCACTCTCAGTTGAGCTCACAAGCTGCCATTGAGTTCTCCAAGCTTTCTTGATCCCTGCACCATTGAGGGTGAGCAAGCTATATCCTCGAAGCTCTTGACATGGCCATGCTCTTTGCGATCGCCATGTACTTTGATACCAATTATGAGTGCACGAATGCGATGGGTGGCGGAGAGAGAGAGAGAGAGGGAGAGAGGGAGAGAGGATGTGCATGATTTTAGTTTGTCGATGGTCCTTCATTTCACAACCTTACATGACTTGACTTTCTTTTGATTTTGTTGTTTTAAAATGCTAGTGTGAACCTTCACCTTGTTGTGTCTAGGACACTTGTAGCAATTGATGAAAAGGAGAAGTGAGTTGCTATGCAATACTGATGCTCTTTAAAGATACAAACTTTACCCACTCTTGTGGCACGAAGCAAGTTCTATGTTCTTGGAAGATTCAAAATTGGCCGCCCTCTTGTAGCATGAGGCAAGGTCTATGTTGTTAAGGGATTGGAAATCCTCTCCCAGTACCCATGGAGCATCACCGATTAGTCGATAGTGGGACATGGCTTCTAGGCAACTTTGAGAGCAATGAAAATGTTAAAATCAAGGCAATGGTTAGCATGTCAAAAATTCTCTCACCCACTACACGCCACAAACTCTCTCTCTCTCTCTCTCTCTCTCTCTCTCTCTCTCTCTCTCTCTCTTTCCTTGGTAATTGCTTTTACTTGACCTTTCATTGTTATACCCAGGCTTTCTACACCTTTATTCTCCACTTACTTGAACAATACAAAAGCTTTTGTGTGTGTGTATGTGGAGGTTGGGAGGAGTGGGTGGGTGTGGGGAGGGGGTGCGGGGGTAGAAACAAAATTGCACTTGGAAGAGTGCCCACTGTCGAGGTAGGGTTGATGACAAAGGGCAGTTTGTCTTTGTGAAGAGTGGAGTGTGCCTAGATTGAAGGAGGCCAAAGAAAATATATATGATTCAAAGGTTTGGCGTATTGGTTTGGAAGGATGCTGCCAGGATTTGGGTGGGAAAATATTGGACCGGTCTGAAAGCATGCAACCATATAATAAACAACAAGAAAGGATACAAAAAATTTCGTACTTGTACTAGGCTGCAAAGTGGCCTTGTCCTCTTCTGAGCACCACCACCACCACGACCCTTGTCCTCTCCAAAGCATAATAATAGTCTGCTTTTGTCCAACTTTTCTATAACTTAGGACTAGTCCTTTGAACTTTGAAGTTTGGGTGTTGTGAAATATTATCTAACCATATCCCAACCTCCAAGTCCAAGCGTCATGACCCTCTTGTCACTTCATGCACAAACCTCCAACCTCTGAAATTCTCTCTCTCTCTCTCTCTCTCTCTCAACAGTATTCGGAAAAATGCGTCTCAGCTTCATATCGTTCCGTTTTCAATTTCCAAAATGTTGGTTGTGGGCAAGGAAAAAAGAAAGAAACTTCGCCCAAATACACACAATCGTAGTGTAAAACGCACTTAATAGCCTCTTAATTTATTTTTTACTAATACGAGTGAGAGTCCCTCCTCCTCCGGTGGAATGGCCGTCTCCGGCGGTAAAGAAGATGAATTTATTTAAAGCTACATGCACATGTATGGTGGTGTATGATGAAAGTAGCATGGACAAAAGCAAGAGAGGCAGGCAGCTCGAGACAATGTATATCACGTCATTAAGATTGTTAGAGGAAATTGTTGAGCATGAGTAGGGGGATTAACATAACTTTATAATATGTTCAAATGATTGATCCTGAAGCCCCATGAAGCTGTTCTCATAGGAGAGTTGTTATACACATTGCGCTGCAAACAACAGCCTTGCACCACAGTACTGAAGAAGTTTTTTTTTTTGAAGGAATGGTAAATTTAAAATGAGAAAGATTAAAAAAAAAACAGGGATCCCATAGGGTGGGATTGCCACAAGACAAATGCAAATCAAATGATGGAGTCAGTCTCTCAACCTTAGCCTCGTGGAAGATTAAATTTTAGGGATCTGAGCTCTTCATTGTTGCCATCTCAAACTCCTCAATAAATTAGTCTGAGAAGAGTTAGGGTCATACATCTCACTACACATATAGACAACTACTTTGGCTAAATCACGTTGTAACAATTCAACAAAACTTTGAGAACTATTGGAGAATAAGATAGAATTTCTATACACCCGTACGGCCGATGATAAATTTCGAGCGCTACTGCCTATGTGGCAGCAACCATTGCCATTAAAAAGCTCTGCATTTTTAAGATCAACGGCGCTTGCTAGTGCCACGTAAGGCACTAGCGCTCGAAATTTAACCGCAAATCACCCGTACAAAGCATAAAAGCAATCCTCTCTAGAAGGCCATGCCGAGAAGGTATCTCAGAGCTGGCTTTTGGACATTCATTTGGCTGTGCATGAGTGGAAGCTACATGGGTAATAGCAACTGAGACCACATGCAACATCACAGGACCAGAGCTGGGGGCCAACCCCATCAAGGCCATCATCAAGTAATTATTTGTAGCCTACTCACCTTCATGTAGGTGATAAATCAACAACTACCTTGACTCATCCGCCAACTTCTGGCATCCGCACCTGCTTCCCTTCGAATTTGCACCGTAGGTGGCTCGTGTGTGCAATCATCCCAAGAACGACAAACACTATCCTAACCTTGTCCCAATCAATGTAGGTAGGATTGGCTAGTTGGACTCCCCGCTACCTCTGGCTTCGGTGTTGCCTAATGTTGCAAGTGCATAGGCTTAAACCCATTTTTGAACCACGGCATGTCCTCTCGAGCTTTTTCTATTTTTCAACCCTTGACCCGGGTGTTAATCAATGTATCCCTTAATGACAACAAAATGCTTGATATTGGTATTTTTTATAGCCTGCTATAGTATATTTTCAATGCTTGCATATTCCAGTGGAGTAGCCCTCCTTCTCTCTGTGTGTGTGTGTGTGTGTGTGTGTCAGTCCCCCCCCCCCCCCCCCCCCCAACTCTCTTTCTCCCCTCACCCCTTCTCTCTCTATCGGCCCCTCCCCTTCCCTGCCCCCCCTCTCTCTCTCTCTCTCTCTCTCTCTCTCTCTCTAATGCCTTTGGCACGTAATCATGCTTTAATCATGCTTTATGCTGATGATGTAGTGCTTTTGGCACGTACCTTAGAAGATACACAAAAGCTTATGAGTGTCTTGGAACGCTTTTGCCTACATAGCGGGCTGATCGTGAATGGATCCAAAACCAAGGTTATGCTTGTAAAGACCCTCAATGACAAAAATCCATGCATTGTATACAACAATGAGCAACTTAAAGTGGTAGATCACTTCAAGTACCTTGGCCTTGAGGTTCCATCCAATCATAAATGGAAGGATGGTGCAATGCGTCACTTGGAAGCATGAAAGAGGGCTTATTATGCATTTGAGAACATATGCAATGCTGGAGAGATCAAGTGTTGGGCTCTCAAAAAGTACCTCTTCGACACATTGGTGACACCGGTGCTTCTGTATGGAGTGGAGGTGTGGGGTGGAAGTATCAGGAAGTCTACTTGGAAAGAGTTTGAGAATGTTCAAAAGCGTTTTCTCACCAACTTTCTCCAAGTCAAGACACAAACACCCTACATGCTCTTACTTCTTGAGTCCGGATCGCTTCCCATTGAGGTCTTGGGCATGCAAAGGTTTGTGGAGTACATGCTTAAGACATAATGTAGCCCTTTGTATCTACTTCCTAGAATCGCATATGAAGCAACTCAAAAGGTCCAAAAGACATGCAAGAGCAAAATACTAAGTTCGGGGTGGATGCTTGACATCAAGAAATGGTTTGGAAGATGGGATGCATGTCACTTAGTCAAGGATGAATCGATCGACTCCCAAGTTAATGAGGCCTTCTTACAACGCCAATGTATCACGGCTTGGGAGAAATCCGAAGGTACTCGCTTCAGCCATTATACCTCACACGTTGCCCCAAACTACAAATCTCTCTTCTTCTTCAAACGAGGTAACCGAAACCATCCCTACATCCTTGAGCCCATCCCGTTGAGTGCGATCTGCACCATTGCCTCCATTTGTCTTAGCCCCCATTCTCTACGGTGCGAGACAGGACGTTGGGGCACTGGTGAGGAGTCTCATCGACTTTGCACCTTATGCCCTCGTCAAGTGCGAGAGAGTGAGTACCACACACTACTGGAGTGCTCAGCTTTTGACCACATCAGGTCCTCTTTTCCCCATATATTCAGCCATGAGCTCTCCCTACATACCTTCCTCTCCCAACCACGATGTGAACTCTCTATTGCGACGCTCATTTCAGCCATTTTTGAGCATCGAGAGTCCTTATGACCTCCACTTACACCACGTGACATGTTCATTTGGTCCCATAGGTCATATTTGACCTCTGAGGACGATAATAGAACTATCTCTCTCTCTCTCTCTCTCTCTCTCTCTCTCTCTCTCATCTCGATCTCTCTCAACCCTAGCCTCTGTTGGTGCTCCTCTAAATCTTCCAGCCACAATCTCTAGCTGATGTGATGATGTGTGCATCTATCGAATAACACATCACAATCCATGGGATAGATGAGTGTTCATGTAGGCAGGTTTGGTCACAAAACCATCCTCTTTAACTCAAGGAGATGCTCTTTGTAGAAAGTTATCTTAGTGACAAGCACACGCATAGGCTGTATCCATGTCCTCCTAGTGTTTAACTAAATCAAGTCCTGTCTGATGAGCTGAGTGATCTCAGTCTGTGTGAGAGACAAGGAGGCTGCGTCCAGTGAATACTTGAAAAGGGGGTAATCTATCCATGTCAGAGAGAGAGAGAGAGAGAGAGAGAGAGAGAGAGAGAGAGAGAGGTGGGGGCAGGGAGAGAGAGGAGAAGGAAAACAGGGGGTGGACACACACACACACACACACACACACACACACACACACACACACACACACACACACACAAAGGGTGCAAGGAGGTGGAGGCGGAGAGAGAGAGAGAGAGAGAGAGAGAGAGAGAGGGGGGGGGGGGGGGGGGGGCAAGGGTATAGAGTGTGTAATGGAAATGGCCTATGAACTTTGAGAATAAAGGAATTAAGAGAATTAGAGTGAGCATTTTTGTGAGATTACTTTGAGAACATAGAGGGTGAACTTAATTGATGGTAGCAACATGAGCATAGTACTTAATTAACTTGGCGCATGAACAATAATTTTGCAAGAGGGAGAGTATTAGAGAAGATGACAATAATTGAGGAGGGGATTTACTTGGAGCCAGCGGTCCCCTCTCCAAAAGCCAATTGTGTTATAAATTTTCCCATCAAGACATACTTGGTACAACACAATCTTTGTGTTCCTTGTGACCTTGGTGATGCTATGAATTCTTAGCCGGTAGAGGATCCCGTTTTACCCTATGACATCATTCAAAAATGGATGACTAATCCATTTGGTGGTCGAGAGACTTAGCTGTCGTAAGCATGTCTGCTCTTTAGTCCATATCATACTTCCAAAGTAGAGTGACAAGTTCTACTTGGTGTTTGGGAGACATCGTCACCACAAACATGATCCTAAGCATGCACACTTCTTAAATTTTGTGCACAATAAAAGAAAGAGAATGAGTTTTATAAGACAAAAAGATTGTTCATTTAAAATGCATTTTCATTTGCTTTTAGGCTAGTGTAGCATTGTAAGCATTGACAAGGTTCATAAAAACCTTAAGCTAGGTTCCTTGCATCCATCTAGCATCTTTGTTATGATAATTCTTAAACTTAACAAGATATCATTGGATAACATTACCATTTCTTAGTACCTTGTCTTTGTGTCAAAGAATCAATTCAGGCTGCAACACCTCTTCTTGATCTTCAACCTCTGGCGGGTCCTCAATTATTGGTTCTTTTTGTGGCTCTCCCTTGTAAGTCTTGAGTAGGCTCACACGGTTAACATTGTGAATGAGTCAATGGTTGGGCAACTTTAATTGATAAGCCATCTCATTGATTGGCTTCATAATTTAAAAAGGACCATAGTATCTTTTTGCTAGTTTAACATAATACTCTTTGTGGCCCATAGGATTCTTGCCCATAGTATGCCTTAGACGAGCCTTGAGAAACTTTAGAAAGACCCAATCATTTTTCTTAAAGGCTAAGGATATTTTGTGCTTATTAGCAGTAGCCCGTTTTGCCTTTGCTTTGAGATGGATATAACCTCTTTAATCTTTGGAAAAGATTCTTGTGAGTCTCGGCTATATTCATCAGCAGCAGTGAAGATCTTCCCATGTACTTTAACTAGTAAGGACTTTTGGAGATCTACTTTCGGATCTTCACTCTTTAACCTCGAAAGGTGATTTCTCCAACATCATTGAACGCATACTTTATAAGAGGTAGGTACTTATCTCATTGAGAATGTTGATCTACTTCCATGACATAGGATTTTAGAAGACATAGGCTTTCACTCTTTTGGATCTTCACTCTTTAACCCCGAAAGGTGCTTTTCCCAACGTCATTGTACGCATACTCTATAAGAGGTAGGTACTTCTCTCATTGAGAACGTTGATCTACTTCCATGACATAGGCTTTTAGTAGACTCAAAAATCATTAGATTAGTTATTTCACTTTGATCATCCGTTTGTGGATGATAGGCCAAAAGAGAAATTTAATCTACTTCCTAGATTCCCAAAGAGACCCTTCTAGAAATTACTGGTCATTCTAGGATCTTTGTTTGACATTATGGATGTTGGCAAGCCATGATACTTGAAATTTGAGATCTAAAAAGGGTTACCGTTTGTTGTGCCTTAATAGTCTTTCTGATAGACATAGAGTGTGTTTTCTTGCTAAGCCTGTTGGCTGAAACAATCCAAGTTTCTTCCCTCAATCAAGTTTCAATTTTTGGTATACCACGTATTTTAAAACATACTCTTGTATGTTTCTTTTCATGGTAGAGCAATAGAAATACATTTCTACTCGAAGAATAGATTATGGAATCCCTCTTTGCCCTGCATAAGGAGAAGCATGGGATTCATACATGAATTTCTTATTTTATGGGTGAGGAACACATAGCCTATTGCCGTTTGGAAGATAACCATCCTTCAAGATGAATGGTTCTGTTTTCTTCCATAATGAAAAGTCTGTAATTACGTACTTAAAGTCTTGGTCAATAACATACTCATCTATCATAAAAGATAGATCATTGTGAGTTGCTATAGACACCACATTTACCCTTGGCCGTTTTGAAACTGCATCAACCATTTGATTGTGCTTTCCAGTAATGTGAGCAATATGAAATTTAAATTGCAAAAGAAAAATTTCCCACCTCATTTGTTTGTTGGAGAGCTTGGTTTGCGTCATAAAGTTCTTGAGGCTTTGTGATCCATTTGTAGGATGAATGGAGCGCCCAAGAGATAGTGCTTCCATGTGTCTAGGGCATGTAGAACAACTAAAAGCTCCTTTTTGTATATGCCCAAGACCCGTTCATCGGCATTAAGCCTTTTGCTCTCATATGCTATGGCATGCCCTTCTTGAAGCAAAACTGCTTCAAGGCAATCACCACAAGCATCACATTGGACCTCAAATGGCTTTGAGAGATCCAGACACATGAGGACTTGTTGAGAGGTAAGCTTCTCTTTGAGCTTGTCAAAAGCATTTTGTTCTTTAGTGGTCCATGAGTACTTAACCTTCTTCTTTGTTAAGTCATGCAATGTTCCTGCTATTTGAGAGAATTTTGCTATGAAGCGTCTATAGTATGTAGACATACCAATAAAGCTTCTTAGCTCATGTATACTCCTTGGATTAGGCCATGCTTTTATTACCTCCAACTTTGAACAGATACCATCTTGAGAGATAATGTGACTTAAATATTTAACCTCTTGTAGGAAAAATTCACTTTTCTTTTGATTAATGAAAAGCTTATTCTCTCTCACATTTTGAAAGATTTCCTGGAGGTGTCACTTGTACTCCTCAAGAGAATTTGAGTGTCCTGAAGATTTCTATCCATCATGAGTTTGAATGCAGCTAGAGCATTTGTCAGGCCAAAACCTGTAACTTATCAAATAGATCTTCTAGCTGCGGCACAAGAAATCATTTTTTTTATAGTGATGATCCTCTTTAGTGCTCTATAGTCAACACACATGTGATATGTACCATCTCTCTTTTGCACTAGAAATAGTGGTGAACAGAATGGAGAGGAGCTAGGAATCACCATCCGCTTTTCCACCAATTCATGCACTTGCCTCATGATCTCCTCTTGTTGAGCTTGTGAAACTCAATAAGGAGGTTTATTAGGCGGTGAACTTCCTAGTAGAAGCTCTATTGCATGGTCATCATCCCCTCGTTTTGGAGGTATCTCACTAGGGATGTCATCAATGAAAACATCTTGGAATCCATTTAGGAAATTAGACAACTCTAATTCCTCTTGATTCTCTTTATTGCTACTTGTGAAAACATTAGAATCCTTTACAAATTATCTAACAAAAATCATACACGTTAAAATAGAGCTTTTCATTGACTTATCAAAAGTAAGCGTATTTACCAGGGATATGGTGTTATCCAAATCATTAGCATCTATGTACATGCTCTTTTCACTGTAGGTGAAATAGATTCTCCTTTGAGGGAACTTCATGTTGGCAGCCATGCGGTTGAACCATGGTGCCCCTAGGATAACATCCTCATGTTGGAGAGGAGAGATTAAAAAAAGTCTTCTTTGCTAATGTAGATTTGGACATGAAGCCTCAAATTCCCAATCAAGGGAGTAATGAAGGCTTGCTATCCCTTGAAAGCTCCATTGGCAGTTACAATATCTCCCATCTCAAAGCTTGAATGCCCAACTTAGTGGCCAACTCTGTTGATATGAAGTTGTGAGTAAAGCCAGGGTCAAAAAAGATGAAGGCATCATGCTCCCTTACTTTTCCCAAAGCATAGGAGAGGGATGAGGCTTTGCAATCAGTATCCTTTGCAACAATGAGTATCCTCTTTTGGAGCTTCAACCATGGAAGCTCTAGGAGTGTCATTGCATACATTCTTTTGGGGCAAGTACGATAACCATGTCCTTGGTTGCTACACTTAAATAATTTATGGTCTTTATGAAAGGCCTCTGATGCTTTGGGAGAGAGCTTATTTTTACCTTTGTAAGCTCCTTGGCCTTGTTGTTGTTAGTGTTGGTGTTGCCTTGGGAAGAGTTTTAAGCATTTCTCTTCCCTTTAGCTTCATTTCAATCCTTGTTTTCCATGGGCTTGAAATTTCTTCTCACCCCTTGTTGGAAATTGATCCTTGAATAAACCATAGTGTGGTGGATGACTTTGGTGATAGTGCCAGGCCGTTGTGAGTTGACATACTCAGCCATTTCATTAGGTAATCTTGCACAAAATTATTGCTTTTGTTTGGTAAAGTCCATCCTTTGAAAGACTGTAGCTTTGAGATGTAAATCCCCAAACTTGTCTACATATTTGGGGATAGACTCGTTGAGAGCAGCTTCAAGCTTTGCCATTCGGTGAGCACTTTGTCCTTGCATGGCTTGCAAGGAATTGCTTCATTGTGGAAACTTGTAGAATTTTCCATGTCTTTGGGGCTTCGTCATTGCCATGAAGGCTAGCCCATCATTGATGAGTAGATTTGTAAAAGTGCATAGGCTACATGGTGTATCTTGGAGGAATCTGTGAAGCCCTCATCTCCAAAGGCCACATCAAATTGTTGGATGAAGGCCAATACTTTGTCGGTGGCACCAAAGGTGCCATCATAGGTAAGAAAAGAGATACTCTTTCCTCCCTCTTTGAATCTCTTGAGCTTTTGGGTCCTTTGCCATGTAGTGTAAATTTTGTGATGTCCTCTCCTCTTGTATTCTCTGGGAGAATAACTATTGCTTTCTTCGGAAGAGGAGGAAGGTGAAGAAGAAGGAGAAGAGGGTGACCTCTTTCTTGCATTTTTCTTCCTTTTTTTCCTCTCTTCCCTTTTGGAATGATGAGGAGAAGGACTATGGATCGATCGTTTCCTCTTGGGAGGAGTTGACGCCAGTTTAGACCGCCGTCTTCGAGGAGCCACATCTTCAGAGGAACTTACGGATTTGCTTCTTTCTTGTTCTTTGGATTCCTCCTCTCTTATGAAAGAGAGTCTTCTTTTGGGAGTCTCATCAAGAGGCCTCGTAAACTCTCTCTCCTCTTGTAGAGGAAGGGAAATCCCATAATCATGAAGTTGTTGGGTAACTTCAGCTTGCAAAGTAGGGTTGCCCATAGCTTGATGCAACCTACACTATGAAAATCTCTAAGTGTTTACCGTGCTGTTTTACCACATTTTGTAAAGAGAAGGTCCAAACTCAGCTGGAGAAGGAAGAGAGAGGAGGGTGGGGGGATTTTTTAAATTAAACTATTACTGCAAGTTTTTTTCTCATGTATTACCTTAGCGTTTACCGTATATATTATCGCGTTTATTTTTGACAAAAAAATTAGCACCTAAACTTTCAAATTTTGGCTTAAACATCCCCCCCCCCCCCCCCCCCCCCCCCCCTCAAATTTTGGTGTTTCCCTCCTCTCAATAAAAACTATAAAATATTGCATGAAATTTTCAAATTTAAAAAGTAAAGAGAAAGAGGGAGAGAGAGAGAGAGAGAGAGAGAGAGAGAGAGAGAGAGAGAGAGAGAGAGAGAGAGAGAGAGAGAGAGAGAGGTGGGGTGGGGTGGGGGGAGGTGATAATAAAATTACATTACAGCTAAAATAATCACTGCTACTTGATTAACATAATTGAGGGAGGGGTGGGGGTTGGGGGGAGGTGATAATAAAATTACACTTGGTTACAACTAAAATAATCACTGTTACTTGATTAACATAATTGATCATGTTCACAAAATTAGAGAGAGGAAGAGGGGGAAGAGATAGATGAATGGATTACACGACCAAAAAACTTCACAACTGCAAGATGTTTATGAATCATCTTCCAAAAGATCCCTACATGAGGCATCATCAAATTCTACGACCATGGCTCCTAAATCAATAAAGAGAGAAACAGAATTGTCGTTTGTGGATGCGTTGGATTCATCATCTTTGAATTTGTCATCCTCCATCTCATCATCTTCATCATCATGACAATCATCCTCGTTAAGGCTTGCCACCGCCGAACTTGATTCATTGACCTCCTTCTTCTCTGTCTCCACCTTGTCCAAAGTTGAAGGTGGAAGAGGGTCGAAGATGATCTCCACTTCATTAGTGGAAAAAATGGTTCTCCCTCGAGGTGTTACGGGGATTACAAACCAAAGTTTTGGTTGGTGGATTGTTGGGATATAGATGACCTATAAAAGAGAAGCTCAAAGTGAGTAACATTGATATAATTAGTGGTACAAGCAAATAAGAATAAAAAAGATACATGTCACTCACCTGCTCACAATTGCACGGTAAAACTAAATTGTCATACCTCCTTGTGTGATGCACACTAGAGTCCACCATGTAGAGGCCATTCTCATGTCGTCTAGACACATTTGCAAACCACTTGCATTCGAAGATGAAGATATGAAAGGTTCTAAAATTAACCTTTAGTATCCTTTTAATAGTTCCGCAGTACCTCGCTTCATCACCATCTGTGTCAAAGTTGCCCATGATGCACAACCCATGGTGGATCTACGCTTGTCAATATGGTGCATACAAAAGTGACAACCCTTTGACCACATAGAGTTAAAGGAAAGGCACTACAAACTAGAAAAATATCTTCTATCAAATACAAATTAAAGATAACACAAAAAAAAGTTTACAATATGGTTTAGGTATATGAGTACCCTACCTTTGGTACGCAACCTCGTGCATACTCCCATTCTTTGTTGCTGATGTCTTCTCTGTGCACCTTTGCTTCGGTCATTCTCTCATGAATCCACTCCGCACTAATGAGAGCTTGGACACATGCAAGGTGTCTAGGCACTGGGGGTGCCCTCCTTCCTCCATGTGCTTGTTTCCATGCTTCTCTCTCTTGCAAATGCCTTGCCTTTGCCACTTTCCACAAGTCCACCCACTTGGTTATAATCTTTGCATTGAGAATACAAAAGTTATTGACCACTTGGGATAGATTCATATCCATGTTAAGTAGTTTTCCCTTTCCACTTGGCAAGTGTGAAGTCATCCTTGTGATGGGGGCTTTTCACAAGCCAAGCTCCCATACCCCTCTTCTCTCGTCCCCACCCCATGAAAACCCCCTCTTAGGAAGGGAGTGATAAAAGACATTTGAAAAAGTAAGAAAAAAATAAAGTATGATTATGTAAATATATGAGAAAGGTAAAATAGGCCACCTCATGCCTGCGGGGCAGCCCATCCCCACCTTGCCTCCTTTTTCTTCACTGTTTCCCGGCCGTGTGTCCCTTTTCCTCTCCTCCACTCAAAAGGTCAACCCCCTCTCTCTTCCCCTTGTCCTTTCTCCTTTCTCTCTCCCCTCAAGCTACCCCACCTCTCACCAATAATGCATTCTAACTCACCAATAATGCACCCTAACTCACATGCAACTTACCCTATCTTCCAAAATAGTATACCCCACCCCCCCTTTCTCTCTCCTATCATATCCCATGACCCAAATACCCCCCCCTCTCTCTAAAGGGCGCCATGTCTCTTGTCTTGTAGCTAAATAACCCCCCCCACACTCACACACACTCAGTTTCACTAAAAAAGGTGCCCACAGACCCATCCCCACCCGGTGGTTACCTGATTTTTCTTGTGTTCACACACATCTGCACACAGATTCACCTCTGAACACACTCCTCTCTCTCCCCTCTTGTAATTACTTTATTCTCCATGTCACCTCTTACGTTTTTTCATCAACCCATCTCTCTCTCTTAGTCTCTCTCTCATGAGACTGCTGTTCTGGCACATATACACACAGTCAGACAAGTGGGGCCCACAGTCACATGGCCTATGTAGATAATGATTTCTTCATTTCTAAATTCTAGAATTTCTCCTCCCCCCCCTCCTCCCCTATATAAAGAGGGGTCACCATCACCAAAGAGTACACTATGCACTGTGTGTGCCTAGTGCACATACACACACCCACACCATCACCATCACCGCAATCACCATGCTCGTCTTGAGCATGACGTCTACAGCCTTGGGCTATGGAAGATG
This sequence comes from Adiantum capillus-veneris, assembly GCF_014529385.1. Taxonomy (NCBI): domain Eukaryota; kingdom Viridiplantae; phylum Streptophyta; class Polypodiopsida; order Polypodiales; family Pteridaceae; genus Adiantum; species Adiantum capillus-veneris. The sequence goes on along the minus strand of NC_140951.1, from coordinate 67,068,443 downwards.
AAGGGAAACTAAATGAAGGATGATGGCCATAACCCTCGTGCGAGTCTTCGCCATCAACTCCCACCTATCCGCCATGTGCTCTACCACGCTCTCCCTTCTCATTCCCCTACCCTATGCTCCCCATTTCATCGCCTTATTCTCTAAATAAAGCTTGAGGTTTTGTGAGTATGTTTTCTTGCAATGTTTTGCCCATGTGAGGTGTGCGGAATCGCCACCTAGTCTTGTGTTTGGAGTGAGCTTGTATATGTGTGAAGGATGTGCGGATTCGCCATCCTTTTGTGGTGCCTAAGTACTAAGCCGCTATACCCCCTCCCTCACTCTCTCTCTCTCTCTCTCTCCCCCCCTCTCTCTCTCTCTCTCTCTCTCTCTCTCACTTGATCTCATTCCCTTTCCTCTTCATCATTACTCCCAAGCATCCATCTCTCTTGGATGAAAAATTTGTTATGGTGGTGTGTTGTTTGCGTCCTAGCCGCTGAAGCTAGGTGGTGCCCCCTATTTGCTTTACCATGACCGGCTCGAGGCGCGCCATTCGGTCCCCAGTGATTTAGAGGCCGTCGGGGTTCGGGGTTCGCTTTGCTCCCGTCATTTGGTGCTCCCACTAAGTATCTTTTCATGAAACCCTTCAGTTTACAAGACTGAAACCCTCTAAACTATTGTGAATGGATGAATGGCTAGCAGGATTTGCTAATTGGACGACAGAAGAAGAAGAGCTCCAAGCACAACTAGACGAACTCCGCATCTCCATCGAAGCTCGAGTTCCAGGCGTAACGGTAATCGATTTGCAGTGGGAGAGTCAACCAACACGCCAAACCCAGTGGATATACATAGGCCAAGTGCCAAGAAGAAGAAGGAGAAGGTCGAAACCATGTCCGCAACCTACAACCAACCCACAACAACAAAATGGAAGGAGCTCTACACAATAGAGAATCAACACTATTCTACTTTGAGAATTGGGTAACTCAAGTCACCGAGGTAATTATCACAGTCAGTTTTCAAGTCGCACCTAATGCTGCAGCACAGATAACGGAAGCATTGGCTCACACTCTCACTAGAGAAACTAGGGATCTACTGAGTTTGTTTCAAGAAAGAACACCACCCTCTCCCACAAGCTTGGACAGTGACTAAGCACCTCTAAGCTTCACATGAATCAGTACAACCTACCTCAAGACAAATCACACATACCAACACGTGTACGCTCAATCAAGGTAATACTGGATTTGAAGGCTCACTACCAGCACGTCATTGACACCATGCCGGGTGGGGAGCGGTTTTTGGAGGTTCTGGCATCACATCAACCATTTGTCTTACCTTTGGTACAAGGCAATGTACCGTTTGAAGTTTTAATCTATGTCCTAGTATAAGAGGGTATACACGCCTCCTTGTAAAGAAGAAAAAAACTTTTGCAAGTTAAGCAGTGTGTCTTTCTAGATCTCTCTCAGTAATCATGGCAAGTGTAGCATTTCCAACATTTAAAGGAAAGAAGGGGGAGGATTTGGTAACAGACTTCCTAGATGACTTTGAAGTAGCATGTGTAGTGAGCAACAAAGATACGTATGAATCCCGGGTTAGAATCTTTAAGCATCTCATGAAGCTAGAAGCTAGATCATGGTACAATGCACTTCCACAAGCAACCAAGGATGACTGGGAACCCTTAAAAACCGCTTTTAAGAGGCGCTTTGGGGGAGGTACCACTTCAGAAAAGTCGTGGGACAAGTTGAGAGACTTGAAGCAGGAGGGTCTTTTAGAATATGCCACCTATGAGTCCAAATTTGTGGATTTGTGGGAACGGTGGGTTGAGTCACTGGCTAGGGGGGAAGCTGCACCCGATTTCCTAAAAAAAGATCGGTTCACGCATGGCTTATGGCCGCTTCTCAAGGAGAAGGTGAAAGGTAGATTCTCGGCTATGTACGAGTTAGCCATTGAGATTGCTCGCCTTAAAGACAAGAAGCTGCGAATGAAAGCCAAAGAAACCGAGTCAACAGAATCAGGAACATCGCGTCGACCAACAACTACGACAACCACCATTCCACCACCACCACCGGCTCTTGGGGTAAGAGATGACCAACAAGATATGTTGGCCCATATTACTGACCAACTGCAGAATTTGTCTGTCCACTTAATACAACAAGGGAGGAGTCAAGAAAGAGATCAAGACCCTGGAAGAGCACGACGACAAAACAGGGAGTATCATTGCTACAACTGCGGAGAAGACGGTCACGGTATGTACTACTGTCCCAAACCACGACAAAACTATAATAGAGGAGGTAGGAGGAACCAATTGTCACCCCCTAGAGAAAGAACACCCCCACCCCGAGCACCACCCCCACCAACACAAATTCTACGTCCACCCAGACACCACTACAAGCATCCATCCCACCTCTTCCACCAGCCCCACCACCTGATCGCCCTGTAAACATCATAAGGCTAGAAGAGAAAGGAAAAGCCATAGTAGTGGATCCACCCAGAGCAAAGGAGAGGGACAAGGGTAAGGAGAAGGTAACCTTTTTAGAACCACTTGAAGCCATGACTGTGAAAAGAGCTAGGAGGGAGAAGGCTACACAATCAGATGATGAGAGAAGCATGAGAGGAGAAACTAGCAAGAGGCCATCCAGGCCACGACGGAAATTGGGCATCACCGACTTCCAGCTAGAGGAAAGTTCTAAGCCCTATGATCTAACATTGGATGTGGCAGAGCAAGGACCGAAGATTACATGGCCACAACTGCTACATCTTGCACCAAAAGTAAGGCGACAATGGTCTAAAATGGTAAGTACAAGACGCTCCAAAACAAAGGTAGCCGGAGCAATTTCGGGATGCAACATGGATGACGTCCTTCCAATTGTCGACGTAAACATAAAAGGAAAGAGGGTTGGAAACACCTACATTGATGGAGGTGCACAAATCTGTGTAATGAGCGAAGCTATGATGCTTCGATTAGGGCTCGAGGTTGACAGGCCTTCTCCATGCAAGGCAAAGATGGCAAACAACGCAAAAGTAAAGTGTGTGGGTGTGGTAAGTGCTGTGAAAATAAAAGCTTTCAACATTGAGGTAGAGGTAGATGTTTTTGTAATGCCTACTAAGGGGGAGGGCTATCCACTAATTTTGGGAAGGCCATGGTTGATGGCCATGAAGGCAAAACAGGACTGGGGTACTGGCCTTCTACGCATGACCGGTAAGAAAGGGGAGACAATCTACTACGACATGAGGATTGGCAAGCAGAAGCAAATGAATCTGGAAACATCGGCAGATGAAACCACTAGCGAATCTTCCAGTTCTGAGGAGGAGACCACATCCACCGACGAAAGTGACAGTTCCATTGACGTGATGGGTATCATTATGAAGGATCCACAAAGGGTAAGCACAACTGGTGATCCATCACCAAAAGGGAAACCCAATGAAGAGGAGAGAAAATCACCTGGCCTAGGAGGAAGTAGGTTGAAGGGTATGTTGTCTACGGAATTAACACTTGAGGAGAAAGATAGTTTTTTACAAATGTTGATGGGATTTCCTAACCTGTTCATTGACAACTATGAAAGAATCACAGGCATTACAGTGGTGGAACATTATATTAAGCTGAAGGAAAGGGTAAAACCAGTTGTGCAAAAGCTACGACGATTGGGGGTCATACAACAAAAGGCACTCTTGGCCGAGGTAAGGAAACTGCTGGAGGCGGGATTCATCTATCCTATAGAAAACTCAGAATGGGTGTCACCCATAGTGGTGACGCCTAAAAAGAATGGTAAGTGGAGGGTCTGTGTTGACTACAAACCACTAAATGCAGCTACAAAGAGAGACCACTTTCCTCTCCCTTTCTTGGATGAAATTCTGAATGAAGTAGCGGGTTTTGAATGCTATACCGTCTGTGATGGTTATTCTGGATACTTTCAAATACGCATAGCCTTGGAAGATCAGCTAAAAACCACTTTTATCACGCCATGGGGTTGTTTTTCATACAGGGTTATGCCATTTGGTCTCACAAATGCACCTGCCACATTCCAAAGATATGTCACATATGTTTTTCAACCGTTCTTTGGAACATCCATAAGAGTGTTCATTGATGATTTTTGTATATATAGCTCCCGTATTTCACATTTAGAAAAGGTAACTGAAGGTTTGGCCAGGTTGCAGAGCGTAGGTGGGCAATTAAATGTGGATAAATGCCACATTGGGGAGAGTAAAGTCATTCTACTAGGCCATGAAATTTCAGCAAAAGGTATCAACACCGACCCAAGTAAGGTGTCCGCACTCATAGCCCTACCTTCACCAACGACCGCACGTCAACTGGTCTCTTTTCTACAGAAGGTGAGGTACTTAAGTAGATTCATACATCTACTATCACAACTTGTTCTACCACTGCAACAACTCACTCAAAGATCAACTTTCACTTGGGACGAGGAAAGCGAACATCACTACAACAAGGTAAAGGAGGTCTTAGCCACTCTGCCAACTATCTCACCACCTAAGTGGGATGAAAAATTCTATGTCACCTCAAGTGTTGGTGATGACTCATTGGGGGCTGTGCTACTCCAAAAGGATACGACGACATCTTTCATGAGGCCAATCTACTTCTCTAGTCGAATGATGACAGCAGGAGAGAAAGGTTTCACCCATGTGGAACACTTAGTCCTAGCTCTTAGATTTGCAACTACAAAGTTTAGGTCATATTTGCTGCCTAAGCAATTTGTGATTCTAACCACGGATGAAATATTTCCCTATGTTGTACAACACATGGATGTGTCTGCTAGAATTACTAAATGGCTAGTTCGTCTGCAAGAGTTTGACTACACGGTACAGGTAGAAAGCACGACAAGGGCAAGTTTGGGGGGACTCATGACCTACCAAGTCTTTGAAAGGAAGGAGAAGAAATCTAAGGAAGGAGAAGTCCGATTACCTCCAGTACCACCGATGGTAGAAGGAGCATACTCTCTCTACTTTGATGGAGCCTACAAGCGAGCGTCCGACAAAGCAGCTGCAGGCATAGTGGTCTTTGATGACAAAGGGACAAAGGTATTTTTGTTGGGCCAATTGTTAGATTCACATTCTAACAATGAAGCTGAGTATGCAGCACTAACCAAGGATCTACAATGGTGCGTCTTGCAAGGTGTACAACGCCTTAATGTATTTGGGGATGCTCTACTTCTGGTAAGGCAAGTAAATGGAGCATGGACATGCAAGAATCCTAGTTTAAGGACTCACTTAAGTGGTGTAAAAACCTTGTTGGGTAAGTTTGAAGAAGTTCAAATACACCATATCCCAAGGGCTCAAAACCAAGAAGACTACAGGGAGTGGTGGTTGGAGCAATAAAACTAAAGCTCCCTCTATTTCAAGGAAGTGATGCCTTGCTTGACATCATGCATTTTTTGGAAACAGGGGAATGCCCATCAGATTTAACAAAGGGACAGAAGCAATGGCTGACGCGGAAGGCCACAAGGTATCGACTCATCAATGACGGTTTGTACTGTAAGGGTAAGGACCAAATACTCAGGAAGGTCCCTCTCTCTCAGGAAATCACGGGAGTAATTGCTAGCTATCACGACGGGGTTTGTGGTGGTCACTTTGCCCTAGACATAACAAGTAGGAAAATCTTGCAGGCAGGCTTCATATGGCCTAGCCTCAACCGTGATGTACACCACTGGTGCAAAACATGTAAGTTGTGTCAAAAGGCCGGCACTAGGTCACTTATGCCTGAACCACAGACACCTATTCTCTCATATGGCCCATTTGAAAAATGGGGTATCGATGCCATTGGGCCATTACCTAGGGCCAACTCAGGAAAATTCTACATTATCATGGGGGTCGACTACATGACTAGATGGGCAGAGGCTACAGCCACCACTAGAATCACAGCGGTAGAGGTAGCTAAATTTATCTACGAGCACATATGCTGTAGGTTTGGCACACCTTTAGAGATCATCTCTGATAGAGGGCCAGGTTTCAGAGCAGACTTGGTAGGAGAATTAATGCAGAAACTGGGCATTACAAGGAGGCACTCTTCACCATATTACCCTCAATGTAATGGCCTAGTTGAAAAGGTAAATGGAATGGTTTCTAAAATTATTACCAAGCAGGTAAACAATCATCCTGGAGACTGGGATAAGTATCTACTACCAGCTTTATGGGCCTACAAAACTTCATTTCGTACATCCTTGGGATTCACACCGTATCATCTAGTATTTGGTAAGGAAGCAATCTTGCCCATTGAAGTGCAACTACAAAGTCTCAGAGTAATGGCAAGCCAGCTTCAACAGCCCAACATGCATTTGAGAGATCACATCATCAACTTGGAAAGACTGCAGCTGGACAGAGAAGAAGCAATAAATTATTATGCAGCACAAGCAGAGCATAGACGGCTTAGCTTTAACGAGCATCTCCGGAAAAAAGAATTGAAGAAAGGAATGTTGGTGCTCCGCTACGACAATCGCTTCGACACGCGCAAGGATAAGAAACTCCTACTCCGATGGGAAGGTCCTTTCATCGTCAGGAAAAAGTATGCCAATGGAAGCTACCAGCTTATGGAGGCTGATGGAAAACTTCATAAAACCAGGGTAAATGGTTGGCGACTTAAACCTTATTTTCTTCGATTTGACCAGGCTCCACCTATTGACATTCCAGATGAGGACACACCATCAGCCGCCACCTCCGACGATAATGATCAAACAGATGAGCTAGAGACATGAATGCCTCTAGCCAAAAGGGGAGGGCTAATGATGGGGGCTTTTCACAAGCCAAGCTCCCATACCCCTCTTCTCTCGTCCCCACCCCATGAAAACCCCCTCTTAGGGAGGGAGTGATAAAAGACATTGGAAAAAGTAAGAAAAAAATAAAGTATGATTATGTAAATATATGAAAGGTAAAATAGGCCACCTCATGCCTGCGGGGCAGCCCATCCCCACCTTGCCTCCTTTTTCTTCACTGTTGCCCCGCTGTGTGTCCCTTTTCCTCTCCTCCACTCAAAAGGTCAACCCCTCTCTCTTCCCCTTGTCCTTTCTCCTTTCTCTCTCCCCTCAAGCTACCCCACCTCTCACCAATAATGCATTATAACTCACCAATAATGCACCCTAACTCACATGCAACTTACCCTATCTTCCAAAATAGTATACCCCACCCCCCTTTCTCTCTCCTATCATATCCCATGACCCAAATACCCCCCCCTCTCTAAAGGGCGCCATGTCTCTTGTCTTGTAGCTAAATAACCCCCCCACACTCACACACACTCAGTTTCACTAAAAAGGTGCCCACAGACCCATCCCCACCCGGTGGTTACCTGATTTTTCTTGTGTTCACACACATCTGCACACAGATTCACCTCTGAACACACTCCTCTCTCTCCCCTCTTGTAATTACTTTATTCTCCATGTCACCTCTCACTTTTTTTCATCAACCCATCTCTCTCTCTTAGTCTCTCTCTCATGAGACTGCTGTTCTGGCACATATACACACAGCCAGACAAGTGGGGCCCACAGTCACATGGCCTATGTAGATAATGATTTCTTCATTTCTAAATTCTAGAATTTCTCCCCCCCCCTCCCCTATATAAAGAGGGGTCACCATCACACAAAAACACACACCATCACCAAAGTGTACACTATGCACTGTGTGTGCCTAGTGCACATACACACACCCACACCATCACCATCACCGCAATCACCATGCTCGTCTTGAGCATGACCTCTACACACTTGGGCTATGGAAGATAAAGGGAAACTAAATGAAGGATGATGGCCATAACCCTCGTGCGAGTCTTCGCCATCAACTCCCACCTATCCGCCATGTGCTCTACCACGCTCTCCCTTCTCATTCCCCTACCCTATGCTCCCCATTTCATCGCCTTATTCTCTAAATAAAGCTTGAGGTTTTGTGAGTATGTTTTCTTGCAATGTTTTGCCCATGTGAGGTGTGCGGAATCACCACCTAGTCTTGTGTTTGGAGTGAGCTTGTGTATGTGTGAAGGGTGTGCGGATTCGCCATCCTTTTGTGGTGCCTAAGTACTAAGCCGCTATACCCCCTCCCTCACTCTCTCTCTCTCTCTCTCTCTCTCTCTCTCTCACTTGATCTCATTCCCTTTCCTCTTCATCATTACTCCCAAGCATCCATCTCTCTTGGATGAAAACTTTGTTATGGTGGTGTGTTGTTTGCGTCCTAGCCGCTGAAGCTAGGTGGTGCCCCCTGTTTGCTTTACCATGACAGGCTCGAGGCGCGCCATTCGGTCCCCGGTGATTTAGAGGCCGTCGGGGTTCGGGGTTCGCTTTGCTCCCGTCACTTGCATCTTCCTCGTCTGACCACATCCGAGGCATTGAAGGATCAACTTGTGCCAAATGCTCTAATATGTAAACAAATGCCTCTTGTATGATCCACCCTTCAGTCATACATGCCTCTGGTTGAGATCGTAGTGGCACAAAATCTTTGAGGGTCTTTAAAAACCTCTCTAAGAAGAACATCCATCATGCGCGCACTACTCCATATATAGCGATCTCCTCCACTACGTGAACCAAGAGGTGAATTTGACTAAGAAGCACCGATCAAGGAAATGCATCCTCAATGTCATACACATTTTCTGTTGCAAGTGTTTGAGCAGCAGGGATAACATCTATTTCAATTTCCTTGGAGCTCACAAATCTGCAAGAAAACACACAAAGATACACAAGTGCTTGTTTGAAATTATTGTGTACATAAGAAAGGTGTAGTTGAGTGGAGTCTTGTGGTGTACCTTACTAGCTCTCCAAGTTTGAAACATAGCATCTCTGACTTTCTTGTCCCGACATATATACATTCTCACCGAAAGAATGAACTACAATGTAAAACAGGGGAAGGGAAAGTGAGATAAATTCATACACACAAACTATAGATAAAATAGGGATATGAGCATTACATGAAGCATATTGTGCCAATCATGGGACTTCAAACCATACAATTGAACACTTCCACCCTTCTTTGCCTTTGTGAATCTCCCTTTAGCAACCTCATGTATCTTGTTCGTGTGCGAATAGAAGCAATGGTACCCTTCACTTTGTCTAATTCTTCTTTTGCTAGCATCCATGGTGCTTTAGGAAGCACAATCTTTCCATGGGGGCACGGTGTGGAGTAGCAGAGGTGGGGAGACGTTTCAAAATCCCCAAATCCTTCCTCACACTCAAAGAGTCCTTCTTACCAATAATGTGGTCCCATAGTGTTTGGGCTACATTCTAAGAATATGTGCACGGGATTCAAGAGGTGTTGTATTTTTTAATCCTTCCAATATTGAAGTCTTAAAAATATGGAATACCTTGACATACCTTTTGGTGGAAAACACGGAGACGGATTGTTTTTGTGGTGCTTTTTCCAAATGGTTGCCCAATTTGCCATCATGAGCTTCAGAGGGGTCTTCCCATTTGTTGGAGCTTTGTACTTGCTATGCCCTTGGGGTAAGAAAGGATGGTTGTTTGGATAGATTACCTTGCACAAGGCATCAAGCCTCTCTGTCACCAACGATGGTCCGCAACTAGGACATGCATTGTGCCCCGATGTGGACAACTCTGCATACATATCATATCATTAAAGAGATGAGTGAACTAAAGGGAGAGAGAGGAAAAGGGGGCTACCAGAAATCTCGCCAAGCCCAGGATAGTCGTGCATAGTCCACATAAGGATTCCCCTCACAATGTCTTCTCTCCCCCCTTTGCAAGTGAGACATCGACAACATGAATGCCTCTCCATAACTCCTGCAACTCCTCGATGAGGGGTTCAAGGTAGACGTCAGTAGTTGACACTTTGTACTTCCCTGGTACAAGTAAAGCAAGAAGTATATTGCCCTTCTTGGTTGTCTCCCATGTTGGAATATTGTAGTTGACGATCACCACAAGCCAAGTGCTCCATGAAGTAGACTTAGCACCGAAGGGGTTGACACCATCACTTGCTAACCCAAGACTCAAGTGTCATGGCTCCAACCCAAACTCTAGCCATTGAGTTTTGATGTGCCTCCATGCAAGTGAATCGGCAGGGACACTCATCATTCCATCATTTGAGCGGTGATTGGCGTGCCACGCGAGAAGCTCCATGGTAGACCTAATTTTAAACATGTGTTGAATGCAAGGAATTAATGGAAAATTCCTCAATACCTTGCGAGGTAGGTGCGCCCCGCTCACTCCAGTCTTGTATCATGCTTCCCTGCACACACGGGACATAAGGTAGTGCTCATTGCGGTATAGCATGCAATTGTTGATGCATGCATGGATGGGCTCATACTCCAGTCCAAGTGCAGTGACAAACAATCTAGCTTGCCGATGATCTGGAGGCATGTGGTGATCTTTTGGCAATATTTTGCCCATCAAACTAACAACAAACCGCGTATCAGTACAATTGCTAGGAGATAGCAAGTGAAGAGTATATAAAAAGCAATATTTCATACTTACCCAAGGAGTGCATTGACACTTGCATTGCTCCAACCAAATTTCATTTTCAAGTTGAGGACTTCCAACGATGCCCGAAGCACCGAGTACTGTACATCGTCGTAAAGAGGTGTTCGAGCACTTGCCATCAATCTATCCTCTATTTCTGATGCTTGTTGAGTACAGAGCTGAAATCCTCCTCGCATAAGTCACGCTCATGAGCTATTAACTCATCACACATGTCAAACATGTGCTCATCCTTTGCCTCAAAGTGCAACTAAGATGCCATAGGAGCTATGGACGTAAAGCCAATGGGAGGATCACCATGCGGTGTACCCAAATCGTCCAGTAGCTCTTGCCTCTGGTGTTCGGCCTTGCACCTCAGTGCATCATCACCGAACACAGACCAATGGGGCACCTCCTTAAGCGATGGATGAGTAGCACTCTCATCTCTCTGAGAGCTTTTTTGAGGATGCCAAAGACCTTCTTTCTCCACGTGCTCCAATACAATGCGTCTCAAGCGAGAGATTGCCCTTTTGCACTTAGTGTAAGGATAAGGGAGTTTTTCCTTGAGCCATCGATCGCACTCCGGGCCTCCAGGGGGGGCCACGATCATCCTAGTCAATGTCCTGCACACGCCATAAATTTTTTATTTAGAATAAATAATTAATTACAGAAAGTTCTAAATTCTAATAAAAAATTACATAAAGTTAAATTCAAAGAGAATAAATAGAAATGAGTGCTAAAATTATTTTAAAATAAAGGTGGACTTAGAAAATGCAATCAATAAACATCTAGAAGTACTACAAAATAAAATACTCATTAAAAAATCTTCATGAAAAAACTCAAAAGGCTAAGAAATGAAATAATTGATATCTAAGGGTAGAGAGGGTGGTTTGTACCCCCCCATGCAACCTCGAATACGTTTGTATCCGTTTGAAATGACATATCGTAGTAATATTGGTGATAATAGGCACCGTAATATTGTCAGTAATAGGCACGATAATATTCGGGGTAATACCTAACACCTAAAATAGAGAAGGAGAGCAGAGTATGCCACGTTTTGGCTGCATACCCAGCCCTCCTTCCTCTCCACCATCGCTACAACTCAAGCTCGTCCCTCCCCCCCCACTCCTCCCTATCTCCCTACTCCATCTCAAACACACAACAACAACAACAACAACAACAACAACACACACACACACACACACACACACACACACACACACACACACACACACACACACACACAACACACACACACACACACACACACACACTCACAAACACACACACAAACATTCAGGTCGAGGAGGACCTCGTCGAATGGGGGTTTTTTGCGCTCGTCATTGGAAGCTCAACCTAACCGACAACCGTGCTACAACCAAAGGTATTTACAAAACATTACGCCCCCCCCCCCCCCCCCCCCCCCCCCCCCCCCCCCTCCTCTTTCCTATTGTTTCCTACTCCACAAACACATGCATAGTAATACATACACACACACACACACACACACACACACACACACACACACACACACACACATACATGCATAAACTCTAAAAATTGATGAGGAAGATAGAGATATCATGGCATCTTGCTCATTTGAGAAATGGTTGCATTGTTGAAATGTATCTTCATGTGTGGTAGGAAATATCCGCTTGTTTGGAAATGTTAGATTTGCTAGATGAGAGAGAGAGAGAGAGAGAGAGAGAGAGAGAGAGAGAGAGAGAGAGAGAGGGATAGATAAGGAGAAATAGAGATATATAGAGGGAAAGTGAGGAGAGATAGATATATAAATAGATAGATAGTTATATTATCATCCTCGGAGGTCAAATATGACCTATGGGATCAAATTAACATGTCACGTGGTGTGAGTAGAGGTCATAAGTGACTCTCGATGCTCAAAAATGACTGAAATGAGCGTTGCAGTAGAGAGTCCACATCGTGGTTGGGAGAGGAAGGTATGTAGGGAGATCTCATGGCTGAATATATGGGGAAACGAGGACCTAATGTGGTCAAAAGATGAGTACTCAAGTAATGCATGGTACTCACTCTCTCGCACTTGACGGAGGCATAAGGTGCAAAGTCGATGAGACTCCTCGCCAGTGTCCCAATGTCCTGTCTCGTAGCGTAGAGAATGGGAGCTAAGGCGAATGGAGGCAATGGTGCGGATCACACTCAATGGGATGGGCTCAAGGATGTAGGGGTGGGTTTGTTACCTCGTTTGGAGAAGAAGAAAGATTTGTAGTTCAGGGCAACGTGTGTGGTGTAATGGCTGAAGCGAGAACCTCCAGATTTCTCCCAAGTTGTGATACATTGGCATTGTAAGAAGGGCTCATTAACTCGGGAGTCGATCGACGCATCCTTGACCAAGTGACATGCATCCCATCTTCCAAACCATTTCTTTATGTCAAGTATCCACCCTGAACTTAGTATTTTGCTCTTGTAGTCTTTTGGACCTTTTGACTTTCTTAATATGCGATTCTAGATAGTTGATGCAAAGGGCTATGTTGTGTCTTAAACATGTACTCCACAACCCTTTGCATGCCCAAGACTTCAATGGGAAGCGATCCGGACTCAAGAAGTAAGAGCATGTAGGGTGTTTGTGTCTTGACTTGGAGAAAGTGTGTGAGAAAACGCTTTTGGACATTCTCAAACTCTTTGCAAGTAGACTTCCCGATGCTTCCACCCCACACCTCCACTCCATAAAGAAGCACCGGTGTTACCAATGTCTCAAAGAGGTACTTTTTGAGAGCCTAACACTTGATCCCTCCAACATTGTACATGTTCTCAAATGCATAATAAGACCTCTTTCCGGATTCCAAGCAACGCATTGCACAATCCTTCCATTTATGATTGGATGGAATCTCAAGGCCAAGGTACTTGAAGTGATCTACCACTTTAAGTTGCTCATTGTTGTATACAATGCATGGATTTTTGTCATTGAGAGAGAGAGAGAGAGAGAGAGAGAGAGAGAGAGAGAGAGGGTGGGGGGATATAGAGAGAAAGAGAGAGGAGAGAGGAAAGAGAGAGAGAGAGAGAGAGAGAGAGGGAGAGAGAAAAAGAGAGATAGAGACAAACAGAAAGAGGAAGAGAGATAGAGAGAAAGAGAGAAAGAGAAAGAGGGGAAAGAGAGAGAGAGAGGAGAGAGAGAGGAGAGAGAGAGGAGAGAGAGAGAGAGAGAGGGAGAGAGAGGGGGGGGGGGGGGAAGGAGAGGAGAGAAAAGAGAGAGAGAGAGAGAGGAGAGAGAGAGAGAGGGGGGGGGGAGGGAGACAGAAAGAAAGAGAGATAGGGATAGAGAGGAAAGAGGGTGAGGGAGAGAGGTAGATGGGAAAGAGGGAGAGAAATAGAGTAAATGGGAGAGAAAGAGAGATAGGGAAAAATAGAGAGAGAGAGAGAGAGAGAGAGAGAGAGAGAGAGAGGGGAGAGAAGAGAGAGAGAGAGAAGAGAGAGGGAGATATAGAGAGATAGGGAGGGAGAGGGAAAGAGAGAAATAGAGATATCAGTGGGGAGAAAGAGGGAAAGAGGGAGAGAGAGAGAAATAGATATATTTGTTGGGAGAAAGAGATAGGTAGAGAGAGGAAGATAAAGAAATAGGGAGATAAAGAGCAATGGTTGTAATCGGAGCAACCATTTTGTGGTGTGCATAGTGTGGATATGCTCCTGCTTCTATAGAGTGCTATGAAAAGAGCTTCTTTATGTGATGTCAATGGACATGCGTGCAGAATGAAGGCAAAGTAATCCATCAAACAAGGAGCTACTGTGAAGAGATGCTGCACAAGAAGCACAATAAAGAAGCTCTTCTTCATAGCACTCTACAGAAGCAAGAGCACTCTCACACTACGCACAACGCAAAACAATGGCTACATTTAGAACCATAACTCTTTATCTCTACTCAAAATGATGGGTACTATTACGTATATGTATATATATTTGTTTATGCATGTATGTAGGTGCTAAGTACGGGAGCATAGCACCCGAAGGTTAGACGCTTCCTCTTGGGTATAGTCCTTTTTTAATCGTGGTGTTGCAGTCATTGATCCAGTCATGCATGGATTACTCCAATGTACCTTTGATTTTACCATGGTTGAGACTGTGATGATATTTAAAGAGGTGCACTTGACCTTGGGCACTACTAGCCTCTACTTAGGTCTACTAGTATGTATATGTATATACGTGTTTGTGTGCTATATACTTGTGTACGTATTTATATATGAGCGAGTAGAGGGGAAAGCTAAATCTCATATTGCTCTTTCTAATGTAGATGTCAGATGAGAGACCACCTGGTGGGGAGCAACCATCTGGCTCTTCTTTTGGTTGGTTCACATCCCAGGTGGGCTCCCACCCAGGGTGGACATCGCCTCCAATGGACCTGAGGACCCGAGTCTTGAGGTGGTGAGAACAAGCAAAGAAATAAAGATTATTTCTGGCTAGCTAACCCTAAACCATGCCTGTCATAGGTTTATTTTTGTTATTTGTAGGCATGGCCATCCTACACCTACTCTACTCAGGGTCCTCCATCGATCATAGATCCAGACTTATAGCGGGCTATCTCTTTACAAGAGCAGTACCTCTATTCAATGGAGGATTTATTTGGCCGCTACACTCTGCAGCAGCTTGTGACCTAAGGTCTTTCTCCATAGACCACACCATGGGGGATTCAGGGAGGTACTCCTTACCTACAGAGCCTCGCACCAACGACACCTCACTCTACGGCGTCTCCCCTTCCATCGCAGGGTCCTACTCCCCTTCCATCTCAAGGTCCCACTCCCATCGCATCACAGGGTCCTACACCACTCCTTTCCACTCTTGCTTTGCTAGAATACTGTTGACGAGCTTCCTCTAGCAGCACGCATCGACGCTCGTCTCAAGGTAGCGAGCATTGTGAGAGACGTAGCGGCGACGGATCTTGTGGCTTCACCTATTTGGTAGTGGCAAGGGAACAAAGTCCCCACTTTCAGAGCGTTCCACCCCTGATACAAAGGACAAGGATACCGACGCACCCATGCTAGATACGCATGGGCTCTACTATAGGGTTAAATATGGCAGCGAGGTGGACTTCGGCACAGCACAGGGCAAGGCATTTCGATGCCATCTACAAATTCTTATCCATTCAACGTATAAGAACTGTTTTGTAAAATTTAGAGACCAACTGCCCGATCATGCACGCTACATTGAGGATGCGGTGCTAGCTAGATTTCCAAATGCCCTCGATCAACGTTTTTCACAAGAGTGGTTGGAGGGCTACATAAATGTTTTTTTGAAGGACAAATATGTAAAGTTGATTAAATTATAACGCCGATTGGTGATTTTAAAGATTGTAGTTGATGATTTGTTATTGTTATTGCTAACTTAGGAAAAAATCACTCTTACTCGACCAACCAGAGAGATAGTCAAATATCAGTAGCACCATACAAATTTGATACTTGGTGATGGTTGTTCGAGAACAACCACATATCTCACGAGCAATTCGACGCAGCGGTTGGATCACAATAAGCGGTAAGTTTAAACAAGTAATTTTGTATCAATTATTTTAAGCTATTGATAATTGTTTAATTTGGTTTGGGCTTGTGTAGAGTCAAGGTGATCAAACTTACGTACCTTTGGA
Organism: Adiantum capillus-veneris; assembly: GCF_014529385.1. Taxonomy (NCBI): domain Eukaryota; kingdom Viridiplantae; phylum Streptophyta; class Polypodiopsida; order Polypodiales; family Pteridaceae; genus Adiantum; species Adiantum capillus-veneris. The sequence continues at coordinate 67,052,468 of NC_140951.1, read as the reverse complement.
TGAGGACGAGATCGAGGAGGATTAGATAGAAACATATTTGTCCAAACTTTTGTAAAGTCCCAATGTGGCACATTCAACTATTTACATTTTATTTGTAATTTTTTTAAATAGTTGATCTTTTGCATATTAAATTGTCAAGGTAAAGTAAATTCAATTTTAATTCTTTGATTTTTTTGTATACGCTTCCAAAAAGAAATTGATGTTTCATTATTTTATGCAGGTAAAAAATAAAGGTGCTCATTTGGGCCACTTAAAATGGTTGTTTAGCGGCAATAAACGCGGTAATAGAAGCGACAACTGACGCGGTAATAGCATCGGGTATATTACCACCACTATTACCGCACTTATTGATTTCAAACCACTACCGCATTCATAGCTGTAGTTATTGTCGCCCCCGCAATTATTTCTCTCTCCATTTTTCTTTGTTTTTTCGCGGCAATACTAGCGGTTATAGACTACTCCTCTTATAGTGCTAGTAACAAGATAATTGACAAATATGGGAGCATCATCATTAACACCTTTATGTGGAAAATCAAAGTTATCAATGTTCATTCTACTCTCTTGGTTATTGCCAACCATGTTAATTATACTTATGTGTGTACTTAGTGTACTCTTTGGCAATTCAAAACCTTAGTTGCTACTCCTCTTAGACTTTGAAAATAAGCACTTAAGTATTTACACCCACGGCTCAAATTGGTTAACTATTGAGAGTAGTGGGGTGGGTCTAACATAGCAGAATTTCCAAGGGATAGATCCTTTCAGAATTCTTATGGTTCAATAATGGTAAAGCCATAGGCAAGTCTAAAAAGAACCCATTATTAAGACCAAAGTCCTCGAGGTGTGCATCATATCCCACATAGTGGGCTCAACAAAACCGATAATAGATCCCAATCCCACTTACCCTTATATAATTAACAAAATCAACCATTAATAGGCTACTTAAGGACCTCTCTTCTTGAGCAAGAAAAGAGAAACCAAATGCTCTGATATCAATGTGATGGAAATGATCTATGAACTTTGAGAATAGAGGAATTAAGAGAATTAGAGTGAGCATTTTTGTGAGATTACTTTGAGAACATAGAGGGTGAACTTAATTGATGGTAGCAACATGAACATAGTACTTAATTAACTTGGCATGAACAATACTTTTGAGAGAGAGAGAGAGAGAGAGAGAGAGAGAGAGAGAGTATTAGAGAATATGATAATAGTTGAGGACTGGGATCTACTTGGAGCCGGTCCCCACTCCAAAAGATGATTATAAATTCTCCCATCAAGAGATACTTGGTATAATACAATCTTTGTGTTCCTTGTGACCTTGGTGATTCTATGAAGATGGAAAGCTTCATGCATCACGAGCAGAACATAAACTTTACAAAAAGCACATTAACTATCCCAAGCCTCAGTCCCAAGGCCTCAAACACCTTTGAAGGTGGAGAGAGCTAGCAGGGAATGAGGGTAGGAAAGAGGAACAAGAATAACTCATAGGAGAAATAAATAGCTCCTCACTTATCATCACTCTTATTGCTTAGCATAGCATAATAGCATAGTAATGAAGATGAAGAAGATGGGAAGATTAAGCATTTAAGCCCGGCTCTTGGTTGGATTTGCATTCCATAGCCAAGAGTGTTGGTGTAAGCTCTCCACTTGTCAACAAGTTACTTAAGTCTTTTGTTTTGAATTGAACACTTCAAGCACTTAATCAATTAAGCATGTGTCTTTTATGCTACTTAAGTCATTTGGTTTGAATTAAACACTTCCAACACTTAGTAAATCAAGTATGGAAATAGTTTATGCCTCTTGAGAGTTTATTTTTGAATTAAACACTTCAAGAACCTTAGTCATTTAAGCATAAAAATCACCTCAAACTTTGGACAAGGTTCCCACAAACACTTTAAGCACTTTAGCTAGCGAGCCGACAAGCACCTCATGCTTGGGTAGGATTCCCACCTCAAGGTCAGCCCTAGCTTGCCTAAGGTTGCTTAAGGTCAAAGGACTTTTTAACACTAACTTTTGGAGATCTTTAATGAAGCTAACCCTAAGGTCTTTTAAGCTCCATTAGATGCACATTTCTCTTAGATAGACTACCTCCTTTGGACCCCTATTGAGATGTAACCATCTCTCCTCTTGGTCCCTTGCTGAGGTAAATCTAGAAGTACTTATTGGACATTGCTCTTTGGTAGACCGTCTCCTTTTGGACCCTATTGAGATGCAACCATTTTTCATTTTGGTCCCCTGTTGAGATAGGTGTAGAAGCACATATCTATATCCTAACTCTTCTTCCCCTGTTATCTTTCCATATTAAAATGATCAGTTTAATATGAGAAAATCATTTGGTAAAGTTAGATATTATATTTTATGATAGAGTGATAGGAAAAGAGACAGGAAGAAGGGAGTGGAGGACCTTGAGGAAAGGAGGGGGATTGCTGGAGGAAGGGAAGGTAGTTATATGAGTAGATGGAGAGAGGAGGTGGAGGAGAGGGAGGATGTTGGAGGAGGGGGAGAAAGGGAAGAGGAGGAAGCACATGGGCGACGACAGGAAAAAGGGGAGGTAGGGACGGAGGTCGTATTTTAAAAAAAAACTTGCTGCATTGAGCTCATTTGAAGACCTGACTCAACAACATCCTCCTGGAGAGGAAGCTAATGAAGGATTTCATGTGCCTTTTAAGGTATGCCACACCCCACATACATGAATAGTCAACTTGTCATTTTTAGCTTCACGTCACATGCGGTATACATGCCAACTTAAGAAATTCCAAACATGATGTTTTTATTTTAGGAGTCCTATATCCGACATACCTGTTGACTCAGAAAATGCCAAAATCCATCTCAAAATGGCCCTATTTCATACCACCAAAGCATTTCAGCAGTACATTTGGCATCCATGTTGACCAAGGAAGTATTGAGCATGAAAATTTTAGTGCTACCCTTGATGCTTATATGGAATACACCTCATGCAGCCTACATGTCCACTGGTTGCCCTTACTTCTCATGCTATGTGCAATGCTGATTTTGAGAAACCCCAAAACAATAGCCCTATCTAACAAGATGTGTTGACCATGGCATGGGTAAACACATGCAATTGGTAGCCCTTCACTCATTAATTTTCTAGTGCACTTAGCTTACAAGTTAGCCAAGGCAATGCATTACACCACGTTGTTGAGCCCTGGTTGGCCTTGCTTAACCGGAGGTAGTCGAAACCATGTCGACCAAAGCGACCAGTGTTGCATTAAATCCTTTCCTTTGCTTGCTTTTGCTAAATCCTTATTCTACATTTCTTGTACATTTCTCAATTTTTCGATTCCTTGCAGATCAATAAGCTTCTTATGCTTTTCAATTTGTAGCTTGAATATCTAGTGCAACTTTATTTCCTTTCCTAACATGTAAGAAATTTTAGACAAATTCTCACAATAATTCCCACATTGTGACTTAGCTCAACATCATGAGTTTCTGTGAGGGAGGCACCACATACCTAGCTAGGTACAATTGGGGGCAGGGACCGCCGGCCCTCCCAGTCAGCCCGGTGGGGGGGCCAGTGGTCCCTTGCCCCAAACCGTACCTAGCTAGGTATGTGGTGCCTCTTGAAGAGAAGCTCATGACGTTATGCATGGTGTGTGTGTGTGAGAAAGGGGGGGGGGTAATTCTTCTTGGATGTGCTCTCTCTCTCTCTATACATACATACATACATACATACATGTATATATGTATAGAGAGAGAGAGAGAGAGAGAGAGAGCACATCCATGAAGAATTACCCCCCCCCCCCCTGTTACCATATACATGTGGTAGTGATGTGTGTGAACACACTAGGACCGCCAGGGCATTTTTTCCCTCTTTAGGAGGTTTTTTCCCCCGTGCATTGTATACACGCCCATCACTCTAGGGCTATCTATCTTTCCATTGCACACTAAGTAACATACTCTCTATTGTGTGCCTTGAGCTTCCTTCGTCTTCTCCAAGCTGTGTGTGTTTCTCTGCAACCCTAATTCCAACAATTGGTATCAGAGCAGGTCACGTCCTCCCGGGCTTAGTCGCCAGCTGCTCCAGCACACGCCTGCTCACTTTCTCCGATTTCAGTGAGCTTTGGCAAACGTTCTCAGGTCGACAAATATTTTGGGACAACTCGAAGAGCTTGGTCTGCTCAGAATTTTGATTTGGGCTCATTTCGGCCTCCGTTTCCACTACGGGCAGTACTGCACAGCTTATTTCGTCATTTTGTGCAGATTTTCTGTCAGTGCCGTTTTTTGCATAACAGGTGCCTTATAGTCTTCTACGGTTTGTGCTATATAGCACAAGTTGTTCCCGCTCCATTTCTCCTATTTTCGGGCAGTTTTCACATCAGGTGCAGCATTTACCATGGCTGACAACAACAACACAGATGTGTTCAAGATGTTTGCTGCTGAGGACAGGTTGGATGGGGACAACTACCCTATGTGGGCTTATATGATGCAACACGTTCTTGTGTCAAAAGGTGTCTGGAACATTGTGCAGGGCATTGATGTACGTCCTGGTTCTGAAGATGTAGGCGATATTGAGGATGTTGCAGGTCTTGCTGCAAGGATTGCAGCTGTTAGAGTTGTTTTGCCTACAACAGAACAAGCTCGTTGGGATGTTAAGGATGCGCAGGCTCATGCATTGATTGCGTTGTCTGTGAAGCGCACCATTATTCCTCACATCCGTTCAGCAAAATCTGCAAAACAGGCTTGGGATATTCTAGCAGGTCTTTATGCAAGCCGCAATGAGGCTAAAATTGCTTTGCTGCGTAAAGAGCTAGAGTCGAAGATTATGCATGAGGAAGATGATATGGACACTTTCCTTGCTAGTGTCAAGGATATCAATGAGCAACTCATTTCTGCAGGTGAAGTCATTTCTGACAGTTCCCTTGTGCAGACGGTTCTTGATGCCTTACCAGATTCCTACCAGACTTTTGCTAGTACTTGGAGACTGATGACCCAAGGAAATCCTGAAGTTGTCAAGTTTGATGCATTATGCACATTGCTGTTGCAAGAGTCACTTTCTAGAAAAAACAGGACTAGGCAGCGTGCAGTTGAACAGGCTTTTATTGCTTCTCAAAGAAAGGGTGGTAACAATAATGCAGCCACTTCTTATGGTTCTGCTGCGAGTGGCAAAAATTCTGTTCCTAATGCTTCTGCTGGCAGCACTTCGTCTGGCAATTCTGGTGATAAGGGCAAAAAGAAGATGCGTTGCCATTATTGTAAAGCCAATGATCACTTGATCAAGTCGTGTCCTAAGTTGAAGGCCAAAGAGGCTAAGAAGAAAGAGGGTGGTTCCACTACAAATGCAGCCATTGTTGAGTCTTCTGTGAAAGGAGATTGTGATGCTGATGTTGATGCAGAATGGGCTTTTAGCGCAGAGTGCACTTACAATCTTGCTGTCCATGATGCATGCTTGTCAGTTGCTGCAGATTCACATGTGTGGTATTTCGACAGTGGTGCTACAAAGCACATTACCTCACATCCTGAATTGTTTACCTCTCTCGAGTCTGTCCCTCATGGGAATTCAGTCACTTGTGCCAACAACGCCTCTTATCCAGTTCAGGGAGTTGGAAAGATTGTGCTCACTGCTGCTAATGGCAGTTCCTTCACACTTGTTGATGCACTTTATGTACCTGGGATCAAGAAGAATCTATTGTCTGTATCCGCACTTGCTAGACTTGGACTTGTAGTCAAATTTGTGGATGACAGATGTACAGTTCATGATCTCAGTTTTGGTGATGAAATTGTTGCATCTGGGCTTTTGTGCCGTGGGCTGTATAAGCTCACTTTGTATGACAAGTGTGGACAAAATTTTGCAAATGCTGTTGCAGATTCAAGGGCTATTTCAGATGCAAAACTTTGGCATGCACGTTTTGGTCATCTGAATTTTGCCAGTTTGCTGCGTTTGCAGAAATCTGATATGGTTGCTTCTTTGCCGCCTCTTGAAGCACCTATCAAACATGTTTGTGAAGGCTGTATTCTGGGTAAAATGCAGCGTTCTAAGTTTCCAAAGGATGGTTCAGTTAGGGCCACATGCAGGTTGCAGCTTGTGCATAGTGACGTTTGTGGGCCCATGCAAACTCCGTCCTTGGGCAATTACCTGTACTTTGTGACTTTCATTGATGATTACTCCAGGCATGCGTGGGTATTTCCGCTTAAAGCGAAGTCCGAAGTTTTTATGTGCTTCAAACAATTTTTGGCTATGGCTGAAAATGTCTCAAAATGTACTATGGGCACCCTCCGTTCCGATCGAGGGGGGGAGTATATGTCTCATGAATTTAATGCATTTCTGGCTAGTCGTGGGATAAAACACCAATGTACAGTGCCTTATACACCTCAGCAAAATGGTGTTGCTGAGAGGAAAAACAGGTCACTAACGGAAATGGCACGATGTATGGTCAAAAGTCAAGCTTTGCCGCATTCTTTTTGGCTTGAGGCCATCATGTGTGCCACTTATGTACTTAACAGGTGTCCTACGAAAGCTTTGCAGTCTATTACTCCATATGAAGCATGGCATGATAGAAAACCTTCTATTGAGCACATGCGTGTTTTTGGCTGTTTGGCATATGCTTTGGTGCCACAAGTGCAGCGCAGAAAATTGGATGATAAGGCTGTCAAATGTATTTTTGTTGGTTATAGTGCTGAAAGCAAAGGTTACAGGTTGTATCATCCGCAAACAAAACGTATTTGGTTTCACGGGATGTAGTGTTTGTGGAAGATTCTGTTCAACCCTTGCTGTCATGTACTAGAGACAGTAATGTAAGCTCACAGGACATTTATGACACTTTGTTGCCTCTTTTCAGTGGTGGAAATACGAATGTAAGTTCCAATGAGGCAAATGTACAGCCTATGGGGGTTTCTGAAAATGTTTTAGAACAGCCTATTACTGATGCAGATGTACATGATGTACTTGATGAGGAAAGGGCTGAAAATGAGCAGGCTAGAGGTATGCCAAAATGGCTGGTGCACACTTTGCGTGACAGTAAATTGGATGCACCTTTATCTAGTCGTACTCGTTCAGGCTCTCGCCATGCATCTTATGCATCAGATTGTTATGCTTTGGCTGTGTCTAGTTTACATGATGTTGAGGAGCCTCTGTCTTTTGATGAAGCACAGAATTCAGAAAATTGGATTGCTGCCATGAAATCAGAATATGATGCACTTATAGAGAATGACACATGGACTTTATGTGATTTGCCTCCTGGAAAAAAGGCCATTGGTACCAAGTGGGTTTACAAGTTGAAACGCAAGCCGGATGGTGAGATCGATCGCCATAAGGCTCGACTTGTTGCAAAGGGTTATGCACAACAAAAAGGCATAGATTATGAAGAGACTTTTGCTCCCACTTGTCGTATGACTACTGTGCGTTTTCTATGTGCATTGGCAGCTCATTTTGGTTGGGATGTACATCAATCAGACATTGTTACTGCTTTCTTGAATGGTGACATATTTGAGGAAGTTTATGTAACGCAGCCTCGCGGTTTTGTCATAAAAGGACAAGAGGACAAAGTGTGCAAATGTAAGAAGGCTTTGTATGGGTTGAAGCAATCTCCTCGTGCTTGGTATGAGAAAGCTGACACTCATTTGGTTAAACGAGGCTTTCGTAACAGTCCAACAGAAAGCACATTGTATGTAAAGCGTGAGGATGATGTATTTCTCATTGTGGTTCTTTATGTTGATGATTTGCTGATCACTGGACCAAATGAGAGACATATTGCTGAATTTAAGGCTGATTTGAATGCTACTTTCAAGATGAAAGATTTGGGGCTGTTGCATCATTACTTGGGTATACAGTTTAAGCAGTGTGATGGTGGTATTGCCTTGTGTCAGAAAAGTTACATAGAGACATTGCTATGTAAGTTTGGACTTGAGGATTGCAAACCTATTGCCACTCCCATGGAAACAGGTTTGAAGTTGAGTCTACATGATGCTGGCGATCCTGCTGATGTCACTCTTTACCAAACTGCTGTTGGCTGCCTCATTTATGTATGCAACACGAGGCCAGATATTTAGTTTGCAGTCTCGCAGGTCAGCAGATTTATGCATAGCCCAGGGTCTAAGCATTGGCAGGCTGTCAAGAGGATTTTCCGCTACCTTAGTGGCACTTTACATCTTGGCTTGTTTTATCCCAAGGGGGGATCATTGCCGCCAGACTTACATGCTTTTTCGGACTCAGATTGGGCTGGTTGTTTTGACACGCGAGTGTCCACAAGTGGTTTTTGTTTCATGCTTGGCAGTTCATGTATATCATGGTTGAGCAAGAAGCAACCTACTGTGGCCACTTCGAGTTGTGAGGCTGAGTACAGGGCAGTCTTCACAGCTACGGTTGAGTGTGTATGGCTCAGACGCCTTATGGCTGACTTGGGTGTTGGACAGGACACTGCCAACACTATCTACACTGACAGTCAGAGCGCATTGGCAGTTGCGAGGAACCCAGTTTTTCATGCTCGCACAAAGCACATTGAGGTGCATTACCACTATGTCAGGGAGAGGCTCTCAGCAGGAGAGATCAGCTTGGCTTATGTGCCAACACAGGACAACCTTGCAGATCTTTTCACAAAGGCATTGTCTCGTGAGAAGCTTGAAGCTTTCCGCAAAGCTTTGGGCTTACTCCCCTTTGTGGACTGATCCTGTCCTCAGGGCATGGCACTTCCCTTTACTCATGTGCCAGCTCTCGTTCACCGCATCACTCCAGGGGGGATTTGTTACCATATACATGTGGTAGTGATGTGTGTGAACACACTAGGACCGCCGGGGCATTTTTTCCCTCTTTAGGAGGTTTTTTCCCCCGTGCATTGTATATACGCCCATCACTCTAGGGCTATCTATCTTTCCATTGCACACTAAGTAACATACTCTCTATTGTGTGCCTTGAGCTTCCTTCGTCTTCTCCAAGCTGTGTGTGTTTCTCTGCAACCCTAATTCCAACACCCCCCCCCCCCCAAACCCCCTTTTCTCTACTTCTCCTTCTCCCTTCCTCTTCTCCTGTCTATTTCCGTCACCCCAAAAAATAGAAAAGCACAAAAATTTGAATATCCTTTAGCTGGTGCTAAATTAACCTATGCGCATGAGATGCACAAATGTTCAAAATAGCCATTCTTTTGTATAGTATGGCCCCTTTTAACAAAGGTGTTTTCTTTTAATTTTTAGAATATCACTTTTGGCCTCCCTCATGTAGTAGAGTAAGACTCTCATCCAAATTTCCCACTTTCAATGACCACATGGCTTTTGTTAGTTTAGTCCAAACCCCAAGCAAAATATTGTAAGCCTTGTGGGGTTGATTCTAGAGTCTCCATGGATCATGTCCCTACTCTAATGGACATTCTAAGTGGAATATGGCATGTGTAACATTGCCAAAAGAGACCTTGGTCATAAGCCATCCCATGTGGAGAAATTCTAGAGCATAAAATTACAAGTACGAGCCATGTAGACATGAATGAAACACCCTAAATATGAAAATTCAAATTTGGCTCTTGGAATAGGTTGTTTCAAGTTGTCATGCATGACATAAGCATATGCTATTTCCTTTGTGCTATTTAAGCACCCCTTTTGTACCCATTTTCACCAAGTAATCATGACTGTTTTGAGTCTTCTCTCTCTCTCTCTCTCTCTCTCTCTCTCTCTCTCTCTCTCTCTCTCTTGCATTGAGTACTCAATGTTAATTAACCTTATGTCAGTGTAAATGCTACGTTCTCTATCCCCCACAACCTTTCAGGTTTTGACATGATACACTTGTCCACTATGTTGTGTTATACCCCCTAGCAAATATTTGTTCAATTTGGATCTCTATTGTTTACACAAAAGGGGAGTTTTCAGTATACCAAACTTTTTTCCCAAATTTGATCTTTGAACTTGATTTGTTGTATCATTGTTTATTAAATTTCCCTAGTATGGATCGTATTTGGCACGTATATGTAAATTGTTGCCAAGTTGATAGATTTTATACCAATAGTGCACGTTTACAATTTACAATTTACAATTTACCAGTATCATGACACTTTACAATTGCTCAAAATTTGGAAAACTTGAGTCACTTCTTGTTGTCCTCAACCTGGGGAAGCTACTAGTAACTTGACTCAACAATTTGGCACTTGTTAGAAGAAATACCCAGCCATTTTTTTTTTCTATTTTCATTTTTCAATCAAATATGTGTTGTTCTCAATTTGGTGCTCCAAAGTGCCCAAAATGATATTCAAAATGTAGAGAATATGTGCAACCAAAATGCAATGCCAAAGTCTGAATTTTGCTAATCGTTAAGTATCACCATACTTTACAACTATGCAAATTTTGGGATTTTTAATTTCCAAGTTTTGTTGTGAGTTGTAGCAATAATTAAATAAATCTTTCTAGCATCAAATCATATGCACTCACTCTGAATGATCCTTAGATTGATAAACTTCACTAAAATCTTTGAAATGCACAAACTATAGATTTTCAATTAGATTGCTTGGAATCAGGGGTGGTCCATGCCTCAAATCACGCAACTACTTACCAAGTATGTACCCTACTCCTCTAAAGAATTGAAACATACTGAAGATGTTAAACTTTCCAAAAACATACACTTCAATCTCTTGGACTCAATGAATGCCTTCTCAACTCACCCAAGTGTCTAGAAGGATATCCCATTGGCCCAAATCTAGACTAAACAACTAGATAGGTGTCTTGTAAGCACCAAAATACTCCTAGATCCCTAAACATAGTTAGTAAGTCCACACTTAAGGTAAAGGTGATGGTGAAATTTTCAAAAGTCCAGAATACCTTAGAGAACACTTATGACACTTCTCATCATAATGCACAAGGAGTGTCTAGAGCGGTGCAAGAGAAAGTAGGAGAGGCCGCCCTTGGTATGCAAGAGAAGGCCACCCAAGACAAAGAGGGCACTTGGAATTCCTTTTCGTGGGTTGGAGAAGCATCCTTGAAGGACAGGGTTATCACATATATATATATATATATATATATATATATATATATATATATATATATATATATATATATATATATAGAGAGAGAGAGAGAGAGAGAGAGAGGACCTTGTATAGAGTTCAAAATATGGGCTCCAAGTGCTCCCATATAATCTGCAAACATGGCCTCTTCATCAACGGCCCAATCATGTTCTTGCTAGACTTGACATACCTCTTGATGTTCGACACCTCAGACACTAATTTTCAATAGATCGGCATTTGCAAACTACTACTCGGGTTCTCCCTCCCTAATGAAAAGTCTCGCCACAAAAATCTTCCTTGCCTCTCAAAAATGGATTTCTTTTCCTCCCCACTTGCATCCTACTTGCTACATGTGGCATCCTCGACAACCTCAAAATCCCTATCACTCACATTCAACAACCGAGATTTTGCCTTGTGTGATGCTAATAAAGTATCCTCAATTTTGAGCTTGAGAATCCTGCCAATACACCCATGTTTCTTGAGCTTGACAATGTTGATAAAGAGAATGGCATATGCTCGTGCATGCATGTGGGAAGGGGAAGAAGAAGAGGAGAAGCAATTGGAAGAAACAACAGATAATAGTCACTACGTGTTTCCTTTTTTCTATATACATTTGAAGAGTAAATCAAGCTAGTGAGTCAGTGTGTAGAGGGTGTTAGTGACGCGCACGGGAGGGGGGGGGGGGGGGGGGGGGGGGGGGGGGAAACAAACCTTTACCCCAAAAATCTCCCACTTAAAGGTCAATGCACTATTTATAAAACTCCTTATATGTGAATTTTTGACAAATAAAATACACCCTTTTCCTATTCAATCTGTAATTTTTTTCCCAATTTCATTTTACAGTACGCTTTTGTATATGAAAATGTGAGAAATAATTAAATGTAATAATCCCTTTTGCTACACTCATGTGATAGTCACATAGTTATTAAGTGAACCCCCTGAGGGCCAATGTGGATATAAGTGGCTATGACTAAAGCTACTATGTTCAACCGTGAAACACAATAGCTTCACCCTTGTACAATTGTGGGTACCCTGCACCCATTAACCTAATGCAATAATGTGCAAACCGCTCCATAACCAGGATCTTTGTAAGAGCATCTTCAGCAGTGTGGACCTTGACAAGCTCCAATCTCTTATCCATCAATGCATCCCAAATGAGATGATACCTCACCTCAATGTATTTCAACTTGGAGTAAAACACAGGATTCCTTGTCAAAGAAACGGCACTTTGGCTATCACAATGCAAAACTAGAACCTACTAAGTGTCTAAAATCTCCCCTTAAACATCCCAAACATATAGACTCCTTGATAGAATCTACTATTGTGATGTACTCAGCCTTTGTAGTGGAAGAAGATGTACAATCTTGGAGAGATGATCTCTAAGAAATGGCTCCTCTTGCAAATATGTAAATATAGCTAGATGTAGATATCCTATCGTATCACTTACCAAAGCATAAACACTCTCTTGCTATATCCTTCAAGTATCTAAGGATGCATTTCATTGTTATCCATGATGCTTGCCATGATTAGCCATATGCAAACTAATTACTCCCACTTCAAATGCAATGTCTAGACTTTCTTGTAGCTACCATAGCATACATAAGACTTCCTAAAATTGAAGAATATGGCATGCTTGCCACTTTTTCCATCTAAGGATCTGACTTGGAAGAATCTTCCTCGCTTAGTTTCAAATACGATGGTAGTGGGGTACTCATTACCTTCCCCCTGCATACTAAAATGATGCAAGACCTTGTGGATATAAGACTCCTGAGATAACTCAAGAACTCCCTTTTTCCTATCTCTCTTGATACACATACCAAGAAAAAGAATTGCTTTGCCCACATCCTTCATAGAGAAGGTTTTTCTCAACATTTTATTCAATTTGGAAATCTCCTTAGTGGACTTTTGTATGGTGAGCATGTCGTGTACATATAAAATGAGAACAACCAAAGAACCATCATTGAGGTTTTGTGTGTATAAGCAATGATCCTCTCGACTCCTAAATCCTTGGGATTGTATAAAATCATCAAACTTTTGATACCACTACTTTGAACCCTACTCTAAGCCATAAAGTGCTTTCTTGAGTTTTAATACAAACTCCTCCCTACTAGGCTATTCAAAACCTTTAAGTTGCTTCATATAACCATCCTCTTCTAGATTCCCATGAAGAGAATCTCTCTTCACATCCATTTGGAAAAGATCCATGTCCTCAATGGCTAATAGGCGAAGCATTGTACACAATGTAGTTATCTTGACCATAACTGAGACAATTCAATCTAGCCTTATAATTAGGCTTAGCCTATCAGTATATGTAAACTTCTTCTTGTAAATTCATTTGCAAGGTAAGGTGCGTTTACCTTTTGGAAATTCAACCAAGTCCCACGTCTCATTTTTTACATTGACTTATCCTTTGATTGCATGATTAGCTCACGCTTGACCTTGTCATCCATTTGCATGGCTATTTTAGGACAGGATGGGTCACCGTAGTCTGTCAACACGATTTGAGGATCTAGTAGATCGTCTCAAAGCCTTCACTACTGCTCTCTATCTTTCCAATTGGAGTGCAGCTAGTGGAAGGTACATCACTAATCTTCCAAGTTTTCATAGATTTTGAAGCAATGCTCTCGAATGTGACTGTTTCATACTCAACCTCTTTGATATATTTCTTGTGCATCTTTGAATCATTGAATTTTGAATAAGTGCAAAGACTATTAGTGTGCTACTTTGTCCACATGAATAATAAGCTTGATTTTTCCTTCAATTTCTTTGTCCATGGCAACCGCGAAGAAAAGGGAAGGAAAACCAAGGTTGTAGCAATAACAATAGGTGATGAAATAGAGGAGGATGTGGACAAACTAGTGGAGGGAGGAGGCAATAAGGGAGGACATGGAGGGAGAAATATATAGATGAAAATCAAGGTATAGAGTGGGGGTGGAGGAGAGAGAGGAGACGATCATGTTTGTAAGACTAAAAGAAGAGAAGATGGTCATAACATGTGACCTTCAAACTACTTTGCAAGATTCCAAGAACTAGAGATGATATTCCATCTCTCAATCTACACCATAACCAAGGAAACTTCATTGGTGTAACTTCGGGTCTAGCTTTTTTCAAAGCCCTTTGGAAACATGTACATATTCTTCGCATCCAAAAACATGCAAATGATCATTATGTGTCTTCTGTGTGTGTGTGTGTGTGTGTGTGTGTGTGTGTGTGTGTGAAGTTACCTCCATACAATACTATTGTCTCATACGTTACCAGCCAAGTAGCTGAGACCCACTATTTGAAGCGGTCATGTGTACATAAAGAATGAGTAGAAGATCCATTGGAATTAGGATTATTTTTCCAATGCCCCCCGCCCCCCCATTCTGAGTTCCAATGGTTGTCTGCATCATGAGAGCTACTAGAAAACTCTTCCTTGTTTATTTAAAAGAAGCATGCTAGCCTAACAAGATATAAAATTTCCATGATTTTTAAACTACATTAACAAGTGATAAAATCATGAGGCATTCCAAGATGAGATGGACCTAAACAAGTTGAGTTGAGAAAAGCCCAAGTTGCAACTATATTTTCAAATGTTCACTCCCAAAACATAGGCTAAAGGTGAGTAGTGGTAGGCATTTGGCATGTATCATCATTGTGAACAATAAACCAGCGTACATCTTTAGTGCAGAATTGATGCAGCTATAGTAATATTCTCTCTCTCTCTCTCTCTCTCTCTCTCTCTCTCTCTCTCTCTCATAACAAGAAAAACAATGTATTGTGTGTAATCAAGAGCCCTTTTAAGTACTAGAAATTTGAAGTACCTTGGAGGATCCAACCCAACAAAATGGCATGAATTTTCTACACATCATTTTCAAACTAACTGAGCCTACTGTGCATTTGATAACATGTATTAGATTGGGGATATCAAATATCGGATTCTCAAGAAATATCTGTTGAACACCTAACTAGTAAGTTCTTTGATGAGGTTCAAGTATGGGGTGACAGCATCAATGTCTTCACTTGGAATGGCTTTGAAAATGTTCAAATGTGAGGTAAGTTGCTTGCATAGGTCAGCATGTTCTTGTTGATGATTGCAACCACGAGGAGATTCACAATATATGCCATCAACTATGGGGTAAATAAACATAAGCATCATTAGGACTTTCTCCATACATTAAGGATGAATTATGAAACATATCTTGAAGAAAGGTAAAGCAAATTGATGACTATGGCTTGAAATGCTTTGAAAGGCAGGGATGTATCTTGGGGGGAAGCCTTTTTTTTTGTGGAAAAAATGATTGCGCATGCTTGGGTGCATCAAATGTGTTCCAAAGCGTCTTCAAGACCCATGGTGATGGCTTTGGGCATATGAACTGAAGCTACTATCAAAGGTGAAAATTTTCATTTCTCCACATTAGCATGATAAAAAACGGTGAAAATTTTCATTTCTCCACATTTTTTACTGTGGATGTCCATGTACATCTCATCCTGTTCATAATTAATATTACTTGGTCTTCACGTTTACATACTTTTTAGCGTAATTACCGCACAAGCTTCAACCTCTGACTTAAAAATCGGGAGAGTTTACCTTTATTATTCGTGGGTTATGGAAAATGTTTAGTCCAAAATCGCATAGAGCGTACTTCAAAACCCGATTCGCAGTCAAGATCCGAAGATCCAAGTGCCGTGGAGGCTTTGGAGGGACCCATGGCCAGACGCAAGAGAAGAAAGCATGATCCAAGTGGGGTGGAAAGCCATGTTACTGTATTGCAAAGAGCTTGGGAGAATGATGCAAGCTGTAGGGAATCTTCTCAAATTCCATCCGCCTATGTAGCGACAATATATTAGGCATGTGTTTTCAACAAGCCTCAATATCTTTGAAGCTCTCCCTCCAAGCTCCCATTGTTCCACTGCGATCCAAGCGTGCTCTGGAGTCTCGAAATCTAATTTCTCTCTTGAACTGGGGTCGGTGGTCTCAAATTGAGGGCAGCCTGATATTGTTAATGTATAGATTTGGGATTGGGTTTCCCACTTCCACACTAAACTAGGTCAAGCATAAATCATGAACCCACGTCTGTATAGGCAGTACTAATCAGACTGCATGCATGCTCGTGTGAAGGAAGGGGAAAAATGGTGGTCTCCCTTACAAACAAGAAATGTGGACCCTTTATCGTCTGCAACCACGACTTGAGATTGAAGCACGACCAGAACAACCACAACCGATCCCCACAAAGCAAGAAGTGCCCCTTTGTGATATGCAATCACAAGTCGAGAGCGAGCTGAAAGTGCAATGAGAACAATCACAATTGATCCCCACAAAGCAAGGAGCACCCTGTAGTATGAGTGCCAATAGCAACTACTCTATGTCTCTGTGGAGCCATAGCTAGGTGCAAGGTGGACATACATAGCGACGTACTTGTAGCACCTATCTCCACGTACTCAAATGATCCTTTCCCTACACTTTCACCTGATCTTTAAGAAGGTAACACATCTCCCTATCAAAATAAATTTTCTAGGAGGAAAGCCCTCCACCCCTGCAAGGCAGGAGCCCATGCTTGCCATGTGAGGGCTCGTCAAGGGGCTTGTGACAAGACACGCTACGAGTCATGAAGGGGGTTGCTGAGCAGGTAGAGAGGGTGACCTCATATCGTTGCAGGAGGGCATCTCCAAGCAATGAGGGATGCAATGTCAAGAAGATGAGGAGTTGAACTCCTTGATCTCTCAGGGGTCACATAACAGAAGAAAGTAGCCTACAACGTGGGTTCATTACTATGGAAGTAAGAACGATCCATGCAAGCAAGGCAGATCAGAACCGCCATTAGTAGGAAAGAGAGGGAGAAAGCAAGGGAGAGAAAGGAGGACCTCCAAAGGAGGATATGAGAGCTCAAGGACATGTCCATTCTCAAGCCAATGGAAGGATAATGAGGGAGAGTGTTGCGCACGCGAGAGAGAGAGAGAGAGAGAGAGAGAGAGAGAGAGAGAGAGGTGGAGAATCCAAAAGGCTAATTATTTATGTTTTGAGAAAGAGGCCGAGGTATGTCTCTCTAATTTTCCAAGAAGATCTAATTAGGTCAAATAACTCAAGACTTGATACAAGGCCTAAGAGAATTGGAAGGGAAAGGGGAAAGAACAAGGGATGGTGTCACAAGAAAACGGCGATGGGGGACTCTAACAGGCAACATCCAAGGCGTAAAAGACCACCATCATAAAGGGAAACTCAGGCGGATGGCACGCAAGGCCAGCAAGTGGTAGCTCGCAACTAATATTGGATAGGGGAGGAGGGCGAGTAGCGGCAGGAGTGTGCAACAATGAGACATAGCAGTCTCTCTCTCTCTCTCTCATCTCAGTGCAGATCAAGACGCAAGAAGTGTTCTCTCTCTATATTTGTTCTGGCCACGAGAGAGATGCATGATCGAGGTTGTGTGAAGCAGAGCAGATATCCCAAGGGTTGGAGACTAGCAGGTGTGGGTGGGTGATTAGCAGGTATGGGGCAGATGCATGTGTTCTTGAAGAGAGATGGGGATGAAGTGGTGACATCGTGCAGCTTAGAGAAGGCTAAGAGGATGAAGTGGTAATGTGGGGAAGCATCATCTACAAATGCAAGGCAAGGGGAAGGAAAGATATAGAGGGAGAGATGCCATCTATTGACACGAATGTGGGCTAAGAAAGTGTGATTTTTTTGCTTTGCATGTGTGCTCATAGGGGTGGAGATGTGACATCTTCCTGTTGTCTTGCCCTGTTACACCTGCAAGGCATTGCAAAGCTAGGGGAAGAGCTTCGCGTGAAAGTTGTGAGGCCTTGCAAGGGTAGGGGTGGAGGCCTATAATGTATGCTGAAGGAAAGAGGAACCATCAGATGATCCTAAGGTAGACATGGAAAGAAGTGTTTTCTTTGTGTGAGTAGTGAGGATCTGGCTACTGCCTCTCACATAGGTAGTGCTCAACAGAGAGGAAGAGATTGCAGGTCTATGTAACAGCATTGCAGAGGTGGAGAAGGGGAAGGGGACGGCGATGCGAGGGACGGGGGCTTGCGCAGGGTGCACGGTGAGATAGGTCGTAGAATTTTACCTCCAAATTCGCATATCCAATGAGAATTTTTGTGGGAAATTAATGGGTTGTGGTGGCATAGATAGGTGGTAGTAGGTGGAGGCAGTTTAATAGTCTTCTTTCCATGATTCAACATATGCTAATATATTTGATTGTCCTTGCAATGAGTATCTTCTACTTGCATCATCCAATTAAAAAAATTGAATATTTTTAAAAAATAATCTTCTGTTTTTTGTTAGCAAAAAGGGACACATCACTATGGCCTTATCCCTTTGGGCAAGCCAAGAGCATAAGAAATATTACAAAATTCAAATGGCATGCTCAAAAATAAAGAATAGTATTGTTAAGTATGTTTGTGTGAATGTGAGAAAGAGAGGGGGGGGGGGGGGGGGGGGGGGGTTGTTAAGAGATGAATGCAAAATGCAAAAGAGTGCCATATAGAGAAGTCAAGACTAATCTCCCTAACAGAGAACGACTCTTTTGACCCTGCAGTCTGGACAGGAGAGATTATCTCAAAAGAGAGTGTATTTAGACACCTCGGAGCCTCCGTAGGGGTGGACGTAACCCAGAGTCAAAGATTTCAATGGGTCCTTGAAAAAATAAGCTAAAAAATGACGAGATGGGAGTTTGTTCTCCTCCCCAAAGCCGGATTAGAGTGATTAATGCTTTTATCATCCCGTATATTTCTTTCCTTAGCCCCGTGCTCAAGATGGCTAAGTGTAACTAGAAAGAATTCTCAAAACCAACGAAAAGGTTTCTTTGAAAGAACAACACAAAAACCTACGGCCATGGCAGTGGGCTAGATGGGAGGTAGTTGCTCGCCCAGTAGACCAAGGAGGGCTTTGCATTCTTAACCCTGTATCCCATGCTGAGGCCCTTTGTGCCAAATTTATGGTCTCACTGGCTAAACAGGACCAAGCTTGGGCTATCATGACCAAGGAAATGCTTGATGCAGTAAAAACTGGGATCCAAAGGGGGAAAGTGGAAGGGAGTTGTGATGCACGACAAACTTCTTGCCCCGAAGTGGTATTATCTTAGATCTGGTGGACTCTTAGGGGAGCTGGTGAGGAAGTGCAAAAGTGCAGCTGAGGTTTTGGAATGGGAGGAAGTCACCAGATAGTTTAAGAACTCCATTTTGCATTGGTCCCCTTGGCTCTCTAAAATATTGGGGACGCCGCAAAGCCCCTATTGGATAGAAATGGCCAAGAATGTGAATAAGGGGCTCATTCAACTAGAGCAGTTCTGGGATGGCAACAGGAAGTGCTGGAAAACTACTGACTCTTTAACCATCCGATTTCAACTGAATGACTTTGAGATCTTACGAGTCTACAGGGTGATGAAAGATCTTGATAAGGTGGTGATGCCAATTTGTGAATCCAAATTTGAATGGGACGATTGGAGATGGCCCGGGAGTAGCCTCTTTGGGAAACCACACTCTAAAGGCATTTACCATGCATTAATGCACGTGGCTAATTGGTGTAGCCCCCTCAACAAATTATGGAAGATGCCCTGGAAGAGAAAACGGTGGGAGGGAGTCGTGGAGAACATTTGGAAGCCAAGGGGGCCTCAATATATGAAGTTATTTCTGTGGAAAGTGATGTGGGGTGCTCTGTTGACAGGCATAAAGATACAAGAAAGAGGCATCTGGTCCAATCGTTGCTCGGGGTGCAGGATAGCTAGTGAAAACCTAGCCCACCTGTTCATGGGATTTCAGGCAATCAGGGGCATGGCTGGGAAAATATGCAAGTGGATTCAAAGGACATGGAAAATTAAGTTCTTCAAGAATGATCTGTTCTTTGGTAGTAACAGGTTGGGAAGTCCTACTCTTCTTGTCTGCACTCAAATAATCAGGTACTACTTCTTGCCCCATATTTGGCAAGCAAGAAACTGCCGCGTGTTTGAGGGGGATCTGGTTGTGTCAAGCTTTTGTGAAATCATATAAGATAGCAGAGTGATGATCCACATGATCGGAGGCAAACAAGCCTCAGAGGACTGGTTTAGAACAATACATAGCATCTTGTAATAAGTAAAGCTTAGGAGTATTAGTGGTTTCTCTGCCAAGCAGATAACTTGTAATCCTTTGACCCTCAAGGCTTGGTTGGAGCTCGAGGTTGGTTTATATTTCTGATGTTCTTAATACTATCCACTCACAATTGTGAGTTTTGCAACCAAAAAAATAAAAAAGAGGAGTGCAAAAGCAAAGAGTATTGTCTTGGTTTTTGTAACCTCAAGATTATTAAACAATGATTTGAAGGTATCCGCTTATAACCATCATTGCATGATGTCCAACGCTAACAAGGTGAAGATAAAGACTCATGTTTGCAATTTAAAACATGTAGAAAAGAAATTCCTTGGGTTCCTTTGTTTTTTGCAAAACTCACAATTGTGAGTGGATAGTATTAAGAACAACAGAAGTATACACCACCCTTGAGCTCATACCGAGCCTTGAGGGTCAAAGGATTACAAGCTTTCTGCTCGACAACTACTCCTAGGCTTTACTTATTACAAGATGTCATCATGACATGTATTGTTCTAGACCAGTCCTCTGAGGCTTCTTTGCCTCCGATCATGTGGATCTTCACTCTGCTCTCTTGTATGATTTCACAAAATCTTGCCACAGCCAGATCCCCCTCAAGCACGTGGTGGTTCCTTGCTTGCCAAATATGGTGAAAGAAGTAGTACCTGATTATTTTAGTGCAGAAAAGAAGAGCAGGACTTCCCAACATGTTACTACCAAAGAACATATCATTCTTGAAGAACTTAATTTGCCATGTCCTTTACACTTGCATATTTTCCCATCTATGCCACTCATTGCCTGGCATCCCATGACAAGATGGGCTAGGTCTTCACTAGCTATTCTGCACCCCGAGCAACATTGGACCCAATTCCTCTTACTTGTATCTTTACGCCTGTTGGTAGAGCACCCCACATCACTTTCCACAGAAATATCTTCAAATACTGAGGCCACCTTGGCCTATAGATGTTCTCCATGACTCCCTCCCACTGTTTTCTGTCCAGTGCCTCTTCCATAATTTGTTGAGGGGGCTACACCAATTAGCCTCGTGCATTAATGCATGGTAAATGCCTTTAGAATGTGGTTTCCCAAAAGAGGTTACTCTCAGGCCATCTCCAAGCGTCCCATTCAAATTTGGATTCACAAATTGGCATCACCACCTTATCAAGCTCTTTCATCACCTTGTAGACTAGCAAGATCTCAAAGCCATTCAGTTGAAATTGGATGGCTAAAGAGTCAGCAATTTTCTAGCACTTCCTGTTGCCATCCCAGAATTTCTCTAGTTGAACGAGCCCCTTATTCACATTCTTGGCCATTTCTATCCAATAGGGGCTTTTCGGCGTCCCCAATATTTTAGAGAGCCAAGGGGACCAATGCAAAACGGAGTTCTTAAAGTATCTGGTTACTTCCCCCCATTCCAAAACCTCAGCTGCACTTTTGCACTTCCTCACCAGCTCCCCTAAGAGTCCACCAGATCTAAGTTAAGACCACTTCGGGGCGAGAAGTTTGTCGTGCATCACAACTCCCTTCCACTTTCCCCCTTTCGATCCCAGTTTTACTGCATCAAGCATTTCGTTGGTCATGATAGCCCAAGCTTGGTTTTGTTTAGCCAATGAGACCATAAATTTGGCACAAAGGGCCTCAACATGGGATACAGGGTTAAGAATGCCCAGCCCTCCTTGGTCTACCGGGCGAGCAACTACCTCCCATCTAGCCCACTGCCATGGCCAAGAGGTTTTCGTGTTGTTCTTCCAAAGAAACCTTTTCACTGGTTTTAGGAATTCTTTCCAGTTACACTTAGCTATCTTGAGCACGGGGCTGAGAAAAGCAATATACGGGATCATAAAAGCATTAATCACTCTAATCCGGCTTTGGAAGGGGAGAAGAACAAACTCCCATCTTCTCATTTTTTAGCTTATTTTTTCAAGGACCTATTGAAATCTTTGCCTGTGGGTTACGTCCACCCCTACGGGAGCTCCCACGTGTCTGAATACACTCCCTTTTGAGATAATCTCTCATGTTCAGAGACTGTAGGGTCAAAAGAGCTGTTCTACGAGAGAGGGAGATAAGTCTTGACTCCTCTATATTGCACTTGGATCCCGATGCCACGGAAAATGTTTGCACAATCTCCAGATCTCTCTTGAAAACTTGAGGGCATGCCTTCAAGAGTAGGAGTGAATCATCTGCAAACATTTTGGCCAGTAGTAGCTGGTCGTTGCTCGGTAATGCCAGACCTTGAATCTCTCCCCGTGCAGCACTGGCTTTGAGCATCGTAATAAGAGGATGCGAGCCGATGGCAAAAAGGAAGGGGGCCAGGGGACGTCCTTGCTTAATAGACCTTTTAACCTCAAAAGAACCCACAAATATATCATAAACAGGAGCTCTGAATGGCTACCAACCCCTAGTGTGCGTATGAGGCGACAAAGGCGAGGCCCAAAGCCCAGAGCTCCCATGACTTCTTTTATAAAGGACCATTCTATTCTAGTATAGGCTTTATCAAGATCCAACTGTAGCAAGAGGCACTCTTTCTTGGAGAAGGATGTGTACTCTATTCCTACCATTGCTGCCAAGATATTGTCATATATAGATCTCCCTTTAATGAACCCGTGTTGATGGGGAGAGATGATCCGACTTAGGAGGGGGACAAGTCTGAGAGCTATCACCTTGGCAATAATTTTGTATGCTACTAACATCATCGTAATGGGACGCCAATGTTTCTGTTTGGGGATAGGCCTGATAAGCCCTCTCTTAACACTTGCATCCAACGACTCTTCGGAGACAACTTGATTGGCCATCCATGTGACTGGACCCTTGAGATAATCCCAAAATTCCTTGAAGAATTCAGTCGTGAGTCCATCCCAATCGGGGGACTTTTCATTGCCAAGAGCTTTTAGTGCCGCTCAGCATTCCTCCTCAGAGAAGGCCATTTCCATGCGGTTGGATTCCTCTCCTGGGGAACCTTCTTTTCCACACTCCCAAGTAAAGATGCTCAGGCTTCTTCCACTTCTTGAGATTGAGTCTCTGGCTAGCCAATAATCTGGCTGAGATAATTGAGCATAAGTCCAACCATCTCATCTTGGTTTTGAATTATATTCCCTTTCTCATCATCGAGTACTTGCACACGGCCTCGACTCTTCCTCACTTTCAGAGCCCTTAAAAATGTGCTTGGTTAGAAGGCTCTGGTTGAAGGAAATTTTCCCTAGAGATTTCCTCCAGCTGCTCGTTGGACAAGTGAGATTTAGCTTCAAGCCATCACTTGTGCTCATCCTCCGTAGCCAGTCTGGCAGCCTTCCTAGAGGCTAATTGCGCTATCTCCTTTGTGAGATGTTTGATATGCGCCTCATTGGCTTTTTTAACCCAAGGACCCAAAGTTTTGATAGCTTTTTGTACACTTCGAGCAAATATATTCCAACCGCTAGGTTTATTCATCCCCACATCTTTCTTTAGCTTTCCCAACACTTTCTTGGTGATGCTTCTAAAGAGAGGGTCTTTGAACAGGTGTGTCCCCTCTCGGGGATAGCCCCCGCCCCCCTTTATCTTTCTTGAGTTGTAAGTGTAATGGCATGTAATCGGAGAGGGATTTTTTTGAGATTACCTTCATCTCCAATGTCGATGAGATCTAATCAGCTTGATGAGAGCAGTAGCATCTGTCCAGGCGGGAGGCAGTGCAGGCATACTAAAGGCTTGTGTAGGTGAATCCCGGCATGCTGTTCCATGGGCCCACTTCTCACATAAGCTCAGCCATTTAGACTTTTTTGAGCCAGCCAATATATTGACGGGGCCTGTTCTGTCCTTTCTTTTCTCGACCATATTGAAATCTCCAACCATCAGCCACTCCCCTTTGATCAGAATATCCCTAAGCTGCATCCACAATTAGCTCTATCCATTGCGTTGCAAGGGCCGCAGACATTTACTATGGTGATAGGTTGATTGTCCCATCTGATTCTAACACCAAGGACTCTTCTAGAGGGGTGGTTTAGAACCATCTTTGGCTCCAAATCTCTGTCAGCAATGAACAAGACACCAATGAAACCGTCACTTCCTTCCCCATAAAAGATAAGTTTTTTTCCTACAGCGTGTTTTCTCTTGCTATGAGCATCCAAAGGGTGCTGCTTGGATGGCCCAGCAATTGACTGCCTTCTCTTTCTTCACTTCTTCCCAGAAGAGAGTGCCCTTCTTCCGGGTTTTTAATCCCTTCACGTTCCAAGATTGAATAGAGAGAGTATCCATCATTGGGAAAGGGGGACAAATTCTTCTGCCTCCATGAACTCTTCAACCGAGTTCCCATTCAGGTTGACCTCTTCCATTGGCTCCTTTTCTGTTGGAACCTGCATGGTATCCATCTTAGAAGTGAAAAGGTCCTCTTGATTCGTCTTCCCCAAAACTTTGAATAAGTTGTCATATAGGAAGGGAGACTTTGAGAAATCTAGCGGGAGACCTTTGATTTGTCCCAAGGCCCTAGCCTGCGCTTTGAACCATTTACATGAAATATAAAATATTTGTTTCCAGCCCTCATCTTTTGACCTAAGAGTCAGAGACATCACAATCTTCTGCATTACTAGGGTGGCCGTTCTTTGCTGAGGGGTGGATGAAAATTGGTAGCCTATGCCACCCTGTGCAGTAGCCTGTAATTCGCTTCTCTCCATCATCTGGTCTGTAGGCTTTAGCACCTCAGTGGGACACACCCTTGTATAATGCCCGAATTTGTTGCATTTGAATCAGGCCCCGAAGAAGGTGTTAAAGTTCAGAGGAATGATCTTTAGTCTTGCCCCAACATTCACCACCAAGCTCTTTGGTTGTGGCTTTCACAGATCCCACCAGATACAGACCTTGTCTGCTGCTACACCTGAAGCTTTGGAAAACGGGACAAAAAGTGGATCACCAAGCGAAGCTGCAAGGTCCTTCAAGTTCTTCCTAAGCCATACGGGGAGGTTGACAAACTCCACCCATACTGGGCAAAAATTCTTGAATGCCTCGTTAGATTCAAACAGAGGGTCCCAAGGGAGCACACACACCGGTGCACGATTGAAGAACAACAGGCTTTTCGCCAAATCCCTCTCAACCATTGAACTGTTTTTGAATTGAACTGACACAAATCCTTTTGCTATGTATTGGGTGAACATTACCAAGCCATGCTGATTCAGAACTAGTGGACTACAGAGCCAGTTAACTGAGCTCAGTTCTATTGGAAACTCTCCCCATAAACCCGAAGACCAGAGTGGAATTGCAACCTCCGCAAGTTGTATTTTCACAATGGCAGGGGGAACAACCACCATAATGGCATCTTACACCTCGACATGCGCTGCGAGAGCAACTTCTTGAGTGCTTGGAAATGTCTGTCACCTTTGGCCACTTCAACAGCATCCTCTTGCGTCGCTGAATCTTCATGCAACCTTTTGTTCAATGATAGTGCACAAAGGATTGTTGCTAGGTCTTTTTCCACATGTGTCTTTCTTTGTTTCAGTTCCTCCTTACTCAGATTAGTAAGGGATCTTTGACCGCTATCATTGGCGCCCGGTTTCGCAAAGTCCCCTATCAGATCGATAGCCTTCAGAGCGTTGGACTGATCTTTGCCTGCCACCACTCCTTCGGTGTAGGACGGCCTAGAGGAGCTCGTCATGATGCAGTGAAAGGCGATAATACTCGCTTTCACTAGGTGGTGGTGAAAAGCCTAGCGGGATAAATATAGGCTCAATATGCAAATGTGATCATTAACTAAAGGCTCAATATGCACATGCGATTATTAACTAAAGGCTCAAAGTGCGATTATTAAAGAGATAATAATCACGATTTTGGGCTAACCTTGCAGTAGCGAGCACTTGCACAACGCACAAAGTCGACCGAGGATCACATGCTAGGGGGCAAGAGGGGGGCGAGAGTGGACGCAGAGAGGCTCTTAGCCTGTACAACTGGATCACCACTAGATTAACGATGAGCAAGCTCGTTCAAGCACAAAAAAGCGAGGTCACCTCAGCTGCCTGTGTGTTGAACCACCTTGTTCTGTTGCCTGTGAGCTCGCAACCGTCGCCCAAGCTTCGCAAGAGACCTAGAGCGCACCGCTTCAGACCTTCATCCCTTGTTACCGAAGATTACTGCAAGCCATACGCCACCGCCCCAACCCACACACGTTTTCATCTTAATCATGCGAAACTCAAAAAGTCCTTGGGTCCTACATGAAGGGATCATTTTCATACTAAAATCTTTTTTTAAATAAAAAGTTGAATTTTTTTGCATGAGGCTTTTCAATGAAAGGAACCATTTACAATTAAAACAAGGTGAAGGATCGCATTGGCAATCTAAAACAATAAAATTAACAAGGTGATGGATCACGTGGGCCTGCCAATCGAAGGATTTGTGGAGGTGCTTTTAGGATGTAGGAGGAGGGGAGAATTGGAATGCGTTTTTGGAGTTTAGTGGGAGTAGTAAGTAAATAATGGAGTGGTCTGACCAGAACGAAAAGTTAGTGCCTGTTGTTATGTTAGTGAAGGAATTTGTAGTCCAAATGTGATCCAATGTTGAATTGTAGATTGTTGTGGTTTGGGTTATATGTTGTGTCATGTTGTGTGTGGAGAGAAGGTTAGAAAGTGCAAGGTATTCAGGTGTTTGGTGATGTTGAAGTCACCGAGTAAATGGTAGGGGTGTGTTGGAGGTGAGGTGTGAGTAGTGTGGTCAATGTTTGCAGGAGAAAAGGAAGTGGAGTTGAGGGTCTGTGGTACAATGTTATCAGGGTTATTGGTGGATTATGTGGCGTGTTGAGGAGTGTTGTAATGCATTCTATTTCATTCGTGGAAATGATGTTGTGGTGTTGTAGATGTATGTTTTTGTTTGATGTGAAGAGGGATACTCCCATGGGGCCAGTTGTTTGAGTGTGTGTGTGTAACCGTTTATGGCCACTGTGTTGGGATGTCGTAGTTTTGTTTCTTGGAGACAAAGAATGTGGGAGGCCATTAAGCTATTATCATGAATAAGGTTGTTGTGGTGTTTCTTTAGCGACACAATGTTAAGAGATTGTATTATCAAGTGATTGCCGGGCAAAGAGTGGAGGTTAAGTTGTGTAGGTTGCCAAGTGGCATGTGTTTTGAGACGGTGTAACTCAGTTAGAACTGTTTGGTCTACTTTAATATGGTTGGAAGTTAATTCTGCTAGGAGGTAAAGGTTGTTGGGATCTCTTACGCGAGAGAGGGCAGTGTACACAAGGCCGTGACTTCGAATGCTGGTTGGATCGAAAGCCAAGGTGTCTAGCGTCAAGCCTTGTGCGCGGTGTATGGTTCTAGCAGCTGCAGGTTGAATTGGGAATTGTGTTCTAGTAATAGTGTTCAGGAAGTTCTTTCCTATTTGAAACTCATGTGTTATTTTTTGTATTGGTGTCCATTCCCTATCTATTGATGCAATGTATAGTTGTTGGTTGTCATACCTAGTTTTTTGGCCTACTTTAGTGGTTTGAAAGTGAATCCAGATGGTTTGTGTCGTGGAGGTTTGTGTTATCGCTTTGAATATACCGTCCGCTCCATTGACTAGGCCATCTAGAATGTCAATATTTCCAGCACAAAGTTCTATAATTAGGCCTGGTTTCAAGTGAAGTTTTTTGTGAAGACCTGTTGTCAATTTTGGATCTATTGGTATTTGAATAGTTTTGCTGCAATTTTTGGCCCTTGTGTCTTGTGCTTCAATAAATAGTGGTGTCCCTATGGTAGTGTTGAAAATATGTTGGTTGTGTAGGTCTTTATCTTTGTTTGCATAGTAAAGGTGGGAGACGATGGCTGGATGAGGTACTACGCGCATGTAATGTGTATTGAGGTACAAAATGTCTTTGTTGGTGTGCTTTAGAACGCGTATTCTGTTGAGTATGTCGATGAATGTTAACTCATAAGACTTTATGCGGTCATGCTAGAAAGAAGGTGAGATAGCTTCGAGCAACTGATGTTTTCTGGAGAAAATCCAAGAGTCCCACACAGGTCTCGCTTGACAAAGATCGCCACATAAGACAACGTCAACACCACCAAATGGAAGGTCGTAGTTGTTTTTTATTGCACGCAGACGAAAGTATGCCATAGCGATGACGCTAGTTCCAATCAAGGAGACTTCATCGAAAACGGCTAGCTGTAGGTCGTGGTAAAGCAGTCGCAGCTCATTCAGTTTCTCAGGTGATAGGGAAGTGTTAGATGATGTGAGCAGTGGCAAGTGGAGGGCTGAGTGGATAGTGGTTCCACCAATGTTAAAGGCAGTCTTGCCCGTGTATGCCATTAGCAAAGCTTTTGTTTTTGTTGGGTTGGAATGTGATATGTGGTTATAGAAACGTAGAAGTCCTTGGACAATCAAAAGGAGGGTGAAAGTTTTTCCTGTGCTGCCTGCGTCCCCAGCCAAGAAAATATGGATTGGTTCTGTAGGAAATATACGTTTTCTTAGCATAATATCATCGAATATTAGCCTTTGTTGTTTGTTAAGTAGTAGAATGCTCTTGTAGTATATATCGTCTGGCTGCAGTAGTATTTTTATGGTTGGTATAGTGTGTGTATGTAGCTGGTGGTGTTGGATATTTAGGTCTTCTGTGATATCAACACGAATATGGGAGGAAATATTAGATAGTGTTGTAGATGTCGAAGGTGAATTGGTGGCTAGTGAGTCGGTGTTAAGGTTGTCCTTTAGTATTGTGGTTTTGTTATATTTGGATTCATTTGTATCGATGGTAGGTTTATTTTGATTGTATACATCTTTCCATGTGAGTCCATCTGTTAGATGTTGAGTTTCATTATTTATCCATGGTAGAAATAAAAGACATTGTTCTCTATAATAATTATCTGGATTTTTGTGGCATTATATTTGACATATCGTATAATATTTGGTTTGGTACGTTTTTTGGATGTGTTGCTTGTATTGTATGTGGAGGCAAATTCTGCCAATGATATGGCATTGAGCTGGGTAGGACGTGTACAGTATTTGTCTATGCTTGTCTCGTAAAAGACTTTTGTGCTGGTCGGGTCTATGTTTTGTAGGAGGTGTTTTTGCTTGAGAAGCATGGTTCTCTCGTCAGGAGGGTTTGTGTTTATGAACATAAATTCTCGGGTTGCACTGTAGAGAGGTAGGGAAAGTACAATATATACTGCTTGTTGTGAGCTTATTTGCTGTGTGTTTAGTATTGTGTTTCCTATTTTTTGAAGTCTATCGTATGTAGTTGCATTGTTTTCAATGCAAGAGTCAAATTGTTCTTTGATTGCTTTGATGAGTGTGTTATCAAATTTTGTTATATATGAGGTGCAATAGGTAGCTTCTCCGTGTGCATTTAAAATGTAATATATATCTGAATTCGCATCCCATAGCTTTGAAATGGTTGAATTGAAGTTATTTGTGTAGATATCTTTGATATTTCTTTTCAACAAAAGTGTTGGGTATGAGATTGTGGATGATATAGCTTCGATGTAATTGTCAAATCGAAGGTCCATAGATAGGAGCCACTGTTCGAATGTAATATTCGCTTTATAATCTAGTAGTAGCATATTATCTTTTATTTGTTTGTGTTTCTTTCTTTTGTATTGGATATTGTTATCTGGAGAACGGTAGGGTTCTAAAATCATAGTAAAAGGCATTGGGTAGCGAGGAAAGTCAAAGCGGCATCCCTTGCGTTTTTTGAAGCAAGTCTTCCTATGCTTGTGTGTTTGAATTTCTTGTAAATCTACAGGAAGGAGCATGGAGTCAGTTGTTATGTACTTGTCAATGAAATCCACAACATCTTCGTTGGGATCTTTCCCATAGATAGGAGCATTTTCTATCCATAGGAGCCCATGATCATGTTGGCTACCTCGGCTCTGAAACTCAGTTACAAAAAATTAATCTTTGAGTTTTTCCAATATGGTTATATCCTTGGTTAGCAATTTCATCCCGTTAAATCGGTTCAAGTAAAAGCGGGCTGTTGTTACACGGTCGGCTCGGACCAAATCTCGTATGTATGACGCTTCTGTCTATGTGCTTGCATGCGTGATGGGGTTGAGCTTAGTAAGTGTTGTAATCAAGGGCTTCCAATGTTTCTCAGCCGCAGAAAATGTGATGAAGAATGTTGGTGGTCCAAGTTGTTTAATCATTGCAAAGGCATTTTTTTTTAGTTTCTCTTTGTAGTCAGGTGATGTTCGCAATGCCTCGAAGTCACGATATCCAAGTTGGGAAGACAAGACCTTCTCAATGTTAGTATCTCCAACAACCTGTGCGGCCACTAGTGTATTGTGGTTTAGCTTGCCTTTGTGCATACGTATCCAAATGGATCCCAAGATTTTTTGAGTCATGACTTTGATTGTTTTGAAAAAAAGATTCTCTAAATTTAGTGAGAACCTTCTATCACTATGCATAAGCTCCCATTGGGCCACGTGCTGGTATTTATGCTTAGCAAGTGTATGGTATTTACGGGGCTCACCATAGAAAAATAGTAGGGAAACTAAGTTCTTCACAATATTCATCTTTGAAAATACTCAAAGGATTATTTCCCTCGGCAAGAGCTACAAAGAAGATTTTGTCGTTGTGATCTACTACTTGTTGTGATGACTCAATTCCATGGAGCATGACATCTGTAGCTAGATCATCTTCTTCTGATGGTTGATTGTCGTCGGCAAAAGCATCAGGCAAAGGACAATGGAGACTATAGAAATGGTTTACCCACTCGTTGTTCAGAGCAATATTTTCGTTTTTGTATAAATATGTTTGCAATAGTTGAGCAGTGGCTTTCATTGTAAGCAATGGTCGAACAACCCTGTAAAGGTAGCAATGATTGTACTGTAGACGACGCTTAATGCCCACCATTATCGAGGCTTCATCATGAATAAACCTTGGCAATATTTGTTGTGTTTTCCCCAAGGATGCCAAAACATCAATAACGCTACCTCGCAAGCCAAATTGACCATCGTATGTAAGCTCCCTAATTTTGGTGAAAGGTAGTCTAGGACTTACAAGGCGGCTTTCTAAATGATTTAGCTTCTCTACTGTAGCCTAAATCCTATGGAATTCAATTGGGTGAGCAGTGCACCATGTTCTTGCCTTCTACAACCGCATGAATTGCAAACATAGTTTTCGTGTATCTCATTACTTCTAGACCTCCCAAGTGCCGACCTACGCCCTTTTCGAGCTAACTGGGAAAAAAACATTAAACGTCCACATTTATAACATCGATATATAGGAACATCATTTGTTGTTTTTGTATAGTGTTGTATAGCCTTTTCTTGATGGGGAGGCTTGTTGAATGTTTATGTTGGACGGAGCTGTGGGGTGTTTTTTTTTTAAGTTTTTTAATTTTTGATGTTATTGCACCTATTTCTCGGATGGTTCCATCACCTAAGCAAGCAAATTCTCTCGTGATGGAGATAGGGAGTTCATTTGGTTGCTGGAGAATCAAAGCTATCAACGACTCTGTCTCATTTTTGTCCCAGGTACGAGGCTTGCGCTTGTGTGAGGATCGGTTTCCCCCCAAGTAAAAAAATAGGTTGCCACTTCTATCAACAATGATGATTTTCTGAAATGTCGCTGGATTGGTTCCACTATTGAATGTTGCGTTTTTGACTGAAGTTATTGGTACACCATGAATATAAACATCACATGCAATACTGAATCTAAAAGAGAATACATGGATAATGTCAAGCGCAATACTAATAGATGATGTGTGGCTATTTAATACTTGGGTCAAAATGGAGGAATCATGTCTACTAGAAGCCAATGCGCTAGCGAAGGTGTGATCATTGGTGTTTCCTCCAATGATACTCTCACTGCCTCTATGATGATGTTGGTGATTTTTTGCAATGTCGAGTGCGACTTTATTATTTTATTGAGCACGAGGAAAACATTATTATTCCATGGGTGATCAGCAAGGAAAGCACTATCAATATCATTTTGAATGACTTGTTCAAAAGATGCATTATGGTTGCTTGAGGAAGCCATGTACATGCAGTTTTTCCTCCCCTTACGGTATGGGGTGGAAGGAAGATAAGTAAATGAAACATGCGCACATTGAGAGAGAGAGAGAGAGAGAGAGAGAGAGAGAGAGAGAGAGAGAGAGAGAGACAGAGACAGAGATGGAAATCTACAAGATGAGCAATGGATGAAAGCAATATAATATAAAGAGTGTTCTTTGGTGTGGAGGTGATGGAGCTTCAATGTTGTAGAGGAGCACTACTTTATCTCTTCAACAAAAGATGTGATGAGGTGTAATTTGTTGACAGTGAATTTGCCAATACGAACAAGGGAGGCTAGTAGCCCACGTGCATCTAGCACATCAGAAGCATATAAGTCAATATAGTTTGTCAAGGTGCAATACTTTGTCGACTATGTCACCCGCTAAGAAAATATCAGTTAGGGAAGCTTTGTTAGCCAAAATCTTTCCTTCAAGCTTGGGCACCAAAACAATAGTTGTAGATTTTGAGCAAATAGAGCAAAATTCCACCTCTTGTTGGTGGTGAATCTTAGTAGATTTGCATTGACCGCAAGAACGTTCCACCAAAATTGACTTCACATTCACAAAGTGCAGTGTGCTAGTTATCTATGTATAGGCACCTGATGAGTTAGAGCTTTCTTGAGTTATTGTGGTGAAAAAGGAAAAACAAGATCAATACTTAGTTCTTGATTGTGACCAACATCAAGAATATGGGCCTTATATGCTTCCTCCAAACGGTGCTTGAGATGACGACTTTTGACGTGTGCTAGGATAGCAATATCCAAGACTGAGAGTGTATTGCTTCAAGTTGTGAAGGAACTTATGTTTCGTGCAACAAACGTAGGATGCACATCGGTCTCCAGAGCACGGAAAATAGCGTGGCAATCGTCTTTACGTGCATTCACGAAGGTAAGTATTGCCGACTATGTCACTCGCTAAGGAAACATCAATTGGGGAAGCTTTGTTGGCCAAAATCTTCCCTTCAAGCTGGGGCACCAAAACAATAGTTGTAGATTTTGAGCAAATAGAGCAAAAGTCCACCTCTTGTTGGTGGTGAATCTTAGTAGGTTTGCATTGATCGCAAGAACGTTGCACAAAAATTGAGTTCACATTCACAAAGTGTAGTGTGCCAGTTACCTATGTATAGGCACTTGATGAGTTAGAGCTTTCTTGAGTTATTGCGGTGAAAAAGGAAAAGCAAGATCGATACTTACTTCTTGATTGTGAGCAACATCAAGAATATGGGCCTTATATCCTTCCTCCAAACGGTGCTTGAGACGAGAACTTTTGACGTGTGCCAAGATAGTAATATCTAAGACTGAGTGTGTATTGCTTCGACTTGTGAAAGAACCTATGTTTCGTGCAACAAGCATAGCATGCACATCGGTCTGGAGAGCACGAAAAATAGCATGGTAATCGTCTTTACGTGCATTCACGAAGCTAAGCTGTGATGGCAAGAGAGGAAAAATATTAGAAAGCTGCAAGTCTATAGAAGGGCGAAGATAAGTAAGCCTTATAGTGGTATGGTGCTCAGTTGTTGGCTGATCTACAGCAACAAGATCACCTCGGGAAAGACTAGCTTTTGAAGTGCTAGCATGGCCCTTTATAACAACAAAAGCTACAATTCCAAAGTGTGTACGGGTGCCTTGTGCATGTAAGGACTGTGCCTCATCCAGAAATTGACGCACTTTGCTCTTTGGGTAGAAACTAAGGCTGACTTCAAAAGGATTTGTTTTTGCTACAACCGTGCAAGCATTGAAAAATGGTACATAAGGAGATGTGCAATCGTCTAACTTAGTTTGTCTTAATATTGTGCCGTTTTCAATTTATTAAGTGCCAATTGAGGGCATGGAAAAAGGAGAAATGCCGCCCCAAAATAGACAAAAATAGTGTAAAAATTTAAAAAAGCACCGTAATTTTTTGAAATTTTCTCTTGAAATATTGATATGGGAATTTACAAGATGAGCATGGATGAAAGCGATATAATACAAAGGGTGTTCTTCGGCGTGGAGGTGATGGAGTTTCAATGTTGTAGAGGAGTACTACTTTGTCTCTTCAACAAAAGATGTGATGAGGCCTAATTTGTTGACAGTGAATTTGCCAGTGAGAACAAGGGAGGCTAGTAGCTCACGTGCATCTAGCACATCAGAAGCATATAAGTCAACAAAGTTTTTTTCAAGGTGCAATACTTTGTCTACTATGTCACCCGCTAAGCAAACATCAATTGGAGAAGCTTTGTTGGCCAAAATATTTCCTTCAAGCTTGGGCACCAAAACAATAGTTGTAGATTTTGAGCAAATAGAGCAAAAGTCCACCTCTTGTTGGTGGTGAATCTTAGTAGATTTGCATTGACCGCAAAAACGTTCCACCAAAATTGAGTTCACATTCACAAAGTGCAGTGTACCAGTTACCTATGTATAGACACCTAACAAGTTAGAGCTTTGTTGAGTTATTGCGGTGAAAAAGGAAAAGCAAGATCAATACTTACTTCTTGATTGTGACCAACATCAAGAATATGAGCCTTATATGCTTCCTCTAAACGATGCTTGAGATGAGGGCTTTTGACATGTGCTAGGATAGTAATATCCAAGACTGAGAGTGTATTGCTTTGACCTGTGAAGGAACCTATGTTTCCTGCAACAAAAATAGGATGCACATCGGTCTCCAAAGCACGAAAAATAGCGTGGTAATCGTCTTTATGTGCATTCACGAAGCTAAGCTGCGATGACAAGAGAGGGAAAACATTAGAAAGCTACAAATCTATAGAAGGACGAAGATAAGCAATCCTTACAGTGGCACGGTCCTCAGGCACTGGCCCATCTACAACAATAAGATCACCTTGGGAAAGACCAGCTTTTGAAGTGCTAGCATGGCCCTTTATAACAACAAATGCTACAGTTCCAAAGTGTGTACGGGTACCTTGTGCATGTAAGGACTGTGCCTCATCCAGAAATTGACGCACTTTGCTCTCTAGGTAGAAACTAAGGCTGACTTCAAAAGGCTTTGTTTTTTCTACAACCGTGGAAGCATTGAAAAATAGTACATGAGGAGATGTGCAACCATCTGATTTAGTTTTTTTTAAACAGTTACATTCTCAATGTGGACAAAGTCTCCTATAGTAAGGGTGTCAATGAATTGCTCAATAAATTGATCGCTAACAGCACAAGTGATGGTGTCAGGGTTGAGTGGATCAACTAGGTATGCCTTAAGGTAACGCATATACTTAGCGACCTCTGGGCTTTGTTTGTAGGTTCCATATCGATTAAGTATGCACCCCTCAAATGCGAAACGAGGGCAAGTTTCAGTGATGTCAACAATGCGCAATAGAGGGATCTTAGTGGGAATATAAGGCACAAGAGAAGATGAACCAGCGGAAATTACATTCTCATGGGAACACTCAGTACCGATATGTGCTTCTAGTTTGGCACCCTCCGCAACGCTCTCTTTTTTTGCAACTATACGTGGTGGTCCCCCCAATAAAGGTTTGGCTGCCACACAACAAAAAACAAAACTCGTAAGGGTTGGATACAACAGTACAATATCTTTGCGGTGCAAGCAAGTCTTACTTAGTTCCGTTGTCGACTCACACATCTTGGAAAGTGTACGTGCTATTGCCCCACTTTGTTCCACACGCTTGAGGGATTTGGGTCCAACGCCAAGAGAAGAAGAAACATCAACCTTAGGTAGGCTCGAAGTGCTCCTTGTGCGGAGTGGAGACACACGATCAAGAACGAGGGCACTATCGGGTCCCAAAAAAGATGCAGTTGTATCACGATGCACTATCTTGTGTAACTCTGTAAAAACAAAAAGGAAAGTCATATTATTCTCAAGCATATATCAATCATTTCCTATAAGTTAGCAAGCTATTAAGTCACCATTTTCAAACTCCATCGAGCGAACATCACTAGATTCATCGCACATGGCTTCAACGTTGTTATCGTAGCCATCGTAATGTCCATCGAGTGGATTTCGGGAGGAAGAAGAGGCAACCATATTAAGAGGGATTGTAAATAATGTTGACACAATTATTACTTGATGTGTTCAAAAGAAGCAAAGGGTAAAGCACTTGCTTTAGCTAAAGGATGAATAAGTTCATAGAAATAATACTTTACACAGTCACAAGCATCTTAGGATAAGTAAGGGAGAGGGATGTTTTTGAACTATTTTTTGAAGCAGCAAACCCACTTATATACTACAAGCTCCCTGGCCTTTCTCAACGGTTCACTATATCTTAAAGTTAATCTACTATCAGATCTATCAAATGGATTTGACACATTTAGACACATGCAACAAGCGACATCAAATTCAAAGGAATTAATGAACTAGTGGACAAGTGTGTGTTGGTGGTCTAGGGTTCCCACTACGCTCATGTGTTGAACACGATAGAAATAACGAAAGAACGAGCTTAAAATTTTCTCTTGAGAAACTCAACGAAAAGAAATTTGCATGCTCGAGAAAATGATTTTTCCTGAGCACTTGGTGGGGAAAGGATTTTCGAAAACCAATACTCGTCGTAAATTGTGTGTCGTCTTAATAGTGTGCCGGTTTCAATTTCGAAAACGCCGCTCAAGGGCACGATAGTATTTGGGAAAAAGGAAAAACGTTGCCCTAAAATAGACAAAAAATAGTGTTGAAATTCTTGTAAAGTAGCCTAATTTTTTGAAATTCCTCTCTAGTGTTCGGGGAAAATGTGTCTCGTCTTAATATCGTGCCGTTTTCAATTTTAAAAGTACCGATGGAGGGCATGGAAAAGGAGAAATGCCGTCCCAAAATATACAAAAATAGTGTTAAAATATTAAAAAAATAGCTTAATTTTTTGAAGTTTCCTCTTGAAATATTTTCATACCATAGCCTTGACATCGTCGAGCAATATTTGTGGAAAATATGCCTCGGGTTAACACCATACCATTTTGAATATAAAAAATGCCGAGAAATTCTAAACACCAGGCTAATTTTTTGATGGGTTTTTACACTATTTTTCTCTCTTTTGGGGTTGAGAGCAGTTTCAAAATTGAAAACAGTATGGTATTAGGTCGAGACACATTTCTCCCTAACAAAATTTTTCGAGAGGAAATTTTGAAAAATTAGGTACTATTTTTTGCATTTTTACATTATTTTCTCTCTTTTGAGGTTGACAAGATTTTCGAAATAAAAAACGGCATGGTATTTAATTGAGACACATTTTTCCGTGACAATGCCTACAGCGAAACAATATCTCTCTTTTGAGGTCCACAGCATTTTCGAAATCGAAAACGGCATGCAGTATTCGGGAAAAACCATTTTCCCAAACATGCAAAATACCTTTCCTTATTTTTGCAAAGAGGAAAATTTAGAAAATTAGCTTAATTTTTTAGGTTTTTACACTATTTTTCTCATTTTTCAGCGGAATTTCTCCTTTTCCCCTTGTGCCCAACACTAAGGCCAATGCTTTAGCAAGCCAAAAACAAGAGCGGAAAGAAATTCCACGAATGGTCCCCGTTGACGCTATACTTAAAGAGGCCGTGGGGCGATCGACAGGCGGCGGGGACTGTTGGCGGCTGAAATGAGCGTGTGGGTGGCTGCCCTGGTGCCGGGTCCAATGCAGAAACACCCCCGTGCTTTCTTTTCTACTATGTATCCCATCTAATAATGTTCTCATTTTCAACTGAGGACTAACCTGCAGATTTGCAGAATCCCGATTGCTTTTGCCAAGAATCCAGATAGGCCTATATAGGCGTTGAAAAAAGTGAAAATATTTACTTTAGCAACAACAAAAATACCTTCAAAAAGCTGTTTTGTATTCTACAAGGCAAATTTAACCTTGATTCTGGTCTTTTAAACCCTAAAAAACACTTTATCAGGCAGAGCCTGGAGAGGCACAAATATAAGAACATCTTTTCAATAAAATAGAAATAATGTAATTTTTATATAAGGCTAACTAAGCCAAGGCATAAAAAATAATGCGCGGATGTTTGCTGAGCTGGCGGGGAGCTCTCTTGCCTGACGTGCGCGCTCCCTCCCTCTGGTAGACGGCAAGTCGCAGCCTGCAGTCACGTCCACAAATGCCTGAACTGCATTTGTTGAAGCGCTGGACCGCCTGGACAGCCTGCAGAAGGAGGGGAATCGTTTAGACTGCGAGTGATCAGGGGACTCGTTTAGACTGCGCGTCTGCAGCCCAAAGGCCAGTACCTTTCTCCTTTTCCACAGATCTCCCACGCGATGCCGTGCAAAATTTTGCTTGCAGGGGTCTACTCACTCTTCTTGACTGCATTTATTGACGCGCTGGACTGCTTGCACAGCTTGCAGAAGACGGCTGTCTACTTTTAGGCTCGCGAGCTCACCTGCAGGGACTCCTACTGTCGCACACCGAGTCTTACCATAGCCTGCCGAGCGAGATTTCTCGAGCAAACTAAAACCCGAGCAAGAGAGGCTAGCCAACTTGTGAGTGAAGCGGCCAACTGCAAAAAGTGAGTGCGCAAAAGAATACTACAAGTCTTGAACTCTACTCGTCAACATAAAACGAGGACGCTCTACAACCAATTCATTAAAAAATGTGGGCATTGTTTAAGTAATGACCCAATGTGACTACATTTGCCTGGCCGCCTTAAAAAAATTGGTGTGGCCGGATGTCCTAGTGTGACATGGGCCTAAGAGTGAGTGTGTGTGTGTGTGTGTGTGTGTGTGTGTGTGTGTGTGTGTGTGTGTGTGTGTGTGTTAGTAGATTTTTGCGGTGTGCCAATATGCATAAAGAATTGGTCTACATGTTAAGTCAGACCATGGTAAACAGTTGGGTGGTGATATTGGCAGGTAGCATCATGCGAGGGTGTGTATAGCTGGGTGACTAAGAGTGTGTGTGGCATGCTTCATTGATGGGATCAAGGAAGGACTTGCAATGGTGGTTGAGTGCTGGGTGCACAATTGGCTTTGGGTGAGAGTTCCGACACTTTGCAATGGTGGGGTAACTGGGGTTGGACCCTTGCAATGCAAACTAGAGGGGAGAGGAATTGCATGTGGAAAGAGGGTTGCCTACTACCTCTTGCGCATGACAGAGTGTCAAATAGAAGACGTATAGAAAATTTGCAACATAGGCCCGCCAAGCAGGACTGCGTAAGCCATAGG
The DNA here is from genome assembly GCF_014529385.1 of Adiantum capillus-veneris. Classification (NCBI taxonomy): domain Eukaryota; kingdom Viridiplantae; phylum Streptophyta; class Polypodiopsida; order Polypodiales; family Pteridaceae; genus Adiantum; species Adiantum capillus-veneris. The sequence continues at coordinate 67,013,489 of NC_140951.1, read as the reverse complement.
CCGAGGAGGGAAAGAGGAGAGCGATTGGGAAGTTGTACAAAGCGCACATGACAGTGGCATTGTTAATGCGGATCTCTCAAAATCTGTGGGTGCTCTAGAGTGCTTTTGGATTGTATTTTACGAAATCACCTCCTACACCAAGGACCACACGTCAGTGTGCGGTCCACTATCAACAACGCTGAGATTTTTTTTTCAAAACTTGACAAAATTTCTCACGAGTCCAATGTTTTTAATCGTTAATTAGATTTTGGACTTGCCTTTAAAAAAACTGGGAGATCTACAGCAAGGATCGCACGTCGACGTGTGATCCAATAGCAGTTGTGCAGTCCAATGGAGTGTTCAAAAAATACCATTTCCCAAACATACAAAATTCCTTTTCTTGACCTTGCCAAGAGGAAATTTTAAAGCATTAGGTAATTTTTTTGCTTTTTTACACTACTTTTTCCTCTAGTTTTGGGACATAATTTCTCCTCACCTAGCATTTTGAAATTGAAAACGATACAATATTGTGAAGTACACGGGATAGAACCAGATTGAGCGTGTTCCTTGCATACGAGAGCAGCTCCTTATATCGATATCACAAGCACTACAACAACCTTCTTGGCATATACATGGGAGGTTCACACCACTCCATGTCCGGCTACACACCTACATACACCACACCTCCCCCCTTAGGAAGAAAAAGATGGACATCTTTTTGACAAATTTGGATTGAGAAGGGACTTGACAGGAGTGAAGGGACTGTATCAACTCCAACGCCTCATGTGGGGGGAGTGATCTTACAAGAGCTTAGGGACTAGGTGACTGAACTCGGGGGCTAGACTTGACATCATGCCGAACATCATTTGGAAATGGAACTCATACATCTCGCTTATGCAAACATTAAGTCGCTATCCCAATGTGATGGACAAGACAAGTAAGAACAAGCTCAGGACTGGGCACGATATTTTTGCGACATACATCCATCTCCATAAAGGTTTTGATGAGTTTTATTGAGCACAAACTACTGCTAACAATTAAGGAAAAATGCCAAATGGAACATGATGAAAACTCTCAGAAAAACTAAATGAGGGGAATTTAATGAACTTGGTTTTCAGACCAAATGATTGCTTTGAGGAGTCTTATTGAGAGCACCTCCTTATGTAGATGCCTGGGCAGCCTCTTTCACTCGAGTTGAGAACGAGCATTGAGTGTGAAACAAGGAGTTACCATCACCACAACATTGGAACAACCCAAGGTACGAGCGGCCAAGCACCTGTGACCCCTCAGATTAATAGCCAGCAAGGGAAATTGACTGGAAACAGTCCTTTCCTTCACTGCGGCAATGGCCTCCAAGCTCATGCATATGAAGATAGCTGGGATGAGCACGTTTCGAGTTTCTCTTTGGTGTATCAGAATTTGCCTTCTTGGGAGCGGTGTCCTTCACCTTCGTATGTGCAGGCGGAGGAGTCAAGGAAGCTTCAGCGAGAGCCATGGAAACAAGGCAAAGCTTGTGATAGCAGGAAGACAACATCTGCTGATGGTAGCTTAAATTTGTGAAGCAGGCTTAAATTCAACGTGTATATATTTTGTGAAGTAGGCTTAAATTCGCCATAGCCGGCTACACAACAATATTAAGCTCAGTCACTTTTTTTTTTTGGGAAATTATTACAGCAAGGACCGTGCGCCGGTGCGCGGTCCTACGGGTAGCTAGGGGCAGGGGTTAACATCTATGGAGAATTAGTCTCCTTCTTCTCGCGCCTGCTCAGCCCCTCGCTTATCTCCCATGTTCTTTTTCTACAAAATGTCCATTGTCATCGAATTCTTGACATTGCGCGCTTTCAATGACATTTGATCGTCGCCCTCTTCGCTCTCGAGTCTCTCTGTGCAAGCGCGCACGCGTCCGTCATTTGTGTGTGTGTGTGTGTGTGTGTGTGTGTGTGTGTGTGTGTGTGTGTGTGTGTGTGTGAGCCCCTTTTAAATCTTTTAGGTAGCCCCTTGATCTCGCTCGAGCTTGTGATATTTGGGCTCTTCGATCAACCTTTTCCCTCAGCTCTTTCACTCGGATCTCACCATTGCTCCATTACGTATGAGAGAGAGAGAGAGAGAGAGAGAGAGAGAGAGAGACAGAGAGAGAGAGAGTCCTACTTCAACATGCAAATTTGATACTCACTTTCAAAGATACCATCATTTCTAGTGTGCATGCACAGGATTCAATTCTATCATCTGCTCCTAAATCGTGCTTTGGCTCCTCGCAAAAATTGGAAAATTGTGGCTACTCTATTGAATTCCTTGCAAACGTCACATCAAAGAGCGGATGAGTAGAATGCAATGTTATGGAACCCAAAATACAAACTTGAGGAGATTACATGTTTGTTGTCTGTGTGGTTCTTGCAGTAGCACTCTCTTTCGTCTCAGTCACATTTGTGCAACAAAAAGGCAATCATAGTAGGGACATCGGTCTGCAAGTAAGTCTATTTAATCAAATTTCTACAGAATTTTGGTGTGGAAATAGGAACTTGTTTAAGGGTGATATAGTTTCTCTTTAAAAATGGGGGAGTTACAACCTTTGCGATAGCATTAGTCATGCCAGGTGATGCCACTTGCCTCTTTGATTAACACATGTCAAGAGGTGCAGGGGAAGTAATTGTGTAAGAACTCTAGTATCAAGTTTAGGCTCACTTTTAGTTTAATTTTTGATGGCTTCTTTATAAATATAGCTTTTCTCTGATGATAATAAATAGAGAGAATTTGCCCCATAATTTAACTTTTTTTTTTATTTTTTGAAATATTTTAGCATCTCCAAAATTAAGAATCTCGTCTTAAAAATTGGCTTATATTTTTATATATTTTAGTATCTTCAAAATTTAGGATCAGTAAAGCATTTTAGCGTTTCAGATGATTTAGAACCCCAATAATCCATCTTGAGCAAGCATACACTCGAGAATGACTAGGGACATAACCATTTATGGACCAGAGCATGGCCACAAGCTTATCTATGTGAAGCTGTTGCGGCAGACGTAGCAATGGCCATGATTCCGAGTGTTAAGTGTAATGTCTACCTTAAAGGGGCAAAGACGAGCAATGGCCGTGGTATGCAAGTCCTTGCCTAGAGATTATTAAAGCAATCATCTGTTGCCTTGGCTACTAGAAATTTGGTCGATCTCACCCATTCATCGATGGCAAAAATGGGTTTGCAAAGTCAATGTAAGATGATGTGTTTTGGGATTCTACAAAATCAATCAAGCGGATGTGTGGAATTCATTAATGATAGCTTACGTGATATTAAGCATCTGGTTGTCGCACCATGTTTTTGGGGTTACAAAAAATACATCGCATCTAGGTTGAACCCCATGGGGAGGGTTATGTTTGTTTTTGCATTTACTTTGCTACACTATCCTCTATAGAGTAACTATTGAAGTCTTGAACTTGCCTTTTTTATTCTATGTACTCGCTCGGTTACTTGTTCGCTCGGAAGTACTCGCTCGAGGATTGGGATTCCTCTCGCACGCCTATAAGCACCACGTCAAAGACGTGCAGGGTAGCCCCATCGATTGCAATCGCTGAGTACCGTCCAGTCCTAGATTGCCTCTAAGCCTTTAAGGCTCTGCAAAGTACAACCTCCACGTGGACGCCATAGGTTGTAGGATGCCCAAGCGAGCCCAACACTAAACCGGCATTTTGGAAATTGTAGAGGTTGACATCATTTTCGAAATTGAAAACGGCATGCATTATTCGGGAAAAAACATTTTCTTAAACATACAAAATGTCTTTCCTTATTTTTGCCAAGAGGAAAATTTAGAAAATTAGGTTACTTTTTTAGCTTTTTACACTATTTTTCTCTATTTTGGGGCGGAGTTTCTCCTTTTCGCCTTGCGCTCAACCGGCATTTTGGAAATTGAAGACGGCACGATATTAAGCTGAGACATATTTTCCCAAAACACTGACGGCATGTTATTAAATCGAGAGAAAGGACATCATACTTGTTATTTTTTAATATTGGGAATGATGGCCACGTAAACGATTTCACCTTCAGTTCTCTACTTCACCGTGAGCCACTGACACAAAGAGTCCTCAAAGGTCTAAGCCTTAAATAGGCTAGAAGTGCATTTTAGAAAGACTCTCTCTCTTTTGAGGTTGACAGGGTTTCCAAAATCGAAAACGGCATGGTATTAAGGGGACCCCCACACAAAGGGGGGTAATTCGTCACATAACAGAACGACGTGATACGATCATCAATGCGATAGAGGAGGAAACACCTGCTCTGAGGAGTGCATTAATGCTGTGGAGAAGGCGTGCGAGTTTTTTACTACCGCCTGACGCTATCCGCCAGCTCGCTTGTGGTTGCAGCGCTTGCAGTTCCATCCAACTGATTCCGACAATTTTAGGAGTTTTTCGCATGAAGCACGAAGCGTTTGTTGACCTTGAAATATTAGCAGGACTTTTGCTGGTCACGACTCTCTCTCTCTCTCTCTCTCTTTCTCTCTCTCTCTCTCTCTCTCTCTCTCTCTCTCTCTGTGGATCATGGAGGTTGACATAGAGATGGCCTCTCTAGGGTCCCTCTCTCACTATGACTCACTCTCTCTCTCTCTCTCTCTCTCTCTCTCTCTCTCTCTCTCTCTCTCTCTCTCGATAAAGTCCCTGAACGCGCACGAGTCATCCGGGTTCCAGGCTTCTAGCCAAGTTCTGGCAAAGTGTACACAGACTCTCATACACGCAGACGCAACGACCTCCTTAAAGATTCATTCTCCATCAACTGTCGAGCCTTTGCCTAGTACAGTAGACTGCCTTTAAGGCTCTACAAAATTCGAGCCTGCTCCGCATGTGCATGTACTGAGAGAAGGCGGGTGGCAGCCCCTGGGCACTGCTTAGGCGAGCACTTAAACTCCTCTTGCAGTGCACCACGTCGAACACGTGCAAGTTAGCGCGATCGTTGTCTTAGACGTAGTCGGGCTGCCTTGTAGTCTTTAAAGCTTTGCAAATTTCCAGCCTTCACGTGGACGCCATAGAAACTAGGACGCCCAAAGGAGCCCAACACTAAGGTCATGCTTTAGCAGACCAAAAAGAAATCGAGTCATGTAAGGTTGTGAATGAAGGGACCCGTAGACAAGCATAAAAGAAAAGAAAATTTCAGTCAGTCATTTGATCAAATGGGTGTAAGAAACAATGAAATTTCAAATGTATGCCTCTAGGCTTGTCTTAGAAAGGTCAAAGAAAGAAATTAAAAAATTCACGCTTTTTGCAGGTCCTCTAAGACATGTTTTAGAATGCCAACAAAAGCATGAAAGGTAGGTCCAATCAGCAAAAGAAAAGAATGTAACAAAATTTCAAACGTCTCCCTAACTCTCTTCTCTTTAAGGCTTGATTTAGCAAGCCAAAAAAGCCAACAAAACACTAGGGCCAGTGTGCCTCAGCTTAGCCTTGAGCCTGTTGCAAAATCAAAGTAGCCGGTTGAGGGGAGGGCAAGAAGGAGAAAATTCCGCGTAAAATACATGAAAAATAGTGTAATTTTTAAAAATGATGGCTAGTATTGTAAAATTTTAGATTCAAATTTGTCTTGGAGGGATTTTTGTATGTTTGTGAAAATGAATTTTCTCGAACACTGCTAAGGCCTTTGCCATTCACAAGCAAAAAAGAAGAACGATAGTATAGTATGATATGATGTCTTTTTAAAATTTTACAATCATTTAATCATTATGAAGCTAAATTTTTTTATGAGCGAGTGATGGTCAGGTCTAAGCGAGTGATGGCATGAAATGACTGTCTGAAGGGCTTAGGCTTTGGGTATCGCTATTGTGGGTAGTTTGCTGAGGTTTCGTGAGTAAGCTTGCATCCGACGCTACAGTCTTTGGCTTTTATTCATGCTTTTAGGTGATCCGTGGGAGAGTTCCTAATAGATTTGAGATCATTGAATGGATTCAAGGTCCACAAATTTTTGGGCATGGTGAAGGAGTCAAAAACACTTCCTATCTCGCTAAGAGCTTTTTTTTAGTTAGGTTCAAGGAGGACTCCACAACGTTTTGAAGATTCTAGAGAAAGGTCCCCTAGTATTTAACAAGACAACGATCTGCGTTGTACCATGGGAACCTATTTTTGATTCGGCAGAATCCCTCCAGGGGATTTATCCGGTTTGGGTTGAATTTGCAAGGCTGCCTAGCTGGCTCTGGGATGATATCAGGTTATTGGCTAGTCAGCTGGGCACCCCCTTGTTTGTTCCCAACAAGAGGGGTCAGGACAGATCCTCTAACAGGGTGTGAATAGGGTGGAATATATCTAAGACCCCACAAAAAAGCATGGTGATCAATGTGGGAGTTGGGTTGATTACCATTCCACTCAATTTTGGAACGTACTTTGGGGCTTTCTTTGAGTGTAACAAGCTTGGGCACTTTGCAAAGGACTGCCCTGTGAAAAAAATAAATTATGATCCCATAGTACAGGATTCCAGATCAGGAGGCAACATTCAAAACACTAACAAGGGATCATCTAGATGGAGAGCAAGGAATAGCTAAAGAGTAGCATAGGAACAGGAGCAAGGAAGGATAAGAGAGGCTATGGTCTATGACAAAGAGGTCACCCAACTACAAGAGAGGAATGTGGAGAAGCAGAGGTCCACAATGAATATCCCACAAAGGACACGCTATGAGAATTCCCTTGTGTTTTCTACCCATACACATAAGCCTCTTATTGTAGCAACTTTGTTGATTCTGCAAGTCTCAGGTCTGAAAAGGATCAAAAGGGTGAAAGCAGTGGCCAGAGAGACTAAGACGCTAGAAGGTATTGGAGACTTGAAAGGGAAATTGTTCTCTCCCACCCCCATGCAACTAAGAAACGAAGCTTGTTCCATCCCAATGCACAACCCCTTCGACGTCCTTCAAGAAAAAAAACCCCTAATCAATGTGATCCTCCGGATTCTCCTAGAGTCAAGGACCAACAGGCTGGATAGAAATTGGAGGTTGAAGAATTCATCCTGCTCTCTCAATGATGGAAGATCTAGCTATCCAATCTTGGAACGTGAAAGATTTGAAGACCTTGAAGAAGTACACCCTCTTCTGGGAGGAAGTTAGAAAGGAAAAAGAAGTGAATTGTTGGCCCATCCACGAACATCATCTGGATGCTTGCAGCAAAATAAAAGAGGCATTGGAAAAGAAGTTGGTATTCTATGGAAAGGGAGTGGACGGATTCAGTGGCATTCTCTCTGTTGTGGACAAGGACTTGGAGCCCAAAGTGGTATTTAATCATCCCTCTAGGAGAGTCCTAGGAGTGAGAGTCATGTGGGCAGGTCAACATATCACCATAGTAAACAACTTGCAACACCAAGGAGATAGAGCCAAATCGTGGATGCACCTCAGGGATTCCCCAATCAAAGGGGAGTGGCTTTTGATGGGTGACTTTAATATGGTGGAAAAAAGCAAGAACAGAACAAGACCCGCTAGTCTGTTGGCAGGTATTAAAAAAAATTAAATGGTTGGTTCTCTGTGAGAAATGGGCTATGATGGACCTATGGGAGGTGGGTCCCTGGAACAACACACCAAGCTTCACATAAACAAGCCTTCAGTATGCCCACACAACTTCCCGTCTTGACAGATGCTACTGCTCTCACCAAGCAGATTGGATTCCGCCACTACTAGAGATAAAGGTGTTAACAACGAAGAGCCTATCAGATCATCTTCCTCTAGTCCTAAAATTTAGTAAAGCCAAAGAGGAGGGGCAGGTCCTTAGAGGGAGTAAGAAGCTACTGGTTACTGGGGCACACCTTTTTAAGGACCCTCTCTTTAGAAGGCTAACTAAAAAACATTTGGGTAAAGTCAATAAAGATATTGGTTTGGTAAAACCAAAATCTTGGAACCTCTTTTCTCGAAGCATATTGAAAGCGTCAAAAGTTCAGGCCCTCAAGTGAAAAAGGCCCGTGAAGAGCATTGGAAGCATCTCAATGAGGAGGTTGCTCGGCTAACATCCAAAAAAGCTAATGGGTTGGCCTCTGAAGAAGATCACAAATGTTGGCAGGAAGCTAAAGTCAACCTGGCCGAGCAGCAGCTCGAAGAGGTTAGGAGGGCGAGATTGATATGTAGGGAGACTTTCCTCTAGCCAGAGGCTACTAATCAAGCACACTTTTTTAGGGCCCTGGAAATCAAGAAAAGTCGATGCTCCATCCACTCACTCATCTAAGCCAAATCATTGGCCAACTAGAGACTGATCTAAAGAAGTGGACGAAGCCAAAGCCACCTTGCTTGAGAGTGTCAAAAGGGAAGTTCCTCAACCAAAAGCCAATCACTGTGAGAGGTCCTTTTTTGAAGAGGAGTGCTTGCATGCGTTACGAGCTCTTGGCAAGGAGAAGTCACCTGGCTGGGATGGTATGACTACGAAATTCTTTAGGAAGTTCTAGGATGCCCTCAAGGTCCCTCTCATAAAAATGTCTAAACAAGTCTTAGTCAAGGGGTCATTGGCCCTAGCGTGAAAAGAGGACTTATCAAACCTATCCCGAAACAGGTTTTCTGCTCACATCTTAAGCACTAATGACCCATAACTATGATGTCTATAGCTTAAAAAATCATTTCCAAGTTAGTTTCTCTTAGAATTTCCCCCTCTTGGACATAATCATATCCCCTCATCAACAAGGGTTTACCAAAGGAAGGTCAATACATGACAATATCTTGGCATAAATAGTTGGCATTGAGTACGCAGCCTTCACAAAGCAGGAGTGTTTGTTGCTTCAGCTAGATCTGGACAAGGTGTGTGATAGGATTATGTGGTCTCTCATTGAAAAAGTTATTAAATCAATGGGCTTTTCACCCTCGCCTTTGTCAACTTATACAAACTCTAGGTGCACGCAACCAATTTGAGCTAATGTTCAATGATAGAATTGTGAGCTCCTTTGAAGCCAGATGAGCTATTAAGCAAGGATGCCCCTTGGCACCTCTGCTCTTTGGCATTGGATCGCATCCTCTAATAACAATGCTCAAAGATGCTACTACATGGGGGGAAATTCAAGGTCTAACTTTGCCTGGTAACGATCAGCTCTTGGCCAACAAGATGTTCACAGGCGACTCCCTCCTCTTTTTGAAAGTTTTTCCTCGGGTTCTTAGGAAGGCGCTTGAGATTGTGTAGACTTTTGTTGTGGCTTCGGGGTCAAAGTGTAGAATTGAAAAGTCCAGGTTGATATCCCTTTCTGAAAAAGACTCATTTGACCCATCGGTCTTGACAAGGGAGATTGTGTCTAGAGGAAGGATTTTTTGACATTTGGACGTCCCCCTGGGGGTGGATGTTACACACAAGTAAAGATTCTAGTGGGTCAAAAAAGATCTAGAGAAAAATGAGAAGGTGGGAGTATGTGTTTCTTCCCTTCTTGAGACAGATCAAAGTCATCAATTCTTTTATGCTTCCTTACATTGCCTTCACTAGCTCGCTTCTCAAAATAGCCAAAAGTAAGTGGAAGGAGTTTTGGAAACCCGTTAAGAGATTCTTATGGAGGAACAACACTAAAGCTCGCTTCCATGGCAATGGGCAAAGTGGAACATCATCGCTTGACCGGTGTTACAAGGTGGCCTCAGATTCTCATCCTAGCGGTACGTGTTGAGGCCTTATGTGCCAAATTTTTTGTCTCATTAGCCAAACAAGACCAGTCTTGGGGTATCATGGCCAAGGATATGATAGACAAGTCAAAACTCTGCTCTAAAGGTGGCCAATGGAAAGGGATCGAGGTGCACGACAAACTATCAGGCCCAAGTTGGTCTAACTTGAGACTGGGTGCATCACCGAAGAGCTGGTACAAAAGTGTAATAGATCAACTTGGGCCATAGGAGAGTGTTCCTAGACCATAGGGCGACCTTTTTGGACTGATCTATTACAGTTTTTAGGACCTTTTTCAATGGATTTTGATTTTGGTACCTTGTCGGATTGCAACCAGACTTGGTAGGATAGTGCCCCTAGGTGTCTTAGACCTCCTCCTAAAGTTTTGTTGCATTTCGAGTCCATTCGAGTGCCGAAATGGAGTAATGACATAGAGTTCTAAGAAAGGACATAGGTAGATTTCCATGATCATTGAGTTTTGGTTTGCTTGTAGAGTTGTTGTGTTTTCTTGTTAAGGTTCACTTCTTGATATTGACGATCTCAAAGAGTCTCTGTGCCCCATCTGAGTCACTTCCCTGAGTATTGACATTATGTTAGTACCAAAAAGCTATGCTGCAGACGTCTGTCACGATAACCCGCTAACATTTGTGCTTTCTATATGTGTTCTTTTAATAAAACCATGTAACACTATCAACACAGTATTATCTATTGGTGTATGTAATATCTTCTTGTTTGTAGAAATCAAGAATGGATAACTTCTAAAAGTAATTCATCTTTTGTGTGGGCACATTGTAAGATTGTGGTCAATAGCAATTTTGTGTGATGGAACTACTTGAAAATGATTTTTCTTGCAGAGAAAGATTGACGTCAAAAACTCTTTGTTTTCAAAGGTCACTTCTACCATATATGTGGTAGTGATGTGTGTGAACACACTTAGGACAATTGGGGCATTTTTACCTCACTAGGAGGTTTTGTTCGCAGTGCATTGTATATATGCTCATCACTCAAGGGCTAAATTATCTTTCTTTTTGCACACTAGGCAATACACTCTTTAAGGTATGCATTGACCTTATTCATCTTCTCTAATTTGTGTGTGCACCCTAGAAACCATTCAAGTTGCCTTCTCTCGAGCATAATCCATCATTCGCTAGCACCCCCTTTCTCAGTTTCACTGAATTGGGTGAGCTTTGGTGAGCATCAGTATGTCAAGTGTAGTCACTCACCATGGTTGATAACAACATAGATGTTTTCAAATTTTTTGTTACTGAGGAAAAATTCAAAGGAGATAACTACCCAAATGTGGGATTACTAGGTCATTAAATTTGTGTTGCTGAGGGAAAATTCAATGGAGATAACTACCCAATGTGGGATTACATGATGACACATTCTTGAGTCAAAAGTCATCTAGAATGTTGTGTAGGTCATTGATGTATGTCCCCCTTCTGTGGATATAGACTTTGTTGAGTATGTTATAGATTTTAGCAGGTATGTTGCTACTAGAGTTGTTTTGCCTACTGTTGAGTAGTCTTGTTGGGATATTAGAGATGTGTAGGCTCATGCATTGATGATATTATCTGAGAAGCACACTATAACTCCTCACATTTTCACAACAAGATCAACAAAATAAGCTTGGGATACTCTAGCTAGTCTTTATCCAAGCTGCAATGAGGCCCAAATTGCATTGTTGCGTAAAGAGCCAGAGTCAAAGAGAGATTAAGAAGGAGGAAGATGACATGGATACTTTTCTTGCTGGTATCAAGGATATCAATGAGCAACTCATTTTTGTAAGTGAAGTTATTTCTGACAATTCACTTGTCAAGACTGTTCTCGATGCGTTGCTAGGACTTTTGGTAGCACTTGGAGGCTATGACCCAAGAAGGATATAAATGAGCAACTCATTTTTGTAAGTGAAGTTATTTCTAATAGTTCACTTGTCAAGACTATTCTCGATGCGTTGCCCAGGACTTTTGGTAGCACTTGGAGGCTTATGACCCAAGGAAACCTTCAAACTATCAAGTTTATACATTTTGCACATTGATGTTACAAAAGTAGCTTTCAAGAAAGAATAGGGCTTAACAACATGCAATTGCTACTAAAAGAAAAGGTGGCAATAACAATGCAACCACTTCTCGTGGTTCTTCAGTGAGTACAAAATCACTTGCATTTAGTACTTTTACTAGTAGAAACTCGTGTGGGAATTTTTGTGAAAAGGGCAAGAAGACGATGCATTCCCATTATTGAAAGGCTAATGATCACTTAATAAAGCAATGTCCTAAGTTGAAGGCAAAAGAGGCCAAGAAGAAAGAGGCTAGATCTATCATAAAATATAATATCTAACTTTACCAAATGATTTTCTTATATTAAACTAATTATTTAATATGGGAAGATAAAAGGGGAGCAAGAGTTAGGATATAGATATGTGCTTCGAGACCTATCTCAACAGGGGACCAAAAGGAGCAATGGTTGCATCTTAATAGGGGTCCAAAAGAAGATGGTCTACCAAAGAGAAATATGCAATAAGTGCTTTTAGATTTACCTCATCAAGGGACCAAGAGGAGAGATGGTTACATCTCAATAGGGGTCCAAAACGAGGTAGTCTATCAAAGAGTAACGTACATCTAATGGAGCTTAAAAGACCTTAGGGTTAGCTTCATTAAAGTCATGCTTGATGAGGAAGGTGCTTGAGAAGCTTCCCATGCATGGGGGGTAAGGTGCTTGAGTCAAAAAGAGACCCTACAAAGGAGGGGGAAAGCCCCAAAGCTAAGGGAATCTTTGACTTAATCTCCCACTCACACACCAAAGGGCACCCCCTTTCTCAAGGGGCACATGGACACATGTCAAGATCTCCCTATGCTTAGCCACATGGGGTGCTTCTCGGGTACTTGAATCCTATTGGCTTGGCTAAAGAGGGGTCCAATGAGCTTCTAGTTCAATTCAAAAAATATTTAGATATTCTCAAGTTCTCTCTCTAAAAGAGGTAAGGAGGCCACCTGTCCTAATGCTACCTATGTTGCTTGAAATGCATTATGCATGTGATTGGCTAGGCTTAGAGGGGTCCAATGAGATTCTAGTTCAATTCAACAATTATTTAGATATTCTCAAGTTCTCTCTCTAAAAGAGGTAAGGAGGGCACTTGTCCTAATGCTACCCATGTTGCTTGAAATGCATTATGAATGTGATTGGCTAGGCTTAGAGGGGTCCAATGAGCTTCAAGCTTGAGTTACAAGGAGGGGTCGACCAAAGAAAGCAAGGGGTGTGCTTGGGGGTATCCACTCTCTCACACACTCATTTTTCAAGCATTTTCTCACTTGGTAAAAGTGGAAGAACTCAATGTTCTTCTCCAAGCTTGTTGAGAAGTTGAGAGCCTATGCCAACACTCTTGGCTATGGAATTCAAATCCAACCAAGAGCCATGCTTCAATGATTAAGCTGGCCATCTTCTCTATCTTCATTACTATGCTATTATGCTATGCTAAGCAAGAAGAGTGATGTTAAGTGAGGAACTATTTCTTTTTCCTATGAATGTTTCTTCTTCCTCTTCCCTACCCTCATTCCCCGCTAGCTCTCTCCACCTTTGAAGGTCTTTGAGACCTTGGGGACTGAGGCTGGGGATGGTTAATGCTTTTACAAAGTTTATGTTAGCTTTCATCTTCATAGCTTCACCAAGGTCACAAGGAACACAAAGATTGTATTATACCAAGTCTCTCTTTATGAGGACCTATAATGCAAAAGGCTATTGGAGGGGAGACCCGCTCTACATAAATCCAGTCCTCAATTGTTGTCAAGTTCTCTAATTCTCTCTCTCTCTTGCAAATGTATTGTTCATGCCAAGTTAATTAAGTATAATGGTTATACTACTACCTCTAATTAAGTAGACCCTCTATGTTCTCAAAGTAGTCTCACAAAAATGCTCTCTTTAATTCTCCTAATTTGGATATTCTCAAAGTTCATGGGACAATTTCCATTACATTGGTAACAGAGCTATTGGTTTCTCTTTTCTTGCTTAAGAAGAGAGGTCCTTAAGTTGTCCATGAAAGGTTGGGCATGTCTATTGCAATAGGGTAAGTGGGAAAGGGATCTATTATCTTGGTTGAGAAGGACTTAGTTCGAGGTACACCATTGGAAACTATAGTCTTAATAATGGAGTCTCTCGGGGCTTGCCTTTGGCTTAACCATTATTGAGCTACTAGTAAGCTCAACAAGAACTATAATCAACCCAACAATGTTAGACCCCCTCAACTAGTCTTTGCAATCAACAGTGTCTTAATCACGAGTGTTGGTTGCTTGAGAACTAATTTTCAAAGGTAAGGAAGAGTAGCGACTAAGGTTTTTGATTATACCAAAGTACAAAGTGAATTTATACATAAGTTTAATTAGCATGGTTGACAATAACCAAGAGATTAGAATGAACATTGATAACTTTGATTTTTCACATGAAGGTGCTAATGATGATGCCCCCATGTTTGTTAATTATCTTGTTACTAGGGTGCAACAAGCTATGGGAAACCTTGATTTGCAATCCAGAGTTACTCAACCACTTCGTGCTTATGGGATTTCCCTTCCTCTCCAAGAGGAGAGAGAGCTTAGGAGGCCCCTTTTGATGAGACTCCCAAAAGAAGACTCTCTCCCATACGAGAGGAGGAATCCAAAGAACAAGAAAGTGATGAATTCCTAAGTTCCTCTGAAGATGTGGCTCCACGAAGATGGCGGTCTAGATGATCGCCAACTCCTCCTAAGAGGAAACGGTCAACCCACAGTCCTTCTCCTCATCACTCCAAAAGGGAAGAGAGGAAACAAAGGAAGAAAAGGGTAAGAAAGAGGTCACCCTCTTCTCCTTCTTCTTCACCTTCCTCCTCTTCGGATGAGTAGCAATAGCTATTCTCCTAGAGAATACAAGAGGGGAGGACATCGCAAATCTTACCTTGCATGGCAAAGGTCCCAAAAGCCCAAGTATTAACTAAGTCAACGTTAGTTAACAGAAGCTACTAAAGACCGAAGACCAAAGATGTACGAATGCACATCAAGGATGAATACAAAGAAGCAATCAAGATTGGAGTTACACACTTTTCACATTTTTCCAAAATGGTCATGTATTGCAATTTCCAGATTTATTTAGCCATTGTGATAATTGTAACGTGCTACGGGTTCAATAAGAGTTCCAAGATGTAAAGAATAGGTCAATTAGTGTACCTAAGTTGCAGATACAATAAGTTGTGGAGCCTCAAAGGTCTTGGGCAACGGACATTACACATTTGGAACCTTAGCTAAGGTATAAAAGCCAACTTTGTAAAGTTTTAATTAAGTTTTGGATAATGAAATACACAGCGTGAGCTAACGGAGCTCAGTTCTCTCCTTCTCGCGCTTCCTAGTCCCTCTCCGGTTGTCACATTGCAGTCGTGTTTGTTGCATTGCAATTGCAGGTAAGAGCTCTACACATTGACGCAAACACATCAAAGTATTTCGTAGCTTTTTTGGCGGCATCGACTCGCGGCCTGTGACTCGCGGTTTAATTTCATCATAAGTAGGAATTTACACTTCAAAATCAAAAACTAAGCATAAGTGGGGTATTGGGGCAGCATTGCTAAGCATTTAGACACATTTTGGGTCGAAAACGACTAGGTCAAAAAACCACTACTGTTAATAATTGTGATTTTGGCACTTGACCTAAAGTGGGGTTTGAGACCATACGCATCTGTGCTTAGGTCTTATAAACTTGTCTTAGAAGTTTCGTTACATTTGGATGTCATTTGATGCTGTAACGGATGTGATATGTTTGTCGATGAGCAATTCTCTTTTGGTGATTTCAGTCACTTGAGTGTAGCTTGAGTTAGATTCGAGTTGTTAGTTGTTTTCCGAGATATTGAAAACCTCTTGTAGCCTCTATACACTAGTTGAGTCAGCTCGTCCCATGGATTGACAATTTAATCGTGGTTCTCGCTAAAACTGCAATAAGATATGATAGTGAGTTTAGACACACGTCCCACATTTGGCGCCATTGCCGGGAACGAATAGACCTAAACTAGAAAAAACACGAGCGTCTTGTGTAGTTGTCTATTAACTTCCTCTAGGTTCACCTAGAGTTAAACTTTCTCTTTAAAACCACATAGCTTAAGAGTATCATCTTTCGTTGTGTAGAGGTAGCTTGGAAGTAATCGTACTTGCTGAGTGCCTTTAGGATTGTAGGATTAGATTAGGAATTTGAGAATGATTGATAGACAAGACAAGTCTTAAGATCAAGGCTCATAAAACCATAAAAAACAAGAAAATAAGTATTTGTGGACACTTTCCACAACCCCATTGCAGTAGAACCTAGGAGTAGGGTAAGTAGAATCCGAGGTGGGTTTCATAACATTGCTCTCTCCAAAAGAATCACTTGTGAGTTGTTATCTGAAGTTACAGAATTTCAGGTCTACGGCTAGAAATAGCATGAAAAGACTCCAAACCGCTCAATCTGATTGGAGAGTATGCTTAAAAGTTGTATGAACCAGTGGGTAACCTCAAGTACACATTGAGGTAAAAGTTTCAAGAGTCTGCAAAAACTCATATTATTTGCTTTTCTTTGACAATGTAGGCCAAAAGAAGTTTTGACTTGATTCATAGGCTTAAAATAACTCATGAAAAGACTGTCCAGTGAAAAAGTTCAAAAAAGTGTCAGTTTTGGGCCGCGATTATTTACTCTCAGCTCAGATTTGACCAAGGTTGATATCGGGACTCATTGCATGTGTACAAACAACTTTTGTAAAGAGCTATAGAATATGGATCACCAAATTGACCAAAAACTGGGTAAAAACTAAAGGCTGTACTAACTTTGGGGAACTTGAGTGTAAATTGGGAAAAAATTTGTTCAAATTCAATGAAACTTGATTCATAGGCTTATATTGATATGATAGACATGTGTACATGCTCAGTTGACCAAAAAGATCCAAAAATATACCAGTTATAAATAATCTTGATTATTTACATCTGTCCCATTTTTCAACTTTTTTGACCAAGTGAGCATACCACTAGTTTTACCATGTTGTAATAAGCCCACAAACCAAATTTGATAAGATTTGGATCATTGGATTGGGAATTTTGGCCAAATTTGTAAAGTCTGTCTGTGAACACAAAACAGTTGAAACCTTATGAAACCTGGCGAGGGAGCTTGTGTTAAGATACTTAACAGATCTGTGTCAAGATTGATACAAAAACTTGCAAAAAATTAGCTAGAGTAAATAATCACGATTATTTACATCTGCTTCAAAAATTGACAATTTTGCAAATTTGAGTATACCACAAGGTCAAGCATATCAAGTAGACCACACAAATCAATTTTGGTATGAAATTTGGATCACAAAAGTGAGACTTAAGCCAGATTCTTGAAAATTGAGTCCGCGGACACAAAACAGTAGATAAACTTGAATAAATCTTGTTCAAATTAAGTTTTGACTTGACTCACAGGCTTAAAACAAGTCATAAAAAGACTGTCCACTGAAAAAGTTGAAAAAATTGTTCATTTTAGGTCAAAAGTAAATAATCGTGATTATTTACTTTTGGCTCAAAAATGATTAAGGTTGATACCAAAGACTCTGTGCATGATTAAAAACATATTTTGTGAAGGCTCATACAGTTTGGATCACAAAACTGGCCAAAAACTTGACAAAAGCTAAAACTTGTACTGATTGTCGAGAAATTGAGTTTGACTTGGTAAATCTTGTCCAAATTCAGTGAAACTTGACTCAGAGACTTAGATTGAAGTGTTAAAGAAGTGTATATGCTTAGATGACCTAAAAGATGCAAAAAAAATTCAGAAGTAAATAATCACGATTATTTACTTTTGTCATATTTTAAACCTTTTTGACCAAGTAAGTACACCACTAGTTTTATCATGTTATATTGAGCACACAAGTCAAATTTGGTAAGATTTGGATCATTAAAGTGAAAATTGTGGCAAGATTTGTAAAGTCAATTCTACGAACAAAAAATTATTGACAAATTGAGCAGGGATTATCCAAACTTAGTGAAACTTGGCTAGGGAGCTTAAGTTGAGTTGCTTAACCAGCTTGTATTAACATTTTGGCGAGAAGTTGTAAAAAAATGCCAGGAGTAAATAATCGCGATTGTTTACATCTGCTCTAGAATAAGAAATTTTGCACAACTAGGTATACCACAAGGTCAAGCATATCAAGTAAACTCCACAAATCAAATTTGGTTAAATTTGGATCAAAAAATTGAGACTTAAGCCAGATTTTTGAAATCAGAGTCTGCGGACACTAAACAGTTGATAACTTGGACAAATCTTGTTCAAACTCAATCAAACCTGTCCAGAGACCACAACAAGGTGATTACTTGGAAAAACAAGCCTAAAAAGTGTAAAAATTGAGAAAAGTAAATAATTGTGATAATTTACTTTTGAGCCCTAGAGACAAGGATTTTGATTTTTGAGCTTGTGCAATGCTAGAACAACATAATACAAGGCCATTGGTCAATTTTGGGTTCCATCGAATCCAAATTGGTACCTGTTAACTCTATTTCAAGTTTCAGATTAGTCCTTTAGCTCCTTGCAAGGATAGAATTTGGAAATCTCATTTGCTGACTCACTTAGCTCAGATTGAAGAACCAGGTTGCAGGCAAAGAATTGGGAGCTTGACAGGAGCCGAATTCAAGTCAAGTGAAAAAACGAATAACAATCTAATCCGCCATTTTTATAGTACCAGTCAACATGGACTCAAATCGAGCTGAGAATTCAAGAACAATAGAGCAAGCCAACAGTGGCAACATCGGCACAAGTGCAAACAAGCAGATTTTACAACTATATGGCTACATTGGAGATAAGGTTTTGTATGCAAATTCAAAAGGCCATAGATATATTATGAGCAGTAAAAGCAGCTCAGGAACCAAGATCCTATTGATCAGAGTGAAGCCAGATTCAGAGAACTCCCAGATGTTCACAGACTTCAGTGGAGCCAGGTATTTCAAGCTCAAAGATGAAGTGCAGATAGAAGTTCAAAAAGTCAACCCAAGTGGTTATCCAAAAATCTGCACAAGTCAGGAAAACATACAGTCAGTGCATAGGCAATCAGGGTCATTGTACATGGATTACAGTGGTCAGATCTATAATCACGAACCGGAATTGCAAGATCCAACAGATCAACCAATAGGAGCCAGTCTAATTGGAGAACCAAGCCAAAGACGGTACAAAGGTCAAGATGGAGCAGCAGTCTACAACTCGATGCTCAGTGTTTTAAAAGAAGATGCCGACAACTTGGCCAGCATAGAAGCAGAAACTTCTCAATTAGAGCTTGACATGACATAACCAAATGAAATGCCACCAGTCATGGCGTATTGCTCAGATTGTGGATGAAAATGTGGACACTTTTCTAAAGATTGTCCAAGAAATCCAGACAACAGGAACATATCAACTGCCTAGCAAGGTACAGAGAAAATTGGAAATGCGAATCTCGATGTAAGTGCATTTAACTCGTCACATTTAATGCAATCATATGATTCTTCATTACCATTAGAAGCAGCATCAAAAACACTGCAAGTTCAAAATCAGCATAAAGATGCACAGGCACCTAAAAAGCTTAAAATTGATTCTTTGAACAACAAATTCTTGCATGAATTTGGTCAAGGTGTCTAGATATCACCAAAGTTTGAAAAGATTGTTAGGTTTGCAAATGATTTTGCATCCACTATCACAAGTGTGCAATCATTCACGAGTCTAAGGGACACATCAAACAGAATGATGTTAGCATTGTATGGTACACATAATTCATATGCACACTATGTAGACCAAAAAGGAAAACTGTACAAAAAGGATCAACCAGTGTTTGAACGGCCCACATACCAACTCGTAGAAGTGCGTCCAGTGATAGATAAGAAAGGATGGTTCATTTGAGAAGAAAGAATCTATTATAGCCCATCCTCTCTAGAGCTAAAGGATATTACCCGAGTGAATCCAGAAATCTGTTCAGAGCCAAACTCTCCTCCATGGGAAATAAAGCTTCGATGTTGTGACCAAACGAGCATATACTTCAATCAAGAGAGTCGTAGTTATAGACGAGAGTCTAGCATCTATGATGCCTTGGGTCCTAAAATCACAGAAGCTCATATCATAGGAGACACATGGGATAGGCAATATCAGGGCAAAGATAATGCTATCTACAGCTTGACTTGGGGAATAATTTGTCATGTTTCACGGAGATACATAGAAAACTATGCAGAACACTTACAGATGCCAAAGATCAACAGTGCGCTACCCAAAGTGTGCCTTCACATTCCCAAAAGGTGATACTAAACCAGAGTCAAATAGTTTTGAACTCTCACAATGAAGCAGGCTATAGTGATCACCCTAGGAAGGGGGGAGTTGTAAATCCACCAAAATCAGCTCTTGTACCAGGAATCGCAATGTCAGTTAGAAGCCCTAGAGCCTCTAGCCAACAGACCCCTTCAAAGAAAAAACCATTGAAAGATCATATAGATCCCATCAAAATTTGCAATAAAAATCTTCTACGAAGATCATCAGGGACAAAAAATTCAGTTGATCTCCACAAGTCAAGGCCAAAATCCGACAAATCCTATAGTGTTCAAACAACTGCATGAGACCAAGCTCGCATATGCATATCGAGATGCAAATGGCAATGATTCTCAACAGTTTCATGACCTTGTACAAGCCCCTATGGATGCTAAACATGAAGTCAAGGACTATCTGAAGGTGATGCAAAGCCTCAAGCTTCCAGAATAGGTGGCAGAAAAGTCAAAGTTAATGAAAGCTAAAGTCCAAAAGGCTACACAAAGGTCACCACCAAAATCTCCGCCGAAGAGATAGATTCTGCCAGAAAGTACAGTGGATCTTCTAAGATCGAAAGTTACTCAAATGCAGGCATACAATGCTCAACAATTGCAAGAAAAAGGTGCAATATTACAACAAAACGAGCCAATATCAACAGAACCAGGTAATAAAGACAAAGACAATGTAGAAAAAGTTCAACCCACAGACACCGCCACCACAAAAGCACTCGATACAAAAAGAAATCCTGAGAAGATAATGTGAAACATCACCAATGAGAACGAAGAAACATTGTCAAGCAAAGTAAAGCTAGATTTTCAACTAGACAAGAACCACTTGGAAAAGATGTGGTCAACCACAACTGGAAGATGATCTTAAAATTGTGAGCATATATGGAGACAAATGAGCAGAATGTTGGGGAATCATCTCCACTACCATCGAAATAAAGTTCACAGATCATCATAGCTCAATTCCATGTGATCACAACAAAATATATGCTAGACGATATCATAAAGGGAATTTCAATGGCTCAGAAGATGTTAGAGATACAGAATGCAAATAGGATGTAGTTTTCAAAGACAATCAAGAATGAAGACCAACACTGATCACCCGCGGACGACAGCAAAAAGTCCTCGAGCATAGTTACAATGGAGACCGATGCAAAAGCAAAGTTTATTGAAGATGATTCATCTCCATTGAACAAAACTACAGAAGAGCTTAAAGAAAATCAAGCAATAACAAGTGCAAATCAAACAGAGCAAAAAGCAACCATGATAGCTATTGAGAAAAGAATGCCACCAAAGCCAGAATTTAAGAAGAATGAGGTTGCAAAAAGTCAGGAAGCAATAGGAAGTCCAAAGATCCAAACATTGCCAGTTGAATTAGCTGATGTAAGTCAGATTGGAAGTTAGAATCTCAAGTCACCCTCCATAGAGACACAATTAGATCAAGATGAGACCATGGAAAATCAAGGTAGAGATCTTCAATAGAACTTCCAATGAGAATAGTTGTAGTTCTCACCAATACAAAAGGAGCAAGTGTCAGATGCAATGCTCTATTGGATAAAAAAGCAAAGTGCAATATGATTGCAGACAACATTCAAAGCATTCTAGAGATTACTCAGGGAAAGCCATTTAATAGAGGAATCATGGGTAAGGCTACAAGTCAAAAAGAGATGGTTGCTACCCTTAGCATCCAAAATCATGAAGAGTAGGTAAAGTTTCAAGTGAAGCCTTCAAAGGAAATGCTTGCAGATGTCATCCTTGGACATCAGTGGGTTAAACCAACACAAAGCCTACAAAGAAGATACAATGTTAATACTCTCTTTTCCAAGAGGTAGCCAAGAACATTTACAGGTACTGTTAATGCTAGATTCAGAGTTGCAAGAGTCACAAGATTCAAAGACAAATCGTGCAGACAAAGGTAAAGCTAAAGTGGAACTTCCACCGATTAGCAAAGAAGGTATGACAACATATGCCTCTACATCAAAGAACCCTCATGGATCAACTTCTTCAAGCAAGTCAGGCTTTCAAAACTTTAAGTCAATTGCTGACCCAACTAAAACCTCTAAAGAAACACCCAAAAAAGCAAAGATATTTCAGCCAAAGTACTCAAAGAAAGAAAAAATAGTCAAACAAGTGTTTCTTCCAAACAGTTTAGTCAAAGTCGATGATCCGGTTTGGATTAAAGATAGGAAATCAACACAGAAAGACAAACACATGGGATGGATAGCATCAGAATGGAGCTTAAAAGCACAGGAGTACTATGGAGGTAACAGATAGATATGGGTACCAAAAATGCAAGTTAGAGCATATGAAGTAATGACAAGTCCCTCCCAAGAAAAGAGGCCCATTAGGTATCAACCCCGACAATATCCTAAGATACCTAAGAAGCAGGTATACAACATAACAGCATTGAAAGACGTTGAAGTCTACCACAACTCACAAGAGGATACAAAACAAAGAATAATCTCAAAGAATGTTTCTCTTAGACAAGGATTCTACACAGGATATAAAAAGATTTGGCTACCAGTCAACCACAACCCAACTGCGACTACACCATACCTGCATGAAGATCTCAAGAACTCAACAAGACCTAGAACGAAGCAAAGTCAACAATGGAGATACAAAGGTCATCGAGAGATTTGGGTTCCTAAGTCTTCCAAAATGCTCCTAGTCAAAGCCAAATGCCAACAGTGAACAGAGGCCTACAACAACATCAAAGACTCCCACATTCATAGGCCTAATTGGAGAATCAAACAGATAATGGAGTCTTCACAGTCGAAGAAGGATGACCCAACCAGTGCGAATGCAGATTCAAAGAAGATAAAACAATTATGGAAAAAGAAACCTTCAATGCCAAAATGGTCCTTCACTAATCCTCTTTTTGAGGATTCAAGTTTACTTTTACCTGAAGAAATGTTTGTGATAAGCACAAGAATGTGAAAAGTCAAGTTGCCAGGGTGCAAAAGACACTCTTTGGCATAGTCAGAACCGGGATGCTGAGCCATAAAATGAGCAAACCATTAGTCCCAAAGCTTCAAGTCATAATAAACTTTGTGCTAAGAGTCATAGTTATTAGGCTTACGCTCAAGCTGGAAGAGTTGATCATATCTAAGTCATGTTGCTCATGCTGGATGAGATAATTATAAGAGTGAAAGTCTATTAACTTAGAATTGGTGGAGTGTGGTAGAGTCCAACACTCACGCACAATGCATAGTAAGATGAGAGCATATATCCTCGACAACAAAAACCATTCTTAAAGGGGTTCCAGCTTGCAAAGCCATGTCACATGCTTTTATAGCTACACCATGAATCTGAATAACCCCTCAAAATCTTTCTTACACAGCATATTGTTTCCCATGTATTTCTGTGTATGCATAAATAGGATGTCCCACCATTGGACATATGCATTAGGCACTCTTTTTGCTTCCACCTATGCACCTTAAGTGAACTACAACAGGCAAACCAATGTTCCATCATGCTCCCTCTCATATTTGCTGCCTTTTTAATTCCATATCTATCAGCAAATAATCCCTTGAGTACTTTATTAATATTTCCCATGCTAATAAGTAATCCAATAATGCACGTATCCCAAAGGAACTTTTTTCCCATTGGGTTTTTTCTCTTTGGCCATCCAGGTATTAGACCCTAATTTAGATCCTCATCATTTCACTTCTCTTGTACATACTTCATCTAGCAATTTGATGTGGCCTTTGGAGACGAGGGTTTCATAGAGTCCTCCAAGCTACATCATGTAGCTATGCACTTCCAAAAATCTACTCGTCAATGGTGGGCTAGCCTTCGTGCCAATGGCGAAGCCCCAAAGACATGGAAAACTCTATGAGTTTCCATCATGAGAAATTCCTTGCAAGTGATGCAAAGGACAAAGTGCTTACCCAATGGCAGACTTTGAAGCTTCTCCCCCATGAGTCTATCCACAAATATGTGGACAAGTTTTGGGATTTACATCTCAAGGCAAAGTAGTCTTTCAAAAAATAGACTTCACCAAGAAAAATCAACAATTATGTGTAGGATTACCTAAAGAAATGGATGACTGTATGTTAGCTCCCAACGGCCTGGTTTTATTACGGAAGTAATCCACCACACTATGGTTGCTTTGCGCATCAATTTCCAACAAGAGACTAAAAGGAATGCCAAGCCCATGGAAAACAAAGATTGAAATGAAGGAAAGGGAAAGAACAATGCTCAAAATTCTTCCCAAGGCAACTCTATCAACAACAATAAGCTAAGGAGAAAGGAGTCTACAAAGGCAAGAATTTACTTTCTCTCGAGGAGCTAGAGTGTTATCACAAAGATAATCGGTTCTTCAAGTGCGAGGAGCAAGGACATGCCTATTGTGCCTGCCCCCAAAGAAATGTGCACAATGAGCCGCCTAGAGCTTCTATGGTTGAAGATCCAAAAGAGGATGCTCATTGCCAAGGATTTCCTCTTTCCTATGCTTGGGAAAAGATGCAAGAGAATGATTCCTTTATTTTGTTTGACGTTGGTTCAACTCACAGCTTCATATCCACGGAGTTGACCACCAAGCCATGCATATAAGCCCACAAGATGGGAAGTGCATTGAAAGACAATGGAGCTATCAAGGGACACGACGTCTCAGTTAATCCCTTAATTGTAAAATTGAGACTTCATCTCCAAAGCTATGTGGACAAAGAGGATTTCTTCATCTTCCCTCTCAAACATGAGGATGTTATCGTTGGGGCACCATGGTTTAACCGCATGGCTTCCAACATGAAGCTCCGTGCTGAAAGGAGAATCTACTTCATCTACAAGGAAAAGAGGATGTATATAGATGCTAATGAGTCGAGAAACACCATATCCTTGGTAAATACGCTTTCTTTTGATAAGTCCATGAAAAGATCTACTTCTGCATATATGATTTTTGTTGGAGAATTGTAAATGATTCCAATGGCTTCACAAGTAGCAATAAAGGGAATCAAGAGGAATTACAATTATCTAATTTCCTAAATGGATTCCAAGATATTTTTATTGATGACATCCCTAGTGAGCTACCTCCAAAACGAAGGATGATGACCATGAAATAGAGCTTCTACCAGGAAGCTCACCACCTAACAAGCCTCCTTATTGAGTTTCCCAAGCTCAACAAGAGGAGATCATGAGGCAAGTGAATGATTTGGTGTAAAAAGGGATGGTGAGGTCTAGCTCCTCTCCATTCTGTTCACCAATACTTTTAGTGAAAAAGAAACACGGCACATATCACATGTGTGTCAATGATAGAGCACTAAATAAGATCACTATCAAAAACAAATTTCATGTACCACATGCCACTCAAATTCTCTTGAGGAGTACAAGCATTACCTCTAGGTAATATTTCAAGTTATGACAAAGAATAAGCTTTTCATTAATCAAAAGAAAAGTGAATTTTTCCTACAAGAGATTCAATACTCAGGTCACATTATCTCTAAAGATGGCATCCGTATGGATCCAACAAAGTTAGAGGTAATAAATAGATGGCCTAATCCAAGGAATCTATAGGAGGTACAAAGCTTTATAGGTATGTGTGCATACTATAGATGTTTCATAGAAAAATGCTGGCTAATAGTAGACCCATTACATAACTTAACAAAAAGAACGTTAAGTATTCATGGACTGCAAAAGTGCAAGAATCTTTTGAGAAGTTTAAGAAGAAGCTTATCTCTCAACGTGTGCTCACGCTACTAGATCTCTCAAAGCCATTTGAGGTCCAATGTGATGCTTGTGGTTATTGCCTTGGAGTTGTTTCGCTTCAAGAAGGGTATGCCATATCATATGAGAGTCAAAGTATCAACTCTGATAATAAGCGAGTATTGCGCAAATACAAAAAAGAGCTACTAGTTGTTCTATATGTCCTAGACACGTGGAAATGTTATCTCTTGGGGACTCCTTTCATCCTACAAATGGATCACAAAGCCTCAAGAACTTCATGAAGCAAACCAAGCTCTCTGACAAACAAATGAGGTGGGAAAATTTTCTTTTGCAATTTAAATTTCATATTGCTCACATTGTTGGCAAGCACAATCAAGTGGTCAATGGAATTTCACAACGGCAAAGGGTAAATGTAGTGTCTATAGCAACTCACAATGATCTATCTTTTATGATGGATGAGTATGCTACTGACTAAGAATTTAAGTACGTAATTATAGCCGTTGCATTAGAAAAGGAAAAAGAACCATTCACCTTGAAGGATGGTTATCTTCCAAATGGAAATAGGAAAGTCATGTATGAATCCCATGCTTCTCCTTATGTGGGGCAAAGAGGGATTCCATAATCTACCTGTCAAGGAGTAGAGATGTATTTCTATTGGTCTACCATGAAATGTGAACATACAAGAGTATGTTTCAAAATGCATGGTATACCAAAAATTAAAATTTGATTGAGGGAAGCAACTTGGATTGTTTCAGTCGTCGACATGCTTAGAAAGAAAACACACTCTATGCCTGTCAAAAAGACTATTAAGGCACATCAAACGGCAACCCTCTTTGGATCTCAATTTTTCAAGCATCATGACTTGCCAACATCCATAGTGGCAGACAAAGATCTTAGAATGACCAATAATTTCTAGAAGGGTCTCTTTGAGAATCTAGGAAGTAGATTAAATTTCTCTTTCGGCCTATCATCCACAAACGGATGACCAAAGTGAAATAACTAATCTAACGATTCTTGAGAATCTACTAAAAGCCTATGTCATGGAGTTAGATCAAAGTTCTCAATGAGAGAAGTACGTACCTCTTATAGAATATGCGTATAATGACATTGTACATACTTTTATGGGGGAAAGCACCTTTCGAAGTTAAAGAGGGAAGATCCAAAAGTCCCTTACTACTTAAAGTACATGGGAAGATCTTTGCTACTGATGAATATAGCCGAGACTCAAAAGAATATTTTCCAAAGATTAAAGAGGTTATATCCATCTCAAAGTAAAGGCAAAAAGGGTTGCTGCTAATAAGCATAGAAGAGCCTTAACCTTTAAAGAAAATGAGTGGCTCTTGTTAAAGTTTCTCAAGGCTCGTCTAAGGCATACTATGGGCAAGAATCCTATAGGCCACCAAGAGTACTATGCTAAACTAGCAAAAATATACTATGGTCCTTTTTAAATTCTTAAGTCAATCAATGAGATGGCTTATCAATGAAATTTTCCCAACCATTGGCTCATGCACAATGTTTTCTATGAGAGCCTATGTAAGCCTTACAAAGGAGAGCCACCAAAAGAAGCAATAGTTACAAACCCTCCAAAAATTGAAGATCAAGAAGAAGTACTTCAATCTGAGTCCATCCTATGACATGAAGACAAGGTATTAATAAATGGTAAGATTATCTGACGATATCTTATAAAGTTAAAGAATTATCCTTTTAAGGATGCTAAATGGATGCAAGGAACCTAGCTTAACGATAATGTGAACCTTGTAAATGCTTACAATGGTGCCTTAGAGTAAGCATTTTAAATGAACAATGTTTTTGTCTTTTAAGACTCATTCTCTTTCTTTTATTGTGCACAAATTTTAAGAAGTATGCATGCTTAGTACCATGTTTGTGGTGACGACGTCTCCCAAACACCAAGTAGAACTTGTCACTCTACTTTGGAAGTGTGATATGGACTAAAGAGCAGACATGCTTGTGGTAGCTAAGTCTCCCGAGCACAAAATGGATTAGTCATCCATTCTGAATGATGTTGTAGGGTAGAAAGGGATCCTCTATCCGCTAAGAAATATGGACTAATGACTAGGCTTTACCTTCTCTACCTCATAGTCGAGGACAACTATGATTTCAAGAGAGAGGTAATATCATAAAATATAATATCTAACTTTACCAAATGATTTTCTCATATTAAACTGATCATTTAATATAGAAAGATACAAGGGGAATAAGAGTTAGGATATAGATATGTTCTTTTAGACCTATCTCAACAGAGGACCAAAAGGAGAAATGGTTGCATCTCAATAGGGGTCCAAAAGAAGACGGTCTACCAAAGAGAAATGTGCAATAAGTGCTTCTAGATTTACCTCAGCAAGGGACCAAGAGGAGAGATGGTTACATCTCAATAAGGGTCCAAAAGGAGGTAGTCTATCAAAGAGCAACGTGCATCTAATAGAGCTTAAAAGACCTTAGGGTTAGCTTCAAGTTCTAAGTCTCTCTTTCTCTCTCTTGCAAAAGTATTGTTTATGCCAAGTAAATTAAGTATAATGGTTATGTTTCTACCTCTATGTTCTCAAAGTAGTCTC
The DNA here is from genome assembly GCF_014529385.1 of Adiantum capillus-veneris. Lineage (NCBI taxonomy): Eukaryota > Viridiplantae > Streptophyta > Polypodiopsida > Polypodiales > Pteridaceae > Adiantum > Adiantum capillus-veneris. Next base: position 66,985,432 of record NC_140951.1, on the reverse strand, counting down.
AAAAAAATGCTCTCTATAATTTTCCTAATTCCGTTATTCTCAAAGTTCATGGGTCAATTTCCATTACAAGACCTGTTACCAATGCAACCATTGTAGAATCTTCTAGAAATGGAGAGTAGATGTAGAGTGGACATTTAGTGCAGAGTGTACTTATGATCCTTCTATCCATGATGCTTGTATGCAAATATCTACAGAGTCACATGTTTGGTACTTTGATATTTACAAAGCACATTACTTCACATCGTGACTTCTTTGCCTCTCTTGACATGGGAATACAGTTACTTGTGCCAACAATTCCTCTTATTTGGTCAAGGAAATTGGAAAGATGTGAATGGTAGTTCTTTCACACTTGTTGATGCACTTTATGTACCAGGGATTAAAAAGAATATTTTATCTATATCTACACTTGCAAGACTTGGTCTTGTTGTCAATTGTGTGGATGATAGATGTGTAGTTCATGATCTCAGTTTTGGAGATGAAATTGTTGCATCTACCATTTTGTGTCATGGGCTGCATAAGCTCACTTTGTATGACAAGTGTGGATAGAATGTTGCAAATGCAATTATGGATTCAAAAGCTATTTTAAATGGCAAAATTTGGCATGGACATTTTGGGCATCCAAATTTTGCCCATTTACTATGTTTGCAAAAATCAGATATGATCGCTTATTTTTTGCCGCTTGTAGCACCTTCTAATCATGTTTGTGAAGGCTATAGGGGTAAGATGTAGCATTCAAAGTTTTCAAATGGTGGTTTAGTGAGGGCTACATGTAGATTGCAACTTGTACACACATTGATGTTTGTGGGCCTATGCCCTTGTGTAATTACTTCTACTTTATGACTTTCGTTGATGATTACTCTAGGCATGCATAGGTCTGTCTACTTAAAGTTAATTTCAAAGTATTCATGTGTTTCAAGAAGTTTTTGGTTATGGCTAAAAATGTCTCTAAATGTATTATGGGCACCCTCCATTCAGATCGAGGGTGGGAGTATATGTTTCATGAATTTAATGCATTTATGGCTAGTCGTGGAATAAAACACCAATGTACAATGCCATATACACCTCAACAAAATGGTATTGATGAAAGAAAAAATTATTCTCTTATGAAGATGGCATGATGTATGGTCAAGAGGCAAGATTTACCACATTTTTTTTGTCTTGAGGCTATTATGTGTGCTATTTAAGTACTTAACAAGTGTCCTACTAAAGCCTTGTACTCTATGAATCCTTATAAAGCATGGCATGATAGCAAGACATCTATTGATCACGTGCACATTTTTTTTGTTTAGATTATTATTTAGTGCCACAAATGCAACACGAAAATTTGGATGATAAGATTGTCAAATGCATTTTTGTTGGTTACAGTCCTAAAAGTAGAGGTTATGTCTAGTTTATGTGATGAAGAGGAAGCTCTTTCTTTTGATGAAGCACAAAATTCAAATAATTGGATGACTGAAACACAATCAAAATATGATGCATTTATAGAGAACGAAACATAGACTTTATGTGATTTGCCTCCTAGCAAAAAGCTATTGGTACAAATTGGGTTTACAAGTTGAAACCTAAGTCGGATGGTGAGATTGATCGCTACAAGGCTAGACTTGTTGCAAAAGGTTATGCATAGTAGAAAGGCATTCACTATGAAGAGAACTTTTCTCCCACTTGTCTTACGACTACTATTCATTTTCTATGTGCATTGGTAGCTCATTTAGATGAAATGTACATCAACCAGACATTGTTACTCTTGAATGCTGATATTTTTGAGGAAGTAAACGTAATGTAGCCTCATGGTTTTGTCAAAGAACGATAAGAAAATAAAGTATGCAAATGTAAGAAAGCTTTATATGGGTTGAGTAGTCTCCTCATGCTTGGTATGAGAAAGCCAACACTCACTACATTAGACAAGGATTTTGTAAAAGTCCAAATAAGAGTACTTTGTATGTAAACGTGAGGGTGATGTATTTCTCATCATCATTTTGTATGTAGATGATTTGTTGAATACTGGTTTGAACGAAACACGTATTGCTAAATTCATAGCTAAATTTAATTCCATTTTCAAGATCAAAGTCTTGGAGCTTTTCCATCATTACTTGGACATAAAATTTAAGCAGTGTGATGGAGGTATTGCTTTTTGTCAAGCAAGATACATAGAAACATTACTATGTAAGTTTGGACTTGAGGACTGCAAGCCTACTGTTAAGCTATTGCTATGCCAATGGAACATGTTTGAAATTGAGTCTTAATGGTGCTAGAGATCTTACTGATGTCACTCTTTATCGGTTGGATGCCTTATTCATGTATGCAATACAAGGCTAGATATTCAGTTTGCAGTCTCACAAGTCAATAGACTTATGCATAGCCCGGGGGATAAGCATTGGCAGGCTATTAAAAGGATCTTTCACATGAGTGGCATTATACATATTGGGTTGTTTTAATCCAAGGGGAATCATTGACACAAGATTTGCATGCATTTTTGGACATATATTGGGCTCGTTTTTATGACACATGAGTGTGCATGAGTGGTTTTTGTTTCATGCTTGGCAATTCATGCATATCATGGTTGAGCAGGAAGCAACCTATTGTGGAAACTTCTAGCTGTGAAGTTGAGTATAGGGTAGCCTTCACAACTATGACTGAATGTGCATGGCTTAGATGCCTTATGATTGATTTGAATGTTGGACAGGACACTGCCAACATCATCCACATTGACAATCAGAGTGTCTTGGCAATTGCAAGGGACCAATTTTTTCATGCTTGCACAAACCACATTGAGTTGCATTATTGTTTGGAGGTGATAACCACATACAAGTGCCCACCTAGCCAAGGCGCCGTTGAGTCACCCGGCCAAAGTTTTGATGTGGTCACAATATTTTTCCGATGTTTAATACATCAAACCCTGTAAAAGTCTAATGACAATTGCCTATGTCAAATCTGAGTCAAAGATGTAATTTTTCCAATGATGTATGTAAAGGTCCATGAGAAGTTGGCCGCCGGCCACTTTAGAAAACCCTAGGTATATAATACACTAAGGTTAGTGGGAAAGGAGAGATCATTTTTTGTGAAGATAAGGGACTACTGCGTTACGTACAGAGAGCTACCTCTTTGCTCCAGCTTGTAATCATCGCTTCTGTGGCTACGGTAATCCAAATTCAATTTTGTTTCTTGCATTGTGTTCCTCTCACTCTGCTCTTCCATTCAAGTGTAAGCATTCAAGATTCGATGAAGGTTTCAGACGCATCCGTTTAGGCCTTAAATCACTGTTTTGAGTGTTTATATGCGTATTTTATGTTGTTTTGACCCTAGGAGAGGCTTTAGGGACCTAAACACGACCCTTTAGGATCATTCGTTTACTGTTTTTGCGTACTGTGGGACGAACGATCGCGATCATTGTACCTTCCCAGAATGCTGTGACACTGATAGGATATGTTCGTGATAGTCTCCTATAGCTTCTCTTCAAGTTTTGTGCGATTCCGATATGATTTGCATGGTGAACGGGCGTGATGACTGTAGAGCTATGTAGAAGGACATAGGCAGATTACTTGGCTTTAGTGCGATTGATTTGCTTGTAGAGTTAGTAGTTGCATCTCTTCGAGTTCACTTCATTAGGATTGACACCCTAGTGAGTTTCCATGCCTCATCCGAGTCGCTTCCCCTGTATTGATAGTTTTATGTTGATGCTTGAGAGCTATGCTATGGACGTCCGTCGCGGTGACCCGCAAACATTGGCGCCGTTGCCGAGGAATGAATCTTAGGTGATGAGTGACCGAGTGCGTATTCATAGTGTTTCTTATTGTTCCAAAAGATAATTTCCATTCCATTTACATTTCAGTGAAGCATCTAGACAGGGGTTTAGTGCTTAGTGGAGTCTAGTGTCGGGGGACTGGCTAGATCTACTCTTGAGAGATATAGGGAGTTGTGAGTGAGGTTGCTTTAAGCATGTTTGCTCTTCAAATTTCTTTGTATTGATTGAGTACTGATCCATCATCCGTTTTTTATCCTGTTTTTTTTGTTTGATTCATTTTCTTATGTTATTTCATTTCTGTACTTAGGAGTAGGATAAGTAAATCACATTCCAGTTAGATTTGGGGTAAAAGTTAGAGTCGAGAAACCAGAAAACCATAACTTTGGCAAAAAGGCCATAAGACTCTGAAATTTAGAAAATCTGACCAAACAGAGCTGAAATTGATTCAAATCACAAAGTGATAGCACCAAACACTGGGAAATACTTGTTAGAGAGAGCCTATAAAATTTCATCAGATTTTGCCTCTGTACTATGATCACGATCGGTGTACCTCAGTGCCACAATTGTACAAGATTTGACATGTGCCTTCCTAATAAGATTCTAAACAAGTTTGTCTAAAGCAACCACACCCAAAAACATCAAAAATCAAGGAAATCAGGCCACTTGGGTAAAACTAGCCTGACAGACCCAGAAATTGTAAAATCTTGACTTTTGGTGATCCAAATGCAAAAAGACTTGGAGGATAGCCTTAAAACATCAGTGTCTACAAGCATGCCAAATTTGGTCTAATTTGGGCTCAGAACTACGATCGCGATCGGTGTACCTAAGTGCCAGATTTTGACCAGATTTCATCTATGGGATCCTCAGGTGTATACAAACATAAAAGTCTAAAGGACCTAGGGTCAAAAACCACAAAAAACAGGTCAAAACCACTGAATACGGATCCAAGTCAAAAACTGCTAAATTGACATAGAAATTGACTTTCAGTAGACCAAAACACATCAAAACTGAGAAGAAAGCATACAGAGGGATAGCGTGTACATAGGACAACCCTAGATAGCTTTCAAATCTCAAAACAAACATCAAAATCAGATCAAACTGACAGATTCTGGAAAACAGACACTTCCAACCAAGAAATGGTAAATTCTTGACTTTTTTGAGTCCAAATACAAAAGTGTCTGGCAGGTAGTCTTAAAATAGCCTAGTGAACAAGCTGGTGAAGTTTCATCCAATTTGGGCTCCAAACTACGATCGCGATCGGTGTACCTCAGTGCCAGATTTTGACCAGACTTTACCCACACATACACCTAGGTTATATAAGATAGCAGGAGTTTTCAAAATTCAAAAAAGTGACCAAAATAGCCAAAAATAGCAGACAGACAGAAAACCACTGCAACAAACCAAGATCTGGTAAAAACTTGACTTTTTCTTGTCCAAATTCAAAAAGATTTGGGGAGTGGTAAAAACTTGACTTTTTCTTGTCCAAATTCAAAAAGATTTGGGGAGTAGACTGTACACATCATTGTCTACCATATCCACAAGTTTCATCCAATTTGGGCTCAAAAGTACGATCGCGATCGGTGTACCATAGTGACATTTTGAGTTGAAAATTTGTGAGTAGGTAGCTGACATCTAGTGCAACATATTTTCCAAAAGGAGCAAGGTCAAAAAAGCAAAAGAAAGTGGTCAAAAGTCCCATTTACACAATCAAGCCAATAACCGCAGAACCACCTGGGATTTGGGTTTTCATTGGTCAAAACATCTCCAAATTCAAAAATACAGAGACACTTGGTATCAAGACATCAAGGGCTAGCTACTGTGCAAAAATCTTCCAAGCCTGTGACATGGGGTCAACGATCGCGATCGGTGTACCTCTACATAGTGGGGGTATCTGACTTCATAAGTTTGTAGACCTACTTGAGTACATCCCAAATCTCAAGTTTGAGTGAAAAATACCCTCTGGAAGCCAAGATACAAGCCAAAGTTTCTGTGTTCTGGTCCTGAGACTGTTTTGAGTGCTGTTTCAGGAGCAATTCACCAAAAGTGCTCTAACTTTTGATAGACAAGTCCAAATTGAGTCAAGTATAGCTAGGAAGAAAGCTTGCGGGCAATAGCACCAAAACTTTTAGAGCTTGGTTTTGGTTTTAGAGCTGAATTTTTCTAGGTTTCCTAATTCCAAACTTTTAGGGTACCCCAAAACCAGTGTCCAGAGACCAAAAAAGTCACAAATTCCTGACTTTTTAGAGACTTGACCAGGGGCAAAAAGGGATTGTGTGCACTAAGCCAAGATATTCTTATCAAGGACCATCTTGAGAGTATTGAGTGAGGCTTAAACATGACAACTCATCCATCATTAGGGTTTCCCACTCAACTCAGAGATATGCCACCTACACAAACAACCAGAAATACTGCAACACCTATAACAAGAGGGTTGAGACAAGACCATGAGGCTTATCAATCATATCAAGCCAAACCTCAAGGCATGGCTCATGGATATTTGTCAAGTGATCATGTAGCTCACTGGAAGCCAAACCAATCAACTAAAATGCGGGAGTTTGAAAGAGAAAAAGTGGAAATTGCTGGAGACTTAGAGGAGAAGCATCCTCTAATCAACAAACCCAACGTGAGGTTCATCAAAACCAATGAAGCCGCGAGAGTTCTAACGGATTACACTTATGATGGCCTTTATAGGTTACCTATTGGGGATCAAAAAAACTTCTATAGATGTTTAAATACCATCATTGAAGAGTTGACAGACTACAAGAACCTCTATGCCTTCACATACACAGATGACCAGGGAGTGCAAGTTCTAATGGTAGATAAGTATGGACGAGAGTACAAAATTATCAGCCCAATTGAACTAGAAATATATACATACATGGGTACTCCAATCTCTGCTTACTACTTTCAACCGAGTGTAAGCGTACCAAGGTTTTTGGAGACTGATTTGCAAGAACCTAACATTGAAACTATGGAATCAAATGGACCTCAAACATCCAAAATAGCTATTCACGGGAGTGTAGCTCCTACCTCATTGAGTGGAACCAAGAGACCACCAATTAGACTTTCAAATCCATCAACTTTTCCAAAACATGTCTTAAAGGGAGTTCCACCGGGATTTGCTCCAAGACGAGAAGAAGGAACGAGGGATGTCTTTGTGAGAGACCCCCACACGCTAAGATGCATGGTTGAACCAGAACCATTGAGACCATATCAATTGGCAAAATGTGTCAAGAAGAAGTATGATGGGTTAAGGGATCCATACGTACATGCATCCTTGTTCAAACAAGTGTTAAGAGCCGAACAAGTATTTTATTTTCATACACAGTATGAGGGATTTGGCTTAACCTTGGAAGGGATAGCATTGAATTGGTTCCAACCATTGGACAAAAATGCCTTCTCAAACGTTGAACAACTGTTGGAAGAATTTTTTGTGGAGTTCTCTAAAAGGGGAATCAAGCATAACACAGTGTCCCAAATCTATGCATTCAAGCAAAAAGAAGATGAGAGAGTAAAGGAAGCATCGCTACGCTTTAAACAATATATAGAGAGATGTGCGGAACGCGAGTTACCACAGGATGAAAGATTATCAATTCTCTTCATAGAGGGTTTGAAAAATGAAACTCTCAAGAAAGATTTTCACTTAAAAAGATGTATTTCCTTTGAACAAGTCACGAGAGAAGCGTTATACCTAGTTGACAATTGTAAAGCCTATGGCGAGGAAATTGGTGATACAAAGATCACTATGGATAATTCTCCTTTAGCATCTGGTGAAACCAACACAAGGCAAGTGGGTATGTCTCAATTAATGACCAACCTAGATGAGCTAGCAGCACAAGTAGCACAAGGAAGCATCTCTACGCTTTAAACAATATATAGAGAGATGTGTGGAACGCGAGTTACCACAGGATGAAAGATTATCAATTCTCTTCATAGAGGGTTTGAAAAATGAAACTCTCAAGAAAGATTTTCACTTAAAAAGATGTATTTCCTTTGAACAAGTCACGAGAGAAGCGTTATACCTAGTTGACAATTGTAAAGCCTATGGCGAGGAAATTGGTGATACAAAGATCACTATGGATAATTCTCCTTTAGCATCTGGTGAAACCAACACAAGGCAAGTGGGTATGTCTCAATTAATGACCAACCTAGATGAGCTAGCAGCACAAGTAGCACAACGAATAAAATGGTGTGCCATTGAGCAAAAATGGACCAATCATGAGATGAGTGAGTGCTACTATAATCAAACCTACACGAGGGGGACACTCTTTGGACATCAAATAGAAAAACAAATGCCTTTACCAAATCATCCATTATTTCAAAATAGGGTTGTATCAAGGGCTTTACAAAGAGCTGAGGTATCACAACCTAAGCCAGGGCAAGAACCTATGAGAAAACTCTATTCATTGAATGAGGACACTCTGATGTTCATAGCCAATCAAGAGCGTAGACCAGAGACCATTCTGGCTAAGCAAGAACAACCATCAATTGTGTCATCAGTGACTCAACAAGATGGACCATGCTACAAGTGTGGAGGTAATCATTGGGCCAAGAATTGTTCTCGTGTTGAGATAATTGGATATTGTGTGGAGTGTGCCATTACACACGTTGTTCCAAATTGTCCAAAACACCCAAACAAATAGGGGAAAACAACAATGAATGTTGTAGGAGTGTTACCTTCTCCAAGTGGATCAGAGGCAGAACCCAAAATTCCTGTGAAGGTAGTGACTAGAGCCCAAGCAAAAGAAAATGCTGACGACCAAGCTAATAAGGAGAAAGATCAACAACCCAAACAAGGGGAAGCAACTAGTGTGTCAGTGAGGAATGGGAGAAAATCTTGGAAAGCCAAAAGAGACAGAATTAAAGCAAAAATAATTACAAATCAAACTGCACTACAAACAGAATTACAAGAGACAAAGGAGCAGTTAAAACAAGAACGGGAAAACAAAACGGTGGTGAGCGATAAGAAACCAAGGAAGGCGTCTTCCGGAGGATCTGTGTTGGTAGACGAAGTCCTAGAGCCATTAGATGCTGCACTAGAAGCATATGAGGCTATATTGAAACCCAACCAAACCCTAGAGCAACGAGGGATGAAATATCCTCATGCTGAGGTAGAGACTGAGAGGTTGAAAATGTGTAAGGAATTGGTAAAAACTACACAGGCAATGATGGAGCCTGAACCACCAATTCCACCTCCAGAAACAAAACCAAAAAGTGTTGGATTTGAAATGCCTAAGACAAAGGTTGTTGAAACATTAACTCAAAGAAACATTCAGTCAGCTAGAATCACAAAAGAATGTGCAAGCAAAGACAGCAGCACAAGAACCCAACAACCTAGATATTCAACTAGATGATCAAGTAGTGGCCAACACCGCTAATGATGCAAGGTCAAGATCACAATTTATGGCACCTATCCCAGAGATAGATGAGCCATGGCCAAATGAATTGTGGGAAGCAATTAGAAGTGCAAAAGATGGAAGTGCGACTTTCCAATCTGCACCCATAATTGAGGTCAATACAGGGAATGAAGTCTATCAGGGAGACATTCAATCTCTAAATGGAGATGCAGGGACGAAAGTTTCAATTGAAAGAAAACCAGAGTCCTTAAAGACCTTACCCTCATACATAGGAGAACATGAGGCAGGCTCAGAGACTAGAGTGGTGCCATCTCAGAGGAGAGCCATATCCAAGATGATGGATACAAAGAGTATGCAAGAGTTGATGTCAGCTCCAATACAGTGCACCATTACTCTATCTGAACTGCTTAAGATTAGACCACATGTATGGGATGAAGTAGGCAACAATTTGGGGAAGATGGGATTAAAGATACCTCTTCAAGATCTACCCTCAAATGAACAATCAAACAAAACTCAACAAGAAAGTGTACATGCTAAACCTGTGCCAATAAACAAGGTGGGGGAATATTGAGAAGGAGAAGAAGGAAACACCACCTTACTTGTGGAATACAATTGAGTTAAAACATTGGCTATACTTGATAGTGGGGCTGGAGTAGCCATAGCCGCAAAAGACATTTGGAAAAAATGGGGTAGACCAACGCTTAGGAAAACTAGAATGAAGCTGCAACTTGCAGATGGATACACGGAAAAAACTATGGGTATCTTAGAGCAAATTATTGTGACTTCTTGTGGAATTGAATATGAACATACGTTTGCAATAGTAGATTTTGGAAAAGGGAACAATTTTGATATCATTTTAGGAAGACCTTTCATGCGTCAACTTAAGATGGTTCAAGATTGGTGCTATGACTATATCTACTTGAAACATAAAAAGGTCACCACAAAAATAAGCATAAAGGACCATAGCTATAGAGATGTGAATAGAACTCCTATAGAAAAAATTGACTCTACTATAGTCAATGGGAAAGAGATACCTGCGTGGCTACAAACCAAACAAGAACTTTGGATGTGTGGTGCTTCGAAGTGTGGAAGCTCAGTGAAGGAGGATTGCATCCTAGAAAGATCAATGGATGATGAAGCTTACATACCAGAACCCTATCCAGAGCAATTATTTGAGCCATTTGGATGGACTCAAATATTGGCAACCTTGGATGTGTGTGTTAATGAGGTGACCCCGACTAAATTTTGCGATGAGGAAGGGTATGATATAACTCCCGTATTTACAATAAAGGTGTTGAAGGAAGCTAACGAGATTTGTGAGTGTGAAGGCAAAAAAGGTGAAACAGATAGCTACGTCATAGAGCATGATGCCACAGTGCACATGAAGAAAGCAGAGCAACAACAAGAATATGTCATCATTGACATACCTGAAGAATCGACAAAAGCTATTTCAAAGAAGCCGACTCCCAAAAAAGTGCAAATGAAAGTAGATGAAGGAGAAAATCTTTCAAGTTCAACGGCAAATCTTCAACAAACGCAAGATCAAAAGAAGAACAGAGACAAGGAAGAAGATGGACTATCTCCAACGATGATCAAATTCAATTTATGCGGACAAACAGGGCTCAAGGTTACATGTTCGGCCACAATTGATCCTTATGCTACTAAGAATCTAATGACTTATGGAACATGGATCATGATGGGAAAGCCACCAATCAATGAGCTAGAAGAAACAGTTTACACAAGTTCAAAAATGCCGATTCCTAGCTTTGGAGTGGCAGAAGCTGTACTCAAATTGAGTACCGGAGAGTATAAAGATACTTTCCACATAATCAACCCCCATCATATCAAAGAGAGCCTGGTCCTGACAAAACGCTGGAGGAACATCTTCTTTCGACAACAATCAAAAGCTTCAACAACCACAACGGTAAGACTCCATGAAGCTTCTCAAATCCATGCAGAGAAGAAATTGCCAACCATCGTGGAAAAAGGTAAAGCAAAGGTAAACATTGAAGTATATCAACCTCGCCAGACGACTTTACCTTCAACGAGATTCCATTAAATTTCCCACGAAGCCTCTACATCAAGAGCCACACCATCAACAATACAATGGAAACCAAAGCAAAAAGTCTATCAACCAAAGTTTCCATCACAAAAAAGCATCCAGAAGAAGCCGAAGAATGTCAAGCAGGTGTTGGTATCCAAAGAGCACATCCAAGTCAAAGACCCAGTTTGGATACATGAAACACGGTTTCAACCACAACAACAAAAGGTGACAGGGTGGATAGCATCGAATGAGTCAATCACTATTCAAGGCTACTTCTAAGGAAACACTAATATTTGGGCCAAAAAGCCTAAAGTAACAGCCTGGACCTACCCACCTCAGCCAACTAGTTCCACAAGGAACAAGACGTGCTATCAACGAAATACAAAATACTCAGGGAAGCGAAAGAACACCAACAAAAGGCAAACAAAAAGACCTTCCAAGCGGGCAACGCGAAAAGTTTGGGTACCGAAATCAGACTTCAACAAAGGTACCCAACACAAACAGGTGAATCAGCAGGTGATTCCAGTGAAGCTACTCAAAGCACAAGGATTCTATGAAGGTAACACCCAAATATGGTTACCCAAAGTAGTTGCTCAACCTAGATCCACTAAGACCAACCAAGTAACAAAGGACCCCACACAAAGACAATCAACAACAATAAAGAGCCAATGGAGACCAATTACAACCAAGGCTGCTGCAATCTACAGATGGATACCTTGTCATCAATTACAAAAGCAAGGCTTTTACAACGAAAATCATCAGGTTTGGATACCAAAGCCTAGTGTCCATCAAATTGTAGAAGAAGATAAAATGCCAAAGACGGTCACACAAGGACCAAAAACAAAATGGGTTCCAAAATTGCTAGTGGAAACTCAATCACAGAGAACCCACACATCTCGACAATCGCTTCTCATGGAAATTAAGGCAAAGGCTACATCAAGCCCTATCAGAGCTGAAGGACTTGTTTTACAAAGAAGTATCAACATACAACAAGCAAGTCAAGAGGAGCCAAAATATGCCAACCTACTCGACAAAATGGTGGCATTCAAAGACCAAAGCATGATAGAGGCCTTAATCTCAAGAACTTATGGCATTGGGTTTCAGGCCATGAACAGGTAAGTCCAAGTCGCCATTAAAAATACATGGCATTAAAGTCAAGAGTCGGACAGCTGAGCCACTAAATGAGCAAGGCATTAGTCCCAAAGCTTCAAGTAATATTCTTTGTGGTCTAAGAGTCTTAGCTATTCTAGGTACTGCTCAAGGTGGAGGAGTTGAGCATATTTATGTTGTGTTGCTCATGCTGGTATAGGTGAGCATAAGAGTCCAAGTCTATGTATTTTAAGTTTGGTAAAGTGAAGAAGAGAGTCCAAAAGACACTCACGCACCATGCATAGTGAGGAATGAGTGGAGAAGCTTCTACATCGAAAACCCTTCTTGGAAACGTGCAAGCTATTGAGACGTCCTTTGATGTCACATGTGCTACATTTGTTCCTTGAAGCACCCATTAACTCCATCTTTTACACTACATGCTTTTGTTTGAAAATTTCTCATCAGCGTATAGAGTGTCCCATAATTGGCACTTACATTAGGCACTCTTCCTTTGTTTCTCCCAAGCACTCACCTTGCATGACAGGTACTTCCAGTCCAAATGCTCAACTCCAATAAGAGCGTATACCAAAGGTACTTTTTTCCCACTGGGTTTTTCCCTTTGGTCATCCAGGTTTTAAGACCCTAATCTAGACCTCATCATCAACTTCTTGTATATATTCCTTCTACATCAACAATAAGGAAAGGGCTACCCAAATCAATCAACAACAACTTAGAGTAAAAACAACAGGTCTCCATATGCTTATCAAGAGCATCTTTTATCTTCAAGGGTGACAACAAAGCTCCATCCAACAATGGCAAGTCAAAGAATGGACTACAACATCAAGCAATGAGAAATTTAGCAAGCGAGCTATCCACAACAATAAAAAATAGCTCACACAGTGCTTCAACATTGGTGACCTATTGCAAACAACTCAAATTGTAGTGGACCTTGAAAGAATATTTATCATAAAGTCCACGCCACAAGGAAAATCAGTTCTACATGATCAAACACTTCAACATCCATCTTTACGGCAGCTAAGATTGACAACCAAGAGGCGAATGCACAACAAGAAGAAACGTTTCCTCGATAATCAAAGCTCAAATCATGTATCAACAACATGACAGCTATGCATCACTCAAGTAAGGGGGGAGCGTCATCAAAGACAACGGGCTTCCCAAGATGAAGACCAACCTTGAAGATAAAGCTAAAGACAACCCTATGACAAAACTCCACAAGGTCGTATCAAGGGACGACACGAGCTAGGAAGGGGGGAGTGTTTGGAGGTGATAACAACATACAAGTGCCCATCTAGCCAAGGCGCCGTTGAGTCAACCGGCCAAAGTTTTGATGTGGTCACA